>NC_135327.1:32522173-33722173 GCF_023851605.1 Tamandua tetradactyla | reverse complement strand
AACCTTGATTTTACAGGTTAAATCCATTTTGGTGAAGTGTATTTTTCTAGAAATTAATTCATTGTATCTAAGTTTTTGAATTTATTGGCATAAAATTGTTCATAAGTTCCTTATGTTTAAAAACCCTGCTCTTGTGATATTGATTATTTGTTCCTTCTTGTGTTTTCTTGATATTCTTGCTGGATATTTGTCAATTTTAGACTTTTTAAAGAATCAGTTTTTGATTACATTGAGGCTTTCTTTTGTATCTTTGTTTCCTACTTTATTAATTTATGCCTTGATATTTCCCCCCTTCTGTTTTCTTTGCGATCACTCTGCTGCTAGTTTTCTGACTTCTTACAATAGATGCTTGGTTAATTAACTTTCATCCTTTATTCTTTTCAAATGTAAGAATTTAAGGCCCTCAGTTTCCCTCTAAGAACTGCTTTAGTTTCAGCCTGTATGTTTGTGTAGCGTATATAAAAATTAATTAATATGCTATATTATAATTAATTATTGTTGAATTCCAAATAAATTCAAAATCCAGTAATGGTTTCTTATTTGAACCATGAGTTTTTCAGAAATGTGCTTTAAAATTTCCAAATGTGAGAGATTTTTGTAGTCATCTTTTTGTTATTAATTTCTAGCATTTTATTCAGAGGACATAATATTCAAATTGAAACTTGATGAACTTTCCTTTATCCTTGTGGTCAAGAATATACTTAGACTCTTTCCATGAGTATACTTATTAAGTAAAAGTATTACAACATCCAGGAAAAGGTTAAACTCTAATTTCAAGCAAGAAGTTCTCTCTGGTGGTGAGGGTGATGGAGGGAAATGAGACGGTGGAGGTTCGGTAAGATGTTAGCTATACCTCTAATGTCTTATGGTTTTTGTTTTTTTTTAACTATCCTGAAACTAATTTGGCAGGGAACCACAATGCCTTATCTAAAACCCCTGGGACCAGATGTTTTTCAAAACTTAGAATTTTCTGGATTTTAGAAAGGTAATATAAGGTGGAACAAAAATAAGGTCTGCAGCTTAGTTATTGTATTTTATCAATGTTACTTTCCTAGTTTTGACAAATGCGCTCTAGTAATGTGAGATGTTAATATTAGGGAAAGCTGTGTGAAGGTTATATGGGAACCCTCTGCGCTATTTGCAATTTTAAATTACTAAAAATTTAAAATTATTCCAAAGTAAAAAGTTCATTTGGGCAATTTTAAAAAACTCTCAGGTGGTGGGTGGTGGGAGTGGCAGCTGGTGGAGCTTTCTGGAGGACAGTGTACATGTGGATCCCATTTCACTCGCCATCCCACTTCTGGGGGACAGCCATGAAGAATGTCCCCCCATGTGCCCTGCGAGGCATATCTAAAGTAACCATTGCAGCCCTATCGGTAACAGTGATAAATCAGAAGTCACCCACATTCCATCATTGAGAGAAATTGTCAAACTGTTTCACTCACATTAAGAAAATCCGTGAAGCAGCTTTTAAGAGATGAGGTGTACTCCAGGCATTAAAAGACATTCTATCAAATGAAAAAGGCAAGTAAAGGAACAATGTATACAGTTTGATCCCATGTAGATATTTTACAAAAAACAAAGCTATGTATTTCTATATGGGTATGAACACACGGAAAGATCTGGAAGACTATACATCAAAATGATATCAGTATTGTGAGTGCAATTAACAATGCTGAATTATATTGTTGGTTGTGGTTGAAAAGAGAAGGAAAGTTAGAAGATGAAAATGGGACTGTATAACACAGTGAGCCCAGCTGTGGACAGTGGACTGATACATGAAAAATACACTTAATTACACTATGGACTACATTTAACAGTAACACTTTAATATTCTTTCATCAGTTGTAACAAAGGTAACACACTGATGCAAAGTGTCAACAATAGGGGTATATGGGAAGTTGTATTTTTTACATGACTCTTCTGTAAGCCTACACTCTAATTTTTTAAAAACTAAATAATAATTTTTTTAAAAGTATGCTAAGTGAAAGAAACCAGACACAAAGTACGGCATATTGTATGGTTCTATGTATATATCATATAAATATAAATATACGTATAGAGACAGAAGTATATTAGAGGTTATATAGGACTGGAGAATGATAGAAGAATTGAAAGGTGACTGCTAAGGATATGGGCTTTTTCTTTCTGGAGTAATGAAATTGTTCTAAAATTGATTGTGCTGATGAATGCACAACTCTGATTATACTAAAAGCCATTGATTATACACTTTGGGTGAATTGTTATGGTATGTGAATATATCTCAATAAAACTGCTAAAATATATCAGTGATTGATGTGGATTTTCTGTTTGTTCTGCATGTTTTGATACTTTGACAATGAAAATGTCTAATATACCTCTTGTAAAATTAAAATAAAAATGAAACAATATATAGATCAGTGTGCACAAGTGACACCATTTTTGTAAAAAACAATTACACATAAACATGTGTATCTTTTTGTCTGTGGAAAAAGGCCTGGACTAATTCACCCAGAGCTGTTAAGGGTGGTTGTCTGTGAGGAGGGGACTCTGAGATGGAGGCTGCGATGATGATGGGATGGTAGGGGCTGCGCATGCTAACACTCATTTTTTTGTTTTATAAAACTTTGAATTGTTTGAATATTTTCTTCAATCTTTAATATAAGATGTATCAGTTCTGTAATTTAACATTCTTATAGTTTTTTTCCCAAAAAATTTATCTGAGATTTAACTCATTCTAAGTACCCAAATTTTCAGCTCACCATCATAGGTGTGAAAAGCAAAGCAAGGCTCCAGTGACCTAGAACATACCTAACTCTGAGCCAGTTTATAACTCTGCTGGGAAAAGCACACATGCAAGACAAGAGCTTAGGACAACTGCCTGGATGGATTTGGTCAAGTTCCTCTTACACTGTTGGGTCTCTGAAAAGGAAATTACAATCACAATTTTCATGATTATATATTTTATTGTAAATCTTTGCTTATTAGTTTAAAACTACTAGTTTGCTTACTAGTCTAATACGCTAGCCAGTCGCCACATGTGACTATATAAATTTAATAGGGTTAAATTGAAATAACATTACAAATTCAGCTTCTCAGTCTCTCTAGCCCCATTGCAGTCGCTAGCTGCTATTGCATTGGTTGGCACAGATTATGGGACACGGACGTCAGTGCAGATAGCTCTGTTGGGTAGTATTGGTTTGAAACATAATGGTACATATGTATTTCTATTGTTCACCCCCATTCGATAGGGTTTTTACTATGAAAATAAATTCTTGTAGTTTAAGTAGTCAAAGATACTGAGGAGAAGTTAGCTTAGGAGGTGTGTTCCCCCTTCTGAGGATGTGTCGCATGTGACTCTGAGCCCAGAGCCCCTCTGACCCGCCATTCCATCTGCTTCTTCTTCCCTGTAGATTCTATGAATTATTCCCATGTTCTGGTCAAACTGGTTTCTGAAACCACTACTTGAGAAGTCCAGCCTTGCAGGCCTTGCCTTTGTGTGGCCGTAACAAGGTTATTTATGGAGGATGGGGAACGCTCATGGAAGATGAAAGGTTTGATGGTAAAGGAAAGCAGAAGCTTGGAGAACCAGGTTTCTCCTTATAGCACTGACTCTCCAGATAGGATAAATCACTCTGGGACCATTAAACCTTCAAGAAGATTGCTCGTAAACCTCCCCTTGAAATTCACAAAGCATATTCCCTCCTGGGACAGCCCATGTGGCCAGGGGCTCTTTCAAACCACAGCAAGTCACAGTTTATCCCCATTGTGGTTTCTTCCTAGGACCCTAAAGCAGAAAATTGCTTTCAAAATCATTTTTTAGCATGGCCAACCTAAATCCTATTTACCCAGGATTGAAGGGTTTCCTGGGACTCAAGATTTTGGTGCTGAAATTGGGACAGCTCCAAACACACCTGGATGAGCTGGTCATCCTATTTCCTTGGGGAGAAGCAGAGCTAGAGCTGCAGTAGGACAGCAGACTCTTCATTCACATTTAGTGGCCATTTATTGAGCTCTACAATGTGTCAGGCACCGGGCAGAGACATCTCTTTATTTGCTTTTTTCTTCTTTAATCCTCATAAGCAAAAAGGTTGGTGTTATTATTAACGCTAGTTGATATTTGAGGAAACTGAGATTTGCCCCAGGTCGCTTCAACCATGGTCTGTCTCCATAACCCAAGCTCTTAACTGCTTATCTTCCTTCTCCTCTTTCATCGTCTGCTTCTTCTGGCACAAATTGGGATTTCTGGGATTTCCAGAAAGTTCCCACAAAAAGAGACTTTGGATGCAAGCATACTTTTATTGTTAACTCAGCAGATAGGAGAACACACAGGAGAGGCGCCTTTCTTGCCACTGAACTGCATTTGCGGGTTAGAAAGTCAAGTCTAATGGTCTATAACTATCTAGACCCTTTCACTGGCAAAGACCAAGCTGGAAGGAAGGTCAATAAATTACTCTCAGATATGAATGGGTGGCTGCTGTGCAAACCTACCTGCTTCCCATCCACCAGAATTTGAGTGAGGTGAGATCTCCCCATCAAATGAAAGCCACATGAGAGTTCAGAGCAGCTGTGACCACAGGAGAACATGTCAAGTGTTGGTTTTACCACAGTTCTCTTTAGAGGTGAGATAGGTGAAAGATCTGCCCTCATCCTCAGTATCTGCATATAGGTCGCTTTTCTGGAGGGCTCACTATGTGCCAGGTAAAAGTTTATTTCACTCATGTCTCACATCTACCTAAAAAAAATAGCTAAGATTGTGATCCCAGGTCAGAGATTGGTAACTGAGGTGTGGGGAGCAAGAGATCCATCCCCACCAGTGCTTCCCAACCAGGGCCGACGTTGCCTCCAGGAGACATTTAGCAATGTCTGGAGGCACTTTGGTCCGTGTAATGGTGTGGCTGGGTGGGTGGGGGGTGCTGCTGGCATCTTGTGGGCAGAGGCCAGGGATGCAGCTAAACATCTTCCAGAGCCCGGGACAGCCCTCCCTCCCCACAACAAAGAAGTCATCAGTGCCAAATGTTAATAGAACCCAGGCTGAGAACCCCTGGTTTAAAAAGCAAGCAAAGGTGCACACCTTGTCCCAGAGTTTAGGGATTGTGTGTAGTCGCATGGCTAACAACGGTCAAAAAGAAGAGTGATTAGGTCCCGCCTGCCATCACCTTCCTGTGCCTCGGAGAATAATTATTAAATGTTAGCCACAGGAGGGTATAGAATTTTTGTTTGTTTGTTCATTTGATGCTGGATCCCCAGAGCCTAGAACAGTACTGGGCACCAAAAGGACAACCAGAAAAGGGTTGAATGAATGAATGAATGAATGCTAAGCCCCCAATTCCTTGAGGGTTTTCTGTCTGTCAGGCCCATGCCAGCATATTACAGGCATCATTTTATTTACTTCTCAGAACTTGCGCCAGAGTTTGGTACTGCTCTCCCCAAGAGGAAACGGGTCCAGAGGGGAGAGGGCCCAAGCCCCAGGTCACACAGCTGGACAGCAACCAAGGGGCTTTCTGGTCCAGTGTGGGCCAAGCTTCACTTCTAACTGCATTACCTTCCATCGGAATCTCCAGACACAAGAACAGTTTCCAGGGCTCACACGCAGCCACTTTTCTCACCACTCCTAGACTTATGAACAACCCTCCTCCCCACTATCGATAACACTCTTTTTGTTTATTTCAATTAGTTCTGGCCAAATGAGATGCTATAGACTAACCAATAAAGACTTTCTCCAGGGACAGATCTTGAAAAGATCCCAACAGCAAAGCTGGGTTGGGATCAGAGAGAAAAAGTCCAAAGTAATATTTTGCATTTGGAGATGAAACAACCCAGAGATTAGGGCCTAAGTGGCTCTCCTATCGCGGGGGCCCAGCCTTGACTTCCCCAATGTGAACATTTTAATGAGTCTACCCAAGATGAAGCGCTGAGGGGCCTGCCATTGTTTCTCCATTTTATGACATCTTTTTATATTCCAGCGGAGAGGATTCTGAATTAAAATGAGGGGATTTTAGGGCTCCTTTTTATTATAAGCATTTGGTAAAAAACAACCTTAATGAGGTGTTAAAAGTCATCCTGCATCCTATTGTGGAGGAGACCTGGGAGCTCATAAACTCCTGAAAAGCTGCAGGGCAATTTATGACCCTGGATGCCACCCCTTCCTGACAAAACCCTTCAGAGGGGACCATCTTTAGTCTTCAGAAGCTTCCTGCAATTTACACGCCAAGCTGCTTCAACCATAATCAGAATCAAGCCTGATTAAATGTCAGCCCAGAATTCTCCCCACCAAGCTGCTCACCGCTTGGAAATCCTAGCCAGGCTCCCCTAAATGAGTCCAGTTTTCCATCGAGTTTGCGGGGAAGGCTCAGCTCCTAGAAATTGATTGTTCCCATTTCTTTCTTCGCTGGCGAGGAATTTAGCAGTGATGGTGCTGGGGGTAAAAATCTTTTGCTTCTCAGCAGGGAGAAGAATTCCTTGACAAATACAATGGTATTTTACTACCTAGTCAATATTCTTCCTGAAATAGGTCTCATTTAAAGCTGGAGGATTCCACCTACCACCCACCCCCAGGAAAATGTGTTACCTACTAGAGATGATGGAAAACAAACAGCATTTGTGACAGGGACAAATACCTTAGGTTTAACCTTGGAAACTGTAATGTGAAGAAAAAGAAATAACTCAATCCTCATGTTTTCATTTGGAATTGTCTTTAAAAGCATGTTGTGACCATGTATAGAATGTTTATATATCAAGAATGTATATTTGTTTGTTGTTTACAATAAAAATGTTTTTTTAAAAAAAGCATGTGTGACAGTATTCATCCACCCTGCTTTACTTTATGCAATTAGATCTTACGGTTGAATATTGAATTGTTATTTTTTCATTGCTATTAAATGGTAACATCAGCATTGCACACTGACTCTATTTGTTTTTCATAGTTTCCTTTGATTGAATACAATTTATATTTAACTTGAAAACACATATTTGTATTTCCCTTGAGTGTACAGATTTGAAAAAGAAAAGCACAGGATTCAATGTTTTGTCATGCAAGATATTATGGTGTTTTCTGAATCTGACAAAATAAATAATTCTACAGGTGAAATGTGTATGTTGGGTTCCCAGGACCTCTGGGGAGATATTTTGTTGGGGGGAAGCCCACGCAGATTCGGTGTTGGAAGATCAGAGCTGCTCTGACACCAGTAGGATCTGCAGCTGACAACTCGTTCTCTCTGACTCCAAAATCCTTATTAGCAAAATGAAACCAATGATACCTGTCTTGCTCGGTTGATAAGTTATTATTTTTTATCATCATCATTGCCAGTTTTTAATTAATTAATTACTATATAACTGGGTGTAAAACTGAGCTATGCACTGTAAATGCATTATGTCACAACTTATGAAATAACCTATACAAGGGGGACAGTTATTAGTATACCCATATAAAAGTTGAGGACACTGAGCCCCAGAGGAATTAAGTAATTTGCCCACAATTGCATGGCCTCTTAAGTGGCAGAGCTGGGATTTGAACCCAGGAACATGTGACTGCAAAACCTGTACCCCAAACCACTCATCTTAATATTGCTTCCCTGGGATGATGCAAATGAAATAGATTGTGAGCTCTAAAACCTTCTATAAATGTCCTGGTTAGAGGGAATTAACTATTAAACAATGCAATTTCACAGTGATGAGGCTGAGGGTCTACCTCAAAACCAGGAAACAGATCTCAGATGAGACAAAAGATCTCTTGCTACCTTCTCAGACTCACTATATTGTTGCAGTTACTCAGACTGGCAAGTGAGACTTCTGGGTTCAAATCTCGGCTCCATCACTTACCAGCTGTGTGATCCTTAAATACTCTATGCCTCAGTTTCTGCATCTATAAAATGGGACTACTAGTTGCAATTATAGGAGGATTTAGTCAGTTTAAAACATGGAAAATGCTTAAAACAGTACCTGGCACAGGTGATTTATATCATTATTCTGCCTACCACTTATATTTATAATAATCATACCATTCCTAGTTGATGACTTGACTATACAAAGGAATCTGCAGGTACCATTACCATCTTCATTTCCTGATAAACAGCTAAGGATGAAAGGAATCTTTAGACATCATCTTTCTAAACCGCTAATCTGAATATATCACTGCCCCATTAAAACCTTCCCATAAAATAATTGCAAATCATATATCTGACAAGGGACTACAATTTAGAATATATAAAGAATTGTTAGAATTCAATAATAAAAAGACAACACAATTTAAAAATGGGCAAAGAATTCAAATAGGCCTTTCTCCAAAGAATATATATATGTGGCCAAAAAGCACATGAAAAGATGTCAATATCATTAGTCACTAGGGAAATGCAAATCAAAAGCACAATGAGATACCACTTCAAATCCACTAAGATGGCTATAATAACAATAAAAAAGGACAATAACAAGTGTTGGCAAGAATGCAGAGAAATTGGAATCTCATACTTGGCTGGTGGGGATGTAAAAAGGTATAGCCACTCTGAAAAACTATTTGGCAGTTCCTCAAAATGTTAAATATAATTTCCATATGATTCAGCCGTTTCACTCCTAGATATATACCCAAAAGGACTGAAAATATAAGTTCACACAAAAATTTGTACATGAATATTTACAGCAGCATTTTTCATAATTGCAAAAAAGTAGAAACAACTCACATGTCCATTAACTGATGAACGGACAAATAAAATGTGGCATATCCATACAATGGAAAATAGTCAACCAATAAAAGGAATGAAGTACTGATACATGCTACAACATGGATAAAAACTTAAAAACAGGACGCTAAGTGAAAGAAGCCAGTCACAAAAGACCACATCATAATATATGATTCCATTTATGTGATATGTCGAGAATAGACAAACTCATAGAAACAGAAAATAAATTAGTGGTTGCCACTGGTTGGAGGGCATGGGGGGATGGGGAGTGACTGCTAATGGGTTCAAATTTGGGGGGGGGGAATGATAAAAATATCCTTGAATTAGATAGTGGTGATGGTTGCACAACCCTGCAAATATATTACAAAGCACTGAATCATCCACTTTACAAGGGTGAATTTTATAGTATGTGAAATATATTAATTTTTTAAATTGCATTAAAAAAACACAACCTTTCCACACCTTTGTGTCAGATAAAAGTTTCCATTCTTTGTCACCTGTGAATTGGTTCCATGGCACATCTCCAGCCATGTTCTCTGCCACCTTGTGCTATCCCACTCACAGTGCTGGGCACACTCACCTTCTTCTGCCCTTTGTCCCTGAGTTTTTCTTTCATGCTCACAGATATAATTAAGCAACTTGTCTAAATTCCTGAAAATATTTGCATACCCAATTAGATCCCATGAATTTTGGATTGTGTGTTCTATTTGCCGCTAGCTCTATAATAGTACCTGATACACAGTAGGCACTTAATAGTGTTGAGAGTATGATGGGAATTAATAAATGACTTCTTAAGACGGTACCTAGTCAGGGCCAGAGAGATGAAAGGAGACCTTTGGTCATCTCAGCATTTGCTTTTGGCATGGATGCTTGGGGCAAGGCATAAAGAATGCAGCCTAAATAATCTAGATCAGGATCCATTTTAATGTATGTCATCAGTGATTGCACGCTTGCTGCAAAGGATTATATCGAAAATGTGACTGCCTTGCTGCCTATGGTGACTCCTCTGGGAAGCCAGCTCTTCTGGATTTATCTTCTGAGAAGCAATTAGCAGGCCATATCGAGGTGCCTGGTATAGCTATTTAATGTGAGCCAAAGAGCAGGTAGATGTCTGTATTTCTTCCCATCTGATATCTGCTAAATGGATTGGGTGGCAGGACAGGGAGGGAGAAAGAGGCATTGGGGACCTCACAACAACACACCCAACAGTCATGAGCTACGGCTCTGAGTTCAAATCCTATCTCCACTGCTTACATGCTGGTGACCTTGAGCAAGTATTCCTATTCAGTTTCCTCGTCTGTAAAATGAGCACGTAATAGAATTTATCTCATAGGAAAGTTGGGAGGCTTGGGAGCAAATATAAGTAAAGCCCTTACAAGAATGTCCAGCATACAGTTCCTACACTGTTAGCTGTTGCCATTATTTAGCAGGTCTGTACAACACTATTAAGATGTACCTGAAAAACAGCCACCAGGATTTATATGGTCTCCATACTACAAAGAAATGCATTGAAAATTTACAATACAAAAGAGAAATCAAGATCTGCAGTACTTACCTTGCCAATATAGAGCAAATGCTCATCATGTGCCAGCTCTGGGCTGGTATGACTGGTATGAACTTGTGGGGCCATGCAGCTGGTTTGCCCCCAGCATTTGGCAATGTGCAGAGAAATCTTTGTTGTCTTGGGGGATGCAACTGGCATCCAGTGGGTAGAGAGGCCATGGTTGCTGCTAAATATCCTACAATGCACAGGATCCCACACATATATACCCCAAAGAATTATCCAACCCAAAATGCCCATAGTGCCGAAGTACAAAAACCTGGTTTATAGGAAGGCACTTGGGTGACAGTTTTCTCTGTGCATTTGTGATGCTCAATTCCCTAGGATTGGGATAAGTAAACTTGCAATTCAAAGCCTGATAAGGAGTTTGCAAAGTAGGTGCCATGAAGTTCAGTTTCCTGGCTTAAATTCCTGGAATTCTTCATTACATTTTGAATAGGGTATTAAAATCCAGAAATCATCTTCCAGCTGTGTTCTTAAGCACCCGCATTTCCCTGGGAGTCTAGCAACACCCATCAAACATAGCCCATCTCACTGAGACCAAAGGTGGTTTTCCAAGGTCAGGCTTTTTGAGTTCAAGGGTCTGCAAACTACAATCTGTAGGTCAAATCTGCACACGAATTAAGAATGGGTTTGCACATTTTAAAATGGCTGAGAAGCAATCAAAAGAAGGGCAGTATTTTATGATGGGTAAAAATTATACGCATTTCAAATTTCCCTGTCTATAAGAAAGTTTTACTGGAACCCCACTCCCTCCATCATGTACAGTGGCTGCTTTCACGCTCCCACACAGAGTTGAGTGGCCACCACAAAGACCTTAAGACCTAAAAAGGCTGAAAATATTCACTGTCTGGCCCTTTATAGAAAAAGTTTGCCAATCGCTACTCTAGATACAAAAAAGATCTTGGTGGCTTTGTCTTCCCATTTTTTTTTCTTTCATTTTTTTTTAAGATCATAATTATCCTGATAATTTGCAGGTGTAGACCTTAAGACCTAAAAAGGCTGAAAATAGTCACTGTCTGGCCCTTTATAGAAAAAGTTTGCCAATCGCTACTCTAGATACAAAAAAGATCTTGGTGGCTTTGTCTTCCCGTTTTTTTTTCTTTCATTTTTTTTTAAGATCATAATTATCCTGATAATTTGCAGGTGTAGACTCAGACCAAATGACCAGATGGAAATTCTTTGGGAAGCAGAGTGCAGGAGGGATTAGCTGAAATGCAGAGGCGTTCAAGTGAAAGATTTCTCTTAGATGAATTTAGGGAACAAAGACCCTGCACTCAATGTTTTCTGTGGGTATGAAAGTAAAACGAGGGTCTGAGTTCTTTTGTCAGTTTTGCAGCACAAATCATACAGTTACTGAATACCCCCCCTCTGCAGTAGTATTCTTTTAATGCTTAACTCAGTGACCTCACAAAAATAATTGCTGGGAAGCAAATTTACTTAGCCCTCTGCCTTTATTTGCTCACCGAGGGGCTCAGCTGATAGTCATATTGTTTATGGAAATGCAGGAGGGGGAGAGGGGTAGGGAGGAGAAAGAATACGATTTGATCAGAGAAGAGGGGTGTATTGAAGGGATTCAAGGGATTTTGCCCTTGCTTTATAATTGGAGTCAGGATTTCTCAAGTTACCCACTTACGACCCACTATATGCAGGCACGAAACCTCCCCGGGTTACTCTACCAGCAGGCCCTCAAATTCTCAATGGGTCGGCATCTGGCTGTTTCAATCCTTGTCATTTCTGTCATTGCAATGAATATTGCAAATTGTCAAGTGAAGGCTTTTTCAAATCCTGAGAATACCTTTAGTTAGAAAGAAAGAAAGAAAAAAAGAGAATGATTTAAAATGATCACTAAGCATTGGAGAATGTTGTGATTTTTTTGTGTGTGTGTCCATAAGAGTTTTTACTTTAGGATGCACTCTCCAGTGGCTCTCAATTTGCCTTGGAATTTTATTATCAGAAAGGAAAGTCAACATTTTGGAAGTAAACCCCAAATTAACCTCATTTTGTTCCACACCCTCATTTGAGAAAACAGATGTGCCTTTGATTACTGTGGGATTGCACCTTGGTGATTTGGGGGGATTGCCTTGGTGGGTAACGAAGTATAGGGAGATTTTAATTTGTAAAATCAAAATCTGTATTGGCTGCGACTGGTACAAAAAAAAAATTAATACACCAAAAGCAAAAGTTAGAAAAGATGGTTTTCCCAGTCCAGACACAGTTTGTTAGTCCCTCCGATTCCTCAATATTTAAAAGTGGCTTCATTTGTAAAATACTCCAATCAGTCAAACCACCTGATAAGTGCTTATCTCCTCTAATGCAATTGAGATTCTTTCATGCTCCTTTGTATTCCAATTGCAAAGCTCATCTTAGGTAAGCACCTTACAGACTAAAAAAAAAAAAAGTTCCAGGAGCTTCAGCATCTGCATTCATGGAATTTTCTTTTCACAATGGAAGGAAACATGTTAAGCTGGGTGGGGGTAGGGTGGGGTGTGGGAGGTGGTTGAAAATTTTTTGCAGGAGACACAGTGTCAATCTGTGTGTAGTGCACAAAGAGGTGAAGCAGTTTACGTTGGCTCAGCCTTCACCAGTAATAAAGTAAAGCAAAGCAGTCCTGAGAGAGAAGGGAAGATGCAAAGCAAAAAGGCTACTCTTCTCTCCATTTTTACCTACCCAACCATTCAGGAAAAATTTTAAATGAGAACATTTCCAGGCTTAGTGACCATCACAACTTGGGTTGTCTGCTTTCCTGGTACCCACTTATTTTTTTATAATAATTCTCTATTGCATCAATCATCTGTAAAATGGGAAGAATCAGAGACTCTCTCTCTCTCAGGACTAAAAGGTTAATAAATGGAATAGGCAGGTACAGAGTAGGTGCTCAGAAAATATTAGCCCTTATTCTTGCTATGGTGGTGATCCTTAACAGCAATTGTTCCTTTGCTTGCCCACCTCCAATTATTGGGGAAGTATAAATAGGACTGACCTCATCTGAGAGCAATATGGTGGTAGCTATCAAAATTTCAAATCGACATGTTTAATATATAGAGATTTATTGTAGAGGTAACCTCCCACCACATGTATCAGACAAAATCATATTTTGTTTTGAGTAACATATCATGTGCATGTGTTAGTTTTTCAGTTTTGTTTTATGAAGAACAAATATATTTAGGATTGTTAGGGCATTTGAACCCATCCCATTATCAGTTTGAAATGTCCATTTTATCCCTGGTAATATTCTTTGACTGAAATTTGTATGGCCACTCTACCTTATTACGCTTATCGCTTGCATAGCAATCTCCTTTTCTATTCTTTTCTTTCGAATCCCTCTGAGTCTTTAAATTTTAAGTGGGTTGCCTGCAGATAGTATATAGTTGGGTCTTGCTTTTTAATGCAGTTTGATAATCTGGGGCTTTTAATTGGATTGTGGATTACTTACATTTAAAGTAACTTTTGATATGTCTGGATTTAAGTCTACCATTTTGCTATTTGTTTTCTATTCTGAATAGAAATATTTCAATTATTCTATTTCTATTGCCCCACCTGTTCTTTTTCTTGCTATCTCTTTTTTATTCCCATTTTAAGGATTGATTGAGTTATTTTTAGGATTTCATTTTATCTTCACTATTGGCTTATATGCTATATCTTTTGTTTTAATTTTTAGTGGTTGTTCTAGGGCTTAAATATGCATTTGTAACTTATTAAAATTTGCCATCAAATGATATCAACCTTTTTCATGTAATGTTAAAACCCTGTAACAATATACTTCCATTTCCTATCATGTCTTTGTGCTATTTTTTGCTGTAAATTTTGCTACTTGTTTTATAATCCCTAAAATACATTGTTGTCATTTTTGTATTAAACCACTCTTATTTTTTAAAAAAATTAAATTTTATAATGGTTTAGATTTACAGAAAATAGCGAAGAAAATTTCCCATGTACCCCACATCTGGTTTCCCTTATTATTAACCTCTTACATTAGTAAGGTACATTTATTGTAATTAATGAACCAATATTGCTACATTATTATTAAATAAAGTCTTTATTCAGATTTCTTTAGTTTTATCTAATGTCCTTTTTCTGGTCCAGAATTCCATCCGGAATGCCACATTACATTTAGTTGTTATGTCTCCTCAGATTCCTCTTGGCCAAGACAATTTCTTGGACTTGTCTTTGAAATCCTTGACAATTTTGAGAAGTGCTGGTTGGGTATTTTATAAATTTCCTTCTATGGGGATTTGTCTGATTAATATGGTTGTTGTAGGAAGGCCACAAGGCCATATTACTGTCATTACATTATATCAAGTGCATATCCTATCAGCACGACTGGTCACTGTTGGTGTGAATCGTTATATTGATTTTTTTTTTTTAACATGGGCAGGCACCGGGACTCGAACCCGGGTCTCTGACATGGCAGGTGAGAATTCTGTCACTGAGACACCATCACACCACCTTGTTGGTGCGAATCTTGAACACTGGGCCAAGGTGGCATGTGTCAGTTTCTCCACTGTAAAGTTACTTTTGTTCCCCCCTTTCCACTATGATTTGAATTACTTTAAAAAAATTAATGCACTTTAATTAATTTTTTAAATTAAAAACAGAGAAAATAGAAGTACCCTCTTTCCCACTTCATTCTTCATTCTTTATTCCTTTGGGTATATTCAAGTATCCATCTCTTATTTTCCTTCCATTGGCACATTTTCTTTATCATTTCTTAAGGTACGGATCTGCTGGTGACAATTATCTTGCTTCTGTATGTGTGAAAAAAGGCTTATTTTGGGTTGTTTCTGAAACAGTTTTACTGAGTATTGATTTCTAGGCTGATAATTCTTTCAGTATTTTAAGGATGTAGTTCCATTGTGTCTGACTTGCATAATATTAGACAGAAATATGAGATAATTCTGATCTTTGTAGCTGTGTATTTTTTGTTTGTTTTTTTTTTTTGGCTGCTAAGATTTTTTCATAACCACTGTTTTTTAGGAATTCGATTATAATATATTTCGGTGTGCTTTTCCTAATTTTTATCCTGCTTAGGGTTTACTTATCTTCTTGGTTCCATGACTTGATTGTTTCCATCAAATTTTGAAAAATTTTGACCATTACTTCTGCAAACATTTTTTTCTTTTCCCCTTTTCTCTCCTGTTATTCTAGGCCTGCAATTATACATGTTAGACTACTTGATATTGTCCCACAGGTCAATGTGGCTGTTACTTCTTTCAGTCTTTTGTCTTCTCTATTTTTCAACTTGGATAGTTTTTATCGCTATGTCTTTGAGTTCACTAATCTTTTTCTCTGTAGTGTTATATCTGCTGTTAATATCATCCAGTGAATTTTCTACCTTAGATGTAATTTTTTTTGTTACTATCAGTCCAATTTAGCTGCATCTATTCAATTTTTCTCCCCACTGTTCATGTTTTCCTTTAAATGTTTTTTTAATGTGAAAATAATACATATACAAAAAAAACAATGAATTTCAAAGCACACTGAAACAGTGAAACAGTTATAGAACAAATTTCAGAATGTGGTATGGGTTATAGTACCACAATTTCAACTTTTTCCTTCTAGCTGCTCCAAGACACTGGAGACTAAAAAAAATATCAATATAATGAGTCACCAGTCATACTCATTTGTTAAATCCTATCTTCTCTGATATAACTCCAACTTCTCCTTTGATCTTTCTCCAAATCTTTAGAAGTATTTGGCCTATGTCCAGTCTAACTTTTTTATGTTGGAAAGGACTATTGATTAATACGGGACAGGGGGATGAAGCTAGTTGATGTTTTGGAGAGTCTGGCCCCTCTTGGTTTTAGGACTCATCTGGCCTAGGAACTCATCTAGAGGTTGCAGATTTCTGAAAAATAATCATAGTGCATGGAACCTTTGTAGAATCTCAGATAGAGTCTCAGGTATTCTTTAGGGTTTGCAGGAATGGGTTAGGGATTGGCAAATCATGGTAAATAGCATACATAAGAGTAGCTTCCAGAATAACCTCTCAAGTCTGTTTAAACTCTCTTAACCACAGATACCTCATTTTGCCACAATTCTTTCTGCTCTTTTGGTTGAGAAGGGCTTCTTTGGAGCCTGTGCCTTCCCCAGTGGAGGGGTGAAGCCCAACTCAGGTGCAATCCCTCCCTCAAGGAATTCAGACACCAGGGCTTGGCAATTTGAAGCCATTAAAACCAGCCTACAACCTCTCCTCTGTCTCCACCATGCCCCCAGCAGGGAGACCTTTAACCAAAGTTAAAGGTACCACATCATCTTATGCTGGTGGGACCTTCAGGCAGACAAGCACCACATACTGGGTAAGAAAAGAAAAACAGAGTCCAGAGACTTCACAGGAAAGTCTTTCAAACTGCTAGGTCTCACCCTCAAGGAAAACTGACACAGGTGACTCCTTCCCCCTGATAGGAGGCCAGTTTGGTCTGGGAAAACCCGGCTGGGGTCTATAATACCTAAGTAGACCCTCCTAAGGGTGGGGGGGGAAAAGGCAGCATACAGGCAGGGAAAGAAACAAGAAAAGAAGAACCAAAAAATTGTCCTCTGTTAAACATAAAATAAGCTAGAGGTCTAAACATAGAAAAAGCTGAACTGAATTTCAAAGAACAAATACACAACAAATTCATCCAGCAAGAAAACCCTAGATAAAAGAAGTGAAAGCAATCTACAGAATAATCTAGTTAAGGTAATTAAATGTCTAGACGCCAGCAAAAAACAAATCACTCCAGGAAAATTGAAGATATGGCCCAGTCAAAGGAACAAACCAACAATTCAAATGAGATACAGGAGCTGAAACAATTAATTCAGAATATACAAACAGACATGGAAAACCTCATCAAAAACCAAACCAATGAATTGAGGGAGGATATAAAGAAGGCAAGGAATGAACAAAAAGAAGAAATGGAAAGTCTGAAAAAATAAACCACAGAACTTATGGGAATGAAAGGTACAGTAGAAGAGATGGGAAAAAAACAGTGGAAACCTACAATGGTAGATTTCAAGAGGCAGAGGATAAGATTAGTGAACTGGAGGATGGAACATCTGAAATCCAACAAGAAACAGAAACTATAGGGAAAAAAATGGGAGAATATGAGCAGGGACTCAGGGAATTGAATGACAATATGAAGCGCACAAATATACGTGTTGTGGGTGTCCCAGAAGGAGAAGAGAAGGGAAAAGGAGGAGAAAAACTAATGGACGAAATTATCACTGAAAATTTCCCAACTCTTATGGAAGACTTAAAATTACAGATCCAAGAAGTGCAGCATACCCCAAAGAGAATAGATCCAAATAGATGTACTCCAAGACACTTACTAATCAGAATGTCAGAGGTCAAGGAGAAAGAGAGAATCTTGAAAGCAGCAAGAGAAAAGCAATCCATCACATACAAGGGAAACCCAATAACACTATGCGTAGATTTCTCAGTAGAAACCATGGAAGCGAGAAGACAGTCGGATGATATATTTAAATTACTAAAAGAGAAAAACTGCCAACCAAGAATTCTATATCCAGCAAAATTGTCCTTCAAAACTGAGGGAGAAATTAAAACATTTTCAGACAAAAAATCACTGAGAGAATTTGTGACCAAGAGACCAGCTCTGCAAGAAATACTAAAGGGAGCACTAGAGACAGACACAAAAAGACAGAAGAGGGAGGTGTGGAGAAGAGTGTAGAAAGGAAAACTATGAGTAAAGGTAAAAAGAAACAAAATTAGATATGACATAAAATCCAAAAGGCAAAATGGTAGAAGAAAGTACTACCCGTACAGTAATAACACTAAATGTTAATGGATTGAACTTCCCATTCAAAAGACATAGAGTGGCAAAATGGATTAAAAAATAGGACCCATCTATATGCTGTCTACAGGAAACACATCTTAGACCCAAAGATAAACATAGGTTGAAAGTGAAAGGTTGGGTAAAGATATTTCATGCAAATAACAACCAGAGAAGAGCAGGAATAGCTATACTAATATCCAACAAATTAGACTTCAAATGTAAAACAATTAAAAGAGACAAAGAAGGATACTATGTACTAATAAAAGGAACAATTCAGCATGAAGACATAACAATCATAAATATTTATGCACCAAACCAAAATGCTCCAAAATACATGTGGCAAACACTGAAAACACTGAAGAGAAATATCCATGCACATACAGTCAAAGCATAATATACAGTCAATGGCTCAAAATAACATCACATAGTTGTGTATTCTTCACTATGATCATTTTTAGAACATTTGCATCATTCAAGAATAAAAAAGAGAAAGAAAAAAAATAGAACTCATACATCCCATACCCCTGACCCTGCCCTCTCATTGATTCGTAGTATTTCAATCCACCCAATTTTTACCCTTTATTATCTCCCCCTATTATTTATTTATCCCTTTTTTTTTGGGCTCATCTGTCCATACCCTGCCTAAAGGTAGCATCAGACAAAAAGTTTTCACAATCACACAGTCACATTGTAAAAGCTTATAGTTATACAATCGTCTTCAAGAATCAAGGCTACTGGAACACAGCTCAACAGTTTCAGGTACTTTCCTCTAGTCACTCTAATACACTATAAATTAAAAAAGGATATTTATATAATGCATAAGAATAACCTCCAGGATAGCCTGTCAACTCTGAAATCTCTCAGTCACTGAGACTTCATTTTATCTCATTTTTCTCTTCCCCCTTTTGGTCAAGAAGGCTTTCTCATTCCCATGATACTGGGTCCCAGCTCATCCCTGGGAGTCAGGTCTCACGTTGTGAGGGAGATTTACACTTCTGGGAGTCATGTCCCATGTAGGGAGGAGGGTAATGAGTTCATCTGCCAAGTTGGCTTAGAGAGAGGCCACATCTGAGCAACAAAAGAGGCTCTCTGGGGGTGACTCAGGCATAATTATCAGTAGGCTTCACCTCTCCTTTGTGGGAATAAGCTTCATAGGGGTGAGCCTCAAGATCGAGGGCTCAGCCTATTGAATTGATTGTCCCCACTGCTTGTGAGAATATCAGGAATTCCCCAAGTAGGGAAGTTTAATATTTTCTCCTTTCTTCCCAGTTCCACAAGGGAACTTTGCAAACAGTTCCCTGTCTTCCCTGAATACCATGAGTGATCAGTAAGTACTCTCCACTCTGGCTGTTGGGAACTGGAATGATTTCTAGACCTGTCTGAGCTCTGAGAGTTGTTCAGATCATAATTTCCCAGTCACTCTTTGCCCAACTTTGTAGTTTTCACCCTATGCATGCATATCTTAGTATTTAGTAAAGATTGAAAGAGATTCTTATGCAGATTGCTAGAGCTCATTTTCTGGGTTGTTCCTTCTTCCCTGAAACTCTGTCCAGTCGGTCACCTTTGACTTTCTGAACTCTGATGTCTGACTCCTTAACTTAGTGAGACAGCCATGCTGTGCTCAAGATCCTCTTCAGTGCTCCACATTCTTGAATGACTCTCAAGGCAGAAAGTCAGCAACACAAGGCTCACCTAATTTGTTTCCCTTTTCTCAGACAAGTCATAATCTTCCTATTGCCCAGTGTCTGAAAAGAGAGGCTTCACCTATTTAGTACAGTTTTTTAATGTCTTAAGGTTGGATGATAAACCTAGTCCCTGTTACTCCATCACAGTCAGAGGCAGAAACCTACATGTATATTATCTATGTGAATATTTTTAAATAGTGACTGCTTTGAGAAGTATTGTGTTAGAGACTGAATTCATCCACATTCTATAAATGGAGGGCTTTTACTTTCTCTATGCTCCTGGCTTCTCTGGAGCCATACTTGTTTCTCATAGGCAGTCACTAAATGCTCGTGACTCTTGGAATCATAGGTCATTTTGGCTGGAAAGGTGTTGGGGGTTTCAATCAACCTATTTTATGGATGGGAGAACTGATACCCAAATACCAGAATTAAAATGACTGATATCGGTGAGTAGTCTGCCCAAATCCCCAAGAACCAGACGCTTTAGAGAAAGAGGAAAATCAGGGTCACTTTGGCACAGGCACGTCTCCAATTTACACTCACGTCCTCACCAGTTCTGCACCAACATGGTCTTTAGAAAATACCTGATTTATTTGCTAAGGGCCTATACTCTCCTTGTAATTTCACATTCTATTTCTTGCTCTCTGAAGCAAAGTTATCCTTAAACTCTCTAAACTTCAGATTCTTCCTCTGAGAGAAGAGTTTATAATACCTCCTGTGATCACCTCCCTGGAGCTGGGATGGTGGGTTAGGGGAAAGGACCTGAAATCTATGTAGTGTTATAGAAAAGCTAGTCATTGCTATTATTGTTAAAGCAGTAACTCTGGTCCCTCTCTCTCTCCTGCATTTCTCTCTGGACTTGCTAGAACATAGGTATCTAACATACCTTCCTCATAACACTCTTTCCTTGAGACTCAGAACTCTAGTGCATGTTCCCAAGCCTCCAATGTATGACCTACGGTTGTTAAAATAACAGCCACTTTTATACCAATTTACTCAGATGTTGAGTTTTCTTATATCTTTTACCCTACTTCCCCCAATGCTAACATTTTTCATAATCAGAGCACAATGATCAAGAGCAGGAAATTAACATTGGTATGGTATTACTGAGTATAGACCTTATTCAAACGACATCATTTTTCTCCCTAATGTCCTTTTTCTGTTCTGTGATCCTGTTCAAGACCTTCTATTGCACTTGTTGTTTCTCCTTAGTCTTTTCCAGCCTGTGACAATTCCTCAGTCATCCTCATCTTTTATGACCTTGACAGTTCTGAAGATTGCTTGTCAGTTCTCTTGTAAAATGCCCAGCAGTCTACAAGAAAAATTTTTATCATGACTGAAGTAACTGGAGTGATTGGAAGCCCCGAAGATGTTCTGAATTACCATCTTAAATGCACTTAAATTAATGTGAATTCTATGAGACCTGCTCAACAAAACCACTCCATAAAACCCTCCACTAAAACAAAACAAAACAGCTAAAGTATTTTTCATATAACGCCCTTTACATGCAGGGCCACTACTTCATTGGGCTCTTGGCCCAATAAACAGACAACACTTCCTGCTGTAAAGGAATGGCAGGTTATCTAAGAATATTAAGAGAAGGCACAATGTGTGCAAAGTCAGATAAACTGTATTGTATCAGCAGCTGAAGGGACTTTTTGAAGGTAATTTTTTTTTCATAAAAATATGGAATGCTTCACGGATTTGCATGTCATCCTTGCGCAGTGGCCATGCTAATCTTCTCTGTATTGTTCCAATTTTAGTATATGTGCTGCTGAAGCACGCACTGAATGTAATTTTTTACTGCATTTTTTGCTGGTTTTTGACACCTCAAAACCAAATCTCCAACAACACATCTATGGCCAATTGATATTTTTTAAAAAACTTTTTTATTGTATAATGTAACATATATGCAAAACAAAAAAATAAAAAAGCAATAGTTTTCAAAGCTACTCTTCAACAAGTAATTACAGGACAGATCCCAGAATTTGTCATCGGCTACCAAACAATTCTCTCAGATTTTTCCTTCTTGCTGCTCCAGAATATAGGAGGCATATAAAAAAAGGGTTAAATATTTTTTTATCACCACAATCGATGTTTTTTTCCTTTTTTTTTGGTAAAAAATAACATATATACAAAAAAGCAATACATTTCAAAGCACAGCACCACAATTAGTTGTAGAACATATTTTACAGTTTGGGATGGGTTACAATTCCACAATTTTAAGTTTTTACTTCTAGCTGCTCTAAGAAAATAGAGACTAAAAGAGATATCAACTTAATGATTCAGTATTCATATTCATTTGTTAAAGCCTATCTTCTCAGTATAACTCCACCATCACTTTTGACCAACTGATTTTTTAAAAAAATATTTTTATTGATAAATCTTCATACACATACATCCCATATGTGGTGTACAATCAATGGGTCACAATATGATTACATACTTGTGGATTCATCGCCATGATAATTTTTAGAACATTTGCATCACTCCAGAAAAAGAAATAAAAAGGAAAAAGAAGAAATTCATACATACCATACCCCTTCCCCTCCCTCTCACTGACCACTAGTATTTCCATCTACTCAATTTATTTTATCCCTTATCTTTCCTATTTATTTTTTTTCTATCCATATTTTTGTACTCATCTGTCCATATCCTGGAAAAAGTGAGCATCAGACACAAGATTTTCACAATCACACAGTCACACTGTGAAAGTTACATAGTTATATAATCGTCTTCAAGAATCAAAGTTACTGGAACACAGCTCAACAGTTTCATGTATTTCCCTCCAGACACTTCAATATACCATAAACTAAAAATGGATATCTATATAATGCATAAGAATAATCTCCAGGATAACCTTTCAACTCTGTCTGAAATCTTTCAGCCACTGAAACTTTACTTTGTCTCATTTCTCTCTTCCCCCTTTTGGTCAAGAAGTTTTTCTCAATCTCTTGATGCTGGGTACTGGCTCATCCCTGGATTTCTGTCCCATGTTGCCAGGGTGATTTACACCCCTGGGAGTCATGTCCCACATAGGGGAGAGGGCAGTAAGTTCACCTGTATGGCCAATTCATTTTTTTTTTTTTTTACATGGACAGGCACTGGGAAACAAACTTGGGTTTCTGGCATGGCGGGCAAGAATTCTGCCACTGAGCCACCATTGCAACACTGAGGTCAATTGATTTTTGATAAGCATGTCAAGCCCACTCAATGGGGAAAGAATAGTCTCTTTAATATATGGGGCTGGGAAAACTGGATTAATGATGATGGGCAAAAGAATGAATGTGGACCCCTCCCTTGTACCATATACAGAAATGAACTTAAAAATGGATCAATGATCTAAATATAAAAGCTAAAACTATAAATCTTTGAGAAGAAAACATAGGAAAATATCTTCAGGGCCTTGCATTAGGCATAAGATTCTTAGACTTTTTACCAAAAAACATGAGCAACAAAAGGAATAAACAGGTAAATTGGACTTCATCAAAATTAAAAACTTGTGTGCGAAGGATAATATCAAATAAGTGAAAAAGCCAACAGAATAGGAGAAAATATTTTGAAACCATATATATCTGACAAGGGATTTAATATCCAGATATATAAAGAACTCTTATAATTCAGCAACAAAAAGACAACCCAATTTTAAAAACGGGCAAAGGATTTGGATACACATTTCTCCAAAGAAAATATGTAAGTAACCAGTAAACACATGAAAGATATGCAACATCATTAGCCATTAGGGAAATGCAAATCAAAACCACAATGAGATACTACCTCACACCCACTAGAATGGCTATGATTTTTTTTAAATGGAAAATAAGTGCTGGTTTCGATGTGGAGAAATTGAAACCATGGTATATTGTGGTGAGAATGTAAAATAGTGCATCTGCTATGGAAAAGTTTGTTAGTTCCTCAAAAAGTTTAACACAGAACTTACCTAGGATCTGGCAATCCCACTTTTAGGTTTATACCTCAAAGAATTGAAAGCATATAAAGAACTCTGGCAGATATTTGCACCTCTGTATTCATAGTAGCATTATTTACAATAGCTAAAAAGTGAAAGCAACAAAAATGTCCATCGACAGAAGACTGGATGGCAAAATGTGGTATATACATGCAGTGGAATATTATTCAGCCATAAAAAGGAATGAAGTTCTGATACATGCTATTCTCGAAGACTTACTGAGTTAAACAAGTTAGACACAAAGGGATAGATATTGTATGATTTTACTTACATGAAAATAGCTAAGATATGCAGATTTATAGGAATAGAAAGCAGAGTACAGGTTTCCAGGTGCAGGGGAGTGAAGAGGAGTGTGAGGAGGGGAATGGGGAATTAATGCATAATGGGTACAGGGTTTCTGTTTGGGGTGATGGGAAAGTTCTGATAATGGATGGTGGTGAGAGTAGTGTAACATTGTGTATGTGATTAATCCCACTGAATGAAATGCCTGGAAGTGGTTAAGATGGGAAAGTTCATGTTGTAGATATGTGTCCACAATTAAAAAAAGAGAGAGACTAAAGAGACAATGACAATTAAATGCAATATGCGACCCTGGAGAGGATCTAATAATGGGGGAGAAAAGGCTTAAAAGGACATCATTGGGACATATGAAAAAATTAGAATAAGGCCTATAAGCTTTATATCAATTTTGCATTTCTTGAATCTGCCACCTGCACTTAAGGTGGTTACGTATGTGAATATCTTTGTTCTTAGGAAACGTACATGGAAATATTGAGTATTCAAGGAGTAATTTGTATGCAACCTAGTCACAAATGTTTTAGGAATATATAGATAAATAAATAGGGAGACAGACAAATGATAGCTAGAAATAAATAGGGAGACAGCAAAATTTGGCAAAATGTTAAAAGGATCTGGCTATCAGAGTGAAAGTGTGGCAGAATTCTTTGTATGGGTTTTGTATTAGTTTTGCAACTGTCCTGTCCGTTTGAAATTATTTTAAAAGAAAAAGTGTTAAAAAAAAAACAAACCTCCACAAAATCTCCAATTAAGATGCATCTCCACACACTGTAGTGCTATGTTAAAATTACCCAACAACCACTGACCCTTCTCCTTTCTTCAACCCTATACTGATGTATCAACATATTAAATCATCTCTTTTCAGCCTCAGCTCTGGAAGAACAGAGGTTTTATTTTAAAAACTGAAAAACTGAATAGAGTTTTATAGCTTTTGAGCATTTTTGCTTCAGTAAGAAAATGATTAAGTATCTTTTTTCATATCTTTGGGATGAAACATGATGGGAAGGTCAGAAAAAGAATGAGGTAGATCTTTCTATACCAACACTGAATGTTTCCTAGATCAGAACTGTCCAAGAGCACTCTGTGTGGTGACAAAAATGTCCTGTGTCCGTGCCATCCAACACTATAACCACAGTCACCTGTGGCTACTGAGCACTTGAAATGTGCCACATGCAAATGAGGAGATGACATTTTTATTTAATTTCATTTTTTAATTTATTGAAAATTAAATAGCTGTATGCAGCTTGTGCCTGTTGTACTGAACAGTACACATATAAAATGTATTACTTAGAGAAAAGAAGAGTCAAGAAATAGTGTGAAGGGGCTGATTTCTTTCGAAGATTAAAAGTAACATGTCAATTTGAACATTAATGAAAAATATACCGAACTAATGATAGTGGCTTTCTCTGGTACATGTTATATAGGGAGTTTCACTTTTTATGCAAATATGTATAATGTATTTGAATTTTAAAATAAGGCTAATTTATTTTGAAGTCAGAAAATAAGTAAACCCTATAAAATAAAACCGAACTCTGAAATTTCAAATTGCTTCAAGATAATTGAACAGGTGGTTGGAGGCCGAACCTGGGGGAAATCTGCTGGAAGACTTAGAATTTCAAGTGCCTTGAGGAAGAGGTCAGGCTGCTGGGTTCAAAGCCCCTCTTCTGACGCTAATAGGCTACCATGGGGGCTCTTGATAGATTGCTTTAGAAAACGATTTTCAAGGGTAAGAACGAAAGAGAACTGAAGGCCACTGTTTTGCTGCTCTGGTGGACTGAAAGCTCCAAAATGGCAGGGAGCAACTGTGACTTCTACCTGCTCTGTCCCCAGAGTTTTGCATAATGACTGGCATAAAATCACTGTGCAAATGACACAAGTGAAAGAATCAGAGATTGCTTCAAACCCTTCATTACCATGAATTCAGCATCCCAAAATCAAACATGGTCTTGGTACAAATACACAAAAAGATTTGTTTTTTAAAAATACTCTAAATATAAAAAATATTTTGCATGAGGAAGGACAAAAGAATGTCAATAATGCAGGGTGTTAAAACAGATGGTAATTAATATTTTAAAACTTTAACCTATATGTGAGACTAAAGCAAAAAATGTTTATTTGGTACAAAATTTATATTTTGACTAGTGCATTTCCTAATATAACTTATGTGGACAGCTTACTTGAACATCATAAGTACATGGAACCTTGAGTAGGGCATGAGATTTTGTAGGTTTGTCCACAGTGATGCCTTGATAAATCCCAGTAGGATTTGAACAGTGAATAAAAAACTATTTGCAAAGTCCCCTTGGGGGAATGGTGAGAAAGGGGGAAAATTCAACTTCCCCAAGTGGAGAATTCTTGATATTCTCACAAGCAGTGGGGACAACCAAAGCAATAGGCTGAGCCCCCAATCTTGGGGTTTGTTCATATGAAACTTAACCATGCAAAGGATTAAAATTAGGCCTAAGAGTCCCCCCAAGAGAACCTCTTTTGTTGCTCAGATGTGGCCTCTCTCTCTCAGCCAACATGACAAGCAAACTCACTGCCCTCACCCTCTCTATGTGGGACATGACTCCCAGGGGTGTGGACCTTCTTGGCAACATGGGACAGAAATCTTAGATGAGCTGAGACTCAGCACCAAAGGATTGAGAAAACCTTCTTGACCAAAAGGGGGAAGAGTGAAATGAGACAAAATAAAGTGTTAATGGCTGAGAGATTCCAAACAGAGTTGAGAGGTTATTCTGAAGGTTATTCTTATGCATTAAATAGATATCACCTTTTTAGTTAAGGCGTAACAGAGAAGCTGGAGAGAACTGCCTGAAAATGTAGACCTGTGTTCCAGTAGCCATGTTTCTTGAAGATGATTGTGTAATGATACAGCTTTTGCAGTGTGACTGTGTGATTGTGAGAACCTTGTGTCTGATGCTTCTTTTATGGGCAGATGAGTAAAACATATGGATTAAAAATAAATAAATAATGGGGGGACAAATGTCAAAATAAATTTAGTAGATTGAAATGCTGATCAATGAATGGGAGGGGTAAGGGGTATGGTATGTATGAATTTTTTTTCTATTTTCTTTTTATTTCTTTTTCTGAATTGATGCAAATGTTCTAAGAAATGATATTGGTGATGAATATACAACTATCTGATGAAAAAAAGAATGTTCATATTGCATGTTGATTGGCTTTATTAATTAAAAAAATACTCTAAATATAAAGAAAGGAGAGCAGTACGTTGTTTTTTCCTTTACAACTACAGCCTCCACTCAAAAAATGCTCTACTCTCATTTGTATTTTGTATATATATATTTTTTGTTGTTATTGTTATTTTGGGGCAAGGGCAGGCTCTGGGAATCAAACCCAGGTCTCCAGCATGGCAGGCGAGAAGTCCGCCCTGCGCCACCATTGCCCACCCTCTGCTCTCATATATTTGAATAGGCATTATCAGGGTGGGGTGGGAGGAGGACAGAAATCTCTCTTCATCTTCAGAAGGAGGCAATTGAGTAGAGTGACTTTGTGTCTGGACTAGAGTTGGGAGTGAGCCTTACATGGATCTGAATGCAATTGCTTTGGGAAACTGTTCCTTAAACCTTAAAGGTAAATTATTCCTCCATGCCAGCTCTGGCAGACAGGTCCTAGGGAGTGCTCTGATCAACCCAGACTGACTCCTTGCTCAACTCAGAACCAGTTACAGAGGCTATGTTGCTGGCAGGAGAATGGAACCAGTTCTCTGCTTGGCTGACCTGTGTTTGGTGGGAGGCACACAGTAGAGTATCCTAATTGACAGCCTCTGTTTGAGCCCGTGGAATGGGGCAGGAGTTCCTCAAAGGAAGCGGGATGGCAGATGGAAGGAAAAACTTGTTTGATGACAAGAGCAATATATTACACAACTCCAGGGGCCGCCATTCTCAGAGACTCATGCTGACATACACATCCTCCTTTCCTGACTGAATTTCCAAAAATGTTACCAGCTATTCAGTGCTAAAATAGTAGAACAATGCCAATTGCAGGCATAACACTAGAGCTGCTACATTTGTCTCCAATTCAGTATCTCAATGACGCATCTTCTTCTGGTTCTGTCTGGATGTGGCTTTTCAGGAGCTGGCCACCTACAGCTAGATGATAAATCCATTTACCTGCACCGCACATGGTATATAATAGTTGAAAGCAGGCCATGTGGAAGGATAATCAAATGGCTGGAATGCAATCAGCCTACAAATATTTGCCAATTCTCCATCATGTGCTAGACCTTGTTCATTATCTCTTTGAGTCTCAGTTTACTTATCGATAAAACAGATACAATTCCATTTGAGGATTAAGAGACAATACACATCACATGTTTAACACAGAACCTGGCACCCAGCACACCCACAATAAGCAATAGCCATTACTGTATCTTGCTATCCCTGTAGTCTCTTGATTGGGCACTCACTGAGGTTTAAATATACTGTGTTTTGTGGGGAACATCTAGAAAATAAGACACAGTGCTTCTCCTTCAGGAGCAAGCTGCCCATTTGGGAAGGCATGGGTCTCTCACTTGAAGAGATCAGGAATCATTCCAGGAGGTGGCTGCTAAGGCACACCTCAAGTCACGGCCCTGCATTCTCCCAGATAGCTGATTTGTTATAGTCCAGGTCAGCTGGGAAAGTGACCCTGTTGGATACTCTCAGCTAATGAGTTCTAGGGCATTGCTTTAATTTTCTCTGGTTTCCTTTTCCAACAGCAGCCTATACCTGGAGGTTCTTTTTATTCTCAGCAAGTGGTTAGTTTTCCAAATCAAATAGGAGGTGACTACCTGCCTATTGACTCATTCAAAAAATATTTAGTGAGCACCTACTCTGTGCCAGCCATGGTTATAAACAGAGGGGATGCAGGAATGAACAAGGCAGACGGGAGTCTTGCTCTCAGGGAGCTGACATTCTGATGGGAGAGAAGGACAAACATAAAGAACTAGACACATGCTATGTGATGACAACTATAAAGAACAGTAAAGCAAGGGGAGGAGGAGTGTGGGATATCTAAATAATGTCTGCAATTCCTCCATACTCCTCCATTCTCCTTGAATGCTGGCTTGACTGGGAGCCCATCTCTAACAGCAGTTAGAGCCCATCTCTAACAGCCATGTGGGCATCTGCTGCTGTGTAGGATCTGGGGGTGGATTCTCCATCTCTTGAGCTGCTTGCCCTTGCCATGTGGTGAGGAAGCCCCAGCCACACCCTTAGGTGACAGCCAGCATGTGGGAGAAAGAGCCTGCAGACCATCTCAGGAGCCAGCCTATGATGGGTCAGTTGAACCCCAATCACCTTGGGCAGAGATGAGGTGTCCCCCATTGTGCCCTTTCTTGATTCCTGGGCCACATAAACCATATGTGATAATAATCCATTGCTATTTCAAGCCATTAAGTTTTGGGGTGATCTGTTACTCAGTAAGAGATGTCTAATCCAGGAGAGTGAGTGATGTGGGGCAGAGGGTGGCAGCAGGGACAGGGAGTATACCAGAGAAACAGAATGTTGGGGAAGGCTGCTCTGATGAGGTGACACTGGAGCAGAGACTTGAATGAAGTTAGGGGCTGAGCAATGTGCATACGGGGGGAGGGGGGAGCTTTCAAGGTAGGGAGAAGAAAAGAGCCAAGGTAAAGAGGCAGGAATGTCCTTGTGGTTCAGTAAGGAGGCCAGGATGGCTGCAGTGAGGTAGGAGAGAGGGAGAGAGGTAGGAAATGAGCTCAGAAAAATGGGGAGAAGGGTGGCAGATTATGTAGGGGTTTATAGATCACAAAAATCATTGAAAGGAATTGAGTAGAGAATGATATAATCTGAGCCAAAATTTAAGATGGCTACTCGGGCTGCTGAATGAAATAGCCATTAATGAGGAAGCAGTACCAGTTAGAAATAGAGGTGAGTGATGATGGTCCAGGTGTGTGATGACAGTGGCTAGTCCTGGGGTGGAGGTGGTAAGAAAAAATCTCATTCTGGATATATTTGAAGGTGAGGCCAATAGGACAGACTTTTTGCTTGGATACAGAGTGTGAGGGAAGGGGAGACAGAAAGAGTGAATGAGCCTCAGATGGAGGCGGGGTCGTCCCACTAGCAGCACCTGTTGCACCCACAGCACCTGAGAGCTTCTAAGAAATGAAGACTCTCAATCTCCACCCCAGTTCTTTAACAAGAACCTCAGGTGTTCCCAGTGCACATTAAAGTTTGAAAGAAACACTCTTCTAGATTGGTTCTCAACTCTGGCTGCACATTGGAACACTTTGTGAGTTTTTAAGAAACATACACATGCCTGGATCTGGGATTTGAGAGTGGTGGTTGGGCATTAATATTTTTTTAAAGTTCCACAAGTAATTATAATCTTTGGATTCCCATCTAGCTTACAGTGAATTCTGTTGGTTCTGCTATTAAAATATCCCAAATCTGACCACTTCTCCTCACCTCCATTGCCACAACCTTTCCCAAGATGACATCAGCACTCATCTGGATATTGGAATAGACAAGCCCTCGGTAATGTGTAGGCAGGAAGAGAACCAGTACTCTAGACCAGGGGTTCTCAAACCTTAGCATTTCTCCAAATGACTTGTGGATTTTACTTGAGATGCTGATTGTTGGTCTATGCGCCATAGTTTCTGATTCAGTGGGTTTGGGGTGGGACCAAAGTGCTTGCACTTCCAACAAGCTCCCAGATGATGCTATGCTGGTAGACTGGTGATCACACCCCAAGAACCACTGTTTAAGGTCGCCACTAGAAGAGCTGAAGAGAATGCCAAGGTGGTAGAATTATCAGTCAACAAACAGCTGTATGTTTAGCCCATGTAATGAAAGTCTCTGGAGGCACACATATCTGTCCTTCTATAGGCTGTCCTGAATGATGTTGGGTCAGTAGACCATGTCCAGGAGGGTGTCTTCTGCCATAGAAGAAGTAGGACTGTGTGGAGGACAGGGGCTCTGTGAATTCAAATGGGAGTGGTTTCTCTTCATCTGGGTGGATCAACAGCAAAAGGAAGCTGGAAGCATGGGCAGGATTCAACCTGGGAATTTTAACAGGATGGGGACTTAATTGCCAAAGTTCCAAAGGCAGGAATGGGGTGAGGAAGAGACCAGTTGTGACTGAGCAAAGAAGGCAGAGAGCAATGCGGGGGTGGGGGGAGAAGCACTATGGTCCCCAAAGTGTTAATGACTCTGCCAGGAAAGTCCTGTTTGCCAGGAAAATGAGAAGCATATTGGTAAAAATTTAAAGTTCAAAATCAGATGGTTCTCTAAAAAATGTTCTTTCATGAATTATAATAAATGTACACATATGGGGAAAAACACACCCCAATGTAAATGGACTATAGTTAATAGTATAATTATAATATTCTTTCATCCATTGTGACAAAGGTACCATTAATGCAAAATGTTAATAATAAGGTAGGTATAAAGAACCTGTATTTCCTGCATGTTTTTTCTGGAAACTTACAACTTCTCTAATAAAAAAAAAACATTATTTAAAATAACCAGATCGTTTTCTATGCCTTGACCAACACTTCCCAGCCAAAGTGGTGCTATGACATAAGTTTAGCTGCACATGAAAAGTGTGCCAGGCAACCTGCCTCTGATGACTTGGAGTATCCAAGTTGGATATTGATTGACTATTTGTTTGTTTGTGAAATAGAGTGGATTAAAAGTTCTCCCTATAACAACAGGATACATCCTCATCTTCATTATACTTTTGATGAGTTTTAACTCACATAGAGATTTGTGTGACCAGCGTTAAAATCAGATTCAGAGCTTTTCTATCACCTCAAAGAACTCTTCATGCTGCTCCTTTCAATCATACCCTCCCCTCATCCCTAAGTAAAGATGGGCTCTCTAGATTTAGATTAGGGCTGGATTGCCTGTCAGGAGAGGATAGGTAAGGACAGAGGAAACAGAGAGAGAACACCCAAACCAAAGCCAGGCACTCATGGGTACTGCGTATTAAAGCTGAGCTGCTCCAGCTTTGAGATGGCCATATGGTTTTTCTTTGTTTAGGAATGCCCAGAAACAGCACAGACCATGACGTCTGCATAAGTGCATGAGATCTTGAGGAGACCTTATGGAAAGAAATGAAAATAGAAGAAAGACCAGATAGGTCATGTCTATCTGGGTATTTACATAAGTGCTTAGAAACCCTAGACGGATGACAATTTAAAACTATTCCAGGCTTCAAGCAAACTAGTCATCAAAGAGGAAACTAGGAAACAAACTAATGATGCAACAGTGAGCTTGGTTACACCCCAGAATCTATCCATGTGAGACCAGTCTACAAAGAGGGCAGCAGCGGGGATTCTGGGGGTAATGGAATGGTTCCGGGTCCTGATTGCGGTGGTGCTTACACAAATCTAAAGATGCTTTAACCGCCATAGAAGGTACACAAAAACACTGAGCCAGTTAAAAAGAAATCTATTTAATCATTAAAAATGATGTTATAAAGGGTTTCACCAAAATGGGGTCCACTGGCTCTGTATAAGATTATTTAAAACCATACCACATAAACATTTACTTTTGTTAGTTATATATTTCTATTAGATCACATTAGCAGAACATATTACTAGTTTATCATGTTTATAATTTCAAGAATAAGATAAGGCTAAGAAAAATGGGAGTTGTTTCAAACAAAAATATTGAGACAACAATTGTAGAGAAATTACGCCTATATGACAAAATTTGAGATTGGGGTATGGGAATAAAGTTGGGGGAATACTGTTCAAAGTTCCAGTCTCTTGGAGTTTACTATCTAGCAGAGGTGGGAAAACCCACAAGGATACAGAAAAAAATTCATGTAGTAATAAACAATTTTAAGAATAGGCTATAGAACATATATATTCAGAATGGTGTCATTGTACATGTTATAAAAATACATAGTTAGACATAGAAAACTGGGTGGAAAGATATACAATGCTCATTCTGGTTTTTGCTGAACCCCTTATAAGCTATTTTTTTTTAAATGTATTTGCGTCTACGTGGGACATGACTACCAGAGGTGTGGATCTTCCTGGCAGCATGGGACAGAAATCCCAGAATGAGCTGAGTTTCAGCATCAAGGGATTGAGAAAAACCCTAGAATGAGCTGAGACCCAGCATCAAGGGATTGAGAAAACCTTCTCGACCAAAAGGGGGAAGAGTGAAATGAGACAAAGTGTCAATGGCTGAGAGATTCCAAACAGAGTCGAGAGGTTATCCTGGAGGTTATTCTTACGCATTGAGTAGATATCACCTTGTTATTCAAGATGTAATGGAGAGGCTGGAGGGAACTGCCTGAAAATGTAGAGCTCTGTTCCAGGAGCCATATTTCTTGGAGACAATTGTATAATGATATAGCTTTCACAATGTGACTGTGTGTTTGTGAAAACCTTGTGTCTGATGCTCCTTTTATCTACCTTGTCAACAAAGGAGTAGAACATATGGAATAAAAATAAATAATAGGGGGAACAAATGTTAAAATAAATTTAGTTTGAAGTGCTAATGAAAGCAAGGAAAAAGGGGTATGGTATGTATAATCTTTTTTTTTTCTATTTCGTTTTATTTCTTTTTCTGAATTGATGCAAATGTTCTAAGAAATGATGAATATGCAATTAAGTGATGATATTGTGAATTACTGATTATATATGTTAATGTTTTAGTTCGTTTGTTAAATTTTTTTAATTAATAAATAAATTTTTAAAAAATGTATTTGCCTTGTCCAATATTATATATATATTGCCATGAGATTTTATTTAAAAGTCTTCTTAAATGTAGTCATCATACCTGGGAGATAAATAGATGCTTTATCCCAAAACATCCACACAACTGTCTAAGAATAGTAAGACCAATCTTCTGCCAGCATTGTGAGTGCTGAAAAATAGTTTAAGGTATTTTTTACAGTTCTTTTCATTCTTAAGGCAAATTTGTCCCACCAAAGGTAAGTGGAAATCTTTCCTCTCCCTGCAGTTCTGACACCAAATCATATGCAGTTAGGTTCATTTTTCCCTTTTGCTTTCAGATTTTAGAGATCACTTTTTAATTTAGTTTTTAATTATGTAAATTATGTACCTGGCACCAAAGCAAAATTTACCAAACACTAGTTTTTGGAGAAGTCTAGGGTCCCCCCAACTTCTTTTCCCGCCAGTTTTGTAAACTAGCCAGTTTTGTAAAGATTTTGATTATCTTTCCATCACTTATTATAATTTTTTTATTTTTAACTTTTTTTAGTTGTATAGTATAAGATATATACAAAGCAAAGAAATAAAAAAGCAATAGTTTTCAAAGCACTCTTCAGTTACAGGACAGATTCCAGAGTTTGTCATAGGCTACCATACAATCCTCTTAGATTTTTCCTTCTAGCTGCTCCACAACATAGGAGGCTAGAGGGCTTAAATATTTTTTTCATCATCACAAGCAACTTCTTTTCCTTTTTTTTTTGTGAAAAATAACATATAATCAAAAAAGCTATAAATTTCAAGGCACAGCACCACAATTAGTTCTAGAACGTATTTCAGAGTTTGACATGGGTTACAATTTCACAATTTTAGGTTTTACTTCTAGCTGCTCTAGAATACTAGAGACTAAAAGAGATATCAATTTTATAATTCAGCATTCATATTCATTTGTAAATCTTTTTTTTTTAAAGGTTAAAAATTTCAGTTTTTGAAGGTCAACTTAATGAGGGATAATTTACATACAATAAGATAGACGAAATTTAAGTGTACAGTTTAAGTTCTGACAAATGTATACAGGCAGGCATGTTCATTTGTAAATCTTATCTTCTATGTGTAACTCCACCATCATCTTTGATCTTTCCATCGCTCTCTTTGGGGTTGTTTGGGCTATGACAATTCTAAAGTTTTTATATTTGAAGGGTCTGTCACTAATAAGGGGTAGGGAGATGGAGTTATTTGATATTCTGGAGAGGTTGGGCTAGGTTTCAGGACTTATCTGGACCAGGGACCCATCTGGAGTTTGTAGATTTCTGGAAAGTTACTCTAGTTCATGGAACCCTTGTGGTTATATCCCATCACCTTGCTGAATTTACTTATTAGCTCAAGTAACTTTGCTGTAGATTTCTTAGAATCTCCAAGTATAGTATCATATCATCTGCAAATAATGAGAGTTCTACTTCTTTCTTTCCAATTTGTATGCCTTTTATTTCTTTGTCCTGTTTGATTGCTCTAGCAAGAACTTCTAGCACAATGTTGAATAATAGTGGTGACAGTGGGCATCCCTGTCTTGTACCTGATCTTACGGGGAAAGCTTTCAGTCTCTCTCCATTGAGTGCAATGCTGGCTATCGGTTTTTCATATAATCCCTTTATCATATTGAGGTAGTTACCTTTGATTCCTATCTTAGGAGTGTTTTTATCAGAAAGGGTTGCTGAATTTTGCTGAATGCTTTTTCAGCATCAGTTGGGATGATCATGTAATTTTTCCCTTTTGATTTGTTAATGTGCTGTATTACATTGATTTTCTTGTGTTGAAACATACTTGCATTCATGGTGTATAATTCTTGTAATGTGCTGTTGGATTTGATTTGTTAATGTTTTATGGAGAATTTTTGCATCTATTTTCATTAGGGAAATTGGCCTGTGGTTTTCTTTTCTTATAGCACCTTTACCCAGTTTTGGTATTAGAATGATACTAGCTTCATAAAATGAGTTAGGTAGAATTCCTTTTTCCTCAAATTTTTGGAAAAGTTTGAGCAGGATTGGTGTTAGTTCTTTCTGGAAATGTTTGATAAAATTTCCCTGTGAAGCCATCTATTCCTGGGCTTTTCTTTGTAGGAAGATTTTTTGATGACTGAATCTCTTTACTTGTGATTGGTTGGTTGAAATCTTCCTGAGTCAGTGTAGCTTGTTTGTGTGTCTCCAGGAATTTGTCCATTTCATCTAAGTTGTCTAATTTGTGGTGTACAGTTGCTCATAGTATCCTTTTATGACTTCTTTTATTTCTTCAGGGTCTGTGATAACGCACCCCTTCTCATTTCTGATTTTGTTTATTTGCATCCTCTCTCTTTTTTTCTTTGTCAGTCTTGCTAATGGCCCATCAATTTCTGGTTTTATTGAGTCTTTCTAGTCTTTTTTTCTCCCATTCATTTAACTCTACTTTAATCTTTGTTATTTCTCTTCTCCTATTTGCTTTGGGGTTGATTTGCTGTACTTTCTCAAGTGCCTCCAGGTTTGCTGTTAAGTCCTCGATTTTTGCTCTTTCTTATTTTTTAATTTAGGCATTTAAGGCAATAAATTTCCCTCTTAGCACAACCTTTGATACATTCCATAAATTCTGATTTGTATTCTCATTTTCATTCATCTCCAGACAGCTAGTGATTTCTCTAGCAATTTCTTCTTTGATCCATTGGTTGTTTAAGAGTGTGTTATTTAATCTCTATATATTTGTGAATGTTCTTGTTCTTTGGTGGTTATTGAGATCCAGCTTCATCTCATTGTGATCAATGAATAATTTCAATATTTTTATATTTATAAAGACCCACTTCGTGCCCCAGCATATGACCTATCCTTGAGAATATTCCATGAATACTACAGAAGAATATATAACCTTGTGCTTTGGGGGTGCAATGACCTCTATATATCTGTTATGTCTAATTTATTTATCAAGTTAATTAACTTCTCTGTTTCCTTGTTGATCTTCTGTCTGATTGTTCTATCTATAGAGAAGAGTGATGTATTGAAGTCTCCTACTATTATTGTTGAAACATTTATCACTCCCTTCAGTTTTGCCAATGTCTGTCTCATGTACTTTGGAGCTCTTGATTGGAAGCATAAACATTTAAGATTGTTATATCCTTTTGGTGAATTGACCCTTTAATTAGTATATGGTGTCCTTCTTTGTCTCTTATGATGTCTTTACATTTAAAGTCTACTCTGTCTGATATTAATATACCTACTCCTGATTTCTTTTGGTTACAACTTGCAGGGAAAATCTTTTTCCATCCTTTTACTTTCAATCTATTTGTATCCTTGTGTATAAGATGAGTCTCTTGTATGCAGAATATAGCTGGATTATGTTTCTTAATCCATTCTGCCAATTCATATTTTTTAATTGGTAGGTTTAGTTCATTAACATTCAAAGTTATTCCTGAAAATGCATTTCTTTTTTTAAAATCTGAAAGTATTTTATTTATTTTTTATTAATTAAAAAAAATTAACTAACACAACATTTAGAAATCATTCCATTCTACATATGCAATCAGTAATTCTTAATATCATCACATAGATGTATGATCATCATTTCTTAGTACATTTGCATAGATTTAGAAAAAGAAATAGCAAGACAACAGAAAAAGAAATAAAATGATAATATAGAGAAAAAAATAAAAATAAAAAATACAAAAAATATATATAAAAAACAGAACAAACAAACAAAAAACTATAGCTCAGATGCAGCTTCATTCAGTGTTTTAACATAATTACATTGCAATTAGGTAGTATTGTGCTGTCCATTTTTGAGTTTTTGTATCTAGTCCTGTTGCACAGTCTGTATCCCTTCAGCTCCAATTACCCATTATCTTACCCTATTTCTAACTCCTGATGGTCTCTGTTACCAATGACATATTCCAAGTTTATTCTCTAATGTCGGTTCACATCAGTGGGACCATACAGTATTTGTCCTTTAGTTTTTGGCTAGTCTCACTCAGCATAATGTTCTCTAGGTCCATCCATGTTATTACATGCTTCCTAAGTTTATTCTGTCTTAAAGTTGCATAATATTCCATCATATGTATATACTACAGTTTGTTTAGCCACTTGTCTGTTGATGGACATTTTGGCTGTTTCCATCTCTTTGCAATTGTAAATAATGCTGCTATAAACATTGGTGTGCAAATGTCCATTTGTGTCTTTGCCCTTAAGTCCTTTGAGTAGATACCTAGCAATGGTATTGCTGGGTCGTATGGCAATTCTATATTCAGTTTTTTGAGGAACCGCCAAACTGCCTTCCACAGTGGTTGCACCATTTGACATTCCCACCAACAGTGGATAAGTGTGCCTCTTTCTCCGCATCCTCTCCAGCACTTGTCATTTTCTGTTTTGTTGATAATGGCCATTTGAAAAAGCATTTCTTGATTCCACTATCTTATCTTTTAAATTTTATTTGTCAGATCTATACTTTTCCCTTTTTCCCTTTGTATTCTTTAAATTACCCATAGTGATATTCTTCAATTTTATGCCCTATCCAGGCCCCCCTCTCCAGTTTTTCTTGTTCAGCCAGCAGAACTCCTTTTAGTATTTCTTGTAGGGCTGATCTCTTGTTGACAAATTCTTTCAAGACTTCTTTGTCTGTGAAAAGTTTAATCTCTCCCTCAATTTTGAAGGACAGTTTGGCTGGGTACAGAATTCTTGGCTAGAAGTCTTTCTCTTTCAGGATCTTGAATATATCACACCACTGCCTTCTCACCTCCAGAGTGCTAATTGAGTAGTCTGAACTCAGTCTTATTTGGTTTTCCTTGTATGTAACAGATTGTTTTTCTCTTGCCATTTTCAGGATTTTCTGCTTCTCTTTAACATTTGACAGACTGATTAGTATGTACCTTGGTGAAGACCTATTTGAATTTATTCTGTTTGGGGTTCGTTGGGTTTCTTTGACTTGTATATTTATGTCCTTTATGAGGGTTGGGAAGTTTTTTCCATTGTATCTTCAACTAATCTCCCTAGCCCTTCACTCCTCTCTTCTTCTGGGACACCAAGGATTCTTATATTTGTGCACTTTGTTTTGTCAATCATTTCCCTGCGATCCAATTCAAGTTTTTCCATCTTTTTTGCCATTTACTGTTCTGAGTCTTCATAGTCAACTATCCTGTCCTCTATATCACTTATTCCTTCTTCTGTCTCTTCAAATCTGGTGTTGTGTGCCTCTAGTAGGTTTTTTTATTTGGTCAACAGATTCTTTAATCTCTGTGATATCTGCCATTTTTCTATTTATTCTTTCAAATTCCTTTTTATGCTCTTCTACTGTCTCTTGATCTCCTTTATGTCATTTGCTATCCCACTTATTTTATTAGGTAAAGTTGTATGAACATCTTTGATGAGTTCTTCAAACGTCTTTGTCTCCCCTGGTGTTTTAATTTGGTCATTAGGCAGGGCTATATTTGTCTGCATTGTGATATGCTTAGTGATCTTCTGCTGTCTTAGTGGCATGTAAATATCTTGACTGATTTACTTTGAGAGTTGATTTCTTTCAGTAGCCTAAGGCTTTTTGTTTGCAGAATGGTTGTACAGTGGGGAGCAGGGTATGGGTTTGGGCACTCAGTGTGGTGATTTGCTTCAGGGAAGGTATAGGTGCAGGCTGGGGATATTATGCTGATAATATAATAATCACCCAGCAGCTGGGAAGGATATAGCTGTATGGGTGCACTGGTCTGAGGGGTGTAAATCTGGTGTGGGCTGGTCTAAGGCATGGGGCCCTTTGTGTGCATGCGTAGAGCTGTGGCAGCAGGTCAGCATTATGCCTTCATGGATTGGGGGCTGTGCTGGTCAGCATTTTCTCAGAGTTGGAAAGTGTGGCTGAGGGTCGTGCACATGCGCGGTTCTAGGACTGCTATAAAGTGTGGTTCCCAGAGCTGAATGACATGATTGGGAGCCCATGCACATGCATAGATCTAGGAGTGCCATAAACTGATGCACAGAGGTCGGGGGGTGGGTGGGGTAAGGCTGTGTGACACTATGGGCAGGGGGGCAGGGATAGCCTAGGTATGGAGGTTAGTGCCTGCAGCTTTTATGAGCTGGCAACATCCTGCAGGGAACAGGGAGTGGGAGGTAGTGCTCGGGAGGGGTGCAGTAGAGATGGACTGGACTGCACTTAGGGTGGGGGTGTGGGGCTGGTACGTGCACTGGGGGGTGGTGGGGTGGAGGCACCTGGAGTGTGGGGAATAGGTGTGGGTGACAAGGCTCAGGTGTGTGGGGTGTGGGGTGAGTCACCAGTCACGGGGCTGTGCTGGTGAGGGTAGCGCACCCAAGCTTACTTCCTAGTCCCGCACTCCTGTCCGTGCACTCCCACAGGCTCTGAGCCTCTGCACCAGGCTCCAGCTTTCTGCCTCTCAGTTCCCCGGCCTCTGCAACCAGGGCTGCCTCATGTGGTGCAGAAGGATCTCCCAAGTCAGCTGCACTCCCAAATCACCACCTTAGTCGCCTTCTTGTCCCTCCTCTAAGTTTTCCATGGAGCAGGGATAATCTCGAATTACTCTATTTGGCCATCTTCCTCCATCATTTATTTTTTAACATAGGCAGATGTGTATTATGTATTTGTATTCCTACTCCTCTTTTTTAGGTGTATGATAGCATAATAGATATGCTTTTCTTGTTTTTCCTCTCCGTTTTGAATCTGTGGAGTAGTCTTTGGCCTGGGGGTGCTATAGTTTATAAACTGGTATAAACTACAGTTTATATACTGATAATTGTGCACCTTTCCATGATGGAGGGAAACTTTCCCCATAGCCTCTTGGGGGGAGGCTCTCCTGCCCCATTGACCAGAGGGATCTCAAGCCCATAGCTGCCCCAACACCTGGCAGGCTGCATGGACCACTCTGAACAGCCAGGAGCCATCCCTGGGTCTGCAGGAGGGCTGCACCTGTGCGAGGATGGGGGACCTTGGGGGAGCCCTAGCTGGAAGCACTGGGCATGGCAGTGGGAGGCACAAGCACTTCTCCCTGAGCCTCAGTTTCTTCCCGGGTGTAAAGAAGAATCTGAGACAGATTGGTGTTTCCAAATTTCAATCCCCTTCCAGTATTTAATAATGCATGTGGATTGCCTATACAATTACCCACTTAATACTTTCTTTTAAGCCATCTTTTGTACATTTAGCTTCATCCTTGGAAATAATATCTGTGAAATTGTGTCTGATGGGTTTGTTATATATTTTTCTAAAGGTCATTAAAATACACTTAACTAAAAAATGTCTATGTGTACCACCTAAAATGATCTTACCTGTACCACCAGTGGGACGTGTGGCACCATTTAGGAAATACATAAATAAATAAACTCTAGGGTTCCTTTCAGATCTACTCTTTCATGAACTATCACTGATTGGTTGAAAAAAAAGGAGTGTGTGTGTTGTGGGGAGGCCAGAGTGATATCATACACAATAAGAACAAAAAAGACCATTAAATGCAACATGGCATCCTGGATTGGATCTTAGAGCAATAACAACAAAAAGACACTAGCGGGAGAACTGGTGAAATCTGGATAAAGCTGGAATTTAGTTAAGAGTATTGTATTGAGTACAATATGGTACCAAATATACCATGGTTACATAAAATGTTAAAATTAGGGGAAATTAGGTGAAGAGTGTGTGGGAATTATCCATAAATTCTTTGTAATATTTCTGTAAAATTAAAATTATGCCAAAATAAGAAATTTATTTTAATGCAATAAGTTCCATGGTTGGAATCATCTTTCTGCTTTTAAGTTTCTGTTACTGTACTTAACAATGACCATTGAAATAACTTAGTTTAGAATTTCTATAAATGGCTTGAGAAAAGCATTTTGAGTAAGGCAATTATTGAAATATTACATTTAGGTAAAGATGAAGCAAAGGAAAGGAAGAGATTCTCAAATTAAGAAGAGTTGATTCCCCACACCCCACCCTCACCACTTAGCATTCTGTAAAAGCTCTACAGTGACCTTGAGAGAGTCTCCTTTGGGTGCCCTAAGCTTCCAAGGACTAAATATTTATCCCACCAAGGAGAAGCTTGGGTAGCTCTATACCAGGCTGGTGATGGTTAACGGAGCAGAGGATGGCTGCTTTCTCTTCCCCACTGCTGGTGGGGATAAACAGTCTATTCCTATGGATTAGGGACCAGTTATTCTCCTTGTGTTTCCGGAAACATGAGGGGGCTTCCTTCCCAAGGAGAAGAAGTGTTCTCTTTGAAATTTGACTCTAAAAGTTGGGCTGCTGGACATTAATAAGAAGGAATGGAAAGTGCAGATCAATAAGATGCTGAGAATAAAACACACGTTAACATAGAGGATTCCACATAATAAAGATTAATGTCTTTTAAACAAAACCAGAGCAGGAAGGTATATCTTTTAGGCTAATTGCCACTAGAAGATTGCAGATAGACCAGACTTGGGGGTTGGGTGGGAAGCAGCTATGGGGGAGGAAGGAGGGAAAAAAACTCAGCTGCAGAGCTCCAAAGAACTGGAGTGAAATGAAATAACCACTTGAGTTATGCAGAGAATTTAACCGGCACTGGGTTCAGTTTCATTTGATATGCATTTGAAATTTAAATATGTTCTGGAGCAATGCATTTTTATGCATAGCCCAACGGAACGATGCAGGTTTATTAAGGGGAAGACATGATCAAACATAAAACAGCGTGCTGAGGGCTCCCTTTTTTTGTACAGCCATGCGGAAAAGACTTCTGTCAACTCCAGTCCTTCACTCAACATACCCCATACTCTGGGACTGTATTTGTTCAAACAGCCACACTCATTCCCTTTCAAATTGCATTTGTAATCAGTGATTAGTCATTACAAAGCTACTTTTTGATATTTAAATATTTCTACACTTAAAAACTACAATACAGATATTTTAGTTAGTGCAGTATTTTGAACAATATGAAATTGGAATAATATCTGACTTGAGATAGTCCCAGATGTATAACTATTTCAAATAAAATCTGTTCCTGTTTAGAATATCTTCTAAGGACATCCCTCCTTGCTTAAAACCTTTGCAATGTAAGGCACCGTGGGTAAGTGGGTGGAACCTGGAATGTTATTGTCTGGACCAGACCCAGGTCTCCTGCCTGGCCCTGGTCACGTCCCTTAACCTCCTTATACCTCATCTTCTCATTGAAAAGATGGGGCCAATGGCAGTGGCCACCTCAGGAGGTTGTTTTGTGAATATATATGTTAATGTATGTAAACGCATATAATACTAATACCTCAAAGAATTTCTAGGAAGGTGCTCATACAGGGGGGCTATGATTGTTTTAGCTTTTTATTGTGTTGTTACTAGGGAGGCTAAGCATGTAGTATTTTGTCTTCCCCAGAGCTGGTTTGGCCATGGATCTACTGCCAGTCATCTTAGGACAAGTGGTGTTTGAGGGTGGGGAGACCAAGGGAAAGAGAAAGGGGCTGCGGTGGGGAGGAGATGGAAAGGAGGGCAGGAGGCCCCAGTCTCAGCTTCCTGTCCTCCTCCTCTAGTCTGACATGCCCCCTGTGCCAGTGCTAATCTCCCAGGTCCGCCCCTTTCTTCCTCCAGGGCTGATCCATTCTTTTAGGGTCTGGCTCACTTTCCTAACAAAATTTATTTTAGCCATGACCTTCCCTATTGATCCTACTGGGGCTCAGTGTTGCTTCCAGAGACTGACCATGGTCCTCTCTTGAGTGGAGCAGCCTCTAAGGGCAAAGCACTAAAGACAATGTTAGCAATTTTTCACTTTAAAGAAAATAAACCCTGATGGTAATTATATAAGATAATAAGTTATCCATATTGCTGTTTGGCTCAGGTTTAAGAAGCCCCATGTGCTAAGAAATGGAGAAAACGACCTTGCCTGGGACTCCTGGACGCCCTATAAAGGCTAGAAGTAGAAGTGAGTTTTCGCCTTCCACTCGTCCCCAGCCCCCTTCTCTGGGTTTAGGTGTCAACAGGGAAAGAGGTGTGTGGTGTGTGAGTGTATATCTACTGGGGTGTGGGGGTGTGGAGGCGTTCTGTAATTTAGAGGGAGAAGACACTGAGGTTGAGCTTCTTGGGAGAAATTCAGAGAGGGGAGGATTGGCTGCACAGATGACAGTGTCTAGAGTCTGCCTTGAATCCAGACTGAAAGGACTTGTCAGAGAATCCCAGAGCAGGGCTGTGACTGTTCAGGTGACCACACACGACCACCCACAAGCTGAGGGCCCAGCCTCTCCACCAGAAGAGAAGGCCCAAGAAGACAGCTGCCCCATCAGCCTTCACTGGTGTCAGGACACCCAGTGCCCGAGTGCTGGCCATCTTGAGTGATCCAACAGACCTCTCTGGATCTCGGGCCTCAGTTTCCTAAATGAGGTGACTGTCCCTCTGTTTGCTCTGAGAAACACTTATCCTGGGAAATGCTCTTCAGTCAAAGAGGACTTCTAGGGAGAGTCATACAGCACATTAACATCTGAATAAAACCTGTTGGCTTCAACCCAGAATTCTTCATGCTCTTTGACAAGAACTGTCCCTTTTTAAATATATATAACAATTAATACTCCATGGCACTAGCAGTGTCAGAAATACACTGTGGGTGAAACTGTTAAATACTGCCAAGATTCTTTTCAGCTTTTATATTTCATAAGGCTCGGTCAGGAATGTGTTTGTCTATAGGTGACAGAAAACTCTGAGGCTTCTAAAGATGAAGATTTGGGTTGATGCCACCGGAAAGCAGGGTGGGGCATGGGGGGCATTACAATGCATTACAGGCTACCACCACTGCTGTCACTGTCATCACCTCCAGCCTCTCCCCTGCACCTTCCAGTCTGTCTTACTCTAAAGTCAGCCTTCTTTGCCGTGAAGCTACACAGCATCTCCTTGTATATTCTTCTATTTGTGAGAGCAAAGTGTTGTACCTGTTAGTAAATCTGTCTCCCAACAAGATATGGAGCCTCTTGAAGGCTGGGAACTTGCATGCTTTGGTCCTGGCTTCTTGTTCAAGCCTGATATACAGTAGGTGTTCAATAAATGTCTTTGAATGAATAGACAATGCATCCTGAGAATATCTGGAGTAAGTTCCATTGACAAGGTGACATTTAGGTTGGGACTTAAAGGGAAAGACGAAACAGATAATGAGATTTTCCTGCAGTTAAATATTTCTTAAGGACCCAAGGTCTCCCACAACTCCCCTTTGTTTCTTATTTATGGGCTCTCTCTCTGGAGAAGTGTTGAGGTTATACTTCCCCAGCTCCAAATAGACTTAAAAACTCCCTCCTCACTCAGCATCAAGGGATATTGAGAAAACCCCTAGAATGAGCTGAGACTTAGCATCAAGGGATTGAGTAAACCTTCTCAACCAAAAGGGGGAAGAGTGAAATGAGACAAAATAAAGTGTCAATGGCTGACAGATTCCAAACAGAGTTGAGAGGTTATCCTGGAGGTTATTCTTACACATTGAATAGATATTACCTTGTTAGTTAAGATGTAATGGAGAGGCTGGAGGGAACTGCCTGAAAATGTAGAGCTGTGTTCCAGTAGCCATGTTTCTTGAAGATAATTGTATAATGATAGAGCTTTCACAATGTGACTGTGTGATTGTGAAAACCTGATATCTGATGCTCCTTTTATCGACCTTATCAACAGACAACTAAAATATATGGAATAAAAATAAATAATAGGGGAACAAATGATAAAATTAAATTTAGTAGATTGAAATGCTAGTGATCAATGAAAGGGAGGGGTAAGGGGTATGGGTATGTATGAATCTTTTTCTGTTATCTTTTCATTTCTTTTTCTGAATTGATGCAAAACTTCTAAGAAATGATCATGATGATGAATTTGCAACTATGTGATGATATTGTGAATTACTAATTATATATATGTAAATTGGAATGATCACATGTTAATGCTTGTATTTGTTGTATTTTTTAAAAATTTAAAAATTAGTAAAAAATTAAAAAAGAGAAAAAAAACAGAACAAAGAAAGCTTAGTTCTTTGTTAGATATGTTAAATAATATATTTGCACTTATATTAATTTGCATTATAAATGAGAATAATTAAAAGAGCATAGGAGTGTTTTGAGGAAAAAAAGTGTATCAGCTTCCTTCATTCTTACCAGTGTTTCTCTGAGGCTCTGAGGATAACTTCATATGAAGATAATGTCAAAAGCCTACAGTTTAGATTATATAATGATAGAGCTTTTACAATGTAACTGTGTGATTGTGAAAACCTTGTGTCTGTTGCTCCTTTTATCCAAGATATGGACAGATGAGTAAAAAAATATGGATACAAAAATAAATAATAGGGGGGATAAGGTGTACAATAAATTGGGTAGATTGAAATACTTCCCAATGAGAGGGTGGGGTAAGAATATGGGATATATGAGGTTTTTTCTTTGTATTTTTTTTTTCTGGAGGGATGCAAATATTCTACAAATGTTCATATTGATGAATTCACAACTATGTGATAATATTACGAGCCACTGATTATACCATGCATGGACTGTATATGTGTGAAGTTTTGTCAATTAAAAAAACAAGTCTACAGTTAAGAATGTTCATCTGACATGTGAGAGATCCGACTTCGATTGAGCAACCCACCCCTGCCCCCCCTGCCCCCCCCAAATGTCAACAGGTTAGATATTTAACCAGATGGCTTCTCTGGTTGCCATGTAATAGAATAAGGTGGCTATTACTTTTTCCAACTTCATTTTATACTCACACTGATTCTGCCAGAAAACAGATATTTGAATGCCCCACAGATTCACTCAACTCACAAGTTCTCTGTTTATTTTCCAAAATAAGAGAGGGACGGTCAGTTTGATGATAAGGTGATGAAGTTGAGTAACCAGTTAAACCATTTCTGTTAGTTCAAGTGATCCAATTTCACTGTATTATCTGAAATGTGAACAGTTAACTTTCCAGCTGGGGGTTCATACATAAAGCAGACGAATTAGAGAGTAAAAGGATAACCACATTTTCTCCACCCCCTCGTCTCTCTTCCAAGTTTTCTAATCGCTTTCTGAAACTGAATATTTGAGACTTTGGAGTCAACATTGGTTGCTAATGTGTGTCACACAGCCACAAACCCTGAACTTGTTTCATTTCTGACGAAGGAATTTCTGAAGAACCAAAGTCCACGGGTGCCACATTTTACAGGCTTCTACACAGTGAAATATCTTAGGATAAAATCAAACATTGTGGCTTGTCACTCAAATCAGGCTAAACGGTTATGTGGAACTGACTCAAATTTCAAGAAGCAAACTTATATCTTGACCTACCAAAAAATTCCAAAATGCTTCCAAGGTTGGACGTATTTCATTCTTACCAAAGTTCTTCCAAGGGAAAAAACCATAGGTACAAGTGCTGATAAAGGAACTTATTGCTGGAAAATTTAATTCTCAACTAAAAATCTAAATAGCTGGCCTGTGCCTCTGTTTATAAGGTTTCAGCAGGCTCGCGGGGTAGTCCTGTCAATCAAGAGAGGATTGCCTAACTTAGTAGCAATACTGTTTTTAAAACAAATCCATAAAATACATTTACATATGTCCCTGTAGAATAAAAAACAAACAGCAATGAATGTGGTTTTTTAAAATAATTTTTCTGTTGTATAGTATAACATATATACACAGCAAAGAAATAAAAAAACAATAGTTTTCAAAGCACCCTTCAACAAGATGTTATGGGACAGATCCCAGAGTTTGTCACGGGCTACCATACGATCCTCTCAGATTTTCCCTTCTAGCTGTTCCAGAATATAAGAGGCTAGAAAGCTTAAATTTTTTTTTATCACTACAATTGACTTTGTTTCTTTCTTTCTTTTTGTGAAAAATGATATATATATACAAAAAAAGCAATAAATTTCAAAGCACAGCACCACAATTAGTTGTAGAATATGTTGCAGAGTTTGACATGGGTTACAAATCCACAATTTTAGGGTTTTACTTCTAGCTGCTCTAAGATACTGGAGACTAAAAGAGATATCAATTTAATGATTCAGCATTCATATTCATTTGTTAAGTCCTTTCTTCTATGTATAACTCCACCATCACCTTTGGCCTTTCTATCCTTCTCTTTAGGGGTTTTTAGGCTAAGGTCATTCTAACTTTTTCATGTTTAAAGGCTCTGTTACTAATATGGGGTAGGGAGATGGAACTAGGTGATGTCCTGGAGAGGCTGGGCCCTCTAGGCTTTAGGACTTGTCTGGTCCAGGGACCCATCTGGAGGTTGTAGGTTTCTGGAAAGTTACCTTAGTGCATGGAACCCTTGTGGAATCTTATATATTGCCCTAGGCGTTCTTTAGGATTGGCTGGAATGGTTCTGGTTGGGGGTTGACATGTTAAGATAGGTAGCAAGGTCTACCTGAAGCTTGTATATGAACAACCTCCAGAGTAGCCTCTCAACTCTATCTGAACTCTCTCTCCACTCATACTTTATTAGTTACACTAATGAATGTGTTTTTTAAAGGAGAGAAGCGAGTACCTATAGTAGTTATTTGTATTCCCTAAGTATTCATGAACTCTTCATTCTGCAAATGTAAAACTCAAATGTGGCCACAGAAAGAAATTCACACCATAAAAGCATTAGATGTTCTCAATTCTGTTCAGCGCAGCCAAAACCTGGGGAGTCACTTCACATGATGGGTGCCTGTTACGTTGTAGTTAATTCCACAGCTCAGCAAACTCTGTCTTGTGGGCCAAATCTGGCCCCCTGTCTGCATTTGTAACTAAAGTTTTATTGGTAAGCAGTCAAGCCCCTCCATTTGTTTATTGTCTATGGCTGCTTTTGTGTTGCAAACGTGGAGTTGAACGGTTGTAGCAGACACTACTCAGACACGTGGTAGCTCTGAGTGGAAAGTGAGGTCAGGAAAGCATGTAAGGGAAGATAGACAAACCTCAAAAACTTGAAACCGATGCTATGGTTGATTCTGAACATAAACCATCAGAAATTATCAGAATGTTTATTTAACTGACATCCTCAGGCGAAGTTGCTACCATATGAAAATGATGTTTGTTGTTCTGGGCAAGGTGATTGATTATGTAGGGTTTGCTTTTCTCCATCTCTGGATGAACTGTCAGTTTTAAAACAAGATTTTGATGCAGTGAAGATCTTCTGGACAGAACAGCAACTCATGATGCTGTTAAAACGAAACAAAACTAGCCAATGTCACTGTATTGTACACTTAAAAAATGGCTGAAGTTCTCGAGTGCTGCCTCCAGAAGTGGTGCCAGGGTCCACACTCCTCCAGGTGTGACCATTGGGGCCTGCTGGGAGGGCAAAGGGGACAGAGATGTGTGCTGGGAAGTGCTGGGAATCACTTCAATTTAGTCATGAGTAAACAGCATGCAAACTGAAGTTGAAGGATGTTCTACAAAATACCTGATGAGTATTCTTCAAAGGCATTAAGGTCATGAAAGATAAGGAAAGACTGAGGAACTGTCACATTTGGAAGAGACTAAGGAGCTATGACAACTAAAGGCAATGTGAGGTCTTGGATCAGATCCTAGAACGGGAAAAAAAAAGTACGGTAATGGAAAAACTGGTGAAATCCAAATTAAGTCTGCAGTTTAATTATGATCCTGGAAAGGATAGGCTAAGCCTACTTAAAATTAGGCCTAAGGGTCACCCCCAGAGAACCTCTTATTGCTCAAATGTGGCCTCTTTCTGTAAGCTAACAAGGTAAGTGAACTAGGCATGTGGGATATGACTTCTAGGGGTGTAGATCTCCCTGGCAATGTGGGACATCAACCTCCTGGGATGAGCCGGGACCTGACATCAAGGGATTGAGAGTCTTCTTGGCCAAAAGGGGGAAGAGAGAAATGGGACAAAATAAAATTTCAATGGCTGAAAGATTTCAAACAGAGTGGAGAGGTTATCCTGGAGGTTATTCTTATGCAATATATAGATATTCCTTTTTAGTTTGTAGTGTATTGGAGTGGCTGGAGGGAAGTACCTGCAACTGTTGAGATGTGTTCCAGTAGCCTTTATTCTTGAAGGTAATTGTATAAAGACATAATTTTTACAATGTGAAAAAAAAAAGAATATTGTATAATATGTCTTTGGATAATTGTACTATGGTTATGTAAGATGTTAACATTAGGGGAAGGTGAATGAGAGAATATAAGGAAATACTCTGTACTATTTTTGAAACTTTTCCCACTAAAAGGAACCAGGCTCCTTAGCTGATTCCAGGTCTGAGGCATAATACAAGGGGATCAGGAACATCTTGAAACATCAGTTAGCAAAGAAGTTGTCAAAGGATCTTAAGGTTGTGTCCAAAGAATTGAGGAGCCAATTCCAAAAGGCTCCCACAGACCGAAAATGGAATAATCTTAGCATCAGTAAGAATAAGAACTGTAATGGATTAAGGTACATCAAATGTTTAAATCCATGAGTTCTCAGTAATACAAAAAGTAATAGTTATACCATCCATTGTATAACTGGGAAGATGAAGACTGTAAATAAATACTGTAATATATGTATATGTGTAAGAGTTTCTGAGGTTCTTCCATTACTTTTACCATGGTTTTCCCACTAGAAGTTGGAGCTCACCCATAAGTGTCTCCTCTCCCCCTGCTTCTTTTCTCTTCTGTATGCTGGCACCTTGTGTAGTATGCTCCGAGTGGTCCACTGAGGGTTTGTAACAAAGGAAGTACAGTATCCTTGTGTGAGTGTGTACTGCTGATAATAATGGGGGGCAGCTGTGATGAGGGACACAGCATAGCTACAGGTTTTTCTTAATGCAAACAGCTATTCCAGGTCCCCACTCTAGGCAAAGATTTTGAACTTTTCAGAGAAAGATCAAGACCTACAGGATAGGCCTCCAGTATCACCTATTTGTAAATGTCTATTAAAAGACACTTTTCTGCTAAAACAAAAACAAAAAATCCATCCAGAAGCCTACAACTTCCAGATGGGTTCCCAGGCCAGATAATTCCTGAAACCCAGAGGCTCAGCCTCTCCCAAACATCAACTAGTTTCATTCCCCTATACCATATTATCGGCAGCCCTTCCCAACATGAAAAAGTTAGAATGGGCATAGCCCATACTCTTAAGGAAGAAGGATCAAAGGAGAAAGTGGGTTTATAACAAAAGAGATAGGATTTAAGAAACGAGTATGATTGCTGAATCATTATATTGATATTTCTTCTAATCTCTACTGTCTTGGAGCAGGTAAAATGAAAAACCTAAAATTGCCAAACTATAATTCCTACCAAACCCTGAAATCTGTTCTACAAGTAATTGTTCTGTGCTTTGAAATTTATTGCTTTTTTGGATATATGTTATTTTTCACAATAAAACCAACCAAATAACCAACGTAAAATTTGTCACCATTGATGGATGCCTGGGGGCAAATTCATTATTTTTAATTTTGATAAATAAAGGTAAGAAGGAAGCACTCATCCTGGTCTGACTTTATGAACTGTACCTCAGAGTAATCCAATAGATGATAAGGAAATATCTTCTTTATAGAAGTATTTCAGCTAACAAAAGAAGGAAGAATGAAATTAGAATATCTTTGTCTTGCAGTCCTTCATGAACCAAGGGATCATAAGCTTTGCACAATATTGACTGCTAATAGTACCCAAAGAGGGACAGATGTTTTATGCCTCCAAATGAGCTCACAACACCTCCTATGAATTAGTCTTTGTCAGAAATGAACCCTATAGGTCAGCCTCTCCAGAACATCAACTAGTTTCATCCCTAATCCCAAATTATCAACAGCCCCTTCCAACATGAAAAAGTTAAGACTGGGCGTGGCCCCAAAACCCCTAAAGAGTGGGAGAAAGATCAAAGTTGATGGTGGAGTTATACAGAAAAGGTAGGGTTAACAAATGAGTGTGAATGCTGAATCATTAAATTGATATTTCTTTTAGTCTCCATTACCTTAGGGCAGTAGAAGTAAAAAACTAAAATTGAGGAATTATAACCCATACTAAACTCTGAAATCTGTTCTACAATTAATTGTTGTGATGTAATTTGAAATTTATTGCCTTTTTGTATATATGCTATTTTTCACAAAAAAAGAACAAAAGAGCAGCATAAAAGAGAAGATAGGATTTAACAAATGAGTGAGACTGCTGAATCATAATATTGATACTTCTTTTGGTTTCCAGTGTCTTGGAGCAGCTAGAATTAAAAGTGAAAAATCATGGAACTGTAACCCGTCCCAAACTTTAAAATTGATTCTATAACTACTTGTTAAAATGTACTTGGAAATTTATGGCTTTTTGTATATATGTTATATATCACAGTAAAAATTTTTTTTTAAATGAACCCTATAGATAATTAAAAAGTCTCTTGAGGGACTAGAGAAAAAAATGTGGAACTGTTAAGCTTTCATACTAGGGAAACCCATTACACTCTCTCAAATATTAGGGACTCCCAAGTCAATAGGCGAAGCCCTTGATTTTGAGGCTTGCTCTTATGAAGCTTATTTCTGTAATGGAGAACCTAAGCCTACCTATAGTTATGCCTAAGAAACACTTCCTAAAAGCCTCTTTTGTTGCTCAGTTGTGGCCTCTCTCTCTCTAAACTCAACCCTGCAAGGAAAATCATTATCCTGCCTACCCACCCATGTGAGACATGACTCCCAGGCATGAGCTTGGTTCTGGCACTGTGGGATCAATAATGTCTTCCTGGCAAAAAGGGAGAAAAGAAACAGAACAAGATAAGGTATCAGTGGCTAAAAGAGCTCAGAAGGAGTTGAGAGGCTATTCGGAGGCTACTCTTAGGCATGCTTAAGCTAGATATTGCTAATTGCCACCATTTGCCAAACCCTAACCAACACCATCCCTGTTAACCCTAAAGAACACCTCAGGTTCTATCTGAGATTCTACAAAAGTTTCACACTTTAAATTTACTTTCCAGAAACCTTCAACCTTCAGATGATTCCTAGACCAGATAAATCCTGAAACCCAGAAAGTTATCAGCCTCTCCAGGAACATCCACCAGTTCCATCTCCCTATCCCATATTGTCAACACTCCTTTCCAACATGAAAAAGTTAGAATGGGCATAGCCTGAATACCCGTAAAGACTGGGAGAAGGATCAAAGGACAAGGAGGAGTTATCACAGAGAAGAAAGGACTTAACAAAGGAGTATGACTACTGAATTATTATACCGCTATTTCTTTGAGTCTCCAGTGTCTTGGAGCAGCTAGAGGGAAAACCTGAAATTGTGGAACAGTAACCCATCCCAAACTCTGAAATCTCTTCTATAACTACATGTTACAATGTACTTTGTGATTTATTGCTTTTTTGAATATATTATAATTCACAAAAAATGTTAAAAAAAGAACCTTATTGTAAACAATGGACTATACTTAACAGTACAATTAAAAATGTTCTTTCATGAATTATAACAAATGTACCACACTTTTGTACATTTGTACATAATGTAAGATCTTAATAATGGGGGGGGCATAGGTATATGCGAATATTGTATTTTTCACATGATTTTTCTGTAAACCTATAATTGCTCTTATTTTAGAGTTTTTCTAAAAAGATTGCCTGAAAATGCCTGAAATGGCTACTTTAATGTACATATATATGTGGCAGTTTAAGAAGAAGAAGAAGAGCAGAGGGAAGAGGGATAGGAGGGGGAGGAGGGGGAGGAGGGGGAAGAAGGGAAGGAGGGGTGGAGAGGGAGGAGGGGGAGGAGGGGGAGGGGGAGGAGGGGGAGGAGGGGGCGGAGGGGGAGGAGGGGGAGGAGGGGGAGGAGGGGGAGGAGGGGGAGGAGGGGGAGGAGGGGGAGGAGGGGGAGGAGGGAAGGAGGGGTGGAGGGGGAGGAGGGGGAGGAGGGGGAGGAGGGGAGGAGGGGGAGGAGGGGTGGAAGTGGGGGGGGGGGGGAGGAAGGAGAGCAGGGGAGGAAGGGAAGGAGGGAGAGGAGGAAATGACCCATGAAGTTGAGGCCAGAAACTCAATGAGTATATTTCACAATTGCTGTTCACCACCTAGTTATGGTCAGCAGTCTACAACAACAACAAACACATACATATAAAGAATTAAATTGTCTCTCTGAACCCATTTACTTTCTTTAGAACTTAAAATATACATATCACATATTTTGTGGTAGAAAAGTCAGCTCTACCACAAGAAATGGATACTGCCCATAACCCCACCATCTTGAAGTAGCTACCGTTCCTGCTCTGCTTCTGGTTTACTTTTAATAGTTGTTTCCTTCCTATGTAGCAGAAATGATTTCAGTCGGCCACAGCATAAAATATGTAAATAAATGGTAACTTGATCACAGCGATGGTTGATTATATGCAGGGGCGTGGCTGGGCAAAAGGCCCTCACCCTCTACATTGCATATTTCTGTACTCTTCGATCTTTGTTTTCACCAAACCTGACTTTCTTTTGCAAAATGAGGGGAAAAACCCAACACGGATCAGTTTTTAAGTTTAAAAAATGTAATGGTTATAATGAGTTCAGAGCAAACATTTAAAATCACCCATATCAGTTACAAATATCTCTTTTTAGAAAGCAGAATAGTCAGCTTAAACATATATACGCTCCTCGGACATCTGGAAAGATGCATCACTAACTGAGTTTTCCCCATGAAAGGAGTAGTCAGTCAGACGGTATCCATATGATTTCAAAACAACTGTCAATTCAGTAAGGGGGAAAAGGCTGATCTAGTTAATTCAGGGGAAAATAATGTAATCCAAACAAATGGTCGACCGAGTAAATCTACTTTTTAATTAGTTATGCTCATATCGCATAGACACTGTGTGAGATAAGACTTTTGGTAGCAAAACAAAAGACTGTGAAGATTTCTAGGAGATAGTTCCATTTGAACCCACCCAGGGGTGAACACATGGGTGTGTATTTATCTTAGATCACAATTATTGGGAGAAGGAAGAAATGAAATGCCCGCAGGTATAGGAATATATATGGGGAAAAAAAGCTGGCACTTTAACAAAATATTTATGTACAACAAAACCATGCAAATAAAAGTACATTAAAACAAAGAGAGAGAGAGAGAGGTTGAAAGGAAAGAAAGGAAAAACTACTACAATACTAGTAGAGGCTACTTGTGGGTTGGGAAATCATGGGCAATTTTTTTTTGCTTCTTGAGCTATTCTAAGTTTTCTAAAATGATCATATAGCATATAACCGCCTGCATAAGAAAGACCAAACAAAATAAGAATGATGACCAAAATGACAGCAGATAAGGAAGACTCACCCAAGGTGTTAAAGATCAGATGCGTGCAAACCACGAGCCCTGGTACAGTGAGGTTGGCCCCTTTTCTTATCTTTAGCACCTTCTTCAATATTCTTTGTGTTCAAAGAAAAGGCCCCAGATCAGGAGGCTGCATCACTCATGAGTGAGTTTTCATGGAGATAATCAAGCAACAGATCAAACATGCCAAGTCAGGGTACCTGTAATTTTGCCCTATGTGTACTGATATGATTGGCACTTACTATTTTAAAATGTTAATGCAGAGAACTGAAATTATATTATACTCACCCATCCATCTTTCCTTGGCATAATGTAGAGGGTAGGAGCATGGACTCTAGAGTCAGACTGCTTCGGTGTGAAACCTGCCTCCACCACTTATTGGCTATGTGACCTCAAGTGAGTGATTAAATCTCACTGGCCTCAGTTTCCCCATCCACAAAATGGGGATAATAATAGTACATATCTGGGGTGCAGGGGTGGTTTGGTGGTAGAATATTTGCCTGCCATGTGGGAGACGTGGGTTCAATTCCTGGCCCATGAACCACCATCACCACCCCACAAAACAGTATCTGTCTGTGATAGGTAGAATAATGTTTCCCCTCTACCCTCTCCCCACCCCCAAAGATACATACATCCTGATTCTCATAACCTGTAAATTTGTTAACTTACATGGTGAGAGGAAATTCTGGTTGCCAATAGAATTAACCCTGCTAACCAGCTGACTTTGAGATGGGGAGATAAAACCTGGATTTTTTGGTTGGCCCCAATGTAATTACAAGAGTCCTGGAAGTGAAAGAGGGAGGCAGGAGAGTCAGTGTCACAAGTCAGTGAGATATTTGAAGCTGCCATGTTGCTGACTTTGAAGCTGGGGTCAGGGGCCATGAGCCAAAGTATGCTGGCAGCTTCTAGAAGCTGGAAAAGGTGAGGAAACAGATTCTCCTTTAGAGCCTCCTGAAAGAACACAGATGCCAACAGCTTGATTTTAGCCTAGTGAGAACCATTTTGGACTTCTGAACTCCAGAACTGTAAGATAATAAATTTGTGTTAAGTTTGTGGCTTAAATTTATTATAGCAGCAAGAGGAAACTTGCAAGAGGAAATACACCACTTCATAGGTTTATTATGGGGATTAAATAAATTAAAATAAGGAGATGGATTAAAACAGTGCCTAAAACATAGTAAGTGCTCAATAAATATGTAGTATAGATGTATACTGAATTTCCTGAGAGAGTTTTAGAAGTTCTCTGATATGCTTCATCTTGTTTTTATCATTCATATTTGTCTTAACTGGAGAGAGACCTTTGTTATCATCATTTTCATCCTCATGGTATATCAAATTCTAATGTGAGAAGGATTTTTCCTTCTGTTGCTTTGTTTTTCCTTCACAGTCATTGTAAGGTGTGCAACCTTTCTGGTTCCCCACTAGCAAATTTTGAGTCATATTTGAACCTACCTCAAGCATTCTGACACTAGCAATAGTTTTTATTTTGCTATATTTTATTCCCCATCTCCTATATCACCCCTTTACTCTCACCTATTTCATTCATGTTTTATAAATCTATTTTATCCTATAAGCACTCTTTTTTCTTAAATAGGAGTTACATGCAAAATAAACAATGGATGCAAGAATAACAAAATATATAAAGCCTTCATCCCAATTCTCTGTACTTTTCATGCAAGCAGGCTCTTTGCATTTCATCTACCCCCATTTTAGAGACGAAAAACCTTGAGGCTCAGGAGGACACATATGTCATGTGCTCAAAGCCACCTTGTTAGCCAGTAGCTGAGGCAGAACACTTCTTCTGTCCTTTAATTAGCATAAATATTAGGAAAGAAGACCTTCTTTCACAAAATGAACTAATTAATCCTCCCAACAGTCAAAGTTTTATCAATACCTGTGTTACAAATTGCAGAGCTCACTGGGCCCAGAGAAGCATGCAGCTTTCTTGAGTCATACAGCGAATTGGTGGATGAGGCTGAAAGTGGGTGCTTCTCTGACTGTCCTATGCAACTCTGGAAGCTATCATAACTCCTAGGAAATGTCCTTCCGGGGACAGAATTCTAATTGACATTGTAATGATTAGCATGTGTATTATGTTCTAAGGCACATGCTACTTATCTGCTTATAAGAAGAGGGGTGAACTTTTTTTGGTGCTAAGTTTTTTGTTTCAATTTTAATAAGAACAATGGCTTAAAATTGGACTTACTTCTATTATACCTTCTGGGGTAAATGCTTTGGAGAAAAATGAACACCTTAGTTTGGAATCAACAGTCAAAAATAGACCCTCTGTTATAGATATTCTCATGAAATAAAGGGTAGAGGAAATGGCAGGTACGTAGCAATTCTTAAATCCATCAGGGCACTTGATAAGGACTCAAGGCATCAGGGTTGTATTCCCCATGGCTCTTGGATTCGCCCTCTGGACTATTGGCTCTGTTTTCTGAGTCATCCCCCTTTCCCATGAAAGGTAACTTGTGTTTTCTCGGAGAAGTTTGAGAGTGGTGGTAGAGTGAATTAAGTACCCAAGCAAAGATATGTTCTCTTAATGTTATCCTTTACCTGTGTTCTTGTGGACATGAACTCATTTCTAAATAGGACCCTTTAAAGATATTATTTTTAGTTAAGCCATGGCCCAATTGAATCAGGGTGGGCTTAATCCATATCACTGGAGTCCTTTAGAAGGAGAAGAACTATCAGATGCAGTGAGTCAGAGAAGGCGACAAAAGAAGAAGCCAATAGGCAGCAGAAACCAGAAGAGTGTACAGAAGGAAAGAGAGGTTGCCATGTGGCAGGAAGCAGTGATACAAGCCAAGGCACCCCAGAGATTGTAGCAAGCCAACACCAGAATGCTATAGATCTTGGGAAGAAAGGAGGGTTTTGCCAAAGCCTTGATATTGGACATCTAGCTCCTGAAACCGTGAAACAATAAATGCTTATTGTTTAAGCCAATCCGTTGTGTGGTTACTGTCATACAGCCTGGAAAACTAAGAAAAGGGTCCAAAGGCCTCTTTTATTTTGTACTGGCTCTGCTCATTTCCATCCATGCTGGTTGTGTATCTGCCAGTACAATTTTCTTAATAATTTTCTGGGTCTCCTATGAATTCATGAGTTGCTTAGGTAGGGAAAATTATAGACAAGTTGTCAATAGATCTACAGTCTTCTGAAATCTTGATTAAGTTCAGAGGATCTGCTTCCAAGATGGGTCACACTACTGGTAGAAATACCCCTTTCTGTTTTGATACAATTCAAGAACTAAGAATGGTTTTTACATTTTTAAATGTAAAACATAAAAAGATTATTCAGTCTCTTGGCAAGAACCATTGCTCAAGGGGTTGAGGATATTGTCTCTTGGCCCACAAGGCCTAAAATATTTGTTATCTGGCCCTTTACAGAAAAAAATTGCTGATTCTTGGTATGTACCAAATGAATGAATAAATAAAAAGATTGGAAGATTATATTTCAGATTGTTAATAACAAGTATTTAACATTTATTCAGCATGCTCTGGACTAAGCATTTTATATTTGCTAACTGAGGTTCAGAGAAGTTAAGTTATTTGCCCAAGGACACAGAGTGAGGACCCACTATGCACTAGGCCCTGTACTAGCTACCAGATACAGATGAAGATAACATAATCCACGTCCCCAGAGGCCTTCTCTTATGTTGCCTGTAGAATCCTTTACCAACCCTCATCTAACTCCTCCTTGCCTAACTCCCACTCTCAGGTCTTAGCTTTATTAGCACCTCCTCATGAGAACTTCCCTGACTTTCCCATAGCCATTTTATCACCTTTTATTGAGACTGCCTGGTCAACTGTCTACCCATGCCCCACTTCCCGCCCCCAGCCTCTAGACGCCTAGAGGTAAGGACTAATCTAGTCTCTCTTGTTCACCGTAGGATTCTAGGGACCTGCCATATAAACATTTGATGAATGGACAAATGATTGAATGAATGAATGGATTTCAGTCTAGTAGGGGATGCCAAATAATTAATTAGAATTTGTGGACATTTCTTCTCATTTCCCCACTCTGCTGCTATCCACCAGAGTGAATAGGAACTATTGGTTTCCTATTACCACTATAAGAAGTTACTAAAAATCTTGTGGCTTTACCAAAAATTTATTATCTTATGGTTCAGGAGGTCAGAAACCTAAATTGGGGCCACTGGGCTAAAATCAAGGTGTTGGTAGGGCTGTGCTCCTTTCTGGAGTCTCTAGGGGAGTGTGCTGGTTTGAAAGGATGTATGTACCCTTGAAAAGTCATGTTTTAATCAAAATCCCATTTCATAAAGGCAGAATAATCCCTATTCAATACTTTTAAGTAATTTGATTATTTCCCTCAAGATGTAACCCAATTAAGTGTGGTTGGAAAGCTGGATTAGGGGAGGCATGTCTCCATCCATTTGGGTGGGTCATGATTGGTTTCCTGGAGTCCTATAAAAGAGGAAACATTTTGGAGAATGAAAGATTCAGAGAGAGCAGAGCAGAACGACATAGCCATGAGAAGCAGAGTCCACCAGCCAGCAACCTTTGGAGATGAAGAAGGAAAATGCCTCCTGGGGAGCTTCATGAAACACGAAGGCAGGAGAAGAAGCTAGCAGATGTTGCCATATTTGCTCTGTGCCCTTCCAACTGAGAGAGAAACCCTGTGTTCACCATGTGCCTTCACTTGAGAGAGAAACCCTGAACTTCATCAGCCTTCTTAAACCAAGGTATCTTTCCCTGGATGCTTTTGATTGGACATTTCTATAGACCTGCTGCAATTGGGACATTTTCTCAGCCTTAGAACTGTAAACTAGCAACTTATTAAATTCCCCTTTTTTAAAAAGCCATTCCATTTCTGGTATATTGCATTCTGGCAGTTAGCAAACTAGAACAGGGAGGATTGTTTTCTTGCCTTTTCCAGCTTCTACCAGCCACCTACATTCCTTGGTTCTTGGCTCCTTCTTCGATTTACAAAGCTAGTAGTGGCCAGTGAAGTCTTTCTCACATGGTGTCATGGTCAAGTTCATGTGTCAACTTTGTCAAGTGGTGGTACTTGTTTGTCTGATTGGACAAGTGCTGCCCTGTCTGTTGCAATGAGGACATTTCATAGAATAAAATCATGATCATGTCAGCTGCATCCACAGCTGATTCCATTTGTAATCAGCCAAGTGGAGTGTCTTCTGCAATGAGTGATGCTTAATCTAATCACCGGAGGTCTTTTAAGGGGGATTCCGAAAAGACAGGCTCTCTTCCTGCTTTGACTGGCAAGACTCTTTTGTGGAGTTCATCCAGACCCTCCATTGGAATTGTCGGCTTCACTGCCTGCCCTGCAGATTTTGGGCTCTGTGTTCCCACAGTTACATGAGACACTTTTAAAAATTTTATATTTGCAAGTGTTTCCTGTTGATTCTGTTTCTCTAGAGAACCCTAAATAATACAACTTGGTACCAGGAGTGGTTCTTAAAAAACAGAATCTTAAAAATGGGTTTTAATGAATGGTTTTCTACTCTGACTAGACTCAAAGGCCCTAAGGACTCTGATTCCCATAATCAGAATGACACTCCCAATCCATGGAGTGAGTTGGCAAAAGAGATAGTCAAAGCATCACCATTCGATTCCCCTAATGCTTTGCTTGTACGAAGCCAGGCTCTGGGAGATAAAGTTTTTGACACCTTTATGGAGTTTTGTGGAAATAAGAGGGCTAGAGATGTTGGCTGGTTGTTGTTAGATACACTGTATACATTAAGGAGTGAAAGGGATGGGCTTAGGGTTTCAAACAAGAAGCTTAAGCACCATCTGACAGGTGTAGAAGTTTCTATGAGTATCCTGAAGGAAAATCTTATTTCTTGTAGCTGTAGACTTGAGATCTCTGAAAACGGGACTCAGAATCTTATTGTTAGAATACAATAACTCTTGGGCGGGCCGCGGTGGCTCAGCGGGCAAAGTGCTTGCCTGCTATGCCGGAGGACCTCGGTTCGATTCCCGGCCCCAACCCATGTAACAAAAACGGAGAAACAGAATACAATAAAACAAGAAAATGTTTAAAGATGTTTCCCTTTCTTCCTTCCTTCCTTCCTTCTATCCTTCCTTCCTTCTCTCTGTCTTTCCTTTAAAAAAAAAAAAAAAAAAAAAAAAAAAAAGAATACAATAACTCTTAAGCTTCTCGTTTGAAATCCTAAGCCCATCCCTTTCACTCCTTAATGTATATAGTGTATCTAACAACAACCAGCCAACATCTCTAGCCCTCTTATTTCCACAAAACTCCATAAAGGTGTCAAAAACTTTATCCCCCAGAGCCTGGCTTCGTACAAGCAAAGCATTAGGGGAATCGAATGGTGATGCTTTGACTATCTCTTTTGCCAATTCACTCTATGGATTGGGAGTGTCATTCTGATTATGGGAATCAGAATGTAAACTGAAATCTCAATGTTGCATGGTGTCTGCCATTAAAGTGAGGGCATTGATTGGAAAGGAGTGGGACCCTGAAAAATAGGATGGCGACATATGGATCAATAATGATATTGGGGGTGAGGTTGAAACCCTAGGTCATGCTGAGTCTTCTCTAGATAACCCTGTAATACTCTGTCCTGAGGACATAGCCACCCCAACTCCAGCCTGCCTTGAGGAGTTGGCCCCCCCAAACTTATGAAAGGATTAGCCCTAGAGTGATTAATCCTGTTTCACCAGATGAAACTGCAAATGAATGCCCTGAAGCAAATGGCTTGGAAGATATTTCTAATTCTTTTCAGGACGCACCCCCTAACCACCCCTCATTTCTTCCAGACCTATAATTAGACTAAAGTGCCAACAGACCCCTAAAGGTGAGGTACAAAGTATCACACATGAGGAGTACATTATACTCCAAAAGAAATGTGTGAGTTTTCCAATTTATATAGACAGAAATCAGGGGAATATGTGTGGCAATGGATTTTAAGGGTGTGGGATAATGGTGGGAGGAATACAAGGCTGGATCAGGCTGAAATTATTGATATGGGCCCACTAACCAGAGATTCTACATTCCATGTTATAGCTTGAGGGGTTAGACAAGGTATTAACAGTTTGTTTGGGTGGTTGGTTGAAACATGGACGAAAAGGTGGCTGACATTACCTGAGATTGAAATGCCAGAACTGCCCTGGTATAATGTAGATGAGGGGATCCAGAGGCTTAGAGAGAGATTGGAATGTTAGAGTGGATTTATCATGCAAAGCCTGCTCTTACACCCCAGGAATATCAGGAGGATGCACCTTTTACTGGAACAGTGAGAAATAAATTTGTGAGACTAGCGCCATCATCCCTGAAGAGCTCTGTAGTTGCACTTCTCTGTAGGTCAGATATTACTGTAGGAACTGCTGTCAGTGACCTGGAATCCTTAAACACAATGGGGATGACCAGATCCCATGTTGGCAGAAGCCAGGTGGCAGCACTTAATCGCCAAAGACAGGGTAGACGTGGCTATTATAACAGACAGCAAACTCAAAGCAGGAGGCAAAATTATATGACTTGCAGAGATTTGTGGTATTGGCTAGTAAATCATGGGGTACTTAGAAATACAACAGATGGGCAGTCTATTAAATTCTTGTTTGAGCTGTACAAACAAAAGAATTCTAGGTCAACTGAACAGAAGTCTAACCTGAATTACAAAAACACAGACTCACGGCGCCTTAATCAATTTCCAGACTTGAGACAGTTTACAGACCCAGAGCTCCTTGAATGAAGGGGAGGCCAGGTCCCTTTGGAGGAGAACCCTGTTACACTGCCACAAATTTATACTGTTAATCTTCCTCCAGGCCTTCCCCAAGGAGACTGATGGCCTTTTACCAGGGTAATTGTGCATTGGGGAAAAGGAAATAATCAGATATTTTGGGGATTATTAGACAGTGGTTCAGAAGTGACATTAATTCCAGGGGACCCAAAACGTCACTCTGGACCACCAGTCAGAGTGGGGGTTTATGGAGGCCAGGTGATCAATGGAGTTTTAGCTCAGGTCCGTCTCACAGTGGGTCCAGTGGGCCCCCGGACCCATCCTGTAGTTATTTCCCCAGTTCCGGAATGTATAATTGGCATAGACATACTGAGCAACTGGCAGAATCCCCACGTTGGTTCTCTAACTCGTGCAGTGAGGGCTATTATGGTGGGAAAGGCCAAGTGGAAGCCACTAGAACTGCCCCTACCAAGCAAAATAGTAAATCAGAAGCAATACCGTATTCCTGGAGGGATTGCAGAGATTACTGCCACTCTTAAGGACTTGAAGGATGCAGGGGTGGTGATTCCCACCATATCCCCATTCAACTCTCCTATTTGGCATGTGCAGAAAACAGATGGGTCTTGGAGGATGACAGTGGATTATTGTAAGCTCAACCAGGTGGTAACTCCAGTTGCAGCTGCTGTTCCACATGTGGTTTCATTGCTTGAGCGAATCAATACATCCCCTGGTACCTGGTATGCAGCTACTGATCTGGCAAATGCTTTTTTTGCAATAGCTGTCAGTAAGGACCACCAGAAACAGTTTGCTTTTAGCTGGCAAGGTCAGCAATATATTTTCACTGTCCTGCCTCAGAGGTATATCAACTCTCCAGCCCTGTGTCATAATCTTGTCCACAGGGAACTTGATTGTTTCTCCCTCCCAAATGACATCACGCTGGTCCATTATATTGATGATATGTTGATTGGACCTAGTGAGCAAGAAGTAGCAGCTACTCTAGACTTACTGGTGAGGCATTTGTGTGTCAGAGGATGGGAGATAAAGCCAACAAAAATACAGGGGCCTTCCACCTCAGTGAAGTTTCTAGGTGTCCAGTGGTGTGGGGCATGTCGAGATATCCCTTCTAAGGTGAAGGATAAGTTGCTGCATCTGGCCCCTCCCACAACCAAAAAAGAGGCACAACGCCTAGTGGGTCTTTTTGGATTTTGGGGACAACATATTCCTCATTTGGGTGTGCTACTCCATCCTATTTATTGAGCGCCCAGAAAAGCTGCTAATTTTGAGTGGGGACCTGAACAAGAGGAGGCTCTGCGACAGGTCCAGGCTGCTGTGCAAGCTGCTCTGCCACTTGGGCCGTATGATCCAGCAGATCCAATGGTGCTGGAAGTGTCAATGGCAAATAGAGATGCTGTCTGGAGCCTTTGGCAGGCCCCTATAGGAGAATCACAACGCAGACCCTTAGGGATTTTGGAGCAAAGCCTTACCATCTGCTGCAGATAACTACTCTTCTTTTGAGAAACAGCTTTTGGCCTGCTACTGGGCCTTGGCAGGGACTGAACATTTAACCATGGGCCACCAAGTTACCATGAGACCTGAGTTGCCTATCATGAGTTGGGTGTTGTCTGACCCACCAAGCCATAAAGTTGGGCGTGCACAACAACATTCTATAGTAAAATGGAAATGGTATATACGAGATAGAGCCAGAGCAGGTCCTGAAGGCACAAGTAAGTTACATGAAGAACTGGCCCAAATACCCATGGTCTCCACTCCTGCCACATTACCTTCTCTTTCCCAGACCAGAGCTATGGCCTCTTGGGGAGTTCCTTACAGTAAATTGGCTGAGGAAGAGAAATTTGGGCCTGGTTTACAGATGGTTCAGCACGCTATGCAGGTACCCCCTGAAAGTGGACAGCTGCAGCACTACAACCCCTTTCTGGGGTGTCCTTGAAGGACAGTGGTGAGGGGAAATCCTTCCAGTGGGCAGAACTTTGAGCAGTGCACCTGGTTGTTCATTTTGCTTGGAAGGAAAACTGGCCAGAGGTGCGTTTGTATACTGACTCATGAGTTGTTGCTAAAGGTTTGGCTGGATGGTCAGGGACTTGGGAAGACCATAATTGGTGACAAAGGGGTCTGGGAAAGAGGTATGCGGCTAGACCTTTCTGAGTGGGCTAAAAAAGTGAACATATTTGTGTCCTATGTGAATGTGCACCAGAGGGTGACTTCAGCAGAGGAGGGTTTTAATAATCAAGTGAATAAGATGACCCGTTCGGACTTCCGGAGAAGATGGCGGCTTAGTAAGATGCGCGGGTCTTAGTTCCTCCTCCAGAACAGCAACTAAAGAAACAGAAACAATACCAAACAGCTCCTGGAGCCACGACAGAGACCAAAAAGACAGCGTACCCCATTCTGGAACGGCTGAATGGGCAGGGAGAATCCGCTGCGGTGAGATACCCGAGGGGCGAGCGTTTTCCCGGCCGGGGCAGCTGGCGACTGGGGTCCCCTCCACGCATGTGGCTCCCTGGTCTGACTGGGAACGTTGGATAGCGGGGCCCTCCCGCCACGCTTGGCGTCTAGGGCCAGCTGGGCAATTTGGACCGGCACTCCCCCAAGCCGCGGCGGCCGGCAAACCCCCTCCGTGCGGTTTCCCTGGCCGACTGCGAGATTCGGATTGGCAAGTTAAAGGAGCCACAGCATCTTTTACTGGTGGGACCCGCAGACAGACGAACGCCACGAGCGCCATCTACTGGGCAGGAAAAGAAAAACAGAGCCCAGAGATTTCACAGAAAAACCTTTCAACCAGCCGGGTCCCACACCCAGGGAAATCTGATCAAATGCCCAGAAACCAGCAGAAAATAATGGATGACGCTCGGAAAATTGAAGATATGACCCAGTCAAAGGAACAAACCAATAGTTCAAATGAGATACAGGAGCTGAGACAACTAATGCTGAATATACGAACAGAAATGGAAAAACTCTTCAAAAACCAAATCAATAAATTGAGGGAGGACATGAAGAAGACATGGGCTGAACAAAAAGAAGAAATAGAAAATCTGAAAAAACAAATCACAGAACTTATGGGAGTGAAGGACAAAGAAGAAAAAATGGAAAAAACAATGGATACCTACAATGGTAGATCTAAAGAGACAGGAGCTACAATTAGTGAACTGGAGGATGGAACATCTGAATTCCAAAAAGAAACAGAAACTATAGGGAAAAGAATGGAAAAACTTGAGCAGGGGATCAGGGAACTGAATGACAATATGAAGCGCACAAATATACGGGTTGTGGGTGTCCCAGAAGGAGAAGAGAAGGGAAAAGGAGGAGAAAAACTAATGGAAGAAATTATCACTGAAAATTTCCCAACTCTTATGAAAGACCTAAATTTACAGATCCAAGAAGTGCAGCGCACCCCAAAGAGAATAGACCCAAATAGGCGTTCTCCAAGACACTTACTAGTTAGAATGTCAGAGGTCGAAGAGAAAGAGAGGATCTTGAAAGCAGCAAGAGAAAAACAATCGGTCACATACAAGGGAAACCCAATAAGACTATGTGTAGATTTCTCAGCAGAAACCATGGAAGCTAGAAGACAGTGGGATGATATATTTAAATTACTAAAAGAGAAAAACTGCCAACCAAGACTTCTATATCCAGCAAAATTGTCCTTCAAAAATGAAGGCGAAATTAAAACATTTATAGACAAAAAGTCACTGAGAGAATTTGTGACCAAGAGACCAGCTCTGCAAGAAATACTAAAGGGAGCACTAGAGTCAGATACGAAAAGACAGAAGAGAGAGGTATGGAGTAAAGTGTAGAAAGAAAGAAAATCAGATATGATATATATAATACAAAAGCCAAAATGGTAGAGGAAAATATTATCCAAACAGTAATAACACTAAAAGTTAATGGACTGAATTTCCCAATCAAAAGACATAGACTGGCAGAATGGATTACGACCCAGCAATACCACTGCTAGGTATCTACTCAAGGGACTTAAGGGCAAAGACACAGACGGACATTTGCACACCAGTGTTTATAGCAGCATTATCTACAATTGCAAAGAGATGGAAACAGCCAAAATGTCCATCAACAGAGGAGTGGCTAAACAAACTGTGGCGTATACCTACGATGGAATATTATGCAGCTTTAAGACAGACTAAACTTATGAAGCATGTAATAACATGGATGGACCTAGAGAACACTATGCTGAGTGAGTCTAGCCAAAAACTAAAGGACAAATACTGTATGGTCCCACTGATGTGAACCGACATTCGAGAATCAGCTTGGAATATATCATTGGTAACAGAGACCAGCAGGAGTTAGAAACAGGGTAAGATAAAGATAATGGGTAATTGGAGCTGAAGGGATACAGACTGTGCAACAGGACTAGATACAAAAACTCAAAAATGGACAGCACAATAATACCTAAGTGTAATGTAACTATGTTGGAACACTGAATGAAGCTGCACCTGAAATATAGTTTTTTGTTTGTCAAAAAAAAAAAAAAAAAAAAGATGACCTGTTCTACGGATACCAGTCAGCCTCTTTCCCCAGCAACTCCTGTCATTGCCCAATGGGCTCGTGAACAAAGTGGTCATGGTGGTAGGGATGGAGGTTATGCATGGGCTCAGCAACATGGACTTCCACTCACCAAGGCTGACCTGGCTACAGCCACTGCTCTGTGCCCAGTCTGCCAGCAGCAGAGATCCAAACTCAGCCCCCAATATGGCACCATTCCCTGAGGTGACCAGCCAGCTACATGGTGGCAGGTTGATTACACTGGACTACTCCCTTCATGGAAGGGGCAGTGATTTGTTCTAACTGGAATAGACACATACTCTGGATATGGGTTTGTTTTCCCTGCATGCAATGTTTCTGCCAAAACTACCATCCGTGGGCTTACAGAATGCTTTATCCATCGTCATGGTATTCCACATAGCATTGCTTCTGATCAAGGAACACACTTCACAGCAAATGAAGTGCGGGAATGGGCACATGCTCATGGAATTCTCTGGTCTTACCATGTTCCCCATCATCCAGAAGCTGCTGGATTGATAGAACGGTGGAATGGCCTTTTGAAAACTCAATTATGATGCCAACTAGGTGGCAAAAACTTGAAAGTCTGGGGTAATGTTCTCCAGGAAGCTGTATATGCGCTAAATCAGCAGCTGCTATATGGGTGCTGTTTCTCCCATAGCCAGGATCCATGGGTCTAGGAACCAAGGGGTGGAAATAGGTGTGGTGCCACTCACTATTATCCCTCGTGATCCACTAGGAAAAGTTTTGCTTCCTGTCCCTGTGACCCTGAGCTCTGTTGGTTTGCAGGTTTTAGTTCCAGAGGGGGAGTGCTTCCACCAGGAGAAACAACAATGACTCCATTGAACTGGACTCTAAGACTGTCACCTGGTCACTTTGGGCTACTCATGCCCCTGGATCAACAAGCCAAGAAGGGGGTTGCTTTACTGGTGGGGGTGACTGACCCTGACTATCAGGGGGAAATAGGACTGCAACTACACAATAGCGGTAAAGAAGAGTTTTCTTGGAACATAGGAGATACCCTAGGGTGTCTTTTAGTACTACCATGTCCTGTGATTACAATGAATGGAAAACTGCTACAATCCAATCCAGGCACGACTATCAATAGCTCTGGAACTTCAGGAATGAAGGTTTGGGTCACCCCACCAGGCAAAAAACCACAGCCAGCTGAAGTGCTTGCTGAAGGTAAATGGAACATGGAATGGGTAGTGGAAGAAGGTAAATATGAAATACGATGAGTTATAGAAACGAGGACTGTAGTGCTGTTTGTTCATGTTATACTATTTAAGTTGTAAGATATCAAGTTTAAGAATGAATATTACCCAAGGACTTGCACCCTATTCTGGAGAGATTTAATGTGTTTCCAGTTATATGCAGGACAGTTGAGTATTGTTAGGTGAAAGAAAAAAATGTGTGTTTTATTCTTTTTTATTTAGAAATTAGGTATGGTTTAAGATGATATGTATAGCTGCCAAGTTGACGAGGGGTGGTCTGTCATGGTCAGGTTCATGTGTCAACTTGGCCAAGTGGTGGTACCTGTTGTCTGGTTGGACAAGTGCTGGCCTGTCTGTTGCAGTGAGGACATTTCATAGAATAAAATCATGATCACGTCAGCTGCATCCACAGCTGATTTCATTTGTAATCAGCCAAAGTGGAGTGTCTTCTGCAATCTGTGATGTTTAATATAATCAATGGAAGCCTTTTAAAGAGGATTCAAAAGAGACAGGCTCTCTTCCTGCTTCGGCTGGCGAGCCTCTCTGTAGAGTTCGTCCAGACCCTCCATCAGAATCAACGGCTTCACAGCCTGACCTGCGGATTTTGGACTCTGTGTTCCCACGATTACGTGAGACACTTTTATAAATTTTATATTTGCAAGTGTTTCCTGTTGATTCTGCTTCTCTAGAGAACCCTAACTAATACACATGGCATCACCCTGACATTGACTCCTGCCTTCCTATATTGCATTTAAGACCCTTGTGGTAATATTAGGTTCACCTGGATAATTCCAGATAATCTCCCTAAATAATCCCAAAGTCAGTTGACTATGGGCCTTGATTCCATCTACAATTTTAAATCCCCCTTGCCATGTAACATAAAATACTCACAGATTCCTGGGATTAGGAGATGAACATGTTTGGGAGGCCATTATTGCATCTACCGTGCTAGCTATTTTGCATGTCTCTAGAAAGAGTTGTTTCTCCACACTCACTAGGAACTTTGAAACAGTATAGATCTCCTGAGTTCTTACTATGAACCAGGAACAGCATACTTGATTCCTTACAGATATTATTTTATTTAATCCTGTAAGGATCCCAAAATGTGGATACCACTACCTCCATTTTGCAAATGAAGACTCTGAGGCCCAGAGAGGTCAAGGGACTTGCCTGAGGACACACAGCTATGGTGTCAGGGTTGGGGATTTCACAGTCTGTAGGTTTCCAAGCTTGGCTGTCACTGACATGTCAAATGAGCTCCTCTATTCACTGGCAGCAGAGGAAATGTATAGTAGCATTAGCTAATTCAATTGATTAGCCATGCAGACTTAAGAGTGAGGGAAGAAAGATAATTCAGGCCTCCAAAATCCTAGTTCAAATACCAACTCTGGCAAATAACTTCAGCTCTCTGAGCCTCAGCCAGCTTCTTATAATAAAGCCAGATCCATGTCTCATTTTCCAGGAGAGTTCTGAACCTTCTAAAACACACTATGAAAGCAAGTTAAGATCACTCATTTTTATTTGAACCAGAAAGATAATATTGCCATCAAGTTGGATTAATAATAAAGTAAATGTCCAAAGAGACTGAAGGTTTACCATGTGCCAGGCACTAAGCTATGGGTTTTGCGAATCTGGGCAGTCCTGGATCATGAATTGTTCTATCAGCTGGACTTCAAAAGAAACTGCAAAGTTTCATTCTCCTTATTCAAGTGTGGCTATGCCCTTAATAAAACCCCAAGTTAAGAACCAAATTTATTAGCTTGTGGTCATCTCAAATAGCTTGTAAGCATCTCAGAAGAACCACTAGGCTTACTGTGGGGCAAGAGGCTCCTAGCGGGATGCTAATTCTCCCCATTTCCCTTCCTGGCGTTGAGCCTTTGATCTGCCAGCTCACAGATGACAGGGTCGCCTACAAATCATCAGAAGTTGCCAAGGGAGTTTCTGTCCCATTGGTTCCGAAGGTGTGCAGACATGCAGAGCCTCCTTGCTCACTATCAGATTTTATGAGCGTTGAACTGTGAGTTTTGATGGCCCCGTTCATTTCAGATTGATCTGCTTTTTTTGAAGTAGAAGCTGTTTGCCTTTGGTGTGTACTTATTGCAAAAGGGGAAAGGGGATCAGAAATGTTTGTGACTGATGTCTTTCTACCTAAAACGTATGAAGTCTCTCACTGATTCCAATGTACATCATTGCGTGTGCTCACCCTTTGGTGTGTATGTTGCCTCTCAGAATGGATTTTCAGACAACCACAACCACAAAAACAATAAATGAATTTCAGAACTCTCTGGAACTTGATATATAAATGAAGACAAAAGGAGGGAGAGCTGATATTTGTGCTCTGCAGATATTTTCCTCACAATTTTGGGGAAAACTATATCAATCCTTTAGGCCAGCCTCTTCATTTGGGGGTGGGGAGAGAATTAGCATGAAATGCTGTTAACTCAAAGACTCTTAGAAAATGGGTTCTATTTATTGATCAGCTGATTGATTGATTGACCTATCTACCTATGTACCTACCTACCTACCTTAACTCTTTATCAGCCAATCAATGAATCAAATATGACTTTCGCTAAAAACAACCTGCATAAGATTGGGAGAATAAATATTAACCCTAAGCAATTGGCAGTAAAAGTTTCCAATATGAAAAAAGCAGCGACCTTAGAGGTAGCCACCCCATGTCTAGTACTTAAGCCGACAGGAATAATAGCAGGAGTGCCTAAAAATAGATGTACAAAGATTCTCACTTTGCATTGATTGTGACAGAAAAACTGGAAACAACCTAATTCTTCATTCAAATAGGGCAGTGGCTAATTATTTCTCAATCACTTAACTTCTTGGTTCCTCATTTTCCCCATCTTAGAATAAGATATTCTAAGTACTAACTTCATTGGCTGATGGTGAGGAAAATGAGTTAATGCTCAGAGAGGGTTTAGAACAAAGCTGGACACACAGTAAGTGCTCAATAATCATAGCTATTATTAGTATTATTATTATTACTACTACTATAGCCAAATAATAGAAATCAACATATTCTTTTTAAATGAAGTTGATCTATATTTACTGAAATGTTCATAATATACTTATGGATCAGTAAGAAAAAAACACTAATGACAAAATGTATACAATATGATCACATTTGTGCTTTTCAACCAAGGATGTGCCTTGTATTTAATATGTAGGCTTATCTGTAGAAGAGCATTTCAGGAAGGACACACAAGAGTTGGTGATCTGTAAAATATCTCTGTCTAAAGTGAAAACAGGGTCTCAAACAGACACTTGTACACCAGTGTTGTAGCAGCATTCTTCACAATAGCCCAGAGTTGGAAACAGTCCAAATGTCCATCAACAGATGGGTGGATAAGCAAAATACAGTACATAACACATGATGAAATATTATTTGGTCAAAAGAAAGAACACATTTCTGAGACATACTGCAACATACATGAACCTTGAAAACATGCTCAGTGAAATAAGAAAGACACACAGGACAAATATCGTATGATCTCATTTATAAGAGATATTGAGAACTAGCAAACTTTCTCAGAGACAGAAAGTAGATTAGTGATTACCAGGGGATGAAGGAATATGAAAGGGGGAGCTTTTGCTTGGTGGGTATAGAGTGTTTGTAAAAAATTAATATAAAAATTAAAAAAGAATACATTTCAGTCTGGGCTCTCAAAAGTTAATGTTAAAATACAACAGAGAAACCCAACTATCCTTTAAAAAAGACATCTGTCATTTACCAACAATTCAAATTCATGGTTGATATATCTGGGGACGGAACAACTTGAGTCACAACGGGCTAATATGGCCTTGTCTGAAACTAGTGGGTATAATCTATTATTTAAACTATCAAAAAGTAAGCACTTACATGTTTTTGAAAAACAGCTTTGGCTTGGCTAAATATTTTTAAGTTTGAAAATGATTGGGATATATGAATAAAAATTTGTGAAAGTAAATTTTTGGAAGAAATAACTGAAACTTTGAGATTGCATTTTAAATGTTCTTCAAAGTCAAATACCAGGTACAAATTAATAATAAAAAATTAAAAAAAATTTTTAAAAGATACAAGATGGGTGAAAGTTGATATTAACTAGGCAGTTTTTACATTACCGTTTTATTTTATACATAAACAAAGCAAAAAAAAAAAGCAGAGCCTTGTGTTTGATATTATTTATACACCCCTTTGAATTTTGTAGTTTGGGCTCATATTTGCTCAAGCACCCAGCCAGGCTTGTCAGATATCCTTTATCTGGGTAAAACCCCAGGGTCAGTTTACAAATACAGCTATTTCCGGATTCATCTGAGTAGTTTACTTGTTTCCATAGATCTTTTTTTCCTTGACCCAATTCTGCTACTTTTTCCAAAATGTCTCTCGAATGTTGTTCATTGTAAAGTTATCATCTTTAATGAAAAAATGCCTGCTGAGGGCACGACAAGCCATTTGGCCCCCTCCTGTCAGGAGAGGAAAAGAATAACATTGAGTAAGGCTGAAGGTTTTTATTATCACATCGTAAATGAGCAAATGGCATCTGTCAATACAAAGAAACTCAGAGGGGCATGGAAAAGGAAGCCAGGCTGTGGGGGGAGGAGCTTGTAGAGTGACAAAATGGATTTTTATTAACCTCCTGGTCCAACATCTCTTTACCTATTTTATTTTGCCTCATTCACTTTGCAACATACTAATGCTATAAAAACACCCGAACAGGAAGCTAATACCATTGAAACCACAGGCCCTCTCTTTTACTTAAGCAATGGTAAACAGCTGGTATCTTGGCCTATCTTTAGCGTGTTAAATATAAGTCTGCCAGCACGTATGTATTTTCACATACAGCCCTGCCTAGTTTTGGTCTTCTCTGGGAGATATTTCTTACCAAGAATAGCATGGTCTGTATGCCTAAGCATTCATTCTCACGAAGTTTTCATATTTGGGTCATAAACATCTTTCACGACACTGGTAAAATGGCCGGGGTGTTTACGAGCTGTAAGAAATGTTTATGCGAAATGCATAATAAGAGCAGAAATGGAATGTTCACATCAGAAGTGCAGTGAGCTGCCAGGGGCTTTGGCATGGGGGCGGGGAAGCTGGAGTGCCCACCCCCACCCCCCACGCAGAGGGATTTCTCTGGAAGTTGTTAAGGTGGATGTCTCATAAAAATGTTCAGTAAATGTTAACAGTAATTCAGGCCTAAGCAGGTGCGGGAGCAGCAAACCACCGCCAGGGCACTTGGAAGATGAACAAGGGGCTGCTCACTCCAGGGGAAGCCAATTCTTGCTTTTGTGCTGAGGGAGCAGCATGGACCCCTCTTGGGCACAGAGAGCGGGGAAGGGCCCAGGATGAATTTCTGAAAGTTTTATAGCCGGGTTCATCATGTTTTTCAAAGAGATTTAGAGCCTGGGCATAAATTGAGTTATTACGTCCATGGGAAGTCAACAGTTACAGTACAGATTATTATACTAAAGATCTAAATTTGTTCTGACTTGGAAAGAAGTCCAAGTTTTTTTGTTTTGTTTTGTTTTTAATTAGATAAATTGTAGGTTTACAGAAAAGTCATGCAGAAAATTCAGCATTCCCGTACACTGGTAAAGATATTTAAAAAATCAAATTGTAAAATAATACACAGATTAGACTATCCTTTTCCTTTTTCTTTTAAATATATAGCATCTACACAGAGAAAATGACCTCTGTTAAGTCACAGACATCACAATGGGTTGGAATATCTTGTGATTTCTATTTTTGCATTGATTGATTTTTAAAAAAGGGACACATAAAGGTAAAATTTCATAGATCCATACTCAGAAACATATGAAAACAAAACAAAACAAGAATAAGTGAATACAAAACCTCATGAAACCTAAATTCTACAGTCTAAGCAATTATATGATGACAATGACAAGTTCCTGATTTTGATAACACAGTTTACTTTTCTAAGATGGCAACAGGCACAGAAGCTGGGCCCAGGATTCACAGGACCTTTCTGAGCTGCTTTTAGCAATTTCTTGTGCACTATCACTAGTTCAAATTAAAAGTTAAAAAAGGGCATGCATTAGTTTGCAAAAGAAAAAAAAAGAAAGAAAAACAAAATAAAGTGATTCATAGTTGAAATTGAAAGCAGATGGCAGGGCAGAACGTATAAACAAAATATATACCCCAAGTGATACACATATATTCTCAGGGAGCTGTGTGAATGTAGGCTACCAAAAAGATAAGAGTGATTATCATGGAGGCTTTTGGGGGGAGATATTCTTGGGTACTTAATTTAAAAAACAATGGTGACTAAGCACATGCACAGACATATACATATAGCCACAAGAGACTCCAAAGCAGTTGCAGGGATTATAAGTAAAGTGGAGAGAAAAGAAAAAGGAGACTTTAATAAATAGTGCTACTGCTTTTAAATTGGAACCTCCTTCATTGGCTTTAGTCAGGAAAAAAAAAGAGAGCGAGAATTTGTTGTAAATTAAGTTTCGTTGTTCTATTGAGCTCCTTTGAATGAGCCTCCATGTGTGAACTGGGCTGAATGGAGCCCCAGGTTTTATTTGGCTTGTACAGTGTTAATTATTACTGTTCTAACATGTCATGAAATATGAGTCAGTTCTACAGTCCACTTAATTGTATTGGCCAATGTTAATTTCCTGAATTTGATAACGCAGAAAGCTGGGTGATAGTTACAAGGGACTAACCCTACTTCACAGAACAGAGTAAACTGCACTGGCAGTTCCATGTTTCTCCAAGGAACCAGAGTCTGAAGCTGCATTCCCATCGCTAAATTTCACCCTTTCAGTTACGTTAATGAATACAGAAGAGTTCAATTTATAAAGTCTGCAACAATGTAAGGGCAAAAGTCAGGAATTTTATGAGTAGGACAGGGCAAAAGTAAAACTTAAATGCAATAGAAATAAACTGTAAATGAAAGGTATTTTTTTCTTTTAAAAAATAACTTTTAAAATTATATAAATATTATATATGCCATTCCATTCCAAAATACAGATAAGCAAAAAGAAGAAAAATAAATTCACTTGTTAGCCCATGAAATGGAAATAACTACTGTCTGTTTAAAATGATTTCAGTGTGTTTTCTATGCCTAAATATTCCTACTTGTTTTAACAACAAAGTGATCATATGGCACATCCCATTCTATGACTACTTTGTGTACTAAGGACATCATGAACATCTTCCCATGTCAATGACAAAATTTTTTCATAGTGCTTCCCAAGGTTCCAACATTCACAGGTATCACAGAAGGTTCTTGGGTTAGATTATCTTGAGAATCCTGGGTTAGAGGAAGTTAGGGGGAACTTTGCTGTAAGAGTTCTCAGATACAACTAAAGGGGGCACATAATGGAATGCCTCTCTAGCTTCACCACAGGATACTTTCGTAATGGAACAACTCACTCCTTTTCTTACAGCTGTCCAGTTTTACCCATCTCATTCAGAATAAAACCTGAAGTTTTTACAAGGGCCCAGGAAGCCCTGTGACCTGGCCCTGCTCTCAGTGCATCACTCATCATTCTTTTCATCTATTCCCTTCAAGCCACACGGGCTACCTCCCAACTCCATCTCCACTCTCTTGTCCTTGCTCTTCCCTTTGCCTGAAATACTTTCCCTCCAGATATCCGCTATGGCCCCTCCTTCCCTTCTTTCAAGTCTCTGTTCAAACATTACCTTCCCTGGCTCCCCCCCTTTATTGTATCTCCCGTTGCATGCCCCAAAGCACTACCATGATGAATGACCTTTACTGGCTTTTATTCTTCTTCCTAGGATTTATCACCACTTAACATATTATATCTTTATTTGTTAATGTGTTATTTTGTCTTACCTCCCTTCAACTCCATCAATTGAATAAAAGAATATAAGGTCCGCAAAGGTAGATGTTTTATCTGTTTTATTCACTGCTGTATCCCTAGAGCCTGGCATATTATATAAATATTTGTGGACTGAGTGAATAAAGGAGTGAGGCTAGTCTTTTATGGACTACGCTTCGAATTCAGTGCTATCATGCATCATGGCTTCATAGTGTGCCATTCATGGATACACTACAGATATTTTTAACCAGTATGCCACTGTAAATATTAGGAGTTTGAGAGACTGATTTCTCTTATTTAACTTGCATATGTACCAGGGTATGCAAGATATAACTTCACTGAGAAAAAAGCTTTGTTTTAAACACCATGACTAGGTGCATAAGAATTAATTTGCAGTGAAACTATTCATGCCAAGAATGAGCACTAGAAGTCATAAGGAGATAATTCCCATATGGATATTTATATCTCTGGGATGAAGTAATCACTAAATGAAATACTGAAGAATAAAGTATAGCAGACGTTACTGATTACCAATTCAGCAGCCATGCTGCCTTCGTTCTTGCTGATAAAGCCCAACCCAGGTGCTCAGCCCTTGGGACGTGTCATGGCTGGCCTGGCCATTCATGGCAAGCACATTTCTTTCTCTGCTTGAGGGTGGATAGGAATGGCAACTGACATATTTCTGGGCAATGCTCTATGCGAAATGTTTGTTGGACGTTTTCCCTAAAAAAGATATTTATTCCTGGTAGATAGAAAGAAGAATGGAAGGAGAGTTATTACAGGTGTCTGCTCCCCGCCTTTGGTCATTATTAAACGAAGATGTGATTTCTGGAGCTGTGGCAGCCATCTTGTGACCATGTTAGATGGCAAAGCAGAAAGATGAGCAGGGTCTTAAATACACCTATGGTGGATTTTATCTGCAAAGGTTTTGACACTCTTCCCTTCACAAGGTGAGCTGGAGTTAGTGACATCCTTCTAATGAAAAGAATGGGGCAGAAGTGATGCTATATGATTTCTGATATTGCTAATTCATAAATAGACTAGCTCTGGCTAGCTCATACTTTCTCTTGTACTGCCTACTCTGTGAGAAGCCAACCACCATGTTGAAAGAATACTCAAGGAACCTGTGGAGAGGTGGAGAGGCCCATGTAGAGATGAATTATGGTCTCTCACTAACAATCAGTACAAACTTGTCATCATATGAGTGAGCTAACTTTGAATCCGATCCTTCACCCCAGTCTGGCTTTTAGATGACGGCAGCCTTGGCCAACATGTTGGCTTCTACCTCAAGAGTGACCATGAGCCAGAACCTCCAGCTAAGCAACTCCTGAATTCCTGACTCACAGAAACTATGAGAGATAAATAAATCTTAATTGCTGTTTTAAGTCACTAAACATGGGGATATTTGTTATGTGGCAAGAGACAACTAACACAGTATCCTTAAATTATTACTCCATACTTAGAAATGCCTATGTCCAGATTTGTTAAATGAGATAATTAAATGTCTTGATAGCCCAAGCCTCTGTTAGTCTGGTTTGTCTGTTACTTACAGCTGAAAGAATCCTAATATAAATGTACAGATCTTTGAGAGAGGCAAAACTTTCATTGATGTATTTTTAGTTCAGTCTAGTTTACTTTAAAAAATTTTTCAAAAAAATATTCTGAGATCGATTCTCAGAGCCTGCCCATGCAAATTTACAGAAAATTTAAAGACTACACAAAACCTCCAGGTGTGAAACTATTCCTTATGTGCACTTAACTTGCAACCAAGGATTCTGATTTTGATGCCATATCTCTGTGGACTGTTCAAATGTTAATGCTATCAAAAAAAGTTTGTTCAAGAATGTTCACTGCAGTTTTATTCACAATAGTGAAAACCAAAGACTATAAAAGAATGAATAAATGGATTGTGATATGAAATACTACACAGCAAGGAAAAAGAACAAACTACATAATACACGCAAAAACATTACATTGAGTCAAAGAACTCATATACAAAACAATAGAATATAAAATACGATCCCATTTTTTTTGACAGTTAAGAACATAGCAGAATGGTGATTATCTTCGGGTGATGGTGGGGTTATTGACTGGAAAGGGCACAAAGAATCTTCTGGGGACATGGAAATACTCAGGGTGGTGGTTACAGAGGTATGGACATATATAAAATGCTCTCGAGCCGTACACTTAAGAATATGCATTTTACTCTATGCAAATTATGTATTGATTAAAAATTTAACTTCAATATTAACAGAAAGTTATTAGTTAAGTTTCAGTAACAGGAAAATACTGATTTATGAGGAAGGAGAGAATTGGATGGGAAAAGGGATATCAGATGAGAAAAAAGAATCTCTGCTTTTTTATAGTTAGCAAAAAGTATACCTTTAAAGAGTTCATGTGAATACAAATTCTGAGTATCTTAAATGTGGAACACCCTGCTTCTTTGTTCAAATTTAAAAGAAGGAACACCTAGGAGCCTTCACTGTGTCCGCTGTGGTTGAGTCTCTTTCCCCACCGGACCGTGAGCTCTGTAGGCAGTAGAGGCAGAGTGATTTGATGTATACCAGACTCCAAAGTTTGATGGCTTTATTTAAATTCTCTGGGTCTCAGATTCCCCAACTATAAAAGGGGGTTAATGGCATCGTCCTTTCCGTGATTTTTTTTGGGGGGGTGCATGGTCCAGGAAACAAACTCGGGTCTCCTGCATGGAAGGTGAGCATTCTCCCACTGAACCTCCTGTGCACCCCTTTCTGTGATTCTGAAGATGAAACCTGAACAGGTATTCTCCCCCAGGGGAGAGGTCGCTCCTTTCCTTAGTTTTCCCAGAGGGTAATTTTCCTTTTCCTGAGATCTTGGGACCTTGGGTCCTTCTGCTGTTTGTTGAATGAATAAGTAAAGTTATGGTTTAAAGCTATAATAACAACCATTTGGACTTGGATCTGCATGGCTATCTCTGTAAAAGATCACAAAAGCCCACAATATTAAAAGAAGAAGAAGAAGAAGAAGAAAAGCCCATGTTATAAATCCACACTCCATTATAACCCAGGTGGGTCATCGCTCCAATCATACAGAAATAAAAGAATCTGCTAAGGTTTGCTTTGTTACTATCACAGCTCAACCAAACTTAAAGCATTTATCTGAATCATTAAAGCATAAGAAGAGGTCATTTTTTACGAAAGCCTTTTGGTAGATTATAAACATCAGAAAGAGGGTTCTTCATTCAACATACAAGTCACCCTCAGTTCCGAAATAGCTAGAATAAAGTTCTCTTTTCTTGTATCTTTCTGTTTGAACCTTAAACGAAACAACAAAATAGCTATGTGAACTCAGGAGGGAAAATGGGAGAAGCCAAGCCCTCATCTTCTGCATCAGGAAGTCAAGAGCTACTGCCTACAGAAATAGCCACAAACAGGGGTGTAAACATAATACTTATAGTTCAGGAGGTAAGAGCCAGAAAAACCAAACCCAGAAAGAGTTAAAAGTCCTCAGAGAAAGGGGCTTGGGGGTGGGGCAGGACAGTCTGGCTGGCCATTACTAGCCTTCTGCAGTTGATTAATTTTTAACCAAGAGCAGCTAATTCTTTCATTAAAAAAATGTTTTTAAAGAAATAGGTGCTTGGGGAAAATAACAATGATTATAGGTAATCTTTCATTAGAAAAGTGCATGAAATCTGGCCAAATTTAGCTCCCGAGTGAAAACAAGCGAGCACAAATCATCTTCAAAAATACACACAGGAAAGGGATAGCAATGGTTCCTTCCCGGAGGGGTACAGCAGGGAGAAGCCGGAAAGAGAAAAACTTTCACTGTCCGCTCTTCCACGCCTTTAAATTTTGAATCATGTTTATATTACTGTTCAAAAAAAAAAAATCTTTGGGGAGGAAAAAAGGATGTAAGGCAAGAGTTTTAACATATTTGTGGTGATGCGTTTTTATAAATGTATTCAAAGTGGATTAAATACTACAATGAATAACACGAATGAGTTATTTAAAGCAAAGGCAAACAATGTATATAATTGGTGAATCTAGAAAAAGGATGTGCAGTTAATTTTACTCTTCATGCCATTGAAAATTTTCAAAAATAACAATTTAAGGGAAAAATGACAAAATTAAAATAAAATGATATGCATACAATCCTTACGCCTAGGCTCATTCGCACTGGATGAATAAAATCACAATCTTTTGGGGTTGGACCCCGACACTGGCACTTTAATATACTCCCCAGGTAATTCTAGTGTACAGCAAGGTTGGAAACCAGTGCTCTGGTGAATCTCCAAGGGTCCTTGCAGCCCTACCTTTCTATAATCCTTACAGTAATTTTCTGCCTCTACAAAATAACTCTAAGACATTTGAAGTGATTTCCAATGTATGTTCTAAATAAATCATCATTCAAAAGAATAAGAAAATAAAAAAATTATATATTCAAATCAGGGAAACACTGTTGGCCATAAGGGGAAACAAATAGTCTTTTCTACCAGAAGTGTGATGCAGACACATTTGGGTTTTCCTTTTTTTTTACCAATTGAGTTTCATGAAGTTCCTTTCTCAGCCTTCTCTACCCACAGCAACTTCAAAGATAGGCTAGGGTCAGTTCAACTCTACAGGAAAGAAAGAACGTTCAGGATTTTTCAGTATCTTAGGGAAGCTGGAATGTTAAGGTTATTTTGGCTACAAATAACAGAGAGCCCAACTCAGTGGGACTTCAACAAAGAGGGACATTGATTTATCATCTATCAAGGAGTTTGGTGTTGGATATTGCCAGGGTGGGTAATTCAATTAGTTCATTTAGCAGCTAGATTTTTTCCCTCTTCCCACTCTGCCATTCTTATCTTTTTTCTCATGCTGGCTCCCCTCATGGCGTCAGATCGGCTGCAGAGTTCTGGGATATCTCATAGAAAGGGTAATGTCCAAAGGTGCAATGAAAATCCCTGATTTTTATCCCTTTTCAAGGATAGGGAAAACCTTCCCTTGAAATCTCACATCAGACTCCTCTTAATTTCTCTTTGGTTAGAAGGGCATTGCATACTTATTCCTTTTTTTTTTCTTTTAGGGGCAGTGATTCCACACATATAAAAAAAAAGAGAGAGAGAGAATATATAGAGATATTCTTTCTGACTGATGACGGCTGAAATACTCAGTTCTCCCCTTAAGGCCTTTAATTGATTGGATGAGACTTTTCTCATTCCTGAAGGCAATTTCCTTTGTTGGTTGTAGATGTCATTAGCCATAGATGCAGTCAACTGACAGATAATTTAAATCCACAAGTCATCACTTCACATATATACTTATTCTTAGACCAATGACTTGGCTACTGATATGAGACCACACCCAAGGATAAAATCTAAAAGATCAAGGATTTAAATGTATGAAAACAAAATCATAAAAACACTAGAAAAAAACTATCAGAGAACATTAAAATAACCTTACAGTGGGGGAGAACTTACTTCTTAAGACACATAATTCAGAAGATATGAAATAAAAATTCCTGCATGGCAAATAATGGATATATAATAACACAATTATAAAAATGTTTTCTCATGAATTATAACAAATGTACCACATTAATGCAAGGTATTATTAATGGGGTAATATTTGGAAACTGTATTTTATGCATGTGTTTTCTGTAAACCTATAACTTCTCTCATAAGAAAAAATAAGAAGCATGAATTACTGTACCTGCTGAAAACAGAAAAAAAAACCACCAGAAAAAGGTGACGAGACAGCCAATTTCAATTTGGAAATCACATATCTGATAAGGATTTGATATTCAGCATATATAAAGAAATTATACAACCAACAACAAAAGAATAAACAACCCAATTATATTAAAATGGGCAAAAGATATGAACACACATTTTTCCAAAGAGCAAATGCAAATGGTTAGAAAACTCATGAAGAGATATTCATCTTCTTGAGCTATAAAGGAAATGCAAATCAAAACTACAATGAGATATCATCTTACACCCATAAGAATGGCTGTTATTAAACAAACAGAAACTACAAATGTTGGAGAGGATGTGGAGAAATAGGGACACTTATTCACTGCTGGTGGGAATGTATAATGGTGTAGCTGCTGTGGAAGACAGTGGTGGTTCCTTAAAAAACTAAATATTGAGTTACCCTATGGCCCGGCAATACCATTTACTCAGTATATATCCAGAAGAGATGAAAGCAGTGACATGAACAGAAATTTGCATACCGACGTTCATAGCTGTATTATTTACAATTGCCAAAAGATGGAAACAATCTAAGTTCCCATCAACAGATGACTGAGTGGATTTACAAAATGTGGTATATACATACAATGGAATATTATGCAGCAGTAAGACGAAATGAGGTCCTGAAGCACATGATAACATGCACAAATCTTGAGAACATAATGCTGAGTGAAATAACAGGCATAAAAGAATGGGTACTGTATGATTTCGTTAGTTTGACTCTGGTAAAGGCAAACTCAGAGTCTTATAATGTAGAATATAGGGGACTTGGATATACAAAGAAGCTAGAGATAGGTAAATGGTTACCAAATGAGGTTGAACTTAAATGTATGGAAATGGATGGTAGTTCATCAGTGACTTTATAAGTAATTTTGCCATATTGAAGGTGAATATGATTGAAAAGGTTTGTATAGAGCCATGTATCTCACTGATTACATTTATATTTATAGTCCCCTCTTTTGTCTGCCGGCCCGCCGCGCGGCAGCGGACCCACCCGCCCTCCTCTCCCCTCTTCCGCCTTCACCAGCTCCTCTGCCACCAGCCTCGACAGCCTTGCCACCCTCACCTTTCCTCCTCCAGAACAGCTACTGGGGGAGTGGAGATAATACAGAGCAGCTCCCGGAGCCACGAGGGAGATCAAAGGGACGGCGTACCCCATCCTGGAACGGCTGACTATCTGGGAGAACCAGCTCCGGTGAGATCACCAAGGGGCACGGGCTTTCCTGGGTGGGACGGCAAGCGACCGGAGTCCCTCCCTTCCACCTTCCCAGGCTAGCTGGTAGAATTGGACAGGCGGTCCCCTTAGGCCGCGGCGGCTGGTGCCCCCACCACGCGAGGCCCCCCGGACCAACTGAGAGAGTTGGGTCGGAAATCCCCAGACTGCTGAGAACAGTGACTGGGGGATCCCTTCCAAACACGTGACTCCCCCGTCCAGCTGGGAACAGTGCACTTTCCCGGGCTGTGACAGCTGGCGCCCTCCCGCCACGCTTGGCGCCCCGGGCCGACTAGCTAATTCGGCTGGACGCTCTCCTGTGCTACGGCGGCCGGCGACCCTCCCCGCATTCGGAACCCCAGGCCGGCTGGCATTCTTCCAAGACGCTTCGGCTGCCGAACCTCCCCTACGGCGAGAATTTTCCAGAGTTAAAGGACCCACAGCAACTTTCACTGGTGGAACCCGTAGACAAATGTGTGCCACGAGCGCCACCTACTGGGCAGGATAAGAAAAACAGAATCCAGAGATTGCACAGAAAAATCTTTCAACCTGTGGGGTCGAACACCCAGGGAAATCTGACTAAATGCCCAGACGCCAGCAGAAGATAACGGATCACGCTCAGAAAATTGAACATATGGCCCAGTCAAACGAACAAACCAATAGTTCAAATGAGATACAGGAGCTGAAACAACTAATGCTGAATATACGAACAGAAATGGAAAACCTCTTCAAAAGCGAAATCGATAAATTGAGGGAGGACATGAAGAAGACATGGGCTGAACATAAAGAAGAAATAGAAAAACTGAAAAAACAAATCACAGAACTTATGGAAGTGAAAGATAAAGTAGAAAAGATGGAAAAAACAATGGGTACCTACAATGACAGATTTAAAGAGACAGAAGATAGAATTAGTGATTTGGAGGATGAAACATCTGAATTCCAAAAAGAAACAGAAACTATCCGGCAAAGAATGGAAAAATTTGAACAAGGTATCAGGGAACTCAAAGACAAGGTGAACCGTACAAATATACGTGTAGTGGGTGTCCCAGAAGGAGAAGAGAAGGGAAAAGGAGGAGAAAAACTAATGGAAGAAATTATCACTGAAAATTTCCCAACTCTTATGAAAGACCTAAAATTACAGATCCAAGAAGTGCAGCGCACCCCAAAGAGAATAGATCCAAATAGGCATTCGCCAAGACACTTACTAGTTAGAATGTCAGAGGTCAAAGAGAAAGAGAGGATCTTGAAAGCACCAAGAGAAAAACAATCCATCACATACAAGGGAAACCCAATAAGACTATGTGTAGATTTCTCAGCAGAAACCATGGAAGCTAGAAGACAGTGGGATGATATATTTAAGTTACTAAAAGAGAAAAACTGCCAGCCAAGACTCCTATATCCAGCAAAATTGTCCTTCAAAAATGAGGGAGAAATTAAAACATTCTCAGACAAAAAGTCACTGAGAGAATTTGTGACCAAGAGACCAGCTCTGCAAGAAATACTAAAGGAAGCACTAGAGTCAGATACAAAAAGACAGAAGAGAGAGGCATGGAGAAAAGTGTAGAAAGAAGGAAAGTCAGATATGATGCATATAATACAAAAGGCAAAATGGTAGAGGAAAATATTATCCAAACAGTAATAACTCTAAATGTTAATGGACTGAATTCCCCAATCAAAAGACATAGACTGGCAGAATGGATTAAAAAACAGGATCCTTCTATATGCTGTCTACAGGAAACACATCTTAGACCCAAAGATAAATATAGGTTGAAAGTGAAAGGTTGGGAAAAGATATTTCATGCAAATAACAACCAGAAAAGAGCAGGAGTGGCTATACTCATATCCAACAAATTAGACTTCAAATGTAAAACAGTTAAAAGAGACAAAGAAGGACACTATATACTATTAAAAGGAACAATCAAGCAAGAAGACATAACAATCATAAATATTTACGCACCGAACCAGAATGCCCCAAAATATGTGAGGAATACACTGCAAACACTGAAAAGGGAAATAGACACATATACCATAATAGTTGGAGACTTCAATTCACCACTCACATTTATATTTATATTATATTTTACATAATATTACATTATATTTTAATACCAAATATAAAAAGTTTTTGCATGAACCACTTCAAAGGTATGAATCTTGTACAAAGAGTCAATTATAGAGAGGTATAGGGGAAAACTACTATTGCATGCTATGGCTTATATTTAACAGGAAGACATCACCAGTAACACAGCAATACTAGGGGTAAATAATGGGGGTAGGGGAGTTCAAGAGTTAAGGGGAGTTTGACCAATTAAAATCCCAAAAACCTACTTTTCAGAAATAGAAAAACCAATGACCAAATTTATCTGGAAGGGCAGGGTGCCCTGAATAGCTGAAAGTATCCTGAGAAAGAAAAATGAAGTCGGAGGTCTCACATTACCTGACTTTACGAAGCTACAGTGGTCAAAACAACATGGTACTGGGATAAAGATAGATATACTGACCAATGGACTCAAACAGAGCGTTCAGATTTAGACTCTCTCATCTATGGACAATTGATCTTTGATAAAGCAGTCAAGCCAACTCACCTGGGAAAGAGCCGTCTCTTCAATAAATGGTGCCTAGAGAACTGGATATTCACATGAGAAAGAATGAAAGAGAATCCATATCTCACACCCTATATAAAAACTAACTCAAAAGAGATGAAAGACCTAAACATTAGCTCTAAGACCATAAAACTTTTAGAAGAAAATGTAGGGAAGTATCTTATAAATCTTATAATAGGAGATGGCTTCCTAGACCTTACACCCAAAGCACAAGCATTGAAGAAATAAATAAATAAATGGGAACTCCTCAAAATTAAACACTTTTGTGCATCAAAGAACTTCGTCAAGAAAGTAAAAAGACAGCCTACACAATGGGAGACAATATTTGGAAACAATATATAAGATAAAGGTCTAGTATCCAGAATATGTAAAGAGATTGTTCAACTCAACAACAAAAAGACAGACAACACAATTACAAAATGGGCAAAAGACTTGAACAGATACTTTTCAGAAGAGGAAATACAAATGGACAAAAAGCATAAGAAAATATGCTCAACTTCCCTGTCTATTAGGGAAATGCAAATCAAAACCACAATGAGATATCATCTCACACCCACCAGAATAGCCATTATCAATAAAACAGAAAATGACAAGTGCTGGAGAGGGTGTGGAGAAAGAGGCACACTTATCCACTGTTGGTGGGAATGTCAAATGGTACAACTGCTGTGGAAGGCAGTTTGGTGGTTCCTCAGGAAGCTAAATATAGAATTGCCATATGACCTGGCAATACCATTAACTAACATTAATGAATGAACTTGGAGAATTTCAGTTAAGAGCAGAGGTCATCAGGAGATATAAACAGGGTAGATATTCGATAATTGGAGCTGAAGGAATGCAGATTGTGCAACAGAACTGATTGTAAAAATTCAGAAATGGATACCACAATACTACCTGATTGTAGCACAATAATGTAAGTATACTGAATGAAGTTGAATGTGAGAATGATAGAGGAAGGAGGGCTGGGGGCACATATGAAACCAAAAGGAAAGATAGATGATAAAAACTGAGATGGTATAATCTAGGAATGCCTAGAGTGTACAATGATAGTGACTAAATGTTTAAATAAAAAAATGCTTTGCATGAGGAAGAAAAGGAATGTCGACTAGTGCATTTCCTAATATAAGATATGTGGACAGCTTGATTGAACACCATAAGTACATGGAACCTTGAACAGGGCATGAGATTTTGTGGGTTTGTCCAGAGTAATGCCTCAATAAATTCCAGAAGGATTTGAACAGTGAATTAAAAAGGATTTGCAAAGTTTCTTTTGGGGAATGTTGAGAAAGGGGGAAAATTCAACTTCCCCAAGTGGAGAATTCTTGATATTCTCACAAGTAGTGGAGACAACCAAAGCAATAGGCTGAGCCCCCAATCTTGGGGTTTGTTCTTATGGAACTTAACTCCACAAAGGATAGGTTAAGCCTACTTAAAATTAGGCCTAAGAGTCATCCCCAGAGAACATCTTTTTTGCTCAGATGTGGCCTCTTTCTCAGCCAACATGACAAGCAAACTCACTACCCTCCCCCTCTCTACGTGGGACATGACTCCCAGGGGTGTGGACCTTCCTGGCAATGTGGGACAGAAATCCTAGAATGAGCTGAGACTCAGCATCAAGGGGTTGAGAAAATCTTCTCGACCGAAAGGGGGAAGAGCGAAATGAGACAAAATAAAGTGTCAATGGCTGAGAGATTCCAGAGTCAAGAGGTTATCCTGGAGGTTATTCTTACACATTAAATAGATATCACCTTTTTAGTTAAGACATAACAGAGGGGCTAGAGGGAACTGCCTGAAACTGTAGAGCTGTGTTCCAGTAGCCATGTTTCTTGAAGATGATTGTATAATGATGTAGCTTTCGCAATGTGACTGTGTGATTGTGAAAACCTTGTGTCTGATGCTTCTTTTATCTACCTTATGGACAGATGAGTAAAACATATGGATTGAAAATAAATAAATAATAGGGGGAACAAATGTTAAAATAAATTTAGTAGATTGAAATGCTAGGGATCAATGAAAGGGGTAAGGGGGTATGGTATGTATGCATTTTTTTTCTGTTTTCTTTTTATTTCTTTTCCTGAATTGATGCAAATGTTCTAAGACATGATCATGATGATGAATATATGCTATGTAATGATCATGATGATGAATATATGACTATGCGATGAAAAAAAGAATGTTCATATTGTATGTTGATTGGTTTTATTAATAAAAATTAAAAAAAAAAGAGTTAAGGGGAATTTGGGATTTACTGTTTGGTAAAGTTTGTTTATTGGTTATTTTTCTCTTCGGAACAATGAAAGTGTCTAAAATTGAAAGTGATGATGACTGTACGATTAAGTGAGGATACTGTGAGACATGGATTGTGTATTGTTTATCCATGATAACCAATGGATGGAGGTGGCTGAAGTGTACAATGACTGAGAAGCAGAAAGGTGAACTGTGGTGTATACATATGATGGAATATTGTGTGGCTACAGAAAGGAACAATGTTGTGAGGCTTGCAATGAGGTAAATGAACCTTGAGGACATCATGTCATGCAAAATAAGCCAGAAACAAAAGGACAAATACTGTATGGTCTCTTTTAGAGACTATTTATAAGAAAATTGGGGCCTGGATTGTAAGCACTTATAGCAGTCACATTTATTCCTGAGTTTTCACTGTTATTTCAGAACTTTGAGTACCTGTGTGACACGTGAGATTCAGTGTTGGAGTTCTGCAGCTCTGAAAGTCAGCATTGCTACATATTACAAATGTTAAAGAATCAAAAAAGAGATACACACTTCAATTAGAGAGAAGAATGAAGCTAATCTCATTGGAACTAAAGTAAAAATCAAAATACAGGGTAAAGGATGATAGTGTCTATATTTTAGACATTCATTTACTGTATGAGACCAAAGGAAGAAAGCTTTATTTTGTCCAAAACCTAAATTTTCTGTAGCACAAAATCTAACTCAAACTGTGTAGTTCATTTAAACAACCCAAACACACGGAGCCCAGGATGGAAGTGGGGCCTTATAATTCTGTGTAGCTTAATGTAATACCCAGGTACTTCCTCATGTATGTTGGGCAGATAATTAAAAAGTATTGGCAAAGTCCCTTGAGGGACTGGAGGAAAAATATGGAACTATTAAGCTTTACCACTGGGGGAAACCCTGATATTCTTTCAAATACTAGGGACTCCCAAGTTAATAGGTCAAGCCCCTGACCTTGAGGCTTGTTCACATGAAACTTACTTCTGAAATGGAGAAACTAAGTCTACCTATAATTGTGCCTAAGAGTTACTTCCACAGAACCTCTTTTGTTGCTCAGATATGGCCTCTCTCTAAGCCCAACTCTGCAAGGAAAATCATTGCCCTCCACCCTACGTGGGACATGATACATGATGTCCAGGAGTGTGATCTCCCTGGCAACGTGGGACATAACCCCCAGGGATGAGGCTGGTCCTGACACGGGGGGATCAACAACACCTTCCTGACCAAAAAGGGGGAAGCAAATGCAATAAAATAATATATCAGTGGCTAAAAGCGTTCAAATAGAGTGGAGAGGCTATTTGAAGGCCACTCTTATAGAAGCTTCGGCTAGATTTTGCTAATTACCACGGTTTCTCAAACCCCAACCAATATCATTCTTGGTAACCCGAAAGAGCACCCAGGGCTCTATCAGAGAATCTGCAAAAGTTGCATGCACTAAGATTACTTGTCAGAAACCTAATCTTGAACTTGAGACAGTTCCTAGGCCAGGTAAGTCCTGAAAGCCAAGGTGCCAGTTTCTCCAAGAACATCAGCCAGCTCCATTCCCCTATTCCTTACTGTCAACACCCCTCTCCAACATGAAAAAGTTACACTGGGCATAGCCTAAATATCCTTAAAGATTGAGAGAAGGATCAAAGGAGAAAGAGGAGTTATAACAGAGAAGTGAAGAATTAACAAATGAGTACAACTATTTGACTATCATGATATTGATATTTCCTTTTAGTCTCCAGTGTTTTGGAACAACTAGAAGGAAAAACTTGATATTGTGGAACTATAATCCACATCAAATTTTGAAATCTGTTCTATAACTACTTGTTAAAATGTGCTTTGAAATTTATTGCTTTTTTGTGTATACATTATATTTGACAAAAAATGCTAAAATAAGAAACTAGCAGAAGCAAAGTCAAAAGACAAAAATAGGAAAACAATAACTGCAACTCCTACAAGATCATGCTGATTTCCCTAAGATACAAAGATCCCTGAAAATCAATCAGAGAAAGGCCAAGAGTCCAATAGAAAAATTGATAAAGGCTATAGATGATGGTTCACAGAAAAATAAATACCACTCTCTTGTAAGCATATGAGAAGCCATCGACCTTCCTCCTTATGAGAGATACACAAAAAAACTAGACTGAGATAGTGGCATCATGAAACAAGAAGCGCAGAGAGAAAGCCAGCAGACATTGCCACGTTCGTCATGTTCGCCATATTCTCCATGTCGCTTTAAAGTTGAGAGAGAAATCCTGAATGTCATCAGCCTTCTTGAAATAAGACATCTTTCCCTGATGTCTTAGATTGGACATTTTTATAGCCTTGCTTTAATTTGGACATTTTTGCAGGTTTAGAACTATAAACTAGCAATACCCAATTTAAAAGCTGTTCTGTTTCTGGTATATCACATTTGGCAGCTAGCAAACTCGAAAAGTGGCAAATGACCTAAGAGTTTGATAGCACACTGTGCAGGCAAGAGAGTGGTTAAAAAGCCCCTCTCATTCATGTTTATTCATAAATTTACAAATACATAAGCCCTTTGAACAAATAACTCTACTTTTAGGAACTTATTGTACAGACATACTTGCACACTAGCAAATACCTAATCCCTTATGTTAAAACGATCATCAGTTCAGCATTTATTTATGATAGCAAAAGATTGGAAGCAATCTAAATGCCCATCAGTCAGGGACTGGCTAAACAAATGATTGTCATCTGCACAAGAAGGAAAAAACTCCTTATGTACTGATACGAAATAAGCATCAAGATATACTGTTTGTATGTGCAGAAAATGTAGTACAATGTGCTACTATTTGTAAAAAAGAAAAAGAGAGAAAGAAAAAGAAAAAAGAAATAATAGATATATCTATGGATTGCATGTGCATAAAGTAGTTCTGGAAGTAGACAAGAGATGGGTATAATTAGTCTCTCTGTGGGTAGAGATACATGGAGACTTCATTCCCTTCTGTGCCTCTTTTTCCTTTTAAATTTTGAGCCATGTGAATTTTTCACTTATTCAAAACAATTAATTAAGTTATACATACCCACCCACGAATATGTCTTGGCATTCTTAATTTGTATTACAGCAGTATATCGTGTATATACAGTATATAGAGTGCCATGACAATAATGAATAGTAATAGTTACTTTTGATTATTATGTGCCAGTTGGTTTGCACATGTCATCTCATTTAATTGTCACCAAAATCAGCAATGGCACCAAGGGCCCTAGAGGGACTTGACAACATTCTCCTCCATTTCTTTCAACCTTTCCCACTCAACCCTCCCACCACCTGCTACAAGTACACTTAAAATTTAAGTATAAAAAAGGAGCTTATTATGGAAAAGCAGTTTCAGAACAAGTCCCCTGACATTCCCCCCTCCCCTTGCCCACACTGCAGCCCCTAAGCCCCTACTATATAAAAATTCAAGAGCAGCTATTGACAGTAGGTTCTATTGTTAACCCCTTCACACAGATAACGTTTAGGCTCAGATAGGTTGAATGGCATTTCCAAATCATGTAATTAGTAGACTGGGTTTCTAACCCAGGTATGTGTGACCCCAGAGGCCATGATTTCTCAAAGATTTCATTTGATCACCTGTTTTGCTTGTTTGTTTGTTTTAAGAAATCATAACTGGTTTTATAAAGAGAATCAGTAGGAAAGCTGGAGTCAAAACACAGAAAATCGTTCTTGTCTACTTCTTGGGGACACAGCTATTCTCCCTGTATGAAATAAAAATTAATGAAAGTAAGATAATTTCATTAATTTCAAAATTTATAAGCCTTTTCCAGCATTTTGGAAATTTATACCTCCCCCTCCCTCACTTATCCTCAAGTGGCACTCCCCCCTCCCCTGCCTTGTTACTGGATTTAAATGGAAGTTAAGATGAGAATCACTGAGGAAATGAGTGACATCTGACAAGAGCATTAGGGAACCTGCAATTATAGAAAGTCCTGTTCTGACTTGACGATAAAGCTTTAGTCTCTGAAAGTAGTTGTGAGTCCCTCCCCCCCACCTCCCACCCCCACCCCCCGTGCCCCCTGGTCACTCAGAAATTTCCAGACCTCTGCAATAGGAAACTGTTCCTTATATTACTTTCTCCAACATCTGGAGTCAAAGACATGGAAAAGTTTAGAAACAAAGGGAGCAGAAAAAAGCTCATGGATAAAAGTCATTAAAATGATCCACTTTTATTGCTAAATGGGAGCAGAGTTTCTGTTTGGGGTGGTGAAAGTTTTGGTAATGGGTGGTGACGATGGTAGCTCATTTTCGTGATTATATTGCAAATATAATTGTGATGAATGCCACCAAATTGTACAGATGAAACTGTTAAAAACGGGTCATTTTGTGTTATATACAAGTTACCATAATAAAAAGTAAAACAGGAATCACAAAAATGATCCATCTTCAAGTGGCACAAATTATTTGCTCTCAGTATCTAAATTTCTCAAAAAGTGTAAGTAAAACTCCCCGTAAAGTTTATCCATGAAAGCATAAAGGTGTCCTTATTCAAGGTAAATGATGATCACAAGATTATAAAAAAGTTGCTTCCCTTTCATCTGTATAATTATAAATGTTTTAACTATGAAGTTATACCTGTAACCCCAAGGGGTGGCAGAGTCCCTCGATTTTCAAGATTTATCTATCAAGTCTCCACACTTGGGAGGGTACTCAGATTGAGAAGCAGAAGTATCAAAAGATGAAACTTCTCACTACATTCAGTATGTTCCCATCGGAGGTCAGGTTTTCTGGAAACAGACTCGGAGATGGAGATGTGCAGGTAGATGCGTGCTAGGAGGGGCACCGGGCACGGCACCTGCCAAGTGCCAAGGGAGAAGCTGCCTGGAGATCCGGGAGCTTCAGCCAGTCGAGCCTGGGGCGCAGGAGCTGGGATGCCTTACAGACGTGGGACAAAGGGACGAGGCCTGGCCATGCCGCACAGCCCGGGGTTTGGATGCCGGCTGTCCCCGCGGAGCAGGCGCAGTCGCGGGAGATGCATCTGCCCAGGTGGCCCTCACCAGCCCACACCTGGGACCTGGGGAAGGAGGGCCTCCCATGGCCTCGGCCACCGTCTCTTGCGTCCCCATCCCTCCAGCCCGTTCTGCTTTCTAGCAGCCCCTACTTACACTTCATCAGTCCAGTGTTTTCTCCCCAAATGTCTAATAAAGCAATGTCCATTCACTTGCAGAGTGAAAACACAGCCTTAGAAACCAGGATTTCATGAAGTCAATGAAAGTGACGTGTGGAGCCACCTCAATCGTGGCTGTATGGGACACGACTGAAGGAGGCATTAACAAGGATAAAAAAGGCACGCTTTATCTTTGGTAAATAAGTTGCAACAGTGAAAAAATAAAAGAGATAGAGGGAGAATTAATAGCTTGAAAGAAACTTAAAAAGTATATTAGGCAATACAATTTTGGGGGACCTTATTTGGATTCTGTTTGAAATAAGCAAACTGTAAAAACTAATTATATTTGTAAGACAGTTAGAAATTTGAACACCGCTTGGATATTTGATGACCAAGGAATTGTGTGATGCTAATGTGGTGGTCATATCAAAGTCCTTATGTTTTAGAGACACAGACTGAAATGTGTCCAGATAAAAAGATACGATGTCTGGGGTTTGTCTCAAAGTCCTATGGGGGGATGGGAATGGGGGGGGGGGCAGAGATGAAATGAGATTGGAGTCGATAGTTATTGAAGCTGAGTGAGAGGTATGTGGAGTTCATATACTTGTCTGCTTAAATTTGTACATATTTGACAGTTTCCATAATAAAATGTTTTTTTCTAAGATGAGAAAGACTGGTTTCAACATGAGATTGCAAGGGTTTCTTGGGAAAACAAATTAAGCTTCTGAATAATTTTTAAAAATCACAGGTTTTTTTTTAGTACAAAATTGACTTTCTTTATGATACAGCAGAAAGTTAAAGTGAAGAGACACCTATCATACTAGCCTATAATTTCACCAGGAAAATAAGGTTTGCTTCCACTAAACAAAAGAACAAACAATATTGATTCTCAAGGACATCCTCAGAATGGATTCAGGCTGCTCTTATGATCTGAATTTGTATAAAAACAACACTAAAATAAGTTTGGTTTTGTACTTTTCATTTTCATTTTTTAAGACAAAGCTCCATTGAAACCACTTTTTCCCATTATATATTATAAAATGTTAGCCACCATTTGAAATGGATTAATTTTAAGTGGGCTTGCTCTGGGAGGAACAATTATCCTCCAGAAGATAGACAAGGCTCTTGTTGGATTTTTTTTCTTTTCAAATAGAAATATAAAATCTACATACAAAGACTCAGCTTTTAATACCTGGTTCTTTTTGATATAAAAATTGATAGGACCAGAGATGGAAATTATTAGAAAACCCCACTGACACAGTACTGGGGTCCCTTCTGTGCTTTACAGCTTTAATTATCACATGTTTTTTAGTTTTCTTGTGTGTTTTATTTTGAGGGAAGAAGGGAAGCTAAAATTTTAGTGAAGTCAGTTCCATGTATTTTGCACTCAATCTTGTTTCCTAAATGGCCTAGAATCATAACTTAATGCAGAGCAGTGGCAGCTAAAGGCAGAAGGGAGAACTGGAGACTGAGAAGGATGTCTTCCTCGCACAGACTTTTTTTTATGCAAAGATGTGATATTAAATTCCATTTATTTCTGTCAATATTGACATCCAGCCATGGACCAAAATAATCTTTTTTTTCTCCCCCACCACACATACACTCCTATCCTACTTTGCCTTAAGAAGCAATTGACAAACTAATGTATGGAAAGCGAATCTTTTGTGCTTCCCATAATGACCAATTTTTCCTTTGGGCTCACCAAAGCTGTTCAAACAAGAGCTCCATTGTCCCTTTCAGAAGAGAATAATAGAAAACTTAAATGAAATCTGGAGGTCATTTAACCCCTTAGGAAACGTGGAGGTAGATATCACAGCTCAAAAACCCAAGCCTGTTAACATGTGACATGTTATGCAGGCTCCTAGCTTTAGCGGAAAAGGTGAAGATTTCTGATGTTCTTGAAAGTTGTGGAAAGGCGATTTCCTCATTCCTGGATTCTGACTCTATGCCATATCAGAGAATCTATCAGATATACCTTATCCAAAACAAAGATAAAAACGAAGTCATATGAATGAGTACTTCCTATTATTCGTAAATGTAATCCCAGCTACTGCTAACTTGATGCTGCATGTGTGGCAGGCACCTTGCCCAATATGGAACCCCCATGTGACCCTGTGAGGCGGGCATGACTGTTCCCATTCCATGGACCAACTAACTGAGACTCAGAGAGCAAAAGGAGTTTATCCAGGAAGTCTGAAAGCTAAAATTCTAATCTGGATTATTTTGGAATCTCCCTTCTTAAATAACTGGGCTATTCTGTCTCACATCTCTCATAAATTTATTTTCTGTTGCCTAGAAATGCTTTAAAGGTGGCATGTATTTAATTGCATAGTAAACATTATTTGAAATTATAAGCACATACATATTCATTTTCACACCAGTGAGAATAGCTGCTGGATACATTCCTCAAAGTGGAATGGCTAGGTCAAAGGCTAAAAAGGCATGGTTAAATTTGGCAAATATTGCCTGTCTGTCAGTAAGGGACTGGCCAAAGAAATTATGGCACATTCATACTGAAGAATATCATGCAGCTATCAAAAACAATGGGGAAGCCTTTCTTGAGCTGAAGCAAGGTGCAAAATGGTGTGATGGTATTTTCCATTTCTAGAGTCTTACATATGTGCATGTTCCTGAGTATGCAAGAGGTAGCTCGGTGAGGATAAACAAGAAAATGAGGAACGGATTGTCTCCAGCAAGGAGAACTAAGTGGCTGGGGCACCATGGGGGAAAGAAAACAAAATTATTTTTTACTGTATACCCTTTGGTATTTGTGAATTTTGTAGCATGTGAATGTATAATCTATTCAGGTGAAAAATTCCTTGTAGAGGTGTACTAAATGTCAGAGCCACCATGTGGTCAGCAGCCCAGTCATGCACAGCTGGGAAGACTGAGACCCCAAAGAGTCCACGTGAAGCAGCTCTGGCACCAGACACCCCTGGTGTCCTCACTCCCAGTCCCTGTTCTTTCAGTGACTCTACATTGCCCCTCTTAGGGACCCGGGAGCAAATAGGGGGGGACTGAATGCTGTGAAGAAATGCATCACAATGGTGGTTGGGATCTTCTCAGTATCAGCTTGAGAGGCAGGGATACCAGACTGAACTAGTGACCACACAGCCGGGAAGCACTAGCCAGAGACTAAAGCCAAGACATCTTTGCTGAGTGCCTCCTCTACCACATTTACTTCCCTTAATCCTAGAACCAACCTCAGTGACCTCCCAACTTGTTTCCGTGCTTCCATCTTCACTCCTCCACCCCTGCCCCTCACTATAATCTATTCCCTTCTTCAGACATCAGTCAGATCCTATCACTTCTTACTTGAGACCATCCAATTGCTTTCCCTCCCTTGCTCTTAGCACTGAAGCCTTCTACCATCTGGCTCTCACCACCTTGGTCTCTGCACTGGTTGTTCCCATTACCTGATATGCTCTTTCCCTAGGCCGCCTGCTGGCAGGCTCCTCTCAGCCTTTAGACTCAGTGCCAATGCCACCTCCTCCAGGAGGCCTTCCCTGACCACCTTGGCTAAAGTCATCTCCTTCCCCAGAGTTACTCTCCATCACAGTTTCTTCAAGGCACTTCCTGCTGGTCAACATTGTCTTTGTTCCTTATTTTACTACAGATTTTACTGTCTGCTTCTGAATCCCATCTCCAGCTAGACATTAGCTTGGAGGTCTTCAGAGCAGGGAACTTGTTGAACTCTGTTAACTCTTTATCCCCAGCATCGAGGACAATACCTGGCCCATGGTAAGTGATAAACAAAGAATGACAGAATGGATGTATGAATGAGATTTTAGAAAAAACCTCTTAAGTAGATACTACCATTTTTAACCCCGGTTTCCAGATGAGAAAGCTGGCACACCATGCTCAAGACTGGAGAGCGCTAAGTGGATGGAAACATGTAATCCACCTCCAAATACCCTGTCCTTAGCCATCTGAACCTCAAGCTGAGATCAGAGAGGAAAGAGGGGGCCCTTTCAGTGAATGGCTCCCCTTTCTCTCTGGTTTCCCCTCCTCCTCTCGCTAATCAGAATCATATATTCCCTCTGGGCTCTGTCCTCGGAAAATTAAGCTAATAAACTGATTACAATCCAATCATTAGAGTAAAACTTAGAAGGCTCAATGTGTTATTCCTCAAAGACAAGCATTTATATGGTAAAATGAGCTTTAATCTACTGCAATAATATTAGGCTTATGTCAAAGAAGTAACACAGAGAGAAAATACACACACACCCTGGCCTGTGTATATATACATATATATATATATATATATTACACACTCACATGTAATATAACATATGTATGTATACAGAAAGGTTATAATGCCTTTAAAGCAGAAAATGACAGGAATCTAATTTGTCCACTTTGAGAGGAAGCATAATTTCACCACAAGTAAGCATTCAATAAAAACCTGGCTGTTATTATTACTAGAAGAATGGTAGAGAAGGGCATTTGATTAAATATACGGAGCCTCATGTCAGAGGCACCACCAGGGTACAGACAAGAGAGTCTGGTTACTTTGGTGGAACAAGCAAACGTGTATGAACTCACCAAACCTTCACATCATCTCTCTGTGTATTAGTATTACTATTATTCCCATTTTACAGATAGGGAAGCTGAGGCTGGGAGAGGCTAAGCAACCAGTCAGTGGCAAAATCAGGATGTGAATCTAAGCAGCCTGCCGCTGGAGTGCAGGCTTCAGCCTACCATGGAAATGCTGAGGTTCTCAAAGTGAGGTCCCTGGAGAAGAAACATCAGCATCACCTGGGAACTTGTTATGCAAATTCCGGACTTATAAAATCAGAAACTCTTGGGATGAGCCCCAGCACCCTGGGGTTGAATAAATCCTCTGGATGATTCTGATGTATGCTCAATTTCAGAAACACTGCTGAAGTCCTTTCTAAATGTAATTTCCAAATGCAACATGTTTTACAGATGAATAACCAGCCATCTACTCAGACATTAACCAGGATAAACACACAGTTCTTGGAGGGCCATAACCAGCTGTCTAGCCAAATACTCAAAGTGTGTGTGGAGTAAGACTGAGAATCAAGTGGGGGATGCTCTGGCAATATGAATTGCCTGCCTCCTTTATACATCTGTCTCTCTCTCTTTCTCGGTGAATGATGCAACTTTTAAAAATGTTGGTCTGGGGTTTCCTGGGAAAAAGCAAACTGCTTTTCCTCCCTTTCAATCTCTGTTGAAATGGTAGGAGGTGATGTAGTGTTGTGGTGGGCAAGCAAGAAAGACAGGTAGGGAGAAGTGACTTCACTAAGTCAGTGAAGTGCGAAGCAGGCATTTTACTTTATTTCCTTAATTGCAAGTCTGGGAGGTTGAGACTATGATTATGCCCATTTTACAGACAAGAACATTGAGGTTTAGCAAGGGGAACTTGCTTGAGCTCAAACAACTAGTAAGTGGTAAAGCCTGGAGGGGAGCCCAGGACCAATTGGTTGTCAAGTCTGGGTTCATGTCAGCCCCTCACTGCCTTCACATCTGAAATGCCCTTAGCCCTTGACCATGACCATTTTGAATCCAAGCTCACTTTGAATATGTCTTCAAAATCATTGATCAAGTTATTTTTTATTCAGAAATAGTCAAATAAAGCCCAGGAGGCTTCTGGCATGGTGGTTAGTCATGTCTAGCTGTTTACAAAGAATTGTGCTAAGTGAAATAAAGACTACTTTCATTAGCAGGCCACCACTTGTAAGGAAAAAAAGACAAAAGAATATTTTTACATTTCCTTGTATGCACCAACTTATTATTTACGTGTGTATATATACACATTTCCTGGGATGTGCTCAAAATATATCTAGGGACCAGCATATAGAAATGGTAATAGTGATTTCCCCTAGGGAGGGAAATTTAATTCTGGGAGATAGGGTTAAAAGGGAGATTTTATTTTTCCCAGTCATTTCTTAGTTTTAGACTTTTTGACAATGTGAATATATACCCATAGAAAGTTAAATTAAACAATAATTTAAAATGTCAGATAATTTTATGTTTATTCGTGAGTATTCTTTTTAAAAAAAATCAACTAGTTTAAATTTTGTAACCGTCTATCTTCCAGTCTTTGAGACAGCTTGCCATAATGTTTTTTTAATGAGAAAATATTTATTTGCCCGTTGTAAACAGCTGGTATGAAAATATGTAAATACCTAACATCCCCCTCCTTATCCTCACTCCTTCCATTCTTTGGAGATGACTCCTATTAATAGAATTCCATCCATCTGTCCATCCACACTTTGATTACATAACACATGTAGATTTGAAATGGGGCTTTTTCAATTAATAATACAGCAAGCATCTCTGTTGTCGGAATATATATATGGGGATGTGTGTGATTTCTCATTTGTTTATTTTAATTTTAATGGCATTTTTTTTCTTTTGTGCCATGCCATATTCTTTGAAGAAATCTCCACTAATCTGTAGTCACTTTTACTACTATAGATAATGCATCAGTAGAGATTCCTAAGTATATGTTGATAAGATTTAGAACATTAAAGCTTTTATGATAAAATTGATTTAGAAGATATATGCCCAAGGCAAAGTTTCTTGATCTCATTGTCTGCTTATTTACAAAATAGGAGGGCTAGTAACAGCTTTTAAAAACTTTCTAATGATAGGCTCACATACAAATTTAAAACTCAGATTGCTAACTTTAAAAAGAATCCATGTACTAACTTGGTACCAAGCAAGGTCATTTCTTTAATCAGTTGTAGAATTAGGCTTGGGAACACAAGAACAAAAGTGAAGCCAATTGTCCTTGGAATTGATTTACAATACACTTCTCTGAAATCTTAAGTCTACGAGAAAGTGGGAGACTAATTTATTATAGTTTTAAGTCTAATTTATTTCGGGTTAACACATATAGATTTATAACTTCCCCAGTTACTAAAAGAAATATATTTTAGACCACAGTGAAAATGAAACAATATCAAGTAAAATGAAACAGTATTATGGCAAAAGAATTGAGGACAGGCACACACAAAAATAACATATGAGATTGTTTATCACATCATTGTTTACATAGCAAAAACTGGAAACAACTTACTTGACCACCAAAAGGAGGTGGTTATATACATTATGGTATGTGTCATGCATTACTATGTATATAGAAAAAAAAGAATGAGGCAGACTTATGCTTACCAAGTTAGCCAAAGGAAGCTTGTGTATGGTATGACACCATTAATTTAAAAAAAAGAAAACACAATATATGTGTGGATATGTACATTTATGCATGCATATGTGTAGGTATGTGCATTTATGTGTGTAGATGCCTCACCAACGAGGAGGGGGTGACTCGACATCAAATGAAAAATAACAATAAAGGGGACAGTTAGCTTTACTTTAAAAACTATTGCAAGGCTTGACTCTTACATGTCTGCTGTCTAATGCATTATTGAGCATATCTTTAAAAAGCACAGAGGAAGCTCAAGCAGAGGGAATTGAGATCAGATGCTTTCAATGTAAACGTATTTCGCTCTTCTAAAAAAATGTTGGTGATTCAAAATTCATCATTAATCATAACAATGAGCCCATTTGTGGCTCCTTCATTTCCCCTAGAAAACAGTGAATAAACACAGCAGGATATAAATGCAGACGGCCAGGGAAGATGAACTTTTACACTAGTTCTGCCTTTTCAACTTTCTAAAATGTGGACCTTACCAATTTCTTTGACCTGCCTGTTTTTTTTTCATTCCAATGCATGGCGGTGACAAGGCATTGAATTACCAGTTTGTCACTAACGCCATAGGCTTTATTATTCCTTTGAACAGAAGCTTGGCTTAAAAAGAAAAGTTTTTTTTAATAAGTAGCTGTTCATCCTTTGATATGCACATCTGGATCTGCCCTCTTATCTGCAGCATGCTAATGCTGCTTCCTGCAGATAATGATAAAAGAACTCAAAATAACAAAAAAAGGAATAAAATGTGCCAGATGCCTAAAAAATAAGGATGACAATGCAAATAAACGCAACTGGTTTTTCTATTGCAGAGAATAAAATCTATCAACAATTTGAAGTCATCATTTTAGTGGTCAATTGATGTGAGAATTTTTTTAAGGGATTAGGAAGGAAAATAAAAAAGCAAACACCAAACTGACAAACCATCACCACATTCTGTTAGAAATTAAGAGGGAAATAAACCTAAGTATGCTATAAATCACTCTGAGGTTTAATTTTGCTTCTGTGCTGCTACATTGTTTATTCTTTTTTTCCTTCTTTTTCATTTGCTGCCACCAATGTTTCACTGTTATTTGAAGATCTAACGGAAAGATTTAGATTCATATATCCTTTTATAATTATAAAAAGTACCCAGAATAACATAAGACTCTTACATATATCCACCAACCGAATTTATCTGCGTTTCCATTTTTCCTTCGTATATGTTTTTTTAAGAATAAAATTCCTTCATCCTAAGAATAATGAGTCCTTCCAAATGTTATGACTTTTCTTGGTTTCTACATCATCTTTGTCCATTGAAAGAAAATGTTCTTTTTAGAAAAAAGTTGACTTTCCTCAGTTTTAGTATTTCTCAATGGCACTTTCTTCCTCTAGTCTCAGTGTGTAAACGGGTCCCATGTTTTGAAAGTCAGGTTACTGCTTAAGGACAAAAGAGTGGAACTGTTTTTATATACGCATAATGCATCTGGATGATTCTTTGTTCTTTACAACTTCTCTTAAAAACAATCAGTGGTCAACTTGCTTTGTCAATACGTGCACAGAACATCAGTAGTTCAGTGGCTGATTGTAACTGATATGTTAATAGACAGACACATAAGAACTTCTGCTTTACATAAATTGTTCTATATACTGGGAGCTGAGGATGGGGGGGTGAGGGGCAAGCGAAGGACGATGTTAACCTCTACATCTGCAGCACAATTGCAGATTGAGGTTTGGGCCCTTTCTTAGCCTAACCAGATAACATTCATGAATTGATTCCACATTAGCATGCAGCAGGCATGGGAAAATGATAAACTCCTATTACCACTGTCATGGCAACTGAAAAAATGGCTGCTTTGGGGGAACAGGGTCCACAGGAGAAGAAAAGCAAAGCCCTCATCTCTTTCTTCTGTTTGACATCTGTTGTTTAACATACAAAATTGTATTATCATGACGCAGGCTAGTCTGCCAGGGCTAAAGCCTGCCTTAGGAATTGTTAAAACCGTTCCCCCCCCACACCCTGCCCCCCCCAACTCCCCTCTCCTTACCGTAAGAGTATATAATTTGACCCTGAACATTTTCACCGCAGCTGTAAATCTGCCATCCTGCCTACCCCCCCTTTTCATCTCAGGTACAAAAAGTGTGAAGTGAGTTGGGTGGGTGGAATGTAAGGAAAAGGGTTTTACAGGGGAAAGGAGGGAGGCATATTATCAATGACAAAACAAAAGTAAAGTTCTTTTACTTTGTTGCTTTATATAAATTACCCATTCTTCTCTCCTCCTCCCCCTAACCTTACCTCAAACAGCTTCTAAAACAGCAATTTGAGCGGAGCTTGTGGACACAGACAAAACGTGCATTGAAGACAAGCACAAATGATAAAAATAGGTGCAGGGCTGGTGGCTATTCTAGGTCATTGGTAAAAAGGCTAGAAAGGACAACTTGATGTTAAAAATTGCAATTTCTGAGGGATTGGAATTGAGGTGGCTTTTATTTCTTTCTTTATAAAGTCTTTTTCCAATTTTATTTTGTGAGTAACTATATCACTTTGTATATCCACAAAAATATCCAGTAAGTGTTTTGAATAAGGCTACAGAAATAGATTAAAAAAATTTTTTTTAACATGAGCAGGCACGGGTGTTTTTTTTAAATTAATTTTTAGAAGAATTTCAGTGCCTATACCCACGCATTAATATAAACATTTCACACTGCAAAGATTTCCTACTATCCAAACCTGCCACTTGAGGCAAAAGTCCTTTGTTCGTATACATTTTTTAAATGAGGAAATTTAAATAAAGTGATTACCAAACATATTCCCCCCCCACCTCCTCACAGTTGTGTAAATAGAACAAACTGGTAGGATTGATTTTGGGTTGTTTTCACTACACAGCACTGAGACAGCAGTTGAAAGTTTTGGGGCCATCCTAAACTGGACTAAATTGAAACGTTTAGTAACAGTGTGACTAAGCTCATAGATAGGAGAAAAATCAGATAAATGCTAACAAAAGAGAGCATTGCTATAATTTACCTTGATCATTAACATAGTTAGCATTTCAGGGCAGTGAAACAAAAAAAAAGAGCATCTCGATAAAAAATCGTGCCATGTTTCTGCGAGTGCAATTCGAGGCATTTAATAAAGATCGTGATGAATGCTGCAGGCTTTGGGAAGGATGAAATCGAAAAGGTCAGAGCTGCTCTGTTTGTTTTTCCAAATTGTCGGAGTAAAGTTACAATATACCACCTGGGTAAGCCCACTAGCTAAATACCCAGAAAATGTACACAGTAACCACAGGGATTTCTCTCAGACAGATTGGAAACGTTGGAGAAGGAATTTGCTTGGGGGAAGGGAGACGCCCAGGAACAAAACTAATGTGGGTTAAGCCCTTAGCACCCAGCGGTCACTCAGTGCTGGACCTGCAAACGGTCTTATTTTTCATCCTTAGGACTCTCTTTGAGGTAGGTTGCATCCTTCCCATAATAATAACGGTGTGTGTGGAGGGGGATGGGGAAGTAGGACTATCATGACTTGCCCCAAAGCATTTTACTTCGTGGATATTCCAGTATCAGGTTATTTTTGCTTCTGTTTTCAGCTTTCAGTGTCATCAGCATAGTCTTTGTCAGAGGGCGGGAGTTTTACATTTGCAATTCCAAATTTTTCTCTCTGCTGAGTTTCCGGCAGCCCACTGCTGTTTTTTTACATACCTACTGCACATCAAATGAATCAAGCCACAGAAATAGTCCTAGGATATTTCCTGGGGATGGCGGTGTGGGGGCCCTGCGGGATTTCTCCTTTTGCAGTTTTAAGAGTTTGAAAGGCACAACTTTCTGGAGTGGGGGTGGGGGTGGGTGGAGGAGAAAGTTCTCTGAGTGATCATTTCAATTCCCATCCCCCTTACCTTTCCCCTGGTTGTCTCGAGCGCAAACCTGACAAACCTGACAACCTCTCTTATGAAGTCGTTCCCCATTCTGACTGCATCAGAATCACCTGGAGAGCATTTGAAAATTGGGTATACTCAGGCTTTGCTTCTGATGGGCTGAATAAAATCTGGAAGGTTTGGAAATCTATACCGATTGCAAAACTACCTTCACTTCATTCTCAAATATCGGAATGAAGCCCGAACTCTTAGAAACACATGTTTTTAGTAGGTATGATAACTGCTAATATGTACTAACTGAATATGCATGGGAAACACTCCCATAGAGAAAACAGTTTCAGAGTTCATTACTGACCAAGTCCCATCTCAGTATAAAGGTCATCTGAGAGAACTTCACCAGCACCCTGCGACAACTAGTCCCTTTCAAAGCAGGGAACTGAAATCGTGTATTTGGGTGTGAGTTTATCATCTGCTTCTGTCACCAGAACATCAGCTCTGTGAAAGCAGGTGCCCTCTTCAAAGTCAAATCCAAGGTGCCTAAGTTGGGACCTGCACGTCGCAGGTCCTCAGATCGTTTTTGTTGGATGATTAAACAAGTGAATGAATGATTTGATGATTGAAGATTCAAACAACTAGAAGGACCCTCATCCTTGTCTAAGCAGACCGCCTTGCTTTACAGATGCTGGAAAGCAGCCCAGAGAGGAGACTGGTTGGTCGATGTCACGCTGCTAGTTCATTATCACAGCTTTCTGTTGAGCCTCTGCTGCACCTGCCGCCATGGCTGTGCTGGCAGCAACTTTCTGTGCTCTTGAGACACCAACGATTTTTTTTTAATATGCAAAAGATGTAAATTGCATTGTTAATGGTTGCAAAACACTGGAAACAAAAGAAATAAGTAATGACATATTTGCATCACTGAATATTATACAGACATTAAGCAAAATGAAGTAAAACTGTAAGAATTTTCTTGAAGGAATTTCCACTAAGTATTGTTGAGTGACAAGAGTAAAATGCACTAAAGTGTCAAGTAATAGCTTATTTTTGTAAAGCAAACTGTGATAAACTATCCTTACTCAAGATTATTTGAACCTGGACAGAAACACAGAGTGATATGTACTTGATTATGAAGACAGGTTGTTTGCAGGGGTCGGGGGCGCAGTGAGAAGTAGGCAGGGGAAATTGAGGAAAAAAGGAAGAAAATAAAGTGATTGTGATATTGTAAAAATCATGTACGGTATGTTCATAATTATGTCTTTTTGAAAATTATATATAATTATGCATGCATGCATGTGTGTAAAAAGAAATTACCATTTAAAAAAGTATGTGATACACCTGAAGTGAAGAAAGGAAAATATATAGCCTTGTTTTTTTTCTTTTTAGTAAATATGCTAACAGTTAACGTAAGAATTCAGTTAGATGCAAACAACTTAAATGTAAAGAGAGGTGGAAATAGAAGAAAATAAATCTATCTGACATTTTTTTAAATGGAAAATGTCTTAAAGCTAATATGAAATGCTACCATTGGTTTATTATGGGCAAAGGGTACAGGGACGCCCATTATATTATTATTTGTATGTTTCTGTGTTTTTTTAACTTTCTTGTTAGGAAAAAGTGATCAAAAAATGAATTCGGTAAATTCCCCCATGAGGGTCGTTCTGCCCCAGAAGTAGTGCTCCTTCCCCCAGCTATGATGACTCCTGCCTCCCGAATCATGCTGTCCTCATAAGTGGAGAACAAGGATCAGCCAGACCTGATTTTGATTCTCCTCCCTCCCTCACTTCACCTCTCTTCCTACTACCCTCCTAGGGTAGGCGTTTGCCAGAGTTCTACCTTATTTCATGTCTCAGTGGTTAGGAACAGTCTGGAGACCAACCGCCTGGGTTCAAATCCTGGCGCTGCCACTGACTAGAGGTGGGACTTTGGGGAAGTGACTGGACCGCCCTGAGCCTAGTTGGGTCATCCGTAAAATGGGACCAATCATCATAGCTCTTCATTCCTGTTCACCTCCTGCTCACATCTGTGCAGCTATTTGTGAGCCTGACCCAGGTCAGTGAAAACGCACACATCCCTCCCTCACAGGCTCGTGGGGAAGCTACAGATTAACCCAAGTGTAGTCCCGGGCGCAAGTGCTTGGGTTAGTACAGTCTCCATCTTACTATCTGACAGTTTATCTGAGACTCAGTTTCCTCTTGTTTAAAGCTAGTTTCATAAATTGGGTTGCTGTGAGGGAAATACACACATGTTATGTAGGCAGTGAGTGCAGAGTGTCTGGGCTTTTTATTTCTTTCTTGTGTATTCCTGTTGTGTCCACGAGAGCAAGATGGTTCAATGTGGTTTTCTTAGAGCCTAGAAAACACTTGGCTCATACAGACATTTTAAAAATGTTTATTGAATGAATTAATGACTTTCTTCTTACATTTGGACTTAAGAATTTAAAAGAAACTTCCCTTATTTCTCTAAGAGGAGGTATTTTTAAGGATTTATCTAAATAATGTAACTAGAAATAGAGTGGCAGGTTGTAGGGAATTTGCACCTTCAACTTGAACTAGATGTCACCACTGCTCTCTGAAGGGCTGTAGCAATTTCCTTTCGCATTAGCAGTTTATCAGGGTCCCCTTGCTCCACATTCCCAATAAAACCTGGCACTGTCAGACTCTAAAATGCTTTGCCAATCCAATGAATACAAACGCTTATTCTTTAAAGGGGAAAATGAAGATAAAGCTCTTCACTTTTGATTGCACCTTTAAAACTGTGGCTTTTAGCAAAAAATGTTTATTTGGTACAAAATTTATATTTTAACTAGTGCATTTCCTAATATAACTTATGTGGATAGCTTACTTGAACATCATCAGTACATGGAACCTTGAGTAGGGCATGAGATTTTGTAGGTTTGTCCAGAGTGATGCCTCGATAAATCCCAGAAGGATTTGAACAGTGAATAAAAAACTATTTGCAAAGTCCCCTTGGGGGAATGGTGAGAAAGGGGGAAAATTCAACTTCCCCGAGTGGAGAATTCTTGATATTCTCACAAGCAGTGGGGACAACCAAAGCAATAGGCTGAGCCCCCAAACTTGGGGTTTATTCATATGAAACTTAACCCCGCAAAGGATAGGCTAAGCCTACTTAAAATCAGGCCTAAGAGTCACCCCCAAGAGAACCTCTTTTGTTGCTCAGATGTGGCCTGTCTCTCAGCCAACAGGACAAGCAAACTCACTGCCCTCCCCCTCTCTACGTGGGACATGACTCCCAGGGGTGTTGTGGACCTTCCTGGCAACGCTGCACAGAAATCTTAGAATGAGCTGGGACTCAGCAGCAAGGGATTGAGAAAACCTTCTCCGCAGAAAGGGGGAAGAGTGAAATGAGACAAAATAAAGTGTCAATGACTGAGAAATTCCAAACAAAGTCAAGAGGTTATCCTGGAGGCTATTCTTACGCATTAAGTAGATATCACCTTGTTAGTTAAGGCATAACAGAGAGGCTGGAGGGAACTGCCTGAAACTGTAGAGCTGTGTTCCAGTAGCCATGTTTCTTGCAGATGATTGTATAATGATATAACTTTCATAATGCGACCATGTGATTGTGAACACGTTGTGTCTTTTATTTCTTTTATCTATCTTATGGACAGATGAGTAAAACATGGATTAAAAAATAAATAAATAATAGGGAGAACAAATGTTAAAATAAATTTAGTAGCTTCACTAAAACCACATTTAATGATCAATGAGAGGGATGGGTATGGTACATACAAATTTTTTTCTGTTTTCTTTTTATTTCTTTTTCTGAATTGATGCAAATGTTCTAAGAAACGATCATGATGATGAATATACAAGTATGTGATGAAAAAAATACTGTGGCTTTAAAAATTTTTATTTTTACTATTATAGGATATCGACACTTACTTTAGTTATCACCCTAGATCTCTGTTCACATCTTACCTCTGGGGGAGGCCTTTCCTGAATTCCTAGATAAATTGCTTTCCTCTTCACTCTCTCTCTATCTCATCCCTTTGTTTATTTCCTTCAGGAAACACTGGAACCTGAAAGCATCTTTTGACTGTACTTACTTGCTTCCTTTCTTTCCTATGTGTCTGCTCCCCGCCGCCCCCAAGGTCGAGCACAGCGACTGGTACGACTGGTACGTGACAGAAATGCAAGAACTGTTTGTGGAATAGATGGAGGCATGGTTGGCCTTCTTGAGAAGCTAAGTCCAACTTAGAGATTTATTAAATGTCAGACTTATTTCAAGAGCTCTTCACAGAAACAGGCATGTGCTAATATCAGGTAATCGTACTCCTTTATTTGCCCTTATCACCCTTTGAATCAGAGATTTTGTAATTCATCCAACAAGTGTTTCTGCATCACTTATTTTTTTTTTTTTATTTTTATTTTTTTTTTTTTAAAGAAAGACAGAGAAGGAAGGAAGGATGGAAGGAAGGAAGGGAGGAAGAAAGGGAAACATCTTTAAACATTTTCTTATTTTATTATATTTTGTTTGTTTTGTTTGTTTTTCACATGGGCTGGGGCCGGGAATCGAACCGGGGTCCTCCGGCATAGCAGGCAAGCACTCTTGCCCGCTGAGCCACCGCGGCCCGCCCTGCATCACTTATTATGTGGTAGTGACGATGTCATGAAACAAACTGTTCTTGGAATGAAGACAAAATTATACCTCTGTAATCTTGCTGACAGTGGGACTGGTTTACTGAGAAGGGATGAAATGTGACACTTTTTCCCTCTTCGAACAGAGAAATTGTTCCCATAGAGTAGTAGTGATGATGACAACAGTTAACATTTGTTGAAAACTTATTGTGTGCCAGGCACTGAACTAGTTGTTTAACGTGAACTATATATTTAATCATCAGAAAGAACTACAGGGTAGTTCCTATTAAAGCTTATTCACCTGTATGTGCATTTAACTTACTGAATTATATTTTGGCAGGGAGGAGGGGAGAAAAGAGGGTAAAGAAAGATGAATGATTTAAGTTATATGGGCAATTGCAGGTAAGAGACAAGATATGGTCTTAAGTTCCGTCTACTTGTTGCTTGTTATGTTGTGGTAATAGGAAGGATAGTCAAGGGTAATTTTTGATCATACTCATTTTTTTCCCCTTCATGTTGGCTGAACTAAATCCTTCAAAAATGAAGCCTTAGGAAGGGCTTGAACAGCCACATCACATACCTGGAAAAGCAGATTTAACCATCTTGGGAACACAGGCACTTTAATTCTAATACATTGAATACACGTAATATACTGCCATGTTTTTACTCATTCAACACAGGTATGTGTTATGAGCACTTTTTGCATTGCTATTGTCTGTTATACAGATTATTTTTTCCACAAAGGGAGCAGAGCTGAGCAAATATTGGAAGTGATACCCAAAGACTGCAGTTAAATCTTGATTTTAAATGATAAATTAAAATTTCTTTAAAATTAAAACAGATTTTATAGTTAACCTAGAGGAAATGGACAAATTCCTAGGAACATACAACTTACCTTAACTGACTGAAGAAGAAATAGAAGCTCTTAACAGACTATAATAAGTAAAGAGATTGAGTGAGTAGTCCCAACAAAGAAAAGTCCAGGGCCATATGGCTTCACTAGTGAATTCTATCAAATATTCAAAGAATAATTAACACCAACCCTTCTCAAGCTTTTCCAAAAAAATGAAGAGGAGGGAAACTCTTCCTAGCTCATTCTATGAGGGCAACATTACCCTAATACCAAAGCCAGATAGAGACATCACAAGAAAAGAAAACTAAAGACCAATTTCTCTTATGAATATAGATGCAAACATCCTCAATAAAATGTTAGCAAATAGGGCAGGCCATGGTGGCTCAGCAAGCAGAGTTCTCGCCTGCCATGCCAGAGACCCAGGTTCAATTCCCAGTGTCTGCCCATGCAAAAAATAAAAATTAAAATTAAAAAATGCTAGCAAATAGAATCCAACAGCTCAGTGAAAGTTTTATGCACCATGCTCAAGTGGGATTAAACCCAGGGATATAAGGGTGGTTCAGCATAAGAAAATCAATGTAATATACCACATTTAACAGAATGAAGGGGAAAAAAATCACATGACCATCTGTATTGATATAGAAAAGGCACTTGACAAAATCCAAACTTTTCATGATAAAAACATTCAGTAAGATAGGAATAGTAAGCCCTTGTCAAATATATGGTTAGAAGTTATTTTCTTCCATTTTGTAGAATGTCTTTTCACTTTCTTAATAGTGTCCTTTGACATACAAAAGTTTTTAATTTCGATGAAGTTTGTTTTATCTATTTTTTCTTTCATTACTCATGCTTTTAGCGTCATATCTAAGAAATCACTACCAAATCCAAGGCTATGAAAGCTCCCCTCTGTGTGTTCTTCTAAGAGTTTTATGCTTTTAGCAGTCGTTTATATCCTTGATCCACTTAGAGTTAATTTTTGTATATGGTATGAGCCAGGGATCCAATTTCATCTTTCATAAATGGATATCCAGTTTTCCAAGCACCATATGTTGAAGAGACTGATTTTCCCCCAAGTAATGTACTTCACACCCTTCCCAAAAAATCACTTGACCATAGATATATGGGTTCATTTCTGAGCTCTCAATTCTATTCCATTGGTCTATATGTCCATCATTATGCCAGTACCCACATTGTTTTGGTTCTTGCGACTTTGTAGTAAGTTTTGAAATTGCAAAGTATAAGTCCCCCAATTTTGTTCTTCTTTCACAATATTGATTTGGCTGTTTGTGACTTTTGAAATTCCACATGAATTTTGAGGATTGGCTTTTCCATTTCTGCAAAAAAAAAGGCTATTGGAAAATAAATAAATAAATATAATAATAATAAAAGGTTATTGGGATTTTATATGTATTGCATCTGTAGATTGGGGGGGTATATTATTGACATCTTAATAATATTGTCTTCCATCCATGAACATGGGTGTCTTGCCATTTATTCTGGACTCTGTGACTATCTACTGTTTTCCAAACTTTCTTGATCATAGAAATCATTTGTAAAAACAGTAAACCAGCCAACCAACTATACAAATTAAAAAAAACAAAACATATAGTAGGAGCTCTATAAATATTTGTTGAATAAATGGTTGCAATAAAAGAATTATCTACTGAAAAACAAAACATAAGATCCTATTTTTGCCAACAAGCCTCCCAAGCTGCATATGTGTTCCTGTCTTATGTAGATGTGCACACAAACATACACATATATACACTTTATTTAATATGTGAGATTTTACTATCATGGGAAGAACGTTGAAAGGTGTTTATCAGACCTTTGGGAAGACAGAAACTCTGTTTTGCTCCAAGGTGCTTGCATTTTATAATGCATTAATGCAATAATGAAGAAGTCCAACAGTTTTAATGGTTAATTTTAACAATTTGATAAAAAATTGTGTTGAGAGGAAGAGTGACATTCTTTTTTTTATAATTCTCTATCACTGATTTCCTATTTTGGAGACAAATTTTAAAAGTATTCAAAAAGTGTCTTCCTCCTAGGAGGCCTGGTGCTAGGCATTCTCACATTCTCGGGACCTGAAGAAGTCCATTCCTCTCCTGGAGGCACCCTCAATTAGACAGTGACATACTTTATTCCTACGTGAAAACTCAACAATATGAGATTGAATTTATAGTTCAAGGTGACAGCTTTCTGAAGTAGATATTTGGGTATTGTCACCTCCACTTCATGGACATAATTTAATCACTTGCTCAATGTCACACAATTAGCAAGTTAAGTAACAAGGTTAGTAATAAGCAAAAAAAAAAAAAAAAAAATCGGGCCACGGTGGCTCAGCAGGTAAGAATGCTTACCTGCCATGCCTGAGGACCCAGGTTCGATTCCCGGTGCCTGCCCATGTAAAAAAGAAAAAAAAAAAAATCAAAGTATAGAACTGTGTGTACAAAATAGTCACATTTGTGCAGAGAAACAGTAAAAACAATATATATGAATATATGCATGTGTATGCATACATATATATGTGTATAGACATGTGTGTATGCACACATAAATGTGTGCTTTTATATGTTTAGAATATCTGTAGAAGGAGACAGGAAAATCTGAGTGAAAGTGTGGCTGCCTGTGGGAAGGGAAACAGTATCTGGAAGAAACTGGAGGTAGAGAGATTTATTTTACACTGTATAGATTTTGGTACCTGTTAAACTTTTATACTGGGCATAGGTGATACCTAGTAAACATTAAAAAAATTTTAACTAAAAAAATTTAATGGGAGGGGAAGGAGCCCGAGGTCCTTCTTACGCACTCTGACAACCTGTGCTGTCCAGTACAGGAGCCGTTGGTGCATGTGGCTCCCGAGCATTTAAGATATGGCTGTCCTGAACTGAAATGTGGTTTAAGTGTAAAATACGCACCCTATTTCAAAGACTTAGTATTAAAAAAAAGAATGTAATTATCAAATTAATAATTTTTGCATTGATTCTATATTAAAATGATAATATTTTGGATATGCTAGACTAAATAAAATATATTGTTAAAATTAATTCACCTGTTTATTCTTACCTTTTTTTTTTAAAAAAAAAAAAGGCTATTAGAAAGCTTAAAATCCACGTGGCTCCCATTATATTTCTATTGGCCAGGCCTAGTACTAACACAAATGATGTGGTGATTTACATTTTTTGAGGGCATTCTCAAAGAACACTTCCTTGAATCTTCTGGACCCTGGTAAGGCAGGAATTATTATTGCCGTCCCGCATTTAGAGATGAGAAAATAAAGTGCTCTCAGAGTCCATTATCTTTTCTTCCAACTGACATATTTATCCTGGAGCACTGAGCATTTGGGAAGGAAGGGGAGGGTTGCAAAATTAAATGCACGTGGACCTGTTTCTTTGCAATAGCAGCAGTGACAAAATATCTCCGGTGAGCTGCATCTCTTATGATACAAAAGATGGCATTGCAAAGGCCCCAGTGCCCTGGGTGCCGGTCTGCTAACGGCCGGGTAAGGATGCTGGAGACAGGGTCTCACTCAAGTCTCTAGGTGGAAATCGACTGATTGGTTTGCTTGTTTCCATTTTCAGAGCACCAAGCTTCAAGCTCACTTTGGTCACCTTTTGTTCTGAAGCCTGCTTGGGCTTGATTTTTATGGTTTACTTCAAAGAGGCAATGCTTGAGCTAGCTTACTGGTTTTGCTTTGTCTTTGGACGGGTGTAGTTTTTAAATAGAGGTATGCATCTCTCCCTAGCATTTTACCTTTCTTTAGGAGAGGTTGGTGAGGCTAGTGAGAAGGAAGATGCCAAATATGGAAACATTCAGCCACTGATAGAATGATGTGGCAAATGTGCAAAATGTTAAAAGTTGGTGGAACTGGGGTATCTGGGTGGGGGGTGAGAGTGGAGGACAGAGCTATGTTGGAGTGCTCTGCATGAATTTTGTAACTGTCCTGTAAATTTAAAAGTATTTCAGAATGAAAAGTTCTTAAAAAAATCAGCCACTAAAGGATTGATTATTCTACATGACAAGTGAAATCCAAGTAAGGAATACATTCCAAAAAGCAAATTATTTAGAAAGTAGATGGGGGATATGAAAACTGAAATGGTGATAACAATGATAGTTGTTGGCATTTACATGAAGTTAGATTTTGTGCTGAGAATCAAAGTCAGCATTCATGGTGACAATTGCACCAAGGTGACAATTGCGTGTATCATGTCATTATTTTATAAATCAGTAAGGAAGAGAAAATGCTTCCTATTAAACCAGACATGCCATTGATCAGTAGAGATATCCTGATTTCAGATATGTTACAGTGTGTGTGTGTGTGTGTGTGTGGAAATGTTTGAATTATAATCAGAAAAATATAGTAACCTGAATTACTTCTGAAATCTTATCTGAAGGCCCCAGGTGGGGGACGGTTTTCATAACTTAAATGTTCATGTGATGCAAATGCCACTGTATGGAGTGTTTAGCCCAAGCCAGGCACCAGGCCAAGCACTTTTTACATGGATTAACTCATTTAATGCTCGTCTGTAGCTGGTGATGTCTATCATAATCCTCAGTTTACAGGTGAGTAAACTGAGGCACAGAGAGGGTAAGGAACAAAGCAAAGGTTACACAGTGGAGGATTTGAGAAAAGGTGGAGGGACCAGAGCTTGGTATTCAGTTTAAGGAAGAAGGTAGCTAGTTTCAATGCCAGTTTATCAAAGTCCAGAAAGTTAAAAGTAAGGAAAAAATGCCCTCTGTCTACAGCCCTTCACTGATAGCTGAAGAATTTTGGCAAACTTCAGAAAAAGAGCTGTGCCATTTAAAATGTTTTCAGCCTTGTTTAGCTGTTCAGCCAGCCTGGAGGACACATTCTGTTTTCTTTACTTACAAAATGATTCCTTGATTGTGTTTCAGAGGTAGTGAATATCTCAGCAATTTGCTTACTCAACAGTTAAAAGGGAGATGATGTAAACAAGGTGCTTTTCAAATAACACACTGAGATACTGAGATAACAGCTCCCAACACTAAAGTACAACTCATATACAAGTTTTCCAGGGAAGAATTTATAGCTGGGGCCTTGAAGATACAGCTATGTTTGTGATCTCAGCGGGAATGAAATAGGATGACTTTTAGGGATATACTTTTCCTTAAACCTGTAGTGATATAAAGGAGAATAATAAAAGCAATCTGCCCTTCACATTGCAAATAAAGAATCATAAAAATAGGCAGCACTTATATACATGCCTCTTTATTTTCCTATGACCCATGCTACAATTTGATTCATTTTCATCTTAGTGAGTACCTTCATGTTTAAGATCTAACAAATCATGCCATTTATCGAGAGCAGACTATGTGCCAGTCACTGTGCTAATCTCTCTACAAATATTAGCTCTCTGACTCCTCCTGATAACCTGGGGTGGATTCATTATATTATCCTTTTATCACAGATGATAAGATTTAGGCTCAGAGAAGTTAAGTAATTCTCCCAAAGTCACACAGCTACTAAGTGGTAAAGCTGGAATTTAAACCAAAACCCATATGGCTGCAAAGCCTTTTTTTTTTTCCAGTGAGTTCTCATATACTTTATACACTGCCTGCCTGGCAAATCTCACAAACCATCTAGTCTAATTGCTTCCTTGACTTTGAATAATACACAGACCTCAAAATGCCCAAGGAAAAGAATTATTAAAAAATCTGAAAATTGGTAACAAAACAATAAAATATTTAAGATGATATTAATATTAATAAATTGATAAATATAGTAGTAATTAAATATAATGATTAATAAATAAAATATTTTTATAATTATTATTAAATTATTAAAATCTGAAAATTGGTAGCAAAAACAATAAAATATCTATGATCAAACATGTGTCAGGCACCGTGCTAAATTTTTTGTGCTTTAATTGCATTTAATTCTTACAAAATCCCCATGAGTTTGGCTGGACCACCCCTCTGCATTGCATGAGGAGGGAGAGCTTCTTTCACACTGAAAGCAATGTGAATGGTCTGCCCTGCCCTTATTTCCATTCTATAGGCAAAGACATATGGCAAATGGCTGAGCTGGATTTTGAGCTCAGCACAGTCAGCTTCCAAAGACTGTGGTCTGACCATTAGTGAATCAAATGAATGCCCTAAGACTGATCTACAATAATATGCTTAGAATTTAAGGCTGATTCAACCTAGCAGAAACTAAACATGTTCTGGTGTTTAAAATGTTGCTGCTAATGTTCTTTTTTCTCTAAGCCATCAGTGTTTTCAGGAAGTGATTTTACGTTTGTGGATTTCTTAGGCCTTAAGGTCCAAAGTCTTAACCTTAAGGACCTATTTGGACACCATAGCTGAAATGATTTTGCTTTCAGAAAGTGACAAGTACGGTGTTAAAGAGCACAAATATGTGGGTTTGATTTCTGGCCAATATATTGGAACTATCCAGTGACTGGTATTTTGTGATTTAGGCAGCTAAACCATGCTGAACCTTAATTTACTTATTTCCAAAATGATTCATCTCTCAGGATTGCTGTAAAGATTGAAATTACATACGTTTGGCATAGTATGTTCTCAAAAATGATGACTATAATGATTAATTTAAGAATGAATTGCCATCCTTGATCTTTCCTAAAACAGTTTTTTAGAAGAGCTTTGGAAACAAGAAGCTGAAATCACTGAAACCCCAAACAGAAGGGAGAGACCAGCAGACACCACCATGTTCCTTGTCATGGGACAGAGGAGCCAAGGATTGCCAACAGCCAGCCCCAGAAAACCACTGTCTTTGGGAAGAAAGTATCACTTTCATGATGCCTTGATTTGGACTTTCTTTTAGCCTCAAGACTGTGAGTGAATAAATACATTCTCTGTCTAAGTAAAAAAAAAATAAAGTAAGGCTGATTCATTTCTTACCCTGTCAAGGGAGCCATGAGAGGGGAGCACCAGAAATAACTTATTATCAGGATGTTTTCAGCTGCTTGTATCAAATAAGTAGATTAAATTTGCCTCAAACAATAAGGCCATTTTTTTTTCACTTCACATAAGAATCCAGAGTTGGTTGAGTTGGATTCAGGCGAGTGTCAATACCTTTAAGGAAGCAGGCTCTTGCTATCCTTCCAGATCATCATCCTTGGCATACTGACTTGGTCCCTAGGTGAGTATCCTAATGGTCACACAATGGCTGCTGCAACCCCAGATCACATCCTCCCACAACAATGTCGAAGGCAGGAAAAGGGGCATCTATCCTTGAGCATCTATCTTTTTATTTATTTATTTATTTAAACATAACAACATATAAGCACAGACATTCTTATCATATGATCATTCTATTCTTGGCATATAATCAAAAACTCACGATATCATCACTATAATCATTACTTAGAACATTTGCTTCAATTCAGAAAGAGAAAAACTCATGCATACCATACCCCTTACCCCTCCCTCTCATTGACTGCTAGTATGTCCAGCGTCTATCTTTATAGCTGAAGAAAGCTTTCTGTAAAGTATCCTAGCTGTCTTCCCCTTGTTTCTCTTTGGCCAGAACTAGGTGACATACTATAGGGGGATGAATTTTGTCCCACCGAAAGCTAACTCCTGGTGTCTGTGAATGGACCATGTTTGGAAATAGGATCTTTGTAGATGCAATCAAGTTAAGATGAAGTAGTCCTGGATCAGGGTGGGCCCCAAATCCAATAATTAGTGTCCTTATAAAGAGAGGAGATTTGGGAAGCAAAGGCAGAAATTGGAGTGATGCAGCCACAAGCTAAGGATTGCTGGTAACACAAATAGCTGGAGGAGGCAAAGAAGGATCTTACCCTAGAGCCTTCGAAGAGAGAATGGCCCTGTGGACACCTTAATTTCAGATTTCTAGCTTCCAGAAATTATGAGAAAATAAATTTCGGTTGTTGAAGCAACTGTGCTTGTAGTCATTTGTTATGGAGGACCTAGGAAAGCAAAGACGATGCCCACTTTTAGAACAATCTCTGGCAAAAGGATTAGTTTAGTCCCATCAAAACTCATTGACCGAGAGATGAATGGATGATCGGTGGGAAGCTGGTGGGGCGTCACCTTCCTTGAGTACCTTCCTGACCAAAACTCAAGACCTGATAGCAAGGAAGAAAGGGAAATGGCTATTGAGTAGTCAAGCAAGAATGTCAGTCACAAAGTTGTTTCAGGAATACTTCACTTGCACAGCTGAACAATTTCGGTCCACTTCAGAAATCCCTAGCCCCTCTGCTGCTTTGCTCTGTTCTCAGGTGTCAGACTTTAAATTACCTTACTGCTGCCAGTGAGATATGCTTAGATGCTGAACTGCAAGGTGTGATTCTTCCAGTACCAAAATACTCTTGGTAATGAAAACATCCAAGCACAGATAGTTAGTTTAGGGAGACTGCAGGCTGTATTTTAACGGGTAACCCAGTTAGTAATTGGGGTTACTAAAGATGGGAAGAGACAATTGCAGGAGCCCTAAGCTCGACAAAGCAGGAAATCAATTTGAAGGTAAATTTCTCCCAGAATCTTCCAGAAAGTGAGAGTTACATACTTTCTTCTGGAATAAAATTCTTCCCTGGAAGTTCTGGGTTGTGATATTACTAGAATGAAAGTTAGAAGATAAAACATGGGGCTATACAATGTGGTAAACCCTGTTATGGGCAATGCACTGGGGTTCATAATACAACAATAAGAATATTCTTTCATTAACTATAACAAATGTATGAAACTAATACAAGGTATTAATAATAAGATGGTATATGGGGAAAAATCCACCCAATGTAAATTATGGACTATAGTTAATAGTACTATTTTAATATTCTTTTGTAAATTATTACAAAGGTACCACATTAATGCAAAGTGTCAACTATAGGAACACCGTATTTTTTAAGAGAACTTTTCTGTAAATCTACATCTCTAATTAAAAATACTAATAATTTTTTTAAAACATTATACTAAATGAAAGAAACGAGGCAGAAAGGACCACGTATTGTATGGTTCCATTGTTATAAAACATAAATATAAGTAAATCTAAAGAGACAGAAATGGATTAGTGGTTATGTAGGGCTAGAGAAAGATAGATGGATTGAGAGGGGACTGCTGAGGGGTATGGAGTTCTTTTTTGGAGTAATGAAAATTTCCTAAAATTAAATGTGGTGGTAAATCCACAGGTCTGTGAATATACAAAAAGCCAGTGATTGCACACTTTGGATGGATTGTTTGGTAAGTGAATATAGCTCAATAAAGCTGCCTAAAAAAAAAAATCTTCCCCAGTAGCTGAATACTCTCTAGACTTTGGTCTAACTGTTGGGGGAAAAACCACCTTGCCTTGCTGGCTTACAAGGAATGAGGAGAAAAGTGCTAAGTGTGCATTCCCATCATTACTCGTTCCTTCTCTTTTGTAGGAGGACCAGCTGTTCCACACTCCAGACTACCTCACATGGGGAGAAATAATTTAAGACAAATTACTTTCTAGTTCATAGCTCAGCATTTTGATGCGAGCTTCCCTAGAGATATTCCTTTTACTTAATTGAAAGGAAACACTTGTGATAATAAAATTGATGATGATAATTCTGACAGCAATAGCTAACATTTCCAGGGTTCTCGTTATAAGCCAGGCCTTGTTCAAAGTAGCTTCTTGTGTAAATCTAGGACCATGAACCAAGCTGCTGTGAACCAACCATCCTGTAAGATGCAGCCACTGATTAGGCCCATTTTACAGATGAGGACATTGAAATTTAGAGGGGCAGATTCACAATACCGGGAGTCAGAAGACCCAAGCCTTTGGGTGGGCCCTGTCTCCAACAAGCTATGTAACTGCAGCATGTAGAACTGTGGCCTTCAGAAAGATATGTCCAAGTCCTAACCCCTGTACTGTGCACGTGAACCTAGTTGGAAACAGGTTCTTTGCAGATGTAATTAAGTTAAGGGTTTCAAGTTAAGACCATTCTGGGCTAACCTGGTGGGCTCTAAATCCAGTGACATGCATCAGAAGAGGAGAGCACAGACACAAGGGGGAAGGCCATGTGGTGATGTGGGCAGAGATTGGAGCCTCTACACCAAGGAACGCGTGGAGCCCCAGTTGCTGGAAGGGGCAAGGAAGGATCCCCTCCTAGAGCCTGTGGCAGGTGCATGGCCCTTTGTTGTCTCCTGCATTTCAGACTTTCAGGTTCCACAAATGTGGAAGAAAAAATCCTGTTGTTTTAAGCCACACAGTTTTGTGGTAATTCATTTCTGCAGCCCTAGGAAACTAATAACTAGCAACAAATCACTCTGGCCTTTGTTTTTCTCATCTGTAAAATGGGAGGTCTGTATTATACCCACTGATTCCAAATATGGGACCATGGACCTGGGCCAACCTGGGGAGGGTGAGGGAGAGCAGGATGCATTTAGCACTTATATGTGATCCGGTGATATAAACCAGTGATTTTCAACGGGTGCAGCTTTGTCTCCTCCCCAACATGAAATATTCGGCAATGTCTGGAGACATTTTTAGATGTCATATCTGGAGGGGAGGTGCTATGGTATCTAGTGGGTGGAAGCCAGGGATGCTGTAAACATTCTACAGTGCACACAGCACAGTCCCCCACAACAGAGAATGATCTAGCCCTAAATGTCAAAAATGCTGAGCTGGAGAAATCCTAATGTACTCCACGGAAGTGATTTTTATAAGTGATGGCTCACTGAATCTTCACAGCTACCCTCTAAGGCAGTAGGAGTTTCCTGTTTTACAGATGAGTAAACTGAGGCTAAGAGAAGTGAAGTGATCTGCCCAAGGTTGCAGAACGAGGAGGTAGTAGAACTGAGATTTAAGTGTTGTTTTTTTTTTTTAATTAAGGCTAAATTTATTCCATTAAAAGAACATCCTTTATTCTGACATTGTCCTTTCTAGTTTTTGGAATTTCAATATCCATCTTAAAATAAAACAATGGTGTTGGTCAATGTTATTCTTTTGATTTAAGAGCCTTTTGGTTTGTACAATAAAAAGTTATGAATCTTATATCTTTCAACACGTTTTCTTGGGAAATTCAATCAAAGACATCCCCAGTTCTGGGGAAACCACTGGAAGAGATGATTTGTAGTGTTTCTTGTAGTTCTAATATTGGAAACACATTTCTAAATCAGTTGGTCCTCCACAATATCCCCCAAGACTCCAAGAACGCACTTCTAAGACTTTATTGAACATAAATTAATTTATTGTCCATTATTCCGGATAGGATAATGTCTATTTTGACTGTCAACTGCATTTAGAAAGCTTGTATGATACCAGATACCAAGAATTAACTGTCATTCAAATTTTGACTTTTGTTTGCTTGCATATTTGTTCATTTGTTCATTCATTCAGCAACCATTTTTGGAGCTCAAATTTATATGCCTGACATTGTGCTAGGGTTTGCAAAGTCAGATCCTGTAATTAAGGACTATCTGCTGAAGTCTGGGAAGACAAGGCATAATGATAATAGTTAAAACTAACTGTGCAAAGTGTTCTTCTAAGGATTTTAAACGTGTTAACTCAATCATCTTAACAACTGTGTGGTTTTGATCCATTTTACAAATAAGAAACCAAGGCACAGGACTTCACATAGAGAAAGGATTCAAACCCAAACAGTCCAATTTCAGAGTCTAATACTTTAATCACTGTTCTGAAACTACTTCTCTCTGTAGAAATAATTCTAATATAAAGATTTACATTTTCAGTATGTACCAAAAGCATGCTTTGTTACATCAGATTATCACAGTGGCCTGATGAAAAAGTACTATTTTCATGATCCCCATTTTACAGAGGCGAAGACTGAGGCTTAATGAGGTCCCATGATTGCCTTGGTGACAGCTCTGAAGAGGCCTGAGCTTTGCAACTGACTTAAAGTTGGCTTAAATCCTGGCACTGTCACTTTCTGACCGTGTGGCTTTGGGGGGTGGTTGTTATTTAAACTTTCTGAGTCTCAGTTCCTTCATCCATAAACTGATGAAAAGTAATTCTTACTTCGTGGGTTTGTTGAGAAGATTGGATCACAACAGGGCTCCACAAAGTATGGCAAAATCTATCCCACTGCCTCTTTTGGTGTGACTAACAATGGATTTTAAATTTTCAAATGGTTGGGAAAAAAAATCAAAAGAAAACATATTTCTTGACATGTGAAAATGATATGAGATCCAAATTTCAATGTCCATAAAAAGCGTTTTATTGGCGTATAGCCAGACTCATTCCTTTGCATGTCTGTGGCTACTTTCATGCTAAATGGTAGGGTTGAAGCATTGGACAGAAGCTGCATGACTTGCAGAGTCTAAAATATTTACTGTCTAGCTATTTAGATGACAAATGTAAAGTCCATACTAGTATTCAATAGTTATTTTATAAATAACAATGAAAGGATTGAGATGACATTTGAAATGTTCTGTAGATCTGAATTTGTTATTAAAATTAATAAGGAGGATTTCTCATTATTTGGAGGGAGAAGAAAGAGCTCTGATCCACTGAGTGATTCCAAAGACTAAAGATAGAGGAAATTAACAATTATTTATTAAATAGAAATCTAATAGGAAGAACTAGCTATGTCCTAAAGTCTACCACCTCTTCTTTCCCTCAGCTGTCAGCTCTTATCACATATGTCTATGTTTTCACTCCTGTTATAAATAAGCATTTCTATAGACCTTACATTTTTAAAAGACTGTGAATATTTAAATATTTTCTTATGGTCTATCCCCCAATTAAAGGAAACCTCAGTGTCCAAAGATAGGCAACAATTGAATAAGCTTGGGTAATTTAATATTCAATAAAAAAGTATTTAGCTTCTACAAATGAGAATAAAGAGGACTATGCTACAAAATGGAAAAGTGATGACAATATAATGATGATTGTTAAATGCATATTAAATACAATATATAAAATATGATCTAGATTTTGTAAAAACACAGGAAAACGTATTTGTATAGATGCATAGAAAAAGCATTAGAAAGAAATATCCCCCAAAATGTTAATAGAGTGATCTCTGAGTCAAGGATAATTTTAATTCTCTTCATTATAAATTTCTGTATTTTTCAGTTTTCCTATAATGAGTAGAAGCTGCTTTTATATGAGAAAAACGTTTTGAAAGTCAGAAAAATAATTGTAGGATTCTGATTCTCTTTGAGAAAAGCATATGCTTATGAAAAAAAGACTACAAATAACAAAATAAACCAGAAACGTTTCATATACAGTAAAATTTTATAGGCGATGCTGTTAATTTCTATTATAATTTTAAAAAATAGAAAATTTTATTGTTAGTTGTCTCATATCTTAGGTCGTTTCATTACTTTAAAGTGGTACAATCTATGTATTCCACTCATAGAAAGGTTTAATTATTTAAGATAATATAGTTTTAAATAGACATGTAAAATCATATTTATATTCCACGAGCTCTACGTTATTTTAACAATATCTTTTTCCTTACACAATTACCATCATTACACATACCAGTTGCACATTAAACACACACACACACACACACACACACACAATCTAACTGGTGATACTGGTTTGACAAGTAATTCCCCATACTGAAAGCAACAAGAATGCTTTCTAAGTGGCCAATTGTTACACTGCTGAGCTAAATCAAACCTGTTTTTCCAGCTTTATATGTAGCCTTTTGATTATGCAAGTAAAAGTACAGCTTAAAAATTAGGTCAGGAGATGGAAGTCTGGTTGATCAGGTGAACATAATGTTATATCTTTCTAGGTGAGGGTATATTGTACCAACTAGGTGATTTAAAACTTATTCGGTGTTTATCCGACAGCACAAAAAAGTGCCTAAATTCAGCTGTGAACCAGATCATAAAAGAATTTGTTCTGTTTAGTTATTACTAAATACTAGGTATCCTGAGCTCAGAGCTTACACATTCTAGAACCTTAAAATAAAATTATTCATTTTCATTTGTTCACAGAGAATACCAATTTTTCTGAAGGCTCTGTAGTTTAGTATCATCATGGATTATGGCTTAAACAGTTTTATGTAACCTTAAAATGTTAATCGTTCTTATTGTTTGGTAGTAGGATTCTGGGTGATATTTTCATTTAACTTTCCTATATATTTTCTACTATGAGCTTGTGTTATGTTGATAATTAACTAAACAGTATAAAAATAAAATAAACATAATCAACATATCGTTTAATTCAGTATTGATCCTGTTGGGGTTACTTTCTCACCACTCCTTCTTCTTAGAAGAAGAGGGCTGGAGGCCAGGTAGGAAAACCAACCTGGTCTACCCCATGCATCTTAGGGTGCAATTGATAAATAAGTCCATAAAAGTGAAAAGCATTTGCCAAGTACAAATCCTTTTTTACAAAAAAAGGTGTTAATATTATTGGAGACCTAGGAAAGTCATTTTCCTTTGCCTGGGTGACCCCCAAGAGGTGCTTTTCTACAACCACTGGTTTGCTGCTAACTGGGCAGGTGCTCACTGGCAGGTTATTTCCTACTGTTTGAGTCTCAATTCTGCCATTGTAGCAGAAAAGTCACCCTAATGCACAGACCAATGAAACTTTACTTATAGACACTGCAATATGGATTTCATATAATTTTCACGTTTTACAAAATACTATTCTCCTTTGATTTTTCCCAACCATTTAAAAATGTAAAAACCATTCTTAACTGGCCGGTCCTATGTAACAGGCAGCAAGTTATAGTTTGCTGACCCCCCCATCCTAGAGTTCTAGAGTTTAGAGATGTAAAAAGGATGGGCAGAAGAAAATGAGAGGGGAAGGATCTCCAATCCAGTGTTTCCCAGAATTCAACATCTACCTTCACAATTTTTGCCAAGTCTGAATATTCAATGTTTTACTTCATATATATATATATAAATTACTCTGTGCTCTTTCCCTTATACAAATTTATTTAAAAAGGAAACTACATCCATCTCCCTACTCCATATTATTGACAGCTCCTTCCAACATGAAAAAGTTAGAGTGGCCATAACCCAAATACCACTAATGGGTGGTATAGAAAGATCAAAGGTGATGGTGGAGTTATTCAGAGAAGTTAGGGTTTAACTAATGAATATGACTGCTGAATCATTAAATGGGTGTCTCTTTTTGTCTCCAGTATTTTAGAGCAGCTAGAAGTAAAAACCTAAAATTGTGAAATTGCAACCTGTGTCAAAGTCTGAAATCTGTTCTACAACTAATTGTTGCACTGTGCTTTGAAATTTATTGTTTTTTGTATATATGGTATTTTTCGCAAAAAAGAAAAAAAGTCGATTGTGATGATAAATATATATATATATTTATTCCTTCTAACCTCCAGCATGCTGGAGCCCCTAAGAGGAAAAATCTGAGATGATGGTACAGCAGCCCATGACAAACTCTGGTATCTGTCCTGTCACTACTTGTTGAAGAGTGCTTTGAAAATTATTGCTTTTTTATTTCTTTGCTTTGAATATATGTTATATTATACAATAAAAAAAGTTAAAAAAAAAAAAAAAAGAGAGAAACTACAGATTGCTATCACAAATGGAGAAATCAGTTTCACTTGTCATAAGTAGAATGTAAGGGAACAAATACATTTTTTAAATTAAATTCTAGCTGGATACTCTAACTTGCTACAGGCTCTACACGGGAGGTCTCTATTTCACAGGAGAAATTAGCAAGTGTGGACAGGCGGTAAGGATATATCAGTGCCAGAGAATCCTCAATGTAATCAAAAGATCGGAGGTAAACCCCTTCAGCGTCATTTAATGTTACATCCATGTACCACCCAAATTATTTAGCATCTGAACTAAAATCATATCCTCACCACCTCTTATATCTACTCCTCCCTTTGGGAAAGCAGAAAACTGACCTTGCTTAGGTTTCTCCGAGCATATTCCATGGTGATGGAATCTAAGACTTTCTCAATTCTTATGTGTTAATGGAGAGCAATTTTACTTTGCGTCGGACCAAATGTTGCTTGCCAACAACTTACCTAAAATTGAAATATGGTCCATGAGAACCAATTCAATGAACGGAGCCCTCAATCTGGGGGCTCACTCCTATGAAGCTTATTCCTGCAAAGGAGAAACTAAGCCTACTGGTAACTATGCCTAAGAGCTGCCCCCAGAGAACCTCTTTTGTTGCTCAGATGTGGCCTCTCTCTCTCTCTAAGCCACTTGGCAGGTGAACTCACTGCCCTCCCTCTTACGTGAGACATGACACGCAGGGATATAAATCTCCCTGGCAACATGGGACCTGACTCCTGGGGGTGAGCTGGGACCAGCATCCTGGGAATGGAAAGCCTTCTGGACCAGAAGGTGGAAAAGAGAAATGAAACAAAATGATGTCTCAGTGACTGAGAGATTTCAAACAGAGCCAGAGGTTATCCTGGAGGTTGTTCTTATGTACTATATAGCCATCCCTTTTAGTTTTTAGTGTATTAGAATAGTTAGAAGGAAATACCTGAAATTGTTGAATTGTATTCTAGTAGCCTTGGTTCTTAAAGACCATTGTAGTATAACTATAAGCTTTTACAATGTGACTGTGTGATTGTGAGAACCTTGTGTCTGATGCTCCTTTTATCCAGGCTATGGAAAGATGAGTTAAAAAAAAATAAAACAAAAAACCAAGGATAAAAATTAAATAAATAATAGGGAGAGATAAAAGGTAAAAATTGGGTAGATTGAAATACTATGGGTCAATGAGAGGGAGGGATAAGGGGTATGGGATGTATGAGTTCTTTTTTTCTTCTTTTTATTTCCTTTTTTGGAGTGATGCAAATGTTTTAAAAATGATCATGGTGAAGAACACACAACCATGTGATGGTATTGTGAGTCACTGATTGTATAATACGGTTGGACTGTATGTGTGTGGATATTTCTCAATAAAAATATTTTAAAAATTAACAACAACAACAACAACAAAAAATATATATATATAGTCCAGAGCATTAGAGCAAATAGAAGGGGGGGAATACCTCACTGACTCTATTTAAGAGAGGAAAAGTAAGCATGTCTTTAAGAACAAACTGAAAATTCCTAATTAGTTTTTAATTTTGTTTGGGAAAACATCGTTTCTTTGATTAGGCTTAGAAAATTCATTTGCAACCTTATTCCTGAAGAGTTTGGGTTTCCTTCCATATCTATTTTCCTGCTTTGGGGATTTTAGAATTGAATTCACTGTTTGACAGAGTTCTATATTTCAATTTTAGGGCCAAAGAATGAACTTATTTTTCCCTCTCCCCTCTAGGCAAATGAGATTAAATTAGTGTTTAAATTTCATGTGAAGTTTACCAACATTTTCTGCTCTTTAATTCTGCTGTTGGTTTAAGAGCAAAGATTTGTCTTGCTCTTCAACATTATAATTGCTACTTATAATTCTAGGTTGTAATTTTGCTGTTATGCAAATTACCTTAATTCAGTAGTAAAGATCAGCAAATAGTATTTACTTCCTTCCTCTGTCTTGGAAACTGATTCCTTCTGAGAAGAAATGCAGAAACTAATGAAAGCAAGACCCAGTTCCTGCTTGGATCTAGCTGATCTGACTTTAAATCCTTCCTCTGAGGAAAGTGCAGATAAAATGTTGCAATATCAGCTAACATTTGTGGCTGTTTCTGACCATCCAGAAGGAATGTGACTAATATGTCAAGTGAAAAAATATTTCCTTGATTAGAGTCATAATAGCATACTATGTGTAATAACACAGGAAGTATACATGATTCAGATTCCAGAAATATTAAAAATTCAGCTAGCAGGGACTGTTATACCAGATGGGATTGGGGGAAAGCTGGAAAATTGCACCCTGAAGTTAAATGAATGCCTAGCTAAATTTTTATTCTAGGTTAAAAAAAGAGTATATTACATACATTCAGCTGAGAGTGATACCGAAAACCCTACAGTATAGTAGCTTAAATGAGATGGTTTATTTTTTTTCAATTAAAAGCTGGCTGGGTGGTCCAAGACTGTTATGGAGCTCCTTGGTATCAGGGACTGAAGCTGCTTCACTCTTGGTATTCTGTCTTGCATGGCCTCAACTGACATCATAGCCCAAAATGGCACCTTCAAGTTCCAGGTAATATGATGGAGAAAGGGACAAAGAAGAGAAGAAAGGGTACCCACCAGCCCTTGACAGCCTATTGGCCAGAACATAGTCATATGACCATGCTGCTACTACTAGAGAGACTCAGAAATGTCATCTTTATCTCTTTTTTGGTCAGTGCGGAAATGTGTCCTGCTGAAAATTTTATTATATGGAAGAAAAAGAGAAGGGGATCTTGAGGAACTAGAACTTTCCATCAAGACACAATGAAATGAGTGAACTTGGAGAATTTCAGTTAAGCCCAGAAGTTATCAGGAGATAGAAATAGTGTAGAGATTGGGTAATTGAGGCTGAAGGGATACAGATTGTGCAACAGACCTGATTGTAAAAATTCAGAAATGGATAGCATACTACTACTTAACTGTAATACAATTGCATCAGTACACTGAATGAAGTTGAATGTGAGAGTGACAGAGGGAGGAGGGATGGGGGCATAAATGAAATCAGAAGGAAGGAAAGACAATAAAAACTGAGATGGTATAATCTAAGAATGTCTAGAGTGTACAATGATAGTGATTAAATGTACAAATTAAAAAATGTTTTTGCATGAGGAAGAACAAAGGAATGTCAATATTGCAGGGTACTGAAAATAGATGGTCATTCATATTTTAAAACTTCAACTTCTGTGTGAGACTAAAGCAAGAAATGTTTATTTGGTACAAAATTTATATTTTGACTAGTACATTTCTTAATTTAACTTACATGGACAGTTTAATTGAACACCATAAGTACATGGAAACTTGAATAGGGCATGAGATTTTGTACATTTGTACAGGTTAGTGTGATGCCCTGATAAATCCCAGAGTGATATGAACAGCGAATAAAGAAGTATTTGCAAAGTCCCCTTAGGGGAATGGGGAGAAAAGGGGAAAAATTGAACTTCCCTATTTGGAGAATTCCTGATATTCTTGCAAGCAATGGGGGCAACCAAATCAATTGACTGAGCCCTCAATCTTGGGGTTTGTTCCTATGAAACTTATTCCTGTAAAGGTTAGGGTAAACCTATTTAAAATTAGGTCTAAGGGTCACCCCCAGAGAACTTCTTTTGTTGCTCAGATGTGGCCTCTCTCTCTCAGCCAACACGGCAAACAAACTCACTGCCCTTTCCCTCTCTGCGTGGGACACGACTGCCATGGGTGTGGATCTTCCTGGCAATGTGGGATAGAAATCCTAGAATGAGCTGGGGACTCAGCATCAAGGGATTGAGAAAATCTTCTCAACTGAAAGGGGAAAGAGAGAAATGGGAAAAATGAAGTGTCAGTGGCTGAGAGATTTCAAACAGAGTTGAGAGGTTATCCTGGAGGTTATTCTTACACATTATGTAGAAATCCCCTTTGTAGTTCATGGTGTATTAGAGTAGCTAGAGGGGAGTGCCTGACACTATAGAGCTGTGTTCCAGTCGACGTGTTTCTTGAAGATATAGCTTTCGAATGAGACTGTGTGATTCTGAAAATATTGTGTCTGATGCTCTTTTTATCTACCAAATGGACAGATGAGTAAAAAATATGGTTAAGAAAATAAACAAATAATAGGGGAAACAAAGGTTAAAATAAATTGAGTAGATTGAAATACTAGTGATCAATGAAAATGAGTGGTAAGAGGTATGGTATGTATGAGTTTTTTCTTTCTTTTGCTGAAGAGAGGCAAATGTTAAAAAAAGATCATGGTGGGGCGGGCCGCGGTGGCTCAGCGGGCAAAGTGCTTGCCTGCTATGCCGGAGGACCTCGGTTCGATTCCCGGCCCCAGCCCATGTAACAAAAACGGAGAAACAGAATACAATAAAAACAAGAAAATGTTTAAAAATGTTTCCCTTTCTTCCTTCCTTCCTTCCTTCTATCCTTCCTTCCTTCTCTCTGTCTTTCCTTTAAAAAAAAAAAAAAAAAAAAAAAGATCATGGTGATGAATACACAACTATGTGATGATCTGGTGAGCCATTGATTGTAACCATGTCAAGAATGTTCGTATGTCAAGAATGACTGTATGTCAAGAATGGTGGTATGTTGGTTCATTGTTCATAATAAAAATATTTAAAAAAAATGAATGTAAAAAAAAAACCTCAATGGACTCTTTTACCTAAAGTTTCGGGTAGATAAATATTCAATCATTCAGTTATTCATTCAATTGTTCAATCAACAAATATTTATTGAGCACCCACTATGTACCAGGCACTATTCTGTGGCCTTGGCTACACTGATGAATAAAACAAAATTCCCTGAATAAGGAATTTTCACCTTGAGTCAGGGAAGAATGGGTTTGAATCTCAGCTCTGGCACTTAGCAGCTGTGTGACTTTGGACAAGCTACTTCATCTCTCTGTGCCTTAGGTCCCTCAGCTGTGGTTCTTACCTCAAAGGTTTGGGGAAGGATTAAATAAGATCACACAAGTAAAAAGCACATAGGAGGAGCCCTGCAGATGTTTGTATGTACCATTTTTAAACTTATGTAATTCATCTACACCTTCCCTGTAGGACATGAGTGATAACTGTTTGGAAAAGCACAAAAGACAAACATAATTGTAATGTTTATACTTAGATAATTAAAAATGCCCCCCCTTACAGTTCTGCTTCTTATGCTTGTTTTGTAAACATGCATTTGTTCCAAAGTCATGGATATATTAGAGAACAATCTGAGCAAAATACAAATTTTGTGTTTGCTTACATGTAATTTCATTTGAGTAAAATACTAGGTGAGGGAAAAAATACTGCACACAAGTAACCATGCTATGTAAGAATGTACTATACAGGTGTGTGTACACACAAACTCACTCCTCCCAGCTACCTCAGTTCACCACGTGAGTTATAAGTCAAACCCATCTGCACCTGGTGCTACAACTTTCTCTCTGAATTGAGACAACCCTCCAACTGTCCCATCACTGTCACTTACAGGCTGCAGCCTGTTTGATGCTCACTGCAAGCTAACTTCAGGGCTATTTCAAGCTAAGCTGCTATTTAAGGTAGGATTTATATACATTTTAACATTTAATGTGTAACACTGTGCTCCCATTTTTATTTGGTTCCTATCTGTTTTTTTAGTGTTACTGGTGAAGTTTTTGAGTATTGTGTTTATAGCCCTGTTTTTCTATAAATCCTGTTGTTTTCATTGTGCAATTTTCCATAGCATGATCATTTTTTGGGAATGTATGTTAGATTATAGCAGAACTGACTATATTATAACATGACCTACACGTTTAGTGTAGAACATTTAGGTAATAAGAAATGAAAAGTAACAAAGGAGAGCAAAAATCACCCATAGTTCCACTGTCCAGAAGAAATTGTACTTCCTGTTTTCTTTGTATGTACACACACACACACATCACCCTTTTCTAATCCTCTCCTCCCTCTAATGCTAACAATATTCATTCCTTGCATTAAATCTTTATCTACAGGTCTATTTTTACAGGTTGCATCATAGCTCATTATCTAAGTGGACCACAATTTGTTTTTCAAAATATAAACAATATTGGTTTTTCTTTTCTAATTTCAAATATAATACATTTGGTATAAAAAAAAATCAAACATTGTAGAAGTTTATCATATAGGAAGGAAAAGTTTCCCAAAATCTCATACCAACCATTCATCTACCCAATATTTATTGAGAGCTCATTACATGCTGGGCTCTGGGCAGACTTGATGATTCAACAATGGAAAAAACAGGCACAGATACTGCTGTCATGGAGACAACAGTGTAGTGAGGGAGAAAGATATTAAAGATGAAATTGTAGACTATAATGCATGCTACGCAGGAAATGCACAACTTGCAGAGATGTTGTCAAGGAGGACCAAGGGGATGTGCTTGTTTGTATAAAGTGTGTGGGTCGGCCTCAAAAGCTGGCACCACCCAGTTTTTAACAAAGCTGGCTAAAGTATGAGTCTTCCTGTTTGATTTTCCCATGATACACACACTATTTTTTTTTCTTTTACAGAAAAACCATGCCTATTGGTTTGTTAATACTTGCCTCTTTTTGCTTAAGAATATATGCAGGGGAGCTTTCTGGGGGAGTAGATGGTAGATGAGACTCTACTGTCCATTTGGATTCAGACAAGCCTGGTTCTAATTGTGGTTCTGCCTTTTGCTGGCTGTGTGGTGTTGGGCAAGCGCCTCACTGCTCTTTGCCTCAGTTTCCTCATCTGCAGAATGGGAACGATAGGAGAGCATCTACTCCTTTTGAGGGGTTGTTTAAGAGGATTAAAAAGTGCTTGGCAATCGGCTAATATTAGATATCGTTTTAATGGTTGTATAATATCCCCTTGATCAAACCAAGTTTTCTCAATCTCATCACAGATGACATGTAGGGCCCTCTTTGTTGTGGGGGCTGTCCCTAGATTTGTAGGAGGTTTAACAATCTCTACCCTCTACCCACTAGATGTGAGGGGAACCTCTCACCTTCCCCTTCCCCAGTTCTCATGATCAGAAATGTCTCCAGACATTGCCAAATGTCCCCTTGGAGGGCAAAATCACCCCTGATTGAGAATCATTACTTTAAATGTAGATGTTAAAAAAAAAAGAAAATATATATATATAGCCATACACATACATAATTTATATTTACTTATGTACTCATATAATATATAATTAACAATATAGAAAGATCATTTTAAATATTATAAACATATGTTTATAGATAATATAAATATTTAAGTATAATATATAAATACAAATGAAACATAAAGCATATATACACATAAAAAAACAAAAAATATATATACAAACAGGTACATAAATATATACACAATTATTTACATTTACGGAAAGCAGTGATGAGGACAGCCAGAAAATTAGGGAAAAAAAAAAAAAAGGCCAAGTACATAGAAGGGAAAAATCTGAATAAACAAAGTCCAAAATGGCAAGCAAAAGTGGTAAGGTTTCTAGTTTCTACCAAATTGAAATGTAGACCAGATGGGGGCAGGGGATGGGCTGGCCCCATAGAAGAATGCAGTTTGCTGTGGGGAAAAGGAGCTGTTTTTCTTGTGTGGGCATTCAGGGTGGGGGCTGGAGGGGGTGGCCCAGATGATTGTTGGCATGTTTGGGGGCACTTATGGGGAGAAAACGACATTCACAGCTCTCTGACCCAGTTTCAGTTAAAACAAATCTCACTTTTCCTCAAACAAAAGATGCAGGAAACATTTAAGGGTGGTGTTTCCCTAAACTGAACAATGACTTTGAGTCACCCTTTCCTTATTCCTTCACTGGGTTTTCCATTCACAGGGACAGAGCCAGCTCGTGGAATGAAAAGAGCCACTGCTCTGCAGGGAAACTGAGGGTAACGTGGAGAAGGCGTGGGCAGTGGTCTGGGGATGTTCAAGGGCATGAAACAGTCCATAGTTACCCAGCACCTTTCCTGTGCCAGGCCATGTTCCACGTGCATTATATGAACTGGCTCTTCTCATCCCACAAGGAAGATAATATCACTATGCCCATTTTACAGATGAGGAAACTGAGGCACAGAGGGGTGCAGGAACAGATTTTACAGCTTGCAAGGGATGGAGCTGGGATATGAACAGGACAGGCTGACTCTAGTGCCCGAGCTTTACCCTAGACCACTGGTCCTCAGGGGGAGGGAGTATTTTGTGGCATGTAGCAATGCCTGGAGACAGTTTTGATTGTCATAGCTGGGGTTTGCAATTGGAATCTAGTGGGTAGAGGCCAGGGATGCTGCTCAACAACATACAGCGCACGGGACAGCCTCCCAGCAAAGGGTTAGCCTGCCCCAAGTGTCAATAGTCCTGAGGCTGAGAAACCCTGTTCTAGATTATTTTAAGATTATCATCTTCCTTCTTTGAAACCTTAATTTTTTATTTTTATTTTTTTACTATACTACAAATGCTACATGCTCATTGAAAAAATAGAAATAGTCCAGATGTTTATAAAGGAAAAATGGAAAGATTTTTTCCATTTTTCCCTAGGGTAAACACTGTATGCTTGGCATATTCTGCCTCAGCTTTTCTATTGATAGACTTTTTTTAGTCTGTCATCAGTTTTTCTCTTTTTCCCCCTTGTCAAACGTAGAAGCCACAACACTTTTCTGCAATATCTTTTCTCACTCAGTGCTGAACTGCTAACTCCAAGTCTTTGCACCTGCCATTTCCTCTCCCAGGACCCAGCTTCTTTCAGGAACCTGTAGACCCACAAACCGCAGTTTATTAAATTTTGAGCATATCTCCTTAAAGGTGGGGTCCCATGCCATCTGGGAGATCCCGGTTCAATTCCCGGCCCATGCAACCCGCACCCCGCTGCCCCCAGAAAAGTGGGCTCCTTGACTTTCCTAGGTAAAATAGTCTTTGACTCCACCTTCATTCCTTACCCCAAGTTAGGGATTTTTTTATATCCTTTATCTTTCTCTGTGTGACAGCTGGATGGGCATTTATCTGTTAACTTGTTTGTGTTTGTCTCTCATGAATGTCAGCTCTGTGGTGGCAGAAAAACATTATACACTAGGCACTCTTCTAGTTGTTTTGTTCATTTCATCTTATTTATCTCCTCTGGTCCTGCAGGGTGGGCACTAGTATTATTGGCATTGTGCAGATGAGAAAATTGGGACATGTGACATTAAATCCAGTAATTTTTCTAGGATCAGACAGTAAAAAATTGGGACAGCTCAGATCGAATACAAAGTCCAATTTCAAAGCCCACACTTAAAAACTCTGTTATTCTGCTTTTCTATGGGGTAAGAATGATGACCATCACCGTTTTACAGAGAGGTAAACTGAGGCACAGAGAGGCTAAAAAACATGGCCAAATATCACTTTTTAAAATTGTTGCAAATGGGTGTACAAGATATTTATTGTACAAAAATACAATATCTTGTATTTTTGTTAACTTCAAGGATAGCTCTTTTATTTTATTTTTTCAATTTGAAAACAACATATTTCCTTACACAGGTAAAATAGAATTTCTTAACAGAGAAAATATACTTGAATCTAAAATCTGTAAAATGTGGGTTCTTTTGCCACTTACATATGACCAATTAAAAGAAATTGAGACTCTTTTTACTCATTGTTTGGTAATTTCCAAATAAATTGTTTAGAGAGACAAACCACAAAAATATTTGAATTTACAAGTTTATAAATGCCTAAATGCAATGTGGCATCCTGGATTGGATTCCAGAGCATCAAGAAAAAGACATTAATGGAAAAACTAGGGAAATTTGAATAAAATTTATAGTTTAGCTATAGTATTATAATCAACGTTAACTTTTTACTTTTGACAAATGTACCCAGGAAAGAAAGATGCTAATATTAGGGACAGCTGGCTCCAGGGTACCCTCTGTACTACCTTTTTTTGTAAATCTAAAATTTTTCCAAATAAATGCATTTTAAAAAGGTTTTTAATGCTATCTTTTAGGCCTGTAAACACACAATGTGCCTAGGCAAAAACATGGGGAAACACCTGGCTAGGGCTACATTCGGGTAAAAAGAAAAAAAAGATCTCTGTTATCCTTCTGCCAGACAAAAGGGTATATTTAGCCTCAGTTTTTTTGTTGTGACCTTTGCATTCTGAAATGAATTAGAGGTTTATGTGTAAGAATGTAAAGAGCAGGAAATCAGGAAGTCGGTGGGGAACGATTTTCCTGTCATATTTCACTCGTTCATATGGAACAGCACCATTGAGGGCAGAAGCTTGGTTAGAGGGTGCTGGCAAGGCACATCTAGGGTGTCCGAGACCCCCCGCTGAGAGATGCCTGTGTGGGTGCACTGCCCCTCACCGCTCCCCCGCTCTCCACCAAATGCCTCGAAATTCCCCTGTGAAATATCAATGGAATGGCTTAGGAGACTTAATTTGTAAATTCAGGCTGTTTTGATTTAAAATAAATTTCTCATCTTTTATTTTGTGGATAATTAAAAAAAATTACGTTTCAAATACAATCTGAGATAAATTTTTGAAAGTAAACCACGCTCCCCAACACATAACTTCATTTTCACTTCTCTTCATGGTGAACATAGGAAATGGAAACATCTGCTTGTCTTTCATTTTTTCTTTAACAAATGTAGTGCTTTCAATGCAGATAACAAAAAAATCCAATTTTCAGAGAATCTGTTTGTCTTCCTTGTTCTTATATGCCAGGACCTCACATGGTGTCTGACACAGAATTGGCACTTGTATTTGTAGGATGGATGAGTGAAGAGAAAAAAATTATTTAATATTCTTGCATTTAAGATCTTTATGAAGGATAAAGCATATTCTCTGAAGAAATGGTTTAAAAAGTAATGTATTCGATAATGTGATTAAAGGAAATTATTTGTTGTTTAAACATTAATTTTTTAGGAATGTTTTCTATTTAAAGTAATTTCTGAGTTAATAGTGTAAGATCGTTTATTTTCCACTTATAATGCAAATCTGACAATGTTTGGCTTCTCAGGAATATTTGAATGTTCACATTTTGTTTTCATTCATGAAACAAATGAAGGGGTTTGGGCTGGGTTTTGATTCAAATGACATCCTAAAACGGGAGCATATGTTTCAGTGAGTAATTAGCAATTGTTTAATACAACGACCCTGCAGGCTGGAAGGGCTGTAGGTCAGAATTGTTAACAGGCAAAGCAATGAAAAATAGTAAAGCATTAGCAGATAGCATAAATAGTCAAATTTGACCTCCAAAGGTCAAGAGAGAACTAAATAATTTGGTCACAGCACTGGCTGACTTAAATCAATGCAATCTCAATTTCCTTTCTGCTGGTTTGCCTTTGGTATTCCACAGTCTAGCACTCGCCAGGAGTCAGAGGAGAGAGAGAGCCGGGTAGGGGGGTCCATTCAGTGATATAGTTTTACGAAATGTGGGTGGTTTCGAGGGAAAAAATAGCCAGAAGTTTTTCAGGAGCCAAATGAAATTATTTAAACAGAAGGCCATTGTCATCCTCCTACTATTTGGGTTTTGTTTCTCTAAGAATGATTTATGAAGGTAACACCAATATAAATACATAATTAAATATGGAAGCATTTTTTTCTCATTCGTATGTGTCTTAGATTTTAAATTACACCCTTGTTCTATAAAAGTGGACATCTGTAAAATCTGGAAATTGCTAGAAAAAGTATACGGTTTATCTTTTTTAAAATGTGAAAAAACACTATCTGCCAAATGCTTTGTAATTTCTACCCCCTAAAATATTTCATTTTAATTGAATTATTCTCTTCCCCTCCACTACTTCTGTCTTCTACTTTTTCCAAATAGGATTAATCTTCTTTATACATCTTCCAGGTAGATAATGTGTGTCTTATTCAAAGTTATTTTTTAAGGCAATATTTTTATATCCAGTTTTGATTACGAAAGGGACATTTAAAGGGAAAAAAATCCTTTTGGTGATTACAAAATCACTCTAAAACCCAGGGGGAACTATGCCTCAGTGACAAAACAAATTTGCCACAAATCATCGTACAAAAGAACAGCGGGACCTGAGCCTAAACTCGGGGACGGCTCCTATTCAATGTTCATTTGTTTTGGAGACTCCACCCTCCTCCTGCCATGTTCAATATCTAATTGGCATTCTGACCCTTCAGATAACTCAACATCTGCTACTCGGGTGCATCTTGAAAATGCTTTGTTCCCTTAAGGCGGAGTTTAAGAGGCTCCCTTCACTGCTCCACAAGATTCATGCTTGCCATTGTGCACGCAAACTCCTGGTGCTGAATGGAGACAAAACTTTTGCAAACCAATATGAAAAATTGAACCACCCCCATTTTCTTACCAAGTCATATTCAACAGACTTAAAGTTATGGATGGCTGGAGTAGAGGGCAAGGAATTAAACTGGCATTTAAGCCTCATTTCTTTTTTAACCAACTGTGGCTGCAATCCACACACCTATTTTAGAAAATCTCACTTTGACCTCCTTATGTATTTTGGCCTGATATCTTCCGTTTTTCACTATTATCTACTTAAATTTTATCTGGGATTTTTAGGAAAGGTCACACCGATGACTGATTTTTTAATACATTATTTCATTGAATCAAAGACACAAAAGATCATAAGCCAGATCATCACTTTATGTACCCTTGAGAAAGAAAAATACACACTAATTAACTGATGACGTGACATCGAGTCTAAGACACTCCCTCTGTCAGGGATGAAAAAAAATGTGCATCTTGGAATGATGAAATTTGGCAGTATGTGCATAATCTGGTACAGTTTTGTGGGACAGTTTTGCTTTGGCAATAAACCGAGAAACTTGCATCGGTTTCAGCCGTTTCCTTTTCCGGGGTGAGCTTGCCTCCTAAGGGATGTCCCATAGCTGTCCTCCACTATCAGTTTTGAGACTTATCTAAGGAAAATCTTCCCTGAAATTGTCCCCCAAAGATGTTCCCTGGGGCCACTTGCTGGGATGTGTTGCCAGGGCCACATTTCAGGCCCATGCATATGGAGCATTTGATTGCCTGTCATTACTTTACTTGACAGTTCGGCTAAGGATCAGAAGGATAATGTTTTAGGATCTTTGGGGAAGAATTAAAAGACTCACCAAGAGCTGAGAAAAGTTTGGGCCCTCTTTGAATGTCAATCTTATTTCTTCCAGAAATATCTGCACTTGAAAGTTATGTTAAGTTTTGGACCAGTCCTGGAAGTTTCTATCGTTAGTAGTTTAAGCCTCAAGAGAAGCCAGCAAAAGGGCCTGTGCACCAATCAAACAGACTGGAAAGAAATTTGGGTACCTTTATGGAAATCAAGTAACTGGTCTATTTTTCTTTTCCTGGTTTCAATTGTCATGGGGGCGTAATGGGGTTTTGGTTCAGAAACTTCACAATGTCTCCAGCTGTGAGGCTCTGGGCAAGTTATTTACCTTCTGTGCCGCCCTCTGCTGATTTGTGAAATGGGGGAAACACTCACTTCACAGGATGAAATGAGTCAACACATATAAAGTATTTAGCACAGTGCTGTGTCTATGTTATTAATTATACAATAAAGAATGATATGGTTATTATTGTTAGACTCAGCCTCATTCAAACCAGAGCCACAAAAAAAATTTCAATCTGGCTTCCAAATAGTTGCAGTGTTCTCTTTTTTAGACTCTGGAATGTCTCGGATTTCTGGAAGGGTCAACTATCACTATTGTTACTATTATTACTAATGACGTGCTTTTCTTTCATTGTTTCTGCCAGTTCTTCCTTTAAAACTTGAATCAGTATTTTCTACAACTAACTACAAGCACTAATAATTGCTAGGTATAATTGCTACCTGTGCTTCTGTTCCTATTTCTAGGATGTGTTATGGATATTTCATTTTAAAGCTCTTACTATTTAAATTCCAGTTTTGTCTTGTTTTGTTTTTCTTTTCCCTAAAAAGTTGAAGCAGCTATGTAATCAATGGCTTGTCTTTGGTCTTCATTCATCATAGTCATCTTATGACTATTATCATAATTTTCCGGAATTTCTGAACGGGAGGAAACATCCCGGTAATCAGAGATTTTGCTTCAGCTCAAAACATATATTCGACCTTTCTGTGTGCTAAAAGCTTCAGACATAAAGATGAATGAGGTATGGTCTCTGCTTGAGAGAAATGCACAGTAGTGAGGGCAAAAGCCCCAACCCAGCTATTTAACTTCTTTACTTTTAAAGACCTTTAAAATATATCATTAGCTATGAAGCAAGCAGGGCAGGGACTAGAGAGCGGCAGGAAATTTAAAGGGATGCCCCTGAATTCAGTAATCATGATAAATACTATTTTAATACAATGTTTTGCTCTGCTACTTTCTAGCTATAAGACTTTGGGCAAGTTACCTTTTGTGCCACTGTTTCCACATTTGTGAAATGGGGCTAACACCTCATACAGGGATTGTCAAGGATTAAGTGAGACAATGAATATAAAATGTTCAAGTGTCTCAAAACTCCCATGATGGACAAAATTTTACAGATCTAATTAAAGACACAATCAGTGAGCAAGATTTCAATGAGCAAATTTTGAAAAAATTCAAATGGGTTATTTTATGGGAGCTAAATTGCATGATTCCAAATAGCAGTAACATATTATTTCCATATTTCCATTACTATGATAACAGTAATAGTAAGTATGATTCCAAATAAGGACAGTGAAGCAAGGGGAAGCTGGCTTCTCAATCTCTTTTATCCTTTATTCCTCTTTTGTCCTCCCCTTGTTAGAAAGTGGGTACTAGGCTAGACAGACTCTAAAACTTGACTGCCTGGAGTTTGAACTCCGGCTTTGCCAAACACTGGCTGGGTGACCTTGGGAAAATTACTTAACTTCTCTGAGCCTCATTTGCCTCCTCTGTAAGATGAGAGTAATGAAATAAATCCAGCACCAGGATTCAATGAGATCTTGCACATAAGAACAAGCACTCAGTTTGGGGAGCCAGTATTTTCAGTTTACTGGACTTCTGCTGGTCCCCTGTGGTATTGGTCATTGCTGTCCAAAGGGCTTCCCCATTTCCCCAGTGCAGATAAGAATGTGCTGGTGGTGCAGGAGGTTTAACCAAGTGCGTCCAGGCTGCAGAACTAAGCATTGCAGGGTGCGCTCAATTTCATACCACCACAGCCACTCTTCAGAATGCTTGACAAACCTTATTAAAGTTTCTTTTGTTTTGTAAAAATTTCAAACATACTCCAAAGTAAAGCAAATAGTACAATGAACCCCTATAAATGATCACCAGCAGTCAATAATTACCAAGATTTTACCATGCATGCTTCTGAATCAGTATGTTCTCCTTTTTTTCCTTAATTATTTTAAAGCGTATCATGGGCATCATGTCATTTCCCCCTCTCCCTCTAGTATCCACATATTTTTAGAATAACATTTATTAAACACACACACACACAAAACGTCATTATCACGTCCCACAAATGAGCAATAATTCCTTGGTATCGCCTAATACCCAGGTCATATTCCAGTTTCCCCAATCATCTCAAAAATGTCTGTTTTACCCTCAATTTGTCAGGACCCAAACAAGGTCCTCACAGTGCATTTGGGTACTTGAAAGCTTTTCTGTAAGACCCCACAGCAGGTGACTGCTGAATTTCTAACATCTCCAGCTTCTTGGACTCCCAAGTACCAAACAAAAACAAAAAAAAATCCCAACCTATTTTTCACATATGTTTATCCAAGTGAAAGGGTGGCAAGGCAGAGGCCCTGTGAGAAGGGAAAGGCTGGTCAAGATGTGTGTCAGGAGGGCCTGTGTTTCCTGGCAGCGTGGGGCAGCCTCCCTGACTGGATCCGACACCAGACCCAGGTGTTAGGCCTCAAGCCCACTTCAGCCATTGTTTACCGCCCTCCCGTGGATTAATCCTTCTGTCAGCCGGGCCAGAGATGATCTCGGGGAGACAGGCCTGCGAAGCATCCCATGTGTCAGGGCCCCCTTTGATACACTTTATCTCCCCTTATCCCTTCAGACGCACCATGACTCCTTGCATTCACGGCCCCACAGCTTTAGAATCTACCCACATGGACTGACATCCCCCGTTGGCACCGGTGGCGGAGGCTCTTTATTTTTTTTTTGACAGAAATCATTGTTGATCCAATAAGACTTTTTTCCGGGAATCAAGTGACAAATTGGGAGTGCCCTGAGTCAGGGACTCAGTGGCAGTTGCAGAAATGAAGCAGCTTTTGCTTGAGCAGTGATACCTCATGGTCTTGTCAAATGGTGGATTTCGTTTTGTTTATTTTTTTTTTCAGGGGGAGGGAAGTTCAAGAGGAGTGATGCGGAAGTAAGGTTTCAAAGGCATTTGGGAGTCGAAAATCTGTAATATATTCAAATTTCAATTTGAAAATATGACTATTTGCCTAAGGAAAAAGACATGCAGGATACCACGTTTTGTTGTACACTAAATATAAATGTAGTAATATTAATATTAAATCCAAGAATTTGGTTGAATGTTCTTTAGTAGTTATTTTTCCTTACAATTTTAAGATCAAATTTTAATTACACAAGCAATGAATGAATACATTCATACTTTAGAGATCAAAGTAAAAGTTCTTTTTCGCCATCATATGAAAACTCAGTCCCCATTTCCCTGAAAGGTAGCCATTACAATTTGTTACGAATAACCACAGGTGTTTATTTCTATGCATATATATCTGCATGCTGCTTTTTAGCCTTAGTTTTTAAATCCTCCCTGGAGTCAGTAGATAGGTGCTGAAAGATGATAATGCCTTTCCAGAAGCTATTGCTGCAAAATATTAACATACCAATATATTGGTGTATTTATTTTGGAAAAATACACATTTATTATATAAAATCTAACCAATTGCAGAAATCTTCTTGGAGGGTGCCCCCCAAAGAACCACTTCTGCTTCCCTTGCTTGACACAAATCCAGTATGATCCTGAATGTCAACATGTTATGGCACAGTGCTGAAAATGATCATTCTCTTTCACTTCCAGCCTTCTATCTTAGATTTTTAAAACTGACAAAGGTGATCGGAAATGAATTTTCCTAAATCAGAGAATACCTATGCACACCTCACTTTCCCCTTCTATCATTTCCATTACAGCAATAGTTTGCTGCAGTTTTCTCTCTATTTATTAAACATAGGCGATGCTCAATAGAAGATAGAACTGGAATAGGTTCTTAACCAATATGTTGTAAATTTCCTACTGAAAAATAAAGAAGGGATCACATTTAATACATGATTTTTGTCTGGTGTACTCTTTGGAAATTTCCCCAAGACATATTGTTTTTCTGACTATATAGATTCTTCTGCTTTTAAGTAATGGTTGCCTCATGTTCGATTTTTGACGCTGTTCATCCCTGCCATAAAAACAGGATCAGGGAGAGTCAAACACAGGTGCTTTTAATCTCCTCTAATTCAAGGACCAGAAACTTGCCTTCATACAATAACAGTAAAAATAATCATTATCATTAACAGTTATGAAATGCTTAATGTATCCCACACATCATTCAATGCACTTTACATGTATTATCTAATTTATTTTCACAACTCTATGCGTCAGCTCAAGCTGGAGGGCAGTCATTTAAGCACTGAGTGAACTGGATGGACCCTAATCCTCCCTGAGAATGCTTACATTTAAGGGCAGATATGGATTAATTAATAAAAAGATGAATGAATAGACTGAATCCTTTCAAAGAATGACTAGTGGGATAGCCTCTCATCTTCAGAAAAAGATTAGGCAGTCATTGTACCTAATATCAGATGGCACTTTTATTTTTAACTGGATTTTATACATAACTTTTTCTTCCAGTCTTGTGAATTATGTGCTCTGATACCTCATTTTCTAGATGAAGAAATGGAGGTTCCAAGGGAATGCCTAAGGTCACAGACGACAAGAGGCAGAAGTAAAACTGGAAGCTAGGGTCTGTGGCTTTGGCCTCAATTTTACATGGGATATGGCAGTAATTACTCATTGGAGTCAGAAGAGAGAAGACCAGATAAAGCCATTCCAGTCCACCGAGTATAGATAATTTTAATATTTCCTTAAAGAGAAAGGGTAAGTGGTTTCCATCACCCCACCGGTATTTATCATGAAACTGCTGCATGACTGCTGGAGATCCCTGGTGAACGGTGCCGATGCCCACAGAGCTCATGGTAGGTGTGGGAGACCGACAGCAAGGCTGAGGGGCTCCGAATAAACAAACAGGCAAGATGCACTCAGCAGCAATGCTCACGAAGCAAATGGACACGGGGATACAAAATGTCTGTGTGTGTAGGAGTGGGTTCTTCAGCAATGCTAGTCAGGGAGACACTCTGAGCAGAGGACCTCTGAGCTGAAACCTGAATGATGAGATTATGCAAAAATGTGGGGAAGCACGTTCTCGGAGGAGGGATTAGCAGGCACAAAACCCTGCTGTGGGAACCTGCTTGGCGTTTTTGAAGGGCAGCAAGGAGGGAAGCGTGGCTGGGCGGAGTGAGGGAGCCAAAGAACCCAAGAGGATGGAGTAGGTCCTTCGCGGCCACTCTAAAGCATTTGGAATTTATTCTAATAATTTGGAAAGCCATGGGAAGGATATAGTCCAGTGAATGAAAACTGCGGTACAACATCTCATTGTAGAGTTTCCGTAAGCTCCAGATGGTGAACAATTTAACACATGACATATCCAGGAGCAGCTGACTCCTGGGGTCTTAAGAAGAAGACTTAGCAGCATCTCCTGTACCAACCTCCTCCTGCAGGGTCCTCACACAGGACTCCCACATACGGGAGCCTAGCAGATTCTAGTGGTTTCCGCGTTATGCAGATTGGAAGCTTGGAAGGCTGGCAGAAGTACTGGAAATGCATTACATTATTTGGAATTCAGCTTTCAGCTTTTGTTCGCTGAGCCATAACTGTTTTAGGTGAAATTTGTCCAGCTGAAATTACCATTTCAAATATTAGAAATCAAGAAATTGAGATAGGGAAAACCTATCATTACATGTAATGAAAGCCTTTGGGAGTATTTAAATACAAAATCGTGCTACTTTGCATATTTTTTATTAAATCCACTGCATAATAGGCTACCCTGGAAACCGGCTCCCTTAGTTGTCTCTAAATGGGCATCTGGGATTCTGGGGACTGAAGAACTTTTTACTGTAAACCTTCTGTGCTTTTTAAATTTGTAATGCAAGATTAAAGCACTCAGTTCAAAAATTGTAAATTATAGAAATAAATAAATTGACTACACATATTGTTTATCAGTTAGCTAGGCTGAACTTTTAATTGATACATTGTCTCATATGTATCTTAAGCTGGTTAAATTTTTCTTTTTTAGGTTCTGAGAATGCTGATAATTATTTTAACTCCATTGAACACTTACAAAGTAACCACCCTTTGTGAAATTCTTTCTTAAAATAAAAAATTTCTTAACAGAAAGTGGGGTGAATGGTAAAAACAAACAAACAAAAAAAAATGGAAGCTAAAACATTAGTTGATTATACACTCTGTTTAATCTGTTCTATTCCCTAATGGATTTGTTGTTGTTTAGAGAGAATTATGTAAAATCATGACTAAAGTGCCATTTACTTGTGGTGATTTATTTGGGGGTGGGGGCGGGGACCAGATGTTTGGGATAGCTGATAACGCATGAAAAGCCGCATTCTCTGCTGTTTGTTTTCAAAGGCGTGTTAGGTAAGGATGACAAATATTAAGGTACCACATTTCCCCTCCTTACTGACACACCCGTGACTGATGTTTTTTATCAGTTGGTTGAAAACACACACAAAGAAAGAAAATTAAATAATAAGGCTTAAATGTATTCCTAGTTCAAGAAATTAATTTAAATTGCTAACCTACCCTTTGTCCCTTTAAACAGTTTTAACAAAAACTACCCACCCCATCACACACACACACACACACACACACACACGTTCTCTCTCTCTCATGCACACACACTCATACTCTGTCATCCAGAATGTTTCTAAAGAGCTAGAATTGGGTCGGTGGGAGAAAAAAAGCATACCTTGGCCGTTTGGTTTGAGTAAGTAGTACAACTGCTATTTGTATATTGTTTACATTCCAAATCTTATTGAACTAAATAATTAGGCTCCAATGAAGGGGAAGGAAACAACCAAACCACTTGTGTAATTCCAGAAATTTAAAGAACAGAGAAACCTGGGACTGTCACAGAACCGGGCTGGAAGGGGGTGACCCTGGTCCTCTGCTTGGTTTCGCGCCTGTGCCCAGATGAACAATGCAATGTTTTGCAGGGAACTGAGCAGGGGGAACTGATTTGCAGGGAACTGAGCGGGGACCCCAAGACCCACGCCTGGAACTCCCAGGAGCAGCCTCACCTTGGCTCTGCCACAGTTGCAGGTCCAATCCAAGCACAGGGAGGCTTCTGACAAAGAGGTGAAGCCCCGAGTCCGCCTCTGGGCCACCCAGGTCACAAATGCGACAGCCGCAGGCTTGCTTCTGCCCAGGTGATACAACCTGATCCTATATGAATTTTCAAATCAGTTGCTCCAAACCTGTGTCAACCCAAGGCACTAATCAATGCTAAGTGCAAGTTGTACTTTGTCACCCAGTGATAACGGCATCTTGGGGATGGCTTCTCTCATTTTACAGTGTACTAAAAATGGGACAATCTTTCAGGATTCAGAGATAGAAGCTTCCAGACCTCCGTGAACTGAGCTCTATTTTTAACTTGCAGCGCCAGAAATAGAAAATGGTAGGCAGGCAGATCATCTGACTGGACAAAAGGTCAGCGCTCTGGACTTAAACCTTTAGAAGAGAGACTGTAATAAGTTAAAAAATAGGTATATTTGCATGTGTAATGAGGCGGCCTCAGGGGCGTCATTGGTGAGGGGTTGTACCTGGCAAAACAGATCACTTTTTATAAAGTGGACCTCAGCCACACTTAGGAACGTCTCCAGGAATATAAAAGTGTTTCCATTGTGTTTTTAAATGTGAACAGAGGACTCTGAGGCTCCGAATATGCTGCTGCGTAATGAGGCCCCACTGAGCTCAAATGCAGAGCACCAAGGCTGTGTCAACATGACTCAAAATAGTTGAAAGCTGAAAGATTCAGTAAGTCAACACTTAGGGTTTCGTGGAGGGAGGGAAATGCAATCACTGACTCAGCTTGAGCAGTTTTCTCCATTTTATTTTCCCGAACTCCATTAACTTATTATTATATTAAATGGCAATGATGTGAAGAGCTTCTCTGTTGTGCCAGGCACTGTTCAAGGGCATCACAAATATTAATTTGTTTCGATCCCATAATAACTTTCCTTATCCCCATTTAACGGATGAGGGCAATGAAGTCTGAGGACCTCAAACTGTTGAGGCTGGCTGCTCTGACCCACATACAGGTTTTGTTTAACCTTCGAAGAGATTTGCTTTTTTTTTAATTGAAGTAAAATTCACATAATGTAAAATTCACCATTTTAAAGTATTTTCAGTTCGTTTCCAATGTTGTGTAACTGCCACCATTATCTAATTCTAGAAACATTTTCATCACCCCAAAAGGAGACCCTGTACCTATACAGTCACTCACCCACCCCCTGCCTCCACCCTTCATCTGCTCCCAGTTCTGACAACCACTGATCTGCTTTCTTTCTCTACAGATTTGCCTATTTTGGACACTCCATATAAACGAAACCACACAATACTACAAAGAGTAAAGTTTGGTAAATTCACATAAAAATAAAAATAAAAAGGTTTCTTTTGAAAAACATAAAGATTTGGTGTCACTGGGCCCTCATTTCTGCTTGGATACCATTGGCTGGAGCCCATGAGACACACGGACAGACAGACCAGAGAGAGACTAATATACAGAGGTGACCCACGCGGGAGGGTATGTGCACTCCCACAGCATTCACGTGGAGGGCTGGCCGCACTCAGTCCTGGGTCCTGCCTGGGCCCAGAGGTTATCGGAATTGGTGGCCCCACATGTTTCAAGCTATTAGAATTCACCCAAGGCGCAGATGATTGGTGGGGAAGGAGTGGAAAAGTTGAGGAGGAAGTAAAATATTCGTTGAATGAGTGAATGAGTGAATGGATAAATGGGGTCTCTGGGCTTGAGTTGAGCTTCCTGGGTGGCTAGAAAGTTGAAGTAACAATGTTTTCCTTAGAAGAAAACGCAACAAGAAATGCCTACATGCGGTGGTCTGCAGCAGAGGCTCTGGAGCCAGACTGCCTGGGTCAAGCCCTCTCCACCACCTGTTAGCTGTCATGGAGGAGTCTCTGGCTACAGTATTCCCAGTTGCAAGATGAACATGAGGAAATTGCTGCCCTGCCAGGTAGCTGCATGGATTGAAAGAAATATAAAGTGTTTGGTACAATGCCTGACACATAATAGGTGCTCAACAAATGTTAGCTATGAAAGTCCTTTAACAATGGGGGAAACTGGGTGAAGTGCCCATGGGAATTCCTTGTACAGTCTTTGCAACATTCTGTCTATCTAAAATTATTCCAAAACAAAACGTTTATTTAAAAGTAAAATGCACATTTTGGCTCTAAACCATGTATGTTCCTTTTCCTCAAAGGCAATGGCAAATATTTACTGAAATTAAGAAAATCCTCAAACACACTCTCAGGTTTTCCTGAGGCCATAAACCTGTGCTTGCGAAGCAAATCATCTCCCAAATTGCTTTTCAAAACAACGGTAATTTTGGGAAACAGCGCCTCCTACATCACTGGCTGACCAGGTCTTAGGACACAAATGGGCACTGGAGAACCATGATGGGTGCCCGAGCAGAGACAATAATCAATAATACCAGTAATAATGTCAACCGGGTTCAATCTCAGCTCTGCCATCATCACTTGTGTGATGTCGGGCAGGTCACTTACCTCTCTGAGCCTCAGTTTCCTCATCCGTAACACGGGGGTAACAATAACAGGTAACTTCATAGCATTTCTGTGAAGATTATGAGATGATTTAGCAAGAGGGCCTGACCTATCTGAAAACATGCAACAAATAATACTGCTGAGTGTTTCCACACACCTCTTCTTTCTGGTTAACCATTTCTCTTCTTAAATCAGAAAATACGGTTTAAATAGAAAGGCCCATATGGATTTACTAAACAGCTTGTCAAGCTTATGCTTCAGCGTTCCTTCCCCAGTTCCTGATAGGAGACTTGTAACGTATTCTCATGGCCATGTGAGTTGGTTAAGTTTACAAACATAAGATATTTTTGTAGTTTTGTTTTACAATTATAAAATGGCAGGTCCAAAAAAACCTGGAGCCATTCCTGTGTGGAGGACAGGTACCACCACAAACTCCAAAGAACTGTGTTGCTCTTTTTTCTGGACTGGAATTCATTGGTACCCAGTGATGAATGTGGGACCACTGGGTTTGGACCTAAAACTTCTGATTAGTGACTCCAGAGTTGTGTGGTCTTGGACAACTTCCCTCACATCCCTGAGAAATTAATTTCTCTCTTGTACTTGGGAATTAGTCAAGATAATGCCCCCACCCTACAAGACTCTCCATACACATTAGTTTAAATTTTAAATATTGCAAATGACCATTGTCATAATGGGATTCCACAGGTAAACTACAAACGCAGCATAATTCTTTTGCAGCTGTCTTCTTGGTTTTCATCTTGGGGCTGAGATACCCATAGGTTCACACCTCCAAGCTTGATTACCTCCAGATTCCAAAGGACAATGCTCCTCATATGACAATAACTACTATGAGCTAAGGCAATAATAAAATAAGAACACTGAATCCAAGAACACAGGAATGCGGGTTCAGTGGGGGCAGGAACCTCAATCAGGTGCTCAAGGAGCACCAGCGGACTGAAATAAGCAGAGTTAAACCAGCGGCCACAAAGCCTATCCTTTCCTTCGTTAGACCCAGACTGGGGTTTCTTATACCCAGTTCTGAGAGGCCCCTCAACAGAGGTAATAAACGCTAGCTCTGGAGTTGACAGCAGATGCTGTTTCAAATCCCAGCTCTGTGACTTCGCATGAAGCTGGGCACGTGACTAAAAATCCCTGGGTTTAAAGACACCTGTAGATTGAGAATAGGATCAAAGGAGGAGGAGGTGTTGTAGTAGAGAAGATAGGATATAACATATGAGTATGGCTGCTGAATCACTATGTTGATGTTTCTTTTGGATTCGAGGGTATTGGAGACGTTAGATAGGAAAACCTGAAGTTGTGGAATGGCAACTCAGACAAACTTTGTAGCTTCTTGTGAAAATGCACTCTAAGTATTATTCAGTCTGGGCTTAGGGATGGGGGTTGTACAAGAAAGGAAATAAATTATAGTTAAACAAAAAAATGTACTGTGATAATTATTTTTCTTTTTTACAATTATTTTTTTACTTTGTGTATATATTATAGTTTACAATAAAAAAAGTTAAAAAAAAATCCCTGGGCTTCAATTTCTTCCTCTATCAAGGAAGGATAGTAGTGCTATGTCATATGGAATGCGTGTATCAATATGAAATATATGTATAAGTATGGAATATGTGTATCAACATGGAATATGCATATAACTATGGAATATGTGTATAAATATGGAATATGCATATAACTTATGAAACGTGCGTATCAATATGGAATACGCGTATAAATGTGGAATGTGCGTATAAGTATGAATATGTGTATAAATATGGAATAGGCATATAAATATGAAATATGCGTATAAATATGGAATATATGTATAAAGCATAGTGCTTGCTACAAAGTAAATGCTCAATCAATTTTAGCTATCATTACCAGGCAGCAGTAAAGGGCCTATATTTTTCAGTGTTCTGAATGTTTAGTAGAACTGCCCTTTAAATTTACTTATGCTGCATATGTGAGTGTGTGTGTGCGAGCATATATGCACACTTACTTTGGCCACTGACTCATTTTCTTCAACAGTGTTAGGTCTGTTGAGGTTCCTGGATTCTCATGAAATCAGTTTTGGTACGTGATATTTCTCTAGGATGTTGTTAATTTTCTAAGTGTTCACTTTCTTTTTTGGTATGAAGTTGGAAATTTTCAATTATTATTCTCTTCTTTATATTTAGTTAAGTCCTCTTTATCCTTAATATTTTAATTTATATGTTTTTAAATTTGCTTTGATTGGCCTAGTTATATATATATAAAAGGTCCGTGGGAGGAAGTAATGAGATAGTTTGCAGAAAGCATTTGGATCACACATTATCACTTGTGGTCAGTATTATTCCCTGGGTGTCCAACAAACTTGTCACAAGTTATAACAGTCACAGCTGTGCCTGGGTTAGAGTTAGAGCCTCGGATTCCCATAAGGTTCCCAGAGCATTCCTCAGCCAGGACCAGCTTCAGAATTTGTAGGACCCGCAGCAAAATGAAAATGCAGTTCCTCTTGCTAAAAAATTATTAAGAATTTTGAGATGGCAACAGCAGGGCACTAAAGTAAGCATGGACCCTTCTGGGCCTGGTGCCCTGTGTGGCTGTCAGGTTGCAGATCCATTAAGCTGGCCCTGTCCTCTCCCAAGGTCACCTGGTTGGAGAGCTCCTTCCTTGCCCCTTCATACATGTGCATTCTGCACTCTTCTAACTTATTCCAGGACGTTGGAATTCCATCTGACCCCTAAGGGTTACTCCTAATGCAATCAGGGGAACACTAGATCCAGAGTCAGCCCCCAAATCAAAGGCCAAATCTAGATAAATTACAGCTGTATATATATATATATATATATATATATATATAGCCACCTTTCACCTTGTTCTCATATTCCTCAAGGTTTATAGTTGGAACTCTATGAGGCCAGCAACATGTGCCATTGATAAGTCTGTTTGTATGAGCAAGGCTGATGGATTAGCAGTTATACCTAGAGCAACTTAAGAAAGTTAGAAGCCAACCATACTTTTAAATACATGAAGATATATATAGCTTAAAGAATGTGTTATGGTTTTTATCAGTGCTGTTTAGAATGACACTTTTCTGTAAGAAATGGTTTAATGACTTAGCAAAAGGTCAAGTGAGTTTGTGTGCTGTGAGTGCGAGCAGGCAAGCATTCCAGTGCTGCAAACTCAACAACTGTCCAGATTGAAGAGGCCCCATGATCTCCCCATGTCACAGCAGCTGCACCCCCCGGACCTAACCTGGGCCAGGTCCCCTGCTGGGAGCATTACAAGGATCATCTCATCTAGTTCTTCCAACCACCATGTGACTAGTGACTCAGCCCTGTCTGCATAGGAAGCTGTTGAGCTGGTTTCCAACTGATCACCTAACCACAGAGCCTGTTCTCTCCACCATTGCTTGATGGGGTGGACCTGTCATATAAGCATGGATGACAAAAAGATGTAGAAGTACAGGAACAATAACTAATAGATATTTACTTAATGCCACTGATTCTTTTTTTATGACTACATTAATATATTTATTGATATAACACTATGTTTATTAACATGGGAATATGTTTGTGCTATATTACATTAAAAAGCAGTTTACAAAGCAAAATGATCCCAATTTAAGTTTGGGTGAATGGCCACATGATAAGGAGAAAGCACACCAAAATATCAATATAGGTTACCTTTAGACATGGGTTTAGGTGATTTTGCTTATCCATATTCTCTCTCTCTTTTTTTTTTAATAATCTGTTCAATGTTTTACTAATCTATTTTTTTTTAAAAGAATGTTCAAAGCAGCTTTATCAATAAAATCCAAAACTGGAAACAATCCAAATAACTACCAAGAGAAACATTTGAAGCTTAGTCATAAGATGGAATAGTACAAACAAATAACAAGAGGATGAACTGAAACTTCTGTTAATGCCACTGATTCTAAGGCCCTCACACACACTACCACATTTACACTTCAAATACGTTTTGTGAGGAAGGGACAATTATTATTATCCCCATAAGATAGATGAGGAAACTAAGGCTTGGGAAGGAAGCTGTATAACATGCTAAAGGCTGCACAGATGGTAGTGAGTTTATAAAAAGGCAAATGAGCAGTTATACATTCAGAAATCAGAAAAGGTACATGTCCTTGTTTTCTTTGCAGCAATGGAGGATTGTGCTGCTGCCATTTTAATTTTTCTTCTTTCATTGTTATTATTGTTTTACATTCTGCTCAATGTGGAATGTGTCTGACCTTCAGTGCTCCAAATGATGAGAAGTACAGGGGGGGGTCAAGCTCTCAAAATCCTGAAGCCACATGAAAACATAAAAAGTGGACCAATGAAAGGGTAATAAAAGAGAGTTAAACCTCCTTTTGATTGTCAGCCTCAAAAACATCATTGCAACAGGCAGGCAATATTATAAGTAAACACAGAATGTAAGAGATCTCGATTTGATTCCATTGGTCAATGCCTCCATTTTTGTGCCAGTACCACTGTGACTTTATAAGCTTTAAAGTCAGGAAGTGTTAGTCTACCCACTTTGACTCTGTTCTTTTTAGTGTATTTTTAGTTATTTGAGGTTTCTTTCCCTTCCAAATGAATTTGACAACTAGATTTTTCTAGTCATCAAAGTAGGTTGTTGGAATTTTGACTGGTATGCATTAAATTTTAGATGAATTTGGGTAGAATTGACAACTTAACAACATTCAACTTTCCTATCCATGAGCACAGAATGGCTTTCCACCTATTTAAATCTTCTTTGATTTTTTTTAGCAATGTTTTGTAGTTTCTGTGTGAAGGTTCTTTACCTTCCTGATTAAGCTTATTCGTAGATATTAGATTCTTTTAGTTGCTATTTTGAATTGATTTTTTCCTTAACTGTCTCCCCCATTAGGTCATTATTTGTGTATAGAAACATTACTGATTTTTGTACATTAACCTTGTATTTTGTCACTTTGCTGAAGTTGTTTATTAGCTCAAGTAGCTTTGTCACAGATTTCTCAGAATTTTCCACATGTGGGATCATGTCATCTGCAAATAAAGAAAGCTTTACTTCTTCATTTCCTATTTGGATGCCTTTTTTTCCTTTCTCCTGCCTAATCACTCTAGCTAGAACTTCTAGTACAATGTTGAATAATAGTGGTGACAATAAAAACAACCAAATTTTTAAAGTACATTTTAGCAAGTAGTTACAAAACAGATTTCAAAGTTTGGTATGGGTTGCCATTTCACGTTTTCAGGTTTTTCCTTCTAGCTGCTCCATATACTGGAAGCTAAAAGAAATATCATTATAGTGATTCAGCAGTCATACTTGCTTGTTAAATCCTATCTTCTCTGTTATAATTCTTCCTTGAAGAGTTTTTATCAGAAAAGGATGCTGAATATTGTTGAATGCTTTTTCAGCATCAGTTGATATGATCATGTGATTTTTCCCTTTCAATTTGTTAATGTGCTACAGTACATTGATTGGTTTCTTGTGTTAAACCACCCTTGCATTCCTGGTATAAATTCCACTTGGTCATGATGTATAATTCTTTTAATGTGTCATTGGATTTGATTCACCAGTATTTTGTTGAGAATTTTTGCATCTATGTTCATTAGGAGATTGGCTCATAGTTTTCCTTTCTTGTATCTCTTTATCTTGTTTTGGTATCAGAGTGATGTTAGATTCATAAAATGAGTTAGGTAATTTCCCTTTTCCTCAATTTTTGGAAGACTTTGAAGAGTTTTAGTATTAGTTCTTTTTTTTATTTTACATTTTGTCCCCCTGTTATTTATTTATATTATATTTTCTACTCATCTGTCCATACCCAGGATATAAGGAATATCAGACACAAGGATATAAGGAATATTAGACACAAGATTCTCACAATCACTCAGTCACATTGTAAATGTTATATCTTTATACAATTGTCTTCAAGAATCTAGGCTAGGGTGGGCCATGGTGGCTCAGCAGGCAAAGTTTTCACCTGCCATGCTGGAGACCTAGGTTCGATTCCTGGTGCCTGCCCATGAGAAAAAAAAAAAAGAATCTAGGCTACTGAAACACTGTTCGACAGTTTCAGGTACTTCCCTCTAGCCACTCTAATACACCATAAACTAAAAAGGGGTATATTTATAATGCATAAGAGTAACCTCTAGGATAGCCTCTTTAACTCTGTTTGAAATCTCTCAGCCACTGAAACTTTATTTTGTCTCATTTCTCTCTTCTCTCTTTTGGTCAAGAAGGCTTTCTCATGGGTTATAAATAGGAATGAATCTGGCTTTAGGGTTATCAACACTCCTGAAATTAACCATCGAAGATCCTTTATAAGTATTAGTAACTAAAGATCAAGAATTAAAAGATGAAAGCTTATTTCTGAGAAATGCCTCAAGTTTCTCAGATAAAAAAAAAAAATCAATCCATGATACTTATACAGTAAATATAAGTAAAATCTGTATAAGGAAACTAGACTATTTGAAAACATGGCTATATTAGAAGGGAATTTTCATTTTTCTATATCATATGTGTGACAAAATTGCAAAGAGTGACAAAATTGCAAAGCTATCTCATGAGTCACTAAGTACTGTGATATTCTGTGTATTCACATATATAGACTTAAATCAGTGCAAACCAATGTTAACAAAATTTAAGGGTAGGTACTAAGACATTTTGAGTATTAGGTCAGTTCCTGTTTTTCAATAACTAAAAGACACTTCCACATTTTGAAACTATATGAATGTGGGAAAATGACTTATTACAAGGTAGAGTTATACTTGAGGCCAGTGGTTTCTAAGTTGACAATAAAAAAAAGTTTGTGTCACACAAAAAAGAGAAGGCTTTCTCAATTTCTTTATACCAGGTCATGGCTTATCCCAGGCTTTCTGTCCCATGTTGCCAGGGAGATTTATACCCCTGGGAGTCATGTCCCACATAGGAGGGAAGGTAGTGAGCTCACTTGCTGAATTGTCTTAGAGAGAGAGGCCACACCTAAGCAACAAAAGACATTCTCTGGGGTGAATCTTAGGCCTAGTTTTAAGAAGGCTTAGCCTATCCTTTGCAGAAATAGGTTTCATAGGGCAAACCCCAAGATCAAGGGCTTGATCTATTGATGTAGTTGTCCCCCCTGCTTGCGAGAGTATAAGAAATTCTCCCAATGGGAAAGTTGACTATTTCCTTCTTTCTCCCCATTTGGTATTAGTTCTTTTTGGAATGTTTGATAAAATCCCCCTGTGAAGCCATCTGGCTCTGGGCTTTTCTTTTTAGGCAGATTTTTGATGACTGAATTTCTTTATTTGTAATTGGTTTGTTGACATCTTGTATTTCTTCTTGAATCAGTGTAGGTTGTTTGTGTGCGTCTAGTAATTTGTACATTTCATCTAAGTTGTCTAGTTTATTGGCATATAGTTGTTCATAGAGTCTCTTAAGGTTTTTAAAAGTTCTTCAGGATCCATGGTAACAATTGCTCTCTTTTATGATTTTGTTTATTTGCATCTTCTCTCTTTTTTTCTTTGTCAGCATAGTAAGGGGTCCCTTGATTTTAATGATTTTCTGAAAGAGCCAACTTTTGGTTTTGTTGATTCTATTTTTGTTTTGTTCTTCAGTTCATTCATTTTTGCTTTAATCTTTGTTATTTCTCTTCTTCTACTTGCTTTGGGATTAGTTTGCTGCTCTTTCTCTAGTTCCTCCAGTTGAGCCTTGATTTTTGCTCATTCTTCTTCTTCTTCTTCTTTTTTAATAAATGGAGGAATATATTGTAAAGATATCAGTTTTCCACAACCTACAAATCAGAATTCTTGCCTGGCATGCTGGAGACCCCAGTTTCATTCCCGGTGCCTACCGATGCCAAAAAAAAAAATTTTAAGGAATATTTTTTAGGAGAAACCTTACAAAAACCATTCTATTTTATTTTGAAGAATGAATGTGCTAATATAGCCTAGGATTTTCTTTTTCCTTTTTCTTTTTTAACTTTTTTGTTGTATAATATAACATATACATAAAGCAAAGAAAGAAAAAAGCAATAGTTTTCAAAGCAGTTTTCAACAAGTAGTTACAGGACAGATTTCAGAGTTTGTCATGGGCTACATTATCTCAGATATTTCCTTCTAGCTGCTCCAGAATATTGGAGGCTAGATGGAAAAAATACTTTTTATTATTACAATAAACTTTTTCCCTCTTTTTTTTGTGAAAAATAACATATATACAAAAAAGCTATAACTTTCAAAGCACATTGCAACAATATGTTGTAGAACAAATTTCAGAGTTTGGCATGGGGTACAATCCCACAATTTTAGGTTTTTACTTCTAGCTGCTGTAAGATACTAGAGTCTAAAAGAAATATCAATATAATGATTCAGCGATCATACTCATTTGTTAAGTCCTACCTTCTCTGTATAACTTCACCATTACCTTTGATCTTTAGCCCACTCTTTTTTTTTTTAATATTTTTATTGAGAAATATTCACACACAAACATTCCATACATGGTGTACAGTCAATGGTTTAGCCCTTAGGGGTATTTGGGTAATGCCCATTCTAAATTTTTCATGTTGAATGGGGCTATCAATAATATGGGATAGGGAGTTGCACTAGCTGATGTTCTGGAAAGGCTGGCCCCTTTAGGTTTCAGGACCTATCTGGTCCAGGGACCCATCTAGAGGTTGTAGGTTTCTGGAAAGTTACCCTAGTGCATGGAACCATTATAGAATCTGATATATTGCCCTTGTGGTTCTTTAGGATTGGCCGAAATGGTTTTGATTAGGGTTTGGCAGGTTATGATAGGTAGCATTGTCTTTAACTGATGCTGCATAAGAATAGTCTCTTGACTTTATTTGAACTCTCTCAGCCACTGATACCTTATTTTTTTACATTTCTTTTCCCCCTTTTGGTCAGATGGAATTGTTGATCCCATGGTGCCAGGGCCAGATCATCCCTGAGAGTCATCTCTCATGCCGCCAGGGAGAATTTCACCCTGGGATGTCATGTTCCATGCAGGGGAGAGGGAAATGATTTCACTTGCAGAGTTGGGCTTAGTGATAGTCAGGTCACATCTGTGCAACAGAAGTAACTCAGGCATATCTATAGGTAGGCTATGCTTCTCCACTGCATACATAAGTGCACAAGAGCAAGCGTCAAGGTCAAGGGCTTAGTCTATTGACTTGGGTGTCCCTAATGTTTGACACGTATCAAGGGCTTCCCTGGTAGTAAAGTTTAATAGTGTCATATTTTTTCCTCCCATCCCTCAAGGGACTTTGCCAATACTTTCTGATTATCTGCTTAATATATTCTAGGATGTATCCAAGCGTTATATGAAGTTTTACAGAATTAAAGGCGCTCATTTTTATTCATTTTTTTAACTTTTTAAATTGTATAATATATATACAAAAAAAAGCAATAGTTTTCAAAGCACTTTTCAACAAGTAGTTACAGGACAGATCCCAGAGTTTGTCATGGGCTACCATACGATCCTCTCAGATCTCTCCTAGTTGCTCTAGAATATAGGAGGCTAGAAGGAATAAATATTTTTTATCATCACAATTGACTTTTTTGTGTGAAAAATAACATACATACAAAAAAAGCAATAAATTTCAAGGCACAGCACAATAATTAGTTGTAGAACAACTTTCAGAGTTTGGTATGGGTTACAATTCCACAATTTTAGGTTTTTACTTCCAGCTACTCTAAGATACTGGAGACCAAAAAAAAATTTCAGTGTAAGTATTCATTCTTGGGCAGGCCATGGTGGCTCAGCCGGCACCAGGAATCGAACCCGGGTCTCTGGCATGGCAGGCAAGAACTCTGCCTGTTGAGCCACTGTGGCCTGCCCCCCCCCCCATTCTTTTTTAATATAAGCATTAGGACAATAAATGTCCCTCTCAGCAATGTCTTTGCCGCATCCTGTAACTTCTGATGTGTTGTAGTCTCATTTTTGTTTTTCTCCAGATAGTTACTAATTTCTCTAGCAACTTCTTCTTTGACCTACTGATTATTTAAGAATGTATTGCTTAATTTCCATGCATTTGTGAAAGTTCTGGCTCTTTGGTGGTTATTAATTTCCAGCTTCATTCTGTTGTGGTCATAGAAAGCGCTTTGAATAATTTCAATCTTATTAAATTGATAAAGACCTGTTTTGTGTCCCTGCATATGCTCTATCCTGGAGATAATTCTGTAAGCACTAGAGAAGAATGTATATCCTGGTGTTTTGGAGTGTAATGATCTATATATGTCTATTCGGTCTAATTCCTTTTATTACATTGTGTAAATTCTCTATTTCCTTGTTGATCCCCTGTCTGGGTATTCTAACTATAGAGGAGAGTGGTGTATTGAAGTCTCCCAATATTATTGTTGAAATGTCTATTGTTCCTTTCAGTTTTACCAATGTTTGCCTAATGTACTTTGGAGCTTCTTTATTGGGATCATAGAGATTTATGATTGTTATTTCCTCTTGCTGAATTATCCCTTTTATTTAATACGTAGTGTCTTTCCTGGTCTCTCATTACATCACATTTAAAGTATCTTTTAATCTGATGTTAGTATAGCTACTCCTGCTTTCTTTTGGTTACAGCTTGCACAGAAGATCTTTTTCCATCCTTTTACTTTCAATCTATTTGTATCCTTGGGTATAGAATGAGTCTCTTTTAAGCCATGTGTGGATGGATCATGTTTTTAAATCCATTTTGCCAATCCGTATCTTGTAAATGGTGAGTTTAGTCTGTTAACATTCAAAGTTATTACTCTAAGAGCCATTCTTGAGTCTACCATCTTATCCTTTAGTTTTTATTTGTCAGATCTATATATTATTTTCCCTCTCTGTCTTTATATCCCTTAAGTTACCCTTACTGATACTCCTCAATTCTGTGCCCTCCTCCAGACCACCCTTTCCTGTCTCTTTTTTTCAGCCAACAGAACTCCCTTTAGTATCACTTGTAGGGCAGATCTCTTGTTGACATATTCTCTTGGACTTTGTCTGAGAAGATTTTAATCTCCCTCAATTTTGAGGACAACCTGGCCGGATAAAGAATTCGTGGCTGGAAGTGTTTCTCATTCAGAATCTTAAATATACCATACACTGCCTTCTCACCTCCATAGTGCCTGTTGAATGCCTTGAACTCAGTCTTATGTGGTGTAGTAGTCAGATTCAGGTGTCAACTTGGCCAGACGATGGCACCCAGTTGTTGCTGTGGACTTAAGTCATCAACATGTAAAAATCATCTATGGTTGATGACATCCGTGGCCAGCTAAGAAGAGTGGTTTCTGCAATGAGTGAGGCTTAATAGGAATGATCAGAAAAAAGAGAAATGATTCAGTATATCCAGCAGAGCTCAGCACAGCCCAACACAATGCAGCTTAGGGCTTACAGCTGGCTCAGACCCAGATGTTTGGAGATGCAGGAAAGGACCACCCTGGGGAAAGCTGTTGGAACCCAGAAGCTGGGAGAGAAGCCCAGTAGACATTGCTGTGTTCCTTCCCAAATTAGTAAATTTGTAACTAAAAAAATTTCCCACTATAAAAGCCAATCCATCTCACATATATTGCATTTCAGTAGCCTTAGCAAACTAAAACATTGGTTTCCCTTGTACGCTTTTCTCTTGCTGCTTTCAGGACTTTCTGCTTCTCTTCAACATTTGACAATCTGATTAGTATGTGTCTTGGAGTAGGCCTATTTGTATTTATTCTATTTGGGCTTTGTTTTGCTTCTTTGATTTGCACATTTATGTCTTTTATAACAGTTGGGAATTTCCCCCCAATTATCTCTTCAACTAACCTTCTCAGCCTTTTACTCTTCTTTTTCCTTCTGGGACACTGATGATTCATATATTTGTGCTCTTTGTGTTGTCCATCATTTCCCTACAATCTAATCCCATTTTTTCCTACCTTTCTTGCCATTTATTCTTTTGTGTGCTTGAATTGAATTGTCCTGTCTTCTAGCTCACTTATTCTTTCTTCTACCTCTTCAAATTTGCTGTTGTATGTCTCTAGTATGTTTTTAAGTTGGTCTACAGTATCTTTGGTCTCTGTGAGATCTATGTTTAAATTTATTCTTTAAAATTCTTTTTTCTGCTCTTCTAGTGTCTTCTTGATATTCTTTAAGTCCCTATGGACAGAATTGATTCATTGTTCCAAATTCCATGTCCTCTTCAGTGTTTTAATTTAATTGTTTGGCTGGGCCATATCTGCCTGAATCTTCATGTGCTTTGTGATTTTCGGTTGCATTCGAGATTATTTTTGCAAGTTAATTTCCTTGACTTGTCTAAGGTTTTGTATTGTGCTGAAAGTCCCTTTTTGCACTTGGCTTATAGGTAATTTCCCACCAAACCATGACCCAGATCTCATGGAAGGGGTGCAATTCTACTTGAGGCTTCCCAATAGATGGTGCTCTTGAGCCACCTCATCCCCTTCTCCTGCCTCTCCCTCACTGTAGCAACTGGCTGAGCAAGATGGAGGCCCAATGTAATTCCAGCCAGGTCCACTGATCTCAGCACTTGCTGAGAGCTGCCAACCCTGGGGCTGGGGAGTGAGGAGTGTGCACCTCAGTAGAGATTCCACTTATGGACCTGATGGGTCTGGTAGACTCCACGCTCCCACCTGGGATGATCTTGAGCTGTGGGGCTGGATATTTCGACTGTCCCTGCCCACAGCCAGCCTGGAAATGCCTGGTGTCTGGTCCCAGCGAGGGGCCAGGTGGCCGTTCACAGTAGGTGGTTGGGCACGCTTCTGGGTTCCGTATGGCAACTCCTGGCTGGAGTGGATGGACAGTCCATTCCTTCAGACCTGCATGTCCCCATGCTGCCATTTGCCCCAGTGGGCTCACACTTGAGCTCATTCACCCCACTCTCTCTGACTCAATTTCTCCACTTTTTCATCTAGGACTTGTATAGTGTAGGAGACCTTCTCTGGTCACTCACACCCTGGAACTGCAGTCACAGTAATTTTTTGGTCCCTTCTCTTGTTCCACAAAGTGGGGGTGAGCTCAGTCTATCTTATTCCACTATTTTCTTGGAAGCCTCTCTCAGATGCTTTTAACAAAAGAAATATAACATAACTTACAAAGAGGAATCCACAAGGCCTCCCCACAAACTATTGCTATCATGAGATTGATATTTCCTTCCAGCCTGTTACAATAATTTTGATATATGTGCATGTATATATATGTGTATATGTGTGTACCTATGTACATATATCTATATATGTATTTGTAATTGTTATAAGGTATTTTAAATTTTTATATATATATATAGTTGCTTGTTTCACTTATCATTTAAAAAAAATGTATCATTGATTCATTTCAACTGTTATATTTCCTCTAAGGCTTGGGTCATATTTTATTTATCCTTTTGGTGAGTGGTGGACATTTAGGCTGTTTGCAATATTTCACTCTCATAGCAGTGCTGGTCGAGTCTTCTTTGACTTTACAACCACAAGGGTATGTTCCTAGCTTGTATGGTACATCCATTTGCAACACTACCAGAAAAAAGAGAAATGATTCAGTATATCCAGCAGAGCTCAGCACAGCCCAACACAATGCAGCTTAGGGCTTACAGCTGGCTCAGACCCAGATGTTTGGAGATGCAGGAAAGGACCACCCTGGGGAAAGCTGTTGGAACCCAGAAGCTGGGAGAGAAGCCCAGTAGACATTGCTGTGTGCCTTCCCAAATTAGTCACTGAGGCCCTTATTCCTTCCTGCAGCCTGTCTCTCATTTTGGGACTAACAATTCACAACCATAATAAAATCTGAACACCTTATCTGGCCTATAGACCTGCTCCCACCCCCCACCCCCGCCCCCGTGGTCTGCCTGAGCCCATTTCCTGCCTCTCCTCCTTTCCTCAGTACTCTCCTGCTCTGGGCTGCTCTGCTCTTGGAATATCTTAAGCGCTTCCCAACTCAGACCTTTTCTCACTGTTCCCTCTGCCTGGAAAGTTCTTCCCGTGGACCTGCGTTGTCCAATAAGGTACTTCTTGCCACCAAAGGTTACTGTGCCCTTGAAATGTGGTTAGTGTGCATGAAGAGCTGAATTTTAAATTTTATTTCATTTTAATTTAAATTAAAATGTCAGAACTGATTGCTTGGCACCATGTGGGGGAGGCTGGTGCGTGACCATTGCCATATTTTGACCACCATACCCAGTTACCAGGGGCCAAACCTCCGTTCCTGGTTAGTGGGGGACCACCCTCCATGCCCAGTTACCCTGGAACCCCTCCCCTCCATGGGAATCCTGCCAGGCCTGCCATGGGGAAAGGGGTCTGCACCCGTGCAGTCCAAGGTTCAGGGGTGAAGGTGTCCCCCAGGGGCCCCATTAAAGGAAGGAACGAAAGCTCAGGATCTAGGCATGGATTTGCTATAAAATCTTTTGAGAGGTCTTTTTGCATATCCAATTTAAATTTTCTCTCAGAAGAGTATGGGAGAACTAATGAAGAAGATGACCAAGGGTCACCTGAAATTGTGATTGGCTCATAATAATCCCAGGACAAAGTTAGAGATCAGGATTCAAGCATAAGTTTCCCTAAGACGTTTGTTATAAAGGCTTGAGCCTTTATGTTGTGTGAATGGGCTGCGAAGAACCCGTATGGTTTGTCCTTACTCCAGGGTTCCAAGCAAGTGCTGTCCTGTCCTGGAAATGGGCCAAGATCATTGAGGCCAGGGAAAAGGAGAAAAAGAAGAACAAAGAAAACACTGCAAAACCCAAACAACTGAAACAGGATTGAAGAGCAGAACAGGTTCTGAAACCAGAGGAAAATCATTTGGAAAAAGTATACAGCTTTGGAAGGACTCACTAAGGTTTCTGCTTCAGATTTCATGATGGTATACAGTAAACGCAGGCTGATCATTTGGGATAATCATGTTAGCTATGACTTTTAGGCTTAGGTATAGTTTGCTGGTATCTGTGACAGTTATTGTGTAAATTAGCATTTATTATGCTACAAAATCTTTATAGACTAACTTAGCCATTTGCCATTTTGTAGCCTATCTACTGAAAGAAAAATATCCTATGGAGAAAAAAATAATTTAGATTACGGACTCTATTCATTCCTTATTTCTTTGAACTTTCTCAGTAGCATTTTTTTTTTTTTGGGTAATGGTGGTGGTTTATGGGCCGGGAATTGAACCCCAGGGTCTCCCGCATGGCAGCTGAGAATTCTACCACTGAACCACCCATGCACCTGAACTCTATTCAAATAATTGCGTAACTTATGATCATATTCTGAAAAAAGAATGTAAAAATCTGAATTGTCTTCTCTGAGATGAAAAGTGTGTTTGAGCTTAGAAAAGATACAGTATATTAATCACATCTTTTGTCATTATTTTATCATTTCTTGGAATAGAATAATTTCTGGCTTTCTCAAAGCAAAATAATATTAATTAATTAATACTTTGTGTCTGTACACTTTTTCTTATTATTTTGCCTTTCTACTAGTGATATAATTATCAGACATTCTGCATTTTTTAACCTAATTTTATAAAGAATGCTCTTGTCTTGACTAGTAGAATACTGCCTACTGGATATAACAATTTGTATATATAAGAGCATGAGCATTTTCTTAGAGATGATTTATTGAATGGAACAAAATTGTAATTTAAAGCTTACAGTATAAATGCCATTGTATTACCTTAGCAACTGTTTATTTTTGCTTGTGCCAAGTAGAAATGTGAAACAGTTAAAATTCCCATCAGGTAATTTGCTTATTATATAGATACCATTTTTGCTTTTTACTCTTTTTTTTGTTTAACTTGTGTGGTGGTAATGCCTTATACTTTTTGATCAAACCAGTTTAAGGTGAAAATTAAAATTTCAAGTTTCTTTTAAGGAACTTTTAAGATGAACAGGTAAGGCATACTTCATAAGTGGTGTTCTCGTTTACAAGCTGGAATGCGATATATCAGAAACAGAACAGCTTTCAAAAAGGGGAACTGATCAAGTTGCAAGTTTACATGTTCTAAGGCCATGAAAATGTCTAAATTAAAGCAAGGCTATAGAAATGTCCAATCTAAGATATCCAGGGAAAGATATCTTGGTTCAAAAAAGGCTGATGACATTCAGGGTTTCTCTCAACTGAAAAGGCACATGGCAAACGTGGTGACTAGCTTTCTCTCCAGGCTTCTTGTTTTATCTCCAAAGGTCTCTGACTGTGTGGGTTCTCAAGCTTTTTCCAAATTGGTTCTTCTTAAAGGGCTCCAGTAAGCAACCCCACCTTGAATTGGTGGAGACACATCTCCATGGAAACCATCTAATCTAAAGTAACCACCCACAATTGGGTGAGTCACATCTGAATGGATAATCAAAAAGCTCCCACCCTGCAATATTGAATGAGGATTAAAGGACATGGCTTTTCTGGGGTACACCACAGATTCAAACCAGTACAAGTGGTAAGGAAAAATTTGATTGCTCCTAGTAGTAACGGGTGGTGAAAATAGGTAAATTATGTCAAATGAGAATGTTACATTTAAAAGTAAAGAGATAATATTTTTCAGTAAATAGTATAACTGTAATTTTTACTATTAAACATGGCTTTGTAAATGCATGGTCAAAATTTTTTTTTCATGGTCAGTCTTTAATAGCTTATTAATGTTTTCCTTACTTTTAATATGAATTTTAAGTTCCAAAAATTTTTCCTCCAGCTCTTTTCCATCATATGGCAATACACATGGCGGTGTATCTCTCCCAGGTTCTGTTGACTTCTAGCTTCCTGCTGTATCCCTTTGCTTTCTCTCTCTCTCTCTGTCTAACTTTCATTCTGCTTATAAAGGATTTCAGTACTCTGGATTAAAACTCAACCTGACTGAGGTGACCACACCTCAACTGAAGTAATATCTACAAGAGATCCTAGTTACATGGGTCCATTGTAGACCAAGCCCAAGAATGTGTTCAAACTGGGGTTCACAACTGAATCCATCATACTAGGTTAAAGGGAATGCATTAGTAAAATGAATTTCACCCATTTCTTTTTGTATTTTTCAATCTGGCTAGCATAAAATGTATTATTACCTATGTGGCTTGCGTCAAACTTCTAAAATGGACAGTAACAATTTAGACCTTCTCAAGTGTGTGGCTCCTTCTCCTTCAGGTCTTTGCTTCAACATCACCTCCTTGGAGTTCTCTCCTAACAGGACAAATGTGAGCAGAACTTATCCTTCCCTGCGGTTGCCCCCCTCACTACCACCACATGGCCTTGCCTTGTTTTCATCAATAGCACCTGCTCCTTCCTGCCATTTTGGGTTGTCTCTTTGTTGTTTGTCTCAGCACCATCTCAGTAAGAGCCTCTGCTCTCTTGTTGACTGCAGTCTGCCTGGTTTCTTGGAACACTGGTTTGATGCTCATAAATATTCATTAAATGGACACATCCCAATCACTTCTCATGAAAGTTTCCAAGAACTTACAAAACAAACCCCACCTCACACACGCACCACCAACCCACGGTCTCAGAACTATGTAACTTGAAATCTTTTTCTATTTTGGATTCCTGATGCAATTTGATTTAATTATTTTTAATTTGCCACCCAGGCTTCCTGAAAGGTGGAAAAATAGGATGGGATGGAGGGAAAGAGACAGTTTGGATTTATGCAGGAGGCTGCAGCTTGATAAAAGATCATGGCTAAAACGAAACAAAAAAAAAATCAATCAATCATTCGTTTCTTGATGGCTATTTTAAATATTTAGCTGAAATTGTCCTCATCTGGGTGTCAGCTGTTTTCTCTGCAAACATCCATATAACCCTTGTGCTCTCACACAATGCTGGGGGGCTGGGGGCAGCCCCAGCTGCAGGACACCTTTTGTGTTTTCAATTTAAAGCCTCTGGGTTGATAGTTCACATTAACATGGAGAGAAATATACAACTTGTGAGTTGGAAAAGCAGTTTTTACTCATAAAATCCTTTGATAGTTTAGCCATCTGGTCAGAGTGAAGCCCCGCATAAAAGAGGCCCAAATGAGGTTAAAGGGCAGTCTCTTTGTGGGTCAAAGGGGCCTAGGAGAGTTTGCTCTAGTGGACTTCACTAAAAGGATGCCTGACAAATTATTGCGCATTCCATCGCTTTTTGCGTAAGTATTTGATTACAGTGGGTAGGAATGTTGTTGATATTTTCAACCTTGAAGAGGGGAGGAGGAGAGGACAGAGCTCTGCTCATTAATGCTTCTCAGAACATCATATTCCTGCCCGTGTACTGGACAGCTCTCAGCATCGCATTTCACAGCCTTTGCTCTGCTCTGTGCGGGGATCAGTTTAATAATAATTTTAAAAAGTCTGTTGGCTTTGCAGTGGTGTGAAGAGATATTTTCCTGCCCCTTGGGGAGAAAGAAACTAGCACATTGCTTTCCCCCAAACTACCAGGAAAACCCCTCTGCTGTTTTTCTTGCTGTTTAGTAATAAAATCAGAAAGGAAACTGCATTACTTGGAACCCTGTGCTATTTCTGGTGTGAATGTCAACATAAGCAGCCGTATTTATGGCTTTATTTCTTAGAGGTGATCACAGACAGAAGGGAATTCGAGGTGATTAAGTGTCATTTTCCTTAGAGGCCTGGACAAAAGCAGAGGAAATAACTCGGTTTTATGGGGTCTTTGATAATACAAGTACAGTATGTAAATGGCAGGTCTCTGAATGACTCTAGCACACAGCTTGGATTTTTAAAAAGCGCCGAAAAGACATTCCCTTTTTTTGAGATTAGGAAGAATTACGATGTTATCCGTGAACGCACTTCTCTGTGTGGCCTTGGAAGGTGGGAGAGACCTTCCAGCAAAAGACACAGGCACCTGGCCACCTTGGCAGATCTTTTGCACTAGCAATTTAGAGTTTATTCGTTAGGCTTCTGGCTGCCAGTCCAGGAGGAAATGACCTGGTGGTGGAGGTAAAGTGCACCTGCTGCTCCAGAAGAGGGTAAAATCTGCCAGAAGAGACCCAGCTCTTCAACAGACCAGGGCTTTGCTGCAGGGTGGGGAGGAGGTGTGAGTGTGGGGATCGCCTTCCCTCACCTAGGTATTTCCCTGGAAGTGCCTGGCAAGCCCTCAGGCCTCTTTTTTTTTTTTTTTAAATTGTTGCAAAAGACCTGTAACATAAAATTCACAATCTTAACCATTTTCAAGTGAACAATTCAGTGGCATCAAGTCCTTTCATAATATTGGCCAACCATTACAGCTATCTGGTCCCATTACATTTTCATCCCCCCAAAAGGAAACCCTGTTTCCTTTAAGCAGTCCCCAGGACCTCTTATAAAAGAACAGTTTTGCTCATGGTGGCAACAAGGCATTAAGTCCCTAAGAGTTTGGGTGGAGATTGTTTCCTGGATCTATTTCCTTCATGCCAGGATATAAAGCCAGGAGTGGAGTAAATAAATACAAGCACGCACGCACGCACACACACACACATTCAACTAGCTATGTTTGTGCACATGAGAGAAAGAGACAGAAAGGTCAATGGATAAAATAAATCTGGGATGGGGAGGAAGGGGAAGGGAGGGGAGGAGTTGTTCAATATACCATCACCTGCTGGGGTGAAATTTAAGTTCTGCTGACAATGAGGTCTCCCCAGCCATTGTTGTTCTGGCTGTTTTATCACACATCACATTAAAGCAGCACCTTGGTAGGCCTCAGTTTTCTCAAGGGATCAAAAGTTTATAGAATTATTGTGACTTATAACATTAGTGAAAGTCATTAAATAAACAATAAGTGTGCTCATCGACAAGCATTTACCAGGCACCGGATGCAGCACTAGGTGCTCATGTGCTTAGTCCCCATTTACAAGATGGGAAGAGCAGGCCATTAACTCATTTTGCAGATTAGGGCATTGAGGCTCCCAGAGGTGAGGACGCTGCTTGAAGTTTATATAATTAATTAATTCAGGAGCTACTGGGTCTGACCTCTTAACATGAAGCTCAATGCCACGGAGAAAGTATAAGTTTAATATAAATCACGTACTGAAATGATGCCAAAAAAACATATGTACTGGTACTTAACCTACACACAGAGGCAGTTTGTAAAATCTGAGTTCTTGGAAAGTGGCAGATATCCTTACTTGCCTACCGAACAGCAATTTCTTCTCAACCCTCACAACCAGACCCTGATTTTTGTACAGATGAAATGGTGCCTGGTTTCTGGATTCGTCTAATCTAGAGCGCTCACACTGCTTTGGTCTCAGGATACCAATTTAGAAATGAAAACTGAGAAACTTAAAAAATAACTGTTGATTGATTTGCTTAAAAACAGCAATCCTACGACATAGTAACATAAATAATTTTTATGAAGCATGTTTTGGGCAACTTCATTTCCCAAAATTAGGAAAAAAAAATTTAGTGAAAAGAGTGGCATTTAGTCTTTTACATTATTTGTGCATTTCTTCAATGTCTGGCTTAATGGAAGACAGCAGGATTCTCAGATGGGCTTCTGCAGATCTGCGTCAGTCTGTTGTGATAGATTGTTTTGGTTGAAGCACGACAATAAAATCTAGCTCTCACAGATATGTGGCTAGAAAATGGAGGAGTATTTTAAAGGCCTTTTTAGATAATCCTGGTATTTTTAATTTGATGCCTCACCAAAACTTAAAAAGTGGTAGTTTCTTAAAGGTTAGTTGTAATATAGATTTTGAAATAAATCAATGAACTTTTCATACTATCTGTTACATTAAAACACATTGATCTATCTTGTATACCGAATGGGTTTTACCTTGGCATGTTTTTATAACAACATGCCTTTGGAAAATACTGCTTTGCCATTTACTTAGGTCTTCCAAATGTTGACACATTTCATTATAAAGTATCAATAAACAAATCATGTTTGTTAATATTGCCACTGATCTCGTGGGAAAAGTTTTGCCACATTATGAAATTGTTGAGTTCATGGTGGCAGATATATTTCAAAATTCTAATTTTTGCTTGAAAGCTCAAATAAATGCTAGCATTGGCAACAAATATAGGGTGTTGTTTCCCTTGAACTGATAGATTCACTTTATATGGATTCGAGAAAAGTCTGCCACATTTTTAAGTTTGAATAACCAACATTTTTGTACTTTTAAAAGTACAAAATTTTGTGTTCCATGAAAAATATAACTAGTTCAAATGGCAGCTCAAGACACAATGTGAAAGGGTTTCCTTCGCGGGAACTTCCCTTTTTACTGCATAGAAGCTAAAAAGAAGGTTGCAACTTCATAAATGAAGAAACTTTACTGCTTCATCAAAGACATTCTTACATGCAATTGGCCTTAAAAGAACAAAACAATTGCACATGGAAATGCTTTGCAAGCCGCAACCTTAGGAATGTATGTATACATTATTCATTCAGTCATTCAACGAAAGGTTTTTGAGTCCTGGATAAGTTATGAATTAGGTGCAGGACAGAAAACCAAAAATAACAGTGGTTCAAACAAAGAGAGAAGTTTATTGCCCTCAGGTAAACATACGCAGTATGATGCCAGGATGGCAATTCCATGATTATCAGGAACGGAGGCCTATTCTATCTAGTGGCTCATCCCACTGGGGCCCAATATAGAAGCCTGAGATCCAGTGTCATGTCCAAGTTTACCTGGCAGCCAGGAGGAAGGCCAGGAGGGAGACCACACTCCTTCCCTAAGGCCATTACTGGGAAGTCGCATATGACGCTTTAACTTACATCTTGGTCAAAATGTGGTCACATGTCTGTACCTAGCTGCAAGGGAAACTGGGAAATATGTCTTTGTTCTAGACAGCACTGTATCTGCTAATAATCAGGGTTTCTGCTTACTCAGGAGAAGAGGAGAATGGCTACTGGGGGTCAAGAGCAACCTCTGCCACAGGCACCGACCATGTGCCATTTATGAGACATTGATGGCAGAGTTGATTAATATATTAGCTTATACCAGAAAAATAAAGTACACCTTTCATTCATATTTATATTTTACATTTATTCATTCAAAACCTCTTTCTTGAGGGCTATTTGTACAGCTCAAGAAATATGAGACACTCTGTTGATAGGGAAATAAAGCGAAAGCAGAAGAAAGTGTTATCCAACAAGAGAAATAACCTGTTGCGTTAGGTAGCTTATGCTCAAGAAATAAATCAGAAGCCATGGCAAACATTTTTTTCTAAAGGAATAACTAATGATATGTGCAAAGTTTTAGCAATAAGGTAGCTTACTGCACTTTTACAAAGAAGTGAAAGATGGAAAGTAACTGAAATATCCAGCTATTAATAAATCAATTGTGGTACATAGTTGAAAACAATGCTGTAAAATAAGAATTATACCTAACATTTGTCCCTTATTTACTTTCTAGTGGACAGTGTACCAACTCTTTACATATATTAACTAATATAATCTTCACACCAGGCCTGTGAGATAGATAATGATAATTTTCCAATTTTACAGATGAGGAAACTGAGGCAATGGTGTGCAGCAGGAGGTGGACACCAAAGGCTTTCCAGAACAAGCTACTTTTTTGTTGTGTGGATAAAAAAAGTAATATTTATTTCCATTATGTAACTGTGTATATGTTTGGGCTCACCATGCTAGAAGATACCATGAAGAGGTTTGATAACTATTCTAACCAATAATGACCAAGTTTGGATTTAGGAGACATTTCAAACAAGAAAAAGAAAGAGCAAGGGTCTGGGTGGACCCTATTACAAGAAGAACTGACAACAAAGATCTATTTATATTAGGTAAGAGAAAAAGCAAAAAGACCTTCAGTGATCTTGCGAAAACGGGACAAGGCAAATTACAGATTGACACAATGGGCTAAGTGATGAGATGAGCTAGAGGTCCCACACCAATATCTTGCAAGGCATTAGAAAATTGGACACGGTATAGGGTATTTTTTCATGGTGTGGAACTGTCTACAGGCTCTGGGACATCTGCAGTCCCTGGCTCCGCCCACCAAATGCCATTGGAGCCCCTAGTTATTACGACAGCCAAAAATACCTCACCAATCTCCAACATGCCCCTGCTGTCTGTGCAGAGTCCTCAGAATGGCTTAAAGGTCCCTTGCTTACCTCCCTAGGGCCTCTTTCTGTGAACAGGGCCATGGAATGGCCTGAGGGCAGGTGAACAGGGAGAAGGGCTTAGATGAATGAAATATCTATGGGCAACGGATGAAACAAGGGTGAGCATTCTTGCTGAAGTGTGGGTGTGTTCTGAGCGGGTGACTGCAGGCACATTTTACAGTGGGGAAGGGGTTGCACTGATCCCATGGGCCAAACTCCTCTTGCAACATGGGTGCCAAACCCACCTCCCTGTGACCCCTGGGCTGCGGTCAAGCAGGGGACATTGGAACTGCCATGGGGATCCTTGAAGAAATCAGTCTGTGATGGGGAAAGGGTACTGGGTGTGCAAGGTTGTGGTCAGTACAAGAAGGGAGGGGATCGCCATCCAAAAAGGGCCTCCATCTCCTGGACCAGGGTCTCTCAACCTCAGTGCTATTGCTGGAGAATTTTCCATTGTTAGGGCCGCCCTGGGTATTGCAGGCTGTTTTTCAGCATCCCTGGCCTCTACCCACTAGTGACACCCCAAAATATCTTAGACATTGCCAAATGTCCCCTTGAGGTGGGGTAGGGGTGGGGGAGCAAAACCTGGTTGAGAACCCCGTCTGAGAGTAAGCCACTTTTAGGTTGTGATGTGAATAGTTATCATCCTGCCTGGCTTCCAGTAGAGCCTACAGCCAATAAAGACGGCACAAAGGGGTGTGATCCTGCCCCAGCCTTCAGCCAACAGAGGTCCGCTAAGGACTCAAGCTGCTGCAATTCCCCTTGCAAAGAGCACCAGAACTAAAAGGAGGCCACTGCGGCTGGAGTGGGGTGGGCCTGGGGGAAGGTGATTGAAACTGAATCAAGGGCAGGAGCTGAGGTTGTATGCTTTGTGTGATGAGAGGGTTATATGGAGCCAAGTCACAGCATCCACTTTAATTTTAAAAGCTTGCTCTGGCTGTTAGGTGCAGAACATAACGTCCAGGTAGAAGGCTGCTACAGATGTCTAGGCAGGAGAGGATAGTGAGGCTTGGACTCAGCTTGTGGTGGTGGTGATGGAGCAAGGTCAAGGAGTTAGGGTAAGGTGCAGGATAAAGGGCTTGACCACGCATAGGGTGGGATGGGCAAGGAAATGAGAATCGGTGATGCCTACTTGGGTTTGGCCTGAGATTGATGATGCCCTTATTGAGATGGGGAAGTCTACAAGGAACAGAGAAGTTATGGGTGGTAGAGGGTGTATGCAAACCACCAGTTAAGACTGTCTTCTTTCATTCATTTCTTCATATTTCATTTGTTCTTTATATTTCATTGTTAGCCAGAACTTTACCCTAGGAAACGGGGTCCAGGGTGGGGAAGGGTAACAGCAGCTGAAAATTGTGACAGGAAAGTGAAAGTCCTGGACTCTTTGCTGATTTCCGGAAATCACATAGACTCAAAGTGGGAAAGAAGAACTTGAGATTGTTAAATCCAACGTGCTTGGTATTTTTTTTTTTTTTTATGTTTTACTCTTTTGAAGTGAGAGAACAACTGTGTCCGCTTGCTTCTGTTATCTTGGGCTCATTATACTAGAACTGAAGAAGAGATGTTGCCTCAGGCAAGATCATCTACCTGAAGTTAGGAGTGGCCTGAGGCAAGTTCATCTACTTGAATTTAGGAGTGGCCTAAATGTCATTGCCAGTTGTGACTAAGCTCTGTGTTGAGCACTTCAGCTGTTTCATGGAATTCTCCCAACAAACATACGAGTCTCAATCTTACCAGGCACCTTGGTGTGCTATCTGTGCAATTCAGGAACTATCTATCTGTCAGGTGTGTTACCTAATGGGGCCACAGAGACAGATCCTACCTGGGAGTGGGGTGGTGGTTAGGGGGTGGCATGACTTTGTCCTGCCTCAACCTGATGAGGCTGAGAGGCATTTCCCAAATTTCCTTACTTGCATGTTTTCGGTTAGCGCAGTCCACAAGGATGATTCTCTGGAGGCCTGGGGAGTGAGAGGGAAGCAGCAGTCATTCTGTAGCTGGAACTCGTTGCTGCTGAGCTGCAGACTAACCTTGCTGGCAGGACACAGTGTCTGGGCCTGCAGACACTCCACTGTGCCCCACACCCTCCTTCAGCTTCTCTGACACCTGGGCCAGGAGTGTGTGCTCAGCTCCATGATGAAGTGTCCATTTCTTCAGGATATCCAGTCAGCAAGGCCAGATGGACTGGCACAGGTTTCAGTCCATCTGTGACAGTTTGAAGCTATTATGTACCCAAGAAAAGCCATGTTTTTTAATCCTTATTCAATATTGCCAGGAGGGACCTTTCTGATTGTTTCCATGGAGATGTGACCCACCCAATTATGGGTGGTAACTTTTGATTAAATGTTTCTTTGCAGATGTGTCTCCACCCATTCAAGGTGGGGTTGCTTACTGGAGCCCTTCAAGAGGGAACCATTTTGGAAAAAGCTTTAGAGCCTCCAGAACTGACAGAGCCAACAGAATGGACAGAGCCCCAGGGAAGCTGTTCAAGATTCCTGGAGAGAACTAGCAGACGTCACCATGTGCCTTTCCAACTTAGAGAGAAACCCTGAACATCATCGGCCTTCTTGAACCAAGGTATCTTACCCTAGATGGCTTAGATTGGACATTTTCATAGCCTTGCCTTAATTTGGACATTTTCACAGCCTTACAACTGTAAACTTGCAACTTAATAAATTCCCTTTTTAAAAAGCCATTCTGTTTCTGTCATATCACATTCCAGCAGCTTTTGCAAACTAGAACATTGTCCTTGCAGGGTTTCAGCCTGCCTTTGTCTCCCCTACTTTATCTGCCTTTCCTTCCTGGCTGCCTCAGACATGGAAACTCAGCCTTACAGACACCACTTAGTCCCCACCGCTGTGAACAGCTGATTCCTGGTTCTACTTCTCTGGATGAACCTGACTGATACAGACAGACAGGCACACAGTTCATAGCAGTACAAGATCAGAGAGAGGTGCACTGAGGGGAGCCTGAGAGCATGGAGCATGGGGGTGGGTGTAGGAGAAGCACAAAATAGTTCACTGTATGTGTGGAAAATAAAACAACTCCATTTCCCCATCTGTAAAGGAGACCTGGTGTTTATAACCATCTATCTCACAGTGAAGCTTGGAAAACTGGATGATCTAATACATCTAAGGTTCCTGGAACCTTACAAAGAGGTGAGTCATTATTCCTCCAGGCAGGTGGGAAAAGATGGGAATTGGAAGACCTGAGTTCAAATCCAAGACCTGACCCAGCCGCACCTCTGAGCACCTTAATCTCAGAGCCACAAGTCATCCATGACTGGGACTAAGAAAGTCTCTCACAGGGATGCTGTGCCCACGAAGATTTTTTTCAGCTGCAAGTAGCCATGGCTTAAATCCTAAGGATGCATAAATCCTAATGATCGCCCATAACAAGATGTCTTGGAGGTAAGCGGCCCCAGATGGGTTTGGTGACCCCTAAAAGCCACCACAGTGCCAGGCTCTTCCCACCCTTTGCTCTGCCCTCCTTGCATCAGCTTTCCATCCTTAGGTTGGCTGCCCCATGGTTGCAAGATGCTGTCACAGCTATCATGTCCTCACACAGCCCATCCAAAGACTAGAAGAAAGGGAGTGAGCAGAAAGGGTTTCTTCCAATATTGAATCTTCCCATCCACAGTTATGGGGCTAACTGGAACAAACGAAACGGCATGCTTGGTCAGAACTCCTGGCGTAACCCTTAGGAAAGGCATGCCCTCCTGGTGTTGGACTGGGAGCTGGGAAGATATTAGACTAGTGCTGCTGAGGATCCCACGCAGTAAAATTGCCTGAGAGGGAAGCAGGGCTCATGAGACAGTGTCTGAATACCTGGATACAACTATGCCTGAAGCTAGAAAACTCTTGGCCTTTTCATTTATGCAAACCAAAACATTTTCTGTTTTGCCTAAGCCCATTGGCACTGGGTTTCTGTCACAATCAAAGGAGACTTGACTGTAACACCTTAAGTTTTTCCCTCTGTTTCTAAGATCTCTAGAGATAGACACAAGACTTATCTCAATAAATCCATTGCTTTTGTAAAAATTAGTTTAAAATAATTTTAGAAACAATTCTAGAACAGCTTTCTTAATCTAGCATGCATTGAGGGGTGAGTGGAGATTTGTCAATGCAGGAGGTTTGAGTGGTATTCAGGAAGTTGTTATATTATTCTTTCCTGTATTTATAAATAGTCATTGCAGCAGTTTTGCTATAGAAAAAGCATGGAAACCATGAATATAGCAATGGTAGGCTAATGGCTAGAAGCAGAAGGTGCAGCCATGTAGTAAAATATTATGCAGATACTTAAAAAAAAAGGAAATGTGGTGGGTAGTTCTCTACATATTGATGATATGGTCAACCTCCAAGGTGTAAAAGTGAAAGAAGAAAATACAACTCCATGTGGCTATTATACTTCATTTGTAGACACACAAAAAAAGGTACAATATAAAAGTATAGTCTTATGAATATACAAAAACCTCCAGAAAGATATTCAAGAGATCAATAATGGTGATTGTCTCTGGGCTGAGAACTGGATGGTTGGGGAGCATGGGAAGGAGATATTTTTACTGCGTAGCCCTTTGTACCGCTAAGTACTATGTGAATGGATGACCTCTTTTGAATAAATAAATCACATACATGGAAACAATAACCAAACAAAAATCCCCAGATGCCCAAACACTTTGTGGTCAGGTGTCCTGACCCAAGAAAAAGTTAAGAACATTTGACTTAGAATTTTGCTCTGTCTTGAAATCATATTAGGGATCAGGCTTTGCTAATAGAGTTCAGCTAAGGAATATAAAATCTTCTGTGGATTTGGAGTTAGCCCTGATGTCCCAGGATTAATTCTGAGCTGCTGCTCTGAGTTTTCTCTGTAATGATGGTATGCAATAAATATATGAGGATGTCTGTACTGTGGTTTTCCCTGGATGTTGGTATTCACAGTGGTTTATTGGCTTCTTGCTGCCTTCTTCTGCATATTTTGGGATTTTTGTGCTGCATGTTTATTTAATAATTTAGGGTGGGGAAAAATTAATGTAATTCAAAATAAATATGGTGACAAATAGGTTTCCATAAGAAAAATTTAAAAGAGCCAAAATAAAATAAAAACGTTTTAAAAAGACACAGCTGTCTGGCAGGTTGGAACTGTGTGGCCTCTTATCTTTCTCAGAAATATTAAGCTCCCAAGAAGTAGATGAAAAACTTTACCCTCCATTAAATCCTAAAACAGTGAAAGCGAATGATCCATCTCCGACAGTGTCATATTTCCGGAGGGGACAGTGGTTATGAATCTCTCTCTGCTCTGTACGCTCCATTAAGCCCTGTTAGGAAGAATACTTTCAAGCTCCAAGAGACAATTAATATCTTACTGGCAATGGCATTCTTGAATAGACAACTGGGATTTTAATTACACTTGAGCAGAAGGTAATACTTTCTAGGGCTGGGTAAAAACAGTCATTCGGAAGTAAAGTTGGGGGTCATAAAAACTGGGGATTACTTTAGTTAGTCATTTGTAACAAGTAAATGGTTGTGTTTTAACTTCCTGGAGTTAGGGTGGGGGTGGGAGGAGGCAAGAGGGGTATTTTAGGAGGAGGGAGGAGAGAGTTCAGTGAGGGAGAAAAAGGCCTTTATGCTTGTTTTCCCCTGGTTTTGAATTCATAAATAATTATATTTATTCTCAGAAGGGCCAAACCTCAGACATAGCCTCCCTACACATCTGTGGCCCAAGTAAAAAGAGTGGCTGTTGTTTATCCAGTGCAGTGATCATTTCTATAGGAAATGTGCCATCTCATCAAAGGTTGGAAAGAACAACCGGAAAGCAGACACCTAATCTTCAAATGACCTTCATGACCTGGCCCAGTGGCTCTCAAGGGGTGGGGGGGCGATTTAGCCTCCCAGGGGACACTTGGCAATGTTTAGAGACATTTTTGGTCGTCATGACTGGGGATGTGCTACTGACCTCGAGTGTGAGGAGACCAGGGGCGCTGTCTACCGTATCACAATATGCAGGACAGGCTCCCACAGTGAACAGTTATCTGGCCAGATGTCCACAGTGCTGAGGTTGAAACCCTTGTTTAGAGCTGTGTTCAGTGGTGTATCTGGAGGAACGCTTCTCTGCCAATCTGCTGCCATATGAATTCAGAGCAACAATTCCTTCCTTGGGATTTGGCCTAGCCCACGTCATTATCATTTGGTTTGGGGAGGTATTCAGATCCCAGGAGGACTTGCAGGCTACCCCCCAAACAGCGGCATTCATTTGTATCCTTTGTCTGCCCACCAGATACTACTTACCATTTACCCCAGCACCTAAGAAATAGCTGAAAAGGCATAGAAAATAGAAATGAGATAGTTCTTTCCCTTCGTAGGGGTGGTATGGGGAAAATCAGAAAAGTCCAAAGAGGAAGTTTGGCTTCATGGTAATTTCTCTCATTGAAGCAGCATTCTTAAAAAGTTTTGGGTGAAGTTCAAGGGGGTCTGTAAACCCCTTGAAATTAAATGCATAATGTAATCAATAAGTGCATTTTTCTGGGCAGAGGCACTTAACACTGTCTTCAGATTCTCATTGGAATGTGTAATCCCCAAAAGATTAAGAACTACTGTTGCAAAGCACTTCAAATACCATTTGTGGCTAAATGCAATTATTTTCCATTTTTGAATAGACCACACTTATATATAGAGAAAATATAATCAAACAATATAAAAGGGTAGCCAGAACTGGGAAAAGGGTGAGTTAATGTCTCATTTGCTGGAGCTGCAAAATTTAAGAGGGTGCAAAAAACAAAACAAAACACCAAAACAAAACAACTCAGTAATCAAGGTAAATGCTATTATATGCAATATTTTATAAACTCAAAATTAATGGAAAAATTCATGGTGATCAACATATCAAAATTCATGGTGATTAAAAATATCAAAATTTCAAATAAAGACAGGGTCAGTACTATTTTCCCTTTTGCCTCAGGCTCCAATATGGCTTGGAAGGAACTGCTATTGATCCTAGAAGTTTCTTGTGTATACTTCCAGAGATTTGCCATGCAAATACAGGCAAATATGTACATATATCTACTGTTTACACATGTACTTTCTTTTACAGTACACATTCCATTTTATACTTTACTTTCTTCATTTAATATATCCTCAAGATTGTTCCACATACATATGGAACATGCCATATATTTAGATGTTAAAATACATATTTCATTTATTACAATTCGAAAAGAAAACCCACTCATCGTCTTCTCTTTTGAAGCACTGACCTAATACATTGCTTTGTATTATTTGAACCTACTTCTGCAAAGCATGGGCTTTCCTTGTAGAATCTATTTCTCTATTACTAAATGCTATATTTGTTTGCCTTCTTATATCATATAAAATTATGCCAAACTCATATAGAGTCTCCTAAATACTTCCAGGGAACTACATTAATTAGTTTTCTCCTTTTAAAAAAAGCATATGCCTCCTCTCCTTCCTCACTGGGGTTGGCAAAGTGGCTTTAAATGGTTCGATTGACTTCGGGAGACTTCCAGGTAAGCTGAGTGTCCTGAGTGGCACGCTGGCCTCCTCAAGTTACTGGCCGCTGCTAATTAGTTTAGAGAGCATAAACCCTTCATATTCTCAAATTCCATTTTCAAAGAAACAGAAGGCTTAAGTCGCCACAGATGCGAATGATGTCACTAAAAGGGACCTCATGAGCTGCAGCCGAAAATCATCTGAAGCTGGTAACCTGACGTAAACCCATACATGGGCCTCTGCTAATACAATTTAGCCAATGCCAGAAACCTACAGCTCGTTCTTTCAGGAACTCAGTGGCCCCCTAATAAGTTCTTAAGAAAATGTGCCTTTTATTTTAGCTCGAGCTTATGGAAAAAAAAAATAAAGTTAGGTATAAGTTTTTTTTTTTTGGAAATCTGACCAGCACAGTATCACAGGGTGTTTTTCTTATGCCAATAAGGATAGCTAGTCAGCAAAACCTACTTTATATATCTAAGTAAACAAAAGCTTTCTTTATTGCTTTTCTAATGACAAATTTACTGTATATATTAATTCAAGAAATAAGTATGGAGGATCCATCTTGTGCCTGGCATGCTTCAAGGTCCGGTGATAAAAGCATGAAAGAGACAAAAGAAACAAACAAAAATCAAATACCACAAAATATGTTCCTTGGAAAGGGAAGACTACGATGGCTTTCTCCAACTTTTTCTTCTATATATTTCTTAATACATATTTTACTAATGTGGGGAACTTAGTGTGAATATACATATCTGAATACATACATATATATATATGTACATACACATATGCTTATACATAAACTATATATATGTATAAGCATGCTATAAAGAGCACATATATAGTATATACATACACACACAGATACATGATGATTCTCAGTATCTAGGGGAATAAGAATCCTCCAAATAAATGATCTTAAAAAACATTCCTTTTCGGCTTTAATCTTTATCTAGAGCTATCCTTAAGATTTCTGAGTCATCCATATATGTAAAAGATTTTTCTGCCTCTTGATTGTGATCAGTGTTGTCATTCTTATAAAGCAAACCACATTAACATGAATAAAAATGACAGTGATAACAGTAGTCATAGAAACAAAATGACCCCAAATTGAGCTCTTACTATATGGCAGATGCAGCCCAAGCTTGCTCCTTAGGCATGCTCTAGAAATCACACAATGGCCCTGGGGGGTTCCACGCCCCAGAAGGGGGCAAGTGAAGCTCAGAGCTCGTAAGTTGCAGCGTCCCATTGCAGATCTGCCCAGCTCCCAAGTACAGCATTTTCCACGATAATGCCATTTAAACATTTAAATAGCTAAATATGTAAATCTACATGTGTAGATCTGGGTCAACTGCTGTATTCCCTAGAGAAGGTAACAGGGAAAAACAGACAAGATCTGGATTTCTAGGCCTCCCACTCTGCTTCAGCTGCTCACCAGAGGGTGATAGGTAAGTCAGGTTTAGCTATAAAATAAATTAATATTCAAAATATGGACCCCCCAAGGATTAAGCCAGCTAATGTATATTAAAAGAAAAAAATATGTAAATTCTAAAGTGCTTTCCAAATCTTCACTACTATATTATTTTCATGAAATATTTGTTACACATCACAACTTCAGGCATAACAGGCTTCTTTATGTTTTTTTTTAATCGCTTTAGTCCTCGTCCCCGTCCCTCCCCTTCAGCACCACCCCCCAATCCCCACCCTCAAAGAGACTAGGCGTCTGAAAAAACTCCAACCCCTAGGCCTCTGTCTCATACCGGTTTCCTGCCTCTTCCCAATCTTGTCATTGAATTTCAAAGCTTTACAATGCCCTCAACAAATTGCTATGGGTATTTATTCACAGTCTCTTTGATATGTGGCTGGTTTACAAAGCAAGCAAATGACCAAGTCTCTTCTCTGATTGGCTACAAAGCCCACATCAATCCAGATAAAAAGTGAAAACTGTCATGATAACCATACTTAGTTTGAAGGGCCCTCAAACACCAAATATTTGCACATACTGAAAATAATTTCCGCAACTTTTTGCCAGATTTTTGGATGAGGATAGACTCAATGCTTACAGTTGGAGATTTCCAGACATAAAAGTTGATCTCAACAACATGTAATATCTTTTCACACAGTGAAATATGGGCATCAATTCAACCCCCTTCCATATGTGATAACTTGAGCTATCATTTCTTTTTTAATGCAACTAAGACATTTTAGTGTAAGATTAGGAAAAAAGAAAACTACATCATTTGCAGTCCATTGCAGGAAGACTACGTTTAAAAATGATGTTTCCATTGAGACTAGCTCTGTTTTAATTCCCAGATAGTTTTATAGATTCACAAATTACAGGAGATCTTGGTTATCCTTTGAAACCATGAACAAGCCCTGCATTTGCCTACTTTCTTACGAAAAGCTCTGGATCAAGCAGTTTGTTTGTGATTACATCAGTAGTAGCATCCAGTTAAAAGTGGGGGAAAGAAGTTTAAAAATGCAAGAATTTCCAAAAGTCCCACATGGTCTGCCAGGCTGCTTCTGCAAATGGAGACAGTATCAGATCTGCATTATAATCGATCTTCCAGATCTCACTAAGGAAGGAGCAGAAGAAGCCTTTTTTACAAACTCTCTCCACCCTCTGCCCACCCGAGTCAGGCAACCAACATAAATTTCAGTGTAACATCCCTAGATAGGATCCTGTTGGAAGTTTATCAAGAGCAATGGACAAGTATACCAGGGATATTTTTCTTTCCAGAGATGTGAATTGTTGATAAATAGCCACACAGGGTTTCTTTTCTTTTTTTCTTTTTTTTTTTTTAACGTTCTGTACTTTTTTTTCCTCCCACACTTATTTAAATCTTCAAAAGCAAAGCCATTCGAGGAGTCACAGCTTTTTGCCTCTTCCCTCCACAAAGAACAAGGTGGAGAGGAAAAAGAAAAGAAAAAAAGAAGATGAAAATGAAGGAGAAGAGCAAAAAGAAGAAATCTGATACAGATAAAAGAAATTAAGCGAGCCGTAATGTCTTCACTTTATTTTAACGGAGCTGTACTGTCCCGCTGGGCCTCCCTTAATCCCAGCTGGGAGAGGGGCTCCTGCTGGGTGGCTAATTAAAACAATTATAAATACAAAGAAGGTATCAATGGCATTCCAAGACTCAAACAAAGAGATGAAGCGTTGGAGATTTAAATTATCAGTGGCCAATCTCTCTTTAGGCATTTCTGGGAGGCGCCCAAAGGTGCCCCAATGCCTTTCCTTACTGACTCACTTCTGTGGGGCCCCCTCCTTTCTTCTACTGGGGTTACTAGACATCAAAATGGTCAGTGATGGATTTAAGGGAAATTAATATTCAGGCCCACAAATACTTCATTGTCCTAGCATGCCAACATAGTGGATCTGAGTTTAAAAACAAAGTCCTGCCTGGGAAAAAGTCCCCTGGCCCATGTTAAGAAGTCAGTATTTTCAAAAACAAGAAAGAAAAAAAATATCCCAAGACCTTTCACCCCAATTCAAAGTGCATGAAAGTAAATGTAAAAAGTGATTAAATAGTTTTTAGAAAATACTTTGGACAATTTAAAGAATATTAGAATTCAATGAGTGTGCTAGAAGTACCTTTTCATTTTTTTCAGTGTGTTTTAATAAGTGGTTTGAAGAATTAAACTTATCAAAAAAATAAAAGAAAGAAAGAAAAAGAAAGAAAGAATGAAAGAGAATCTTTCCTAATTTCTTAGACCGAACTCTTTTTCCTTTTCTGGTTTTTATAGATTGAACATACCAACGGACACTCAAAAGTACAATAATCTAGAGTTGCATGAATTAGTTCTCTGATTATGGTAAAAATTCTCCAATGGGTGTGAAACTTAATGGGATGGGCTAGAGGGAACTGAGGAAAATGTCCAGCAACTTTGAGTAATTTTTGTAATACAGTATGAAACATGTGTCCAACATTGATAAAAATGTGAGAAAAGGAATTACCTGATTCCTTTATTAATAAGCAGTCTACCTTCCTGGGAATAATCCAGAACACTAACCAGGGAAAGGATTCTAAACCTTGCTCTTTATGTACTTGGAACTTATCAAACTACCTTCTAAGTGAGGGTGGCTCAGCGCAATTTAAGGAAATTCTCAGGATTGCCAAGTGAATGACCAGATTGGATATAAAAACTTTCCAGGGGAGGGGGGTTAGTTCGTTCTCCTGAGCTGGTGTGATGAGAGTCTGCACCCTGAGGCCAGGCCCACTGTGCCTCAGGGAGAAAGAGCCAAAGAGCCTTTCCCAAGGCAGGTTCTGTAGCAACTCTCAGCCTTCCTTTTACCCTAAGAGTGTAAAAGCAAAGCAGGACAAAGGAAGTTAAGGTGCAGGAGACTGGAACAAAAACTCGGTGAATGTGCTAGAAGTACTTACTCAGAGCCCTAGAAGGTTACTTCTCCCTCCCCTTTTCCTTTCCTTTTCCCTCTCTGCCCTGCTCCCCGACCTCACCTAAGACTCCCCCTCCCTCTTCCTTCTTCCTTTTTGCCTCTGTTTGCAAGGAGAAGGAGACTTTCTTTGGGAATATCAATAGGTTCTTATTCTTTGTCTTTGGGTTACTTCTTCCACAAGTAACTGGAAGATATGTCTTTTTCTAGGTGTGCAAAAATTATCAATATAGCAGTTTCAGAGGTCTGAGACCGAATGGACCTCTCTGACATAACGCATTTGCAACCCATGATGGTGCTTATTAATGAGAAAAATAGAATTTGACCAGAATGACATTTTTTTTCTTGGGGAAATATGTTGTCTAATAAACACCTTTGTCACCTTCTAGAATTATTACATATCCAGAGTATTACTGTGAAGTACACAAATCCTCTACTTATGAATATTCAGTTCAGAAGCTGCATTGATTTGAATAAAACTCCATGCAGAAGCAAGAGTCTGACAGCTCTGCCAACAACCAACAGAGGGCGACAGATATTGTGATTTGTCACTTTGGTCTCAAAATGTGTAGGCTAAAATAAAGCAAGGATTGAGACACAAATGTGCTCGGGGTGGGGGGGTGGGAAACAGAACAAAACAGACCAGCAGATCTTCTAACGGTATCTGTGGGTCGGGGCCCCATACCTTGCCAGAATGTGTAAAAATTACAAACCCGGCTAACAAACTCTTACATAAAATATTTCATCTTCCTACTTCCACAAATATACATCCATGGTAAGAAAAATAAAAATAAAAATAAAAGCTATGGTTTATATATGATTGATAGTTAAAAAACTATCACAGATAAGAGAATTTAATTATTGTACACTCTGGGTGTTCTGTTAGTGGGCCTAAGTTATTAGTATGAGTGATCTAACTCCTAAATTATTATATATTTCATAATAGGTTTTTTGCTTTCATTTCAGCAAAATTGCTAAATATGTAGTCATAATCAAGTTTTTACATATTTATAGTCTATTGACCAGGGAGGGATTGGCAAAATGTTTTGTCAACAGCCAGACAGGTTAGACTTTGTGGGCTATACATTCTTTGTCACACATTTTTCTTTGCTTGTTTCTTTGTCTTACAACCTTTTAAAAATATAAAAACCATTCTTAGCTCATGGGCTGGATTTGACCCTTTGCCAATCCCCACCATTGACAATAATTTCAAAAATAACAAATGTAATTATATTCGAGGTGTAAGAAATAGAAACATATATTCATAAAAATTTAAATTACATGTTAAAAACAAAAAGAAATATTTTATCCGTGTTTGAAATCATTTTCTAAAATATTCAAAACTGTTTAAGATTGAATGATTGAATTAAATTATAGCAGATATCAAGACTCCAGAGCAGTTATTTAAACAAAACTGAAATATATTTAATTTTAAATTTTTAGCTAAATCCTATTGAATGATTTTTACAAAAATAAAACTATTTCCAACGAATTTAAGAATGCTATGAATTGTTTAATATTGCAAAATATTCCTTAGCTACTGTGTACAGCAGTTACAAATACTGTGTCCTTTGTAAGCATCACCAGATTAATGAATTGGGAGCATGTGAAGCAAGAAAACGGGTGCCCAGATGTTCCTGGATACTCGCTCTATCGGTTGCATTCCTGCTTCAGGAGAGAAGACTTTGACACGTAGGTCACTGGTCCCTTCTCTTTCCTAAAGTGCTTCGGCTGCTCAAATCCTTCCTGCACTGTGGAGCAGTTTCTGTCTGATGTTGGCCCCAGAGCAGTGATGAACGTTCAAAGCATTTGGAAGCAACTGACTTTTTGTTTTGCAGAGTGAGGACAAGGGATGTGGGAAGTGCTTCCCTGGGGCCTGCGTGGTGGTAGGGATGGATGTGTCAGTGCCATGGGCTGCCCCGTGCCACCACTCAGTGCCAGGTGCTGAGCAGTAGCCTTGCCTATGACTTTTTTTTTTTTTTTTTTGCCTATGGTTTTTAATAAAACTTTTGTGTGTGCATTTATATTCAGAGACATGAATGTGATGAGTAGAAGGCAGGGTTCCCTCTTGCCCAAGTCTACAGTAGCCTGCCGGCTAGATTAGAAAACAAAACAGAACAGAGCTCAGTGGGGCTATAAAGAGCTGCTGACAATCTTGGCATCAGGCCTGGAGAGGGGACAGGAGGTGGCGGACCCTGTAGTGACCTGGGAACCTGTCTAGAGAATGTCACTAGTCCAGCCTTACCAATTACTGACTTGTAGGAGAGTGGACCCAGTGTTACTGTGCTGTCTGCTTTCTCAAGGGAAGGCCAAATTTTGGATTTTTATATAACAAAAATTTGATATTGGTAAATAATTCAATTTTTTAAAAAAAGGCGCAGTTGGGGGAGATCACATCTTTAGGTTGGTTCCCACAGCCCCCTCGTTCAGCTCTCTGGCCCACTGCATTTTGCTATGTTGGTGCTTACTTTTGAGGTGTTTGTGATCTTTAATTCCTCATTTTGGGTAAATCCTAAAGCAGTGGCAGGGCCAAAGTACAGAGGAAGAAAGGGCACATGATTAGGTTAGAAAAGAAAGTGAAAGTGAAGTTTACACATCTGTAAACCCAAGGATTATCAGTACACTGCTCCTCTGACTTAGCAAAGCATGGATTCAGCAATGTCTTATTGTTTATAAGTACAAAAGATTCCATACATGAAAATATGAGTCTATTTTTGGATCTGCCACTAAGTTTGTATAACTTTTTAAAGATCTACATTGTACTTCAACTTATTTTCAGGAACAGCTGAGTGAGTAATGAAAAAGATAAGATCAGAAAGCAGAACAAAGTTAGATGACTGAGGGGAGTATTTCCAGGAGATGTTAAGAGTCAGGTATACATGCGGTTACACCTCTGGTTCTGACATGGCAGTAGGGGAGGGGGCAGGAAGGAAGCCAACAAGCTATGTTTCAGGCATCTTGGAGCACAAATGTATTGGTTAAGAGGGCAGACTGCCCCAAGTACAAAACCCAGTTTTAGCACTTTGCACTTGGGCAAAATTGAAGCTTCTCTCTCTGAGCTTGCAGTTCATTTGTAAAAGGGTAATAATGATGGCGTATCTCAAAGGGCCTCTCTGAGCAATAACTGAGTGAATGAAAGTCAAGGTATGGTCACATTCCTCAGAAAATATTCAATAAATGCTATTGATCATTAGTAGGAGAATGATTAGAATTGGTGACAGGAATTTGGGAATCATCTGTAGAAAGGTGGGAAGTTGAAATCTGAAGACAGTGCCTTATGGGGGCATATGAATTTAGGGGGTAGGGGAAGGAAGTGAAACCTTCAAAGGGGCCAAAGAAGGAACAGTCAGGAAGGCAGAAGAAAGACCAAGACAGGGCTAAGTCAAGGTCAGAACAGGACAGAGAGTAAAAGTAAGGTTAGGCTGCTGTTTCACAAACTTTAGGGGTACCTAAGGCTGGTGATTACCTGGAGGGAGAGGGGAGGGGCAGATCTTTAAAATGCAAATTCCTAGAGAGTCTGAGTCAGTAGGTCTGGGCTAAGGCCCAGAATTCCAGAGATCCTAATTGCAGATATCAAAACACCACTTTGTGCAACACTGTGTGAGTGTGCAGTAAGGAAGCGGAGACAAGTATACACGTATCTTGTCCTCCACTGACCCACACAAAGAAGAAAGCATAAAGCCTACAAAAGAGAACAGCTGCGCTCAGCAGCTTGCTTGGTGAGTAAAGGAAGGGTCAGGGGGTGGGAGGTGTTTATTTCACCTGCATGTATAGAATGGTCAAGGGGACTTAAACATCTGTGACCTTGAATCTTTATGGGAGGATTACCTTTGCTGTTTTCCAAATATTAAACCAACCTTGCATTCCTGTAATAATCCAACTTGGTTGCAATGACTATTGGGAAAGAGACCCATTGATCAGACATTACTTCTGACTCCAGGGTGCCTTTCCTTTCCCTAGGTTTCAGGTCGACATGGCCTTCTATCCATACAACACAACAGATCCCTTAGACTTGGAACCAAATACTGAGTCTTCCAGAGCAATGATCTTTAAATATTTTTTTCTCTAATACACCCTAAAATAATTTTTGAAAATATATATTCCTCCGTACATTTTAAATTGTTTTCATGCATGTAAATAGTTTAAAAGGATTTGGGGGTATTGTAAATATTTGCTACATCATTACTTTAAAAGTATACAAAGTAACAGACAGAAGGATACTGCAAATGTGGCAAAATGTTAAAAGTTGGTAGATCTGGGAAGGGGGTGGGGGATACTCTGGAGTTCTTTGTTTAGGGTTTATGTTACTTTTTTTGTCCTGTATATTTGAAATTATTTTGAAATAAAAGGTTTAAAAAGTATCCAGGGCAGTGCGACAGTGGCTCAGTGGCAGAATTTTTGCCTGCCATGCCAGAAACCCGGGTTCCATTCCTGGTGCCTGCCCATACCAAAAAAAAAAGTATCCGAAGTAATTTAAATACATTGTCTCTTTGATGTCACCCATCATGCCTTTAACCAATACACAAACAAGCTGTTCTTTAATGGTTTAATTTTTACATCACTAGTTTTTCTCCTTAAAATTATACTTCAGTTCTACTTCCCTCATGGAGTTCTGCATCAGTGTAATTTTTTAAATTGATCACCCTATCAAATTTCTCTGCAAGAAAATATAGATATGAATCTGAACGTTTAACTTCCTTCAATTAAAATTGATTTAGTACTATAATTATTATGTTTAGGCAACTGATGGAAACAACATGAATGTAATACAAAATAAGAATCACGGAAGGTTGATGTGTTGAAGCTGGGTGCATGGAGATTCATTATGAGTTTTTCTCCATTGTATATGTTTGAAAATTTTCCTAAGAAAAGTTTAAAAACATGTTTTAAAAATATGGATGCCACAAATTTTGATTAAAAATTACTGTTACACAAAAAAAAACGTGAAATTTTATTGGCAATACTATTTTAATGAGATGGATATGACTTGAAATGTCCCTTTCTTTGATGCCTTTCAAGTAGTAACCACAATGACCAGCTTCTTTTGTCTCTTTCCAGAGATATGTTATATATATATACAAACACTCATGGATACTTTCTCTGATATGTATGGTAGCGTAACCTGTACACCATTCTGTACTCTGCTTTTCCATCTATGTATCTTGGAGACCATTTCCTTCCCATCCATCCATCCATCCATCCATCCATCCATCCATCCATCCATCCATCCATCTATCTATCTTTACTTGTCCAGCACTTTTAAATGTCTCCAGAAAATGCCAAAGACTAAATGGATCATAATTTATTTAGCCAGACTCCTACTTGGGGGCATTCAAGTGATTTCCAATCTTTTACCTTTACAACAGACATGATTTATCGGGCTTGGTCTGATTTATTAAGGTTCTGCTTGTAGCAGGAAACAGAAAATTCCAGAGCTCTGGAATATCAGGTGTGCTAATGAATGCCTTGTCAAGCAGGGTGGGGCACATCAGCAGCTTGTCTGCTTGGCGTGGGAGGAAGTGGGAGATTTGTTCATAAGTCCTGGTCATTTCCTCCCTTTCCGTCCCTCTAGACCTCCTAGCTCTTTCACTAACAGCCAGGGAAGCCACGGCCAAGTCACTTAGTGACATCTTAAGGTGAGGCAAAGAAATGACAGGACACGCTGGTCCTAAACTCAGAGAAGACCTTCCAAATCTGGAGCTCTCTTTCTTTGATGGGTTGTCACATGGGAATACAAGAAGCCCAGATGGTGAATGGACATCAGAAAACACTTAATCATGAGAAAATTTTTGCTATGAAATTTTATCTGATACCCATTACAATACCCGATATCCATAATGAAGCTTTTTTAAATGAGTAAGGCCCGTTCATTTATTTGTTGAGCAAATATTTATTGTATCCCTATGTCCCAGGCACTGTGTTAGGGGCTTGGTAGAAGCAGTAACGATACAATCCTAATCCTTAACCTAAGAGTTCATACATGACAGAGGACAGGTCTTCAATCAGTCAGTCAAATAGTAAACAGACAAGGGACATGTCAATCAATGGTGGTAAGTGTTACACTCATTTAATAAATATTTGAGTTCCTCTGTTTATCAGGCACTGTTCAATTACTGCAGAATTGGGAACAAAACAGTCCTTGCCTTTAAGAAGCTAAGGGTCTTTCCCTAGTAATAGAGACCCTAGTAAAAGAGAAACTCTCTTTGAAAGAGAGCAGGGAAGGCTTCTCTAAGCGAGTATTCTTTAATCTGGGACCTAAAGGATAAAAAGGAGCTAGCCCTGAGAAGAAGGCAGAAGAGCATTCCAAGCAAATGGAGCACATGTGAAAAGGCCCTGAGGTTGAAAAAAAAAAAAAAAGAGCCTGGCAGGTTTGAGGACTAGAAAGACCAAAGTGGACTACATGAATGAGCAAGAGAAGACAATTGTGGTAAGGTGCGGATTTTAGTCTGCAAGAAATGGGAAGACAACTCAGCTGAATTGAGTGTTGCCAGGTCGGCAGGCTGAAGAAAAGAGGCCAGCCAGAGGCTGATGGAGGCAGACATGAAGTTTGAGGCATCTTCCTGGAGAATTTCTTGAGGATTAACTTTGCTTGCTGCCCTCTGAGATAGCTGTGGGAGCCTTCTAGAGTTTCTCATGGCTTCTGGCAATGACCTGCCAGGACTGGGTCGGGACCAGCAAACTATGACTTGTAGGCCAAATCTGGCCATTGCCTGTTTCTGTAAATAAAGTTTTACTAAGACACAGCATGCCCATTCATCCATGCATTGTCTTTGGTTGCTTTTGTGCTACCAAAGCAGAGCTTACTAGTTGTAACTGAGACCTTATGACCTACAAACTTATATATATTTACTATCTGGCCCTTTACAAAAAAGAGTTTATGAACCTCTGAATTAGGGTGTGGCTGGCCAATATTTTCAGTCACCGAGCTTCAGGAGCACTCCTGTTCCCCATGCTTGAATACAGGGAGTGATTTCTGTTTTTCTGACCCAAATCTGACTGACACACCACCAGAAGCTTTATGCAAGGGGATATGATCCAGATTGTTTTAAGTTTTTTTTTGCTGTTGTGTGGCAGGCAGATTGGAGGAAAAGCCAGATTGGAAGTAGAGGGACTAAGAGTCAGGCAATTGTCCAAGAGAACCTCGATGACAGCTTGGATCACGGGGATGCCAGTGGGGATGGAGAGGGGAATGAAGACGTCAGATAAAGTTAAGAGGCACCCTGGTAGCAATGTGCGTAGCTAATGCCCAGGTCTTGATTTCTAAATACTTTTGTCCCTAAAAGGGACCAGGGCTCGTTGGAGAAATGGCTGATTCCAAGGCCAGGGTAGGGAAAATACAAAATGAGCCTAGCACAATTTATGAAGCCAGAAAGTATGGAAGGGCTTAAAATCTGATGGGCACACACAATAAACCCTTAGGTAAACCATGAACTATAGTTAACAGCACAATTATGAAAAATGGCCTTTCATCAATTGTAACACATGTACTATACTAATGTAAAGTGTTAATCATAGAGTGGTATATAGGAACTTTATATTTTATGCCTGATTCTTCTGTGAACCTACAACTTCTTTAATTAAACAAATAAATAAAAACCAAAAAACTAAGGGAGATGTTGAAAAGATTCAAGGGCAGGCTTAATGAGCTCCCAGTAGCCAAATCTGGGGTAATTTGAGCAACAAAATAAGTAATGAGAGTAATAAATTATATAAGTAAAAAATTGAATAAATAAATAGAAGGGGGAGAAGGGACAGCTCTTCCTTCCAGAAAAATTCCAATTAATAGTTGTGAAAGGAATGTGAGAATGTGAAAATCACCTTTAGGCAAACACCACGGGATGGGAATGATTATCATAGTTAAGAACCACTGGGGGGTGCTGAAATAAGAGGATAAAACAATGATGAGAAGTGGGATATTTGCATTTCTCAAAGAATTTCCCCACAAGATGCTTACTATTAAGGACAAATGGAAAAAGAGTAAGCTGTATAATGGAGAAACCCTAAGACATCACCTTCATTAAGTGAACATCACCAGTCATGAGACATTTGACTTTCTGTAACTTCCGATATGATGCACTGGGAAGGTGCAAAATGGCACTTCTGTGGCATTCCTGAAAAAAAAAAATGCCTAACCTCAGTCTACTCTAAGCAAACATCAGAGGAACCCACGCTGAGGAGCATGTTAGACAATAACTCTGCAAAAGCATCAAGGCCACGAAGAAGCCAAAACTGAGAAATCTTCAGAGATTGGAGGAGACTCAAGAGACCGTGGTGATAAAATGTCATGTGGGATTCTGAATCGGATCTGGACCAGCAAAGGGACCACTGTGGGACAATTGGCAAAATTTGAATTAAGCTTGAAGGTCAGTTAACAATACTGTTTCAAGGTTAATTTCCTCATTTCCACAACTGTGCTGTGGTTGTGTAAAATGTTAACGTTTGGGGAAGCTGAGTGAGAGGGTTTTCTAGGAACGCTGGGCATTATTTTTGGAACTTTTTGTAAATCTAAAATTACATCAAAATAAAAAGCTCAAAGTTTAAGAAAACAAAGATATGGTTTGGAGATAGGAGAGATAGGAGCAATACATTGATGGTCAGTAGGTACTTTGGGGAAGACAGAAAGGGAGAAATTCAAGCTTATACTCTGTGATTGTTTGTGATGAATTGCTTTTTTCTTGATACTTTCAGGAATCTCTATTTTTGGCATTTGACATTATGATTGGTATGTGTCTCAGAGTAGGTCCATCAGTATTCTGTTGTAGTACATTGTGCTTCTTGGACATGTATACTTAAGTCTTTCATAAGAGTTGGGAAATTTCTGGCCATTATTTCCTCAAATGTTCTTTTTGATTCTTTCTCCTTCTCTTCTCCTTCTGGGACACCCATGACATGTATGTTTGTGCGTTTCATGCTGTCATTCCATTCCCTGAGACCCTGCTCAATTGTTACCATTCTTTCCTCTATCTGTTCTGTCTGTAAGATTTCAATTGTCCTATCTTCTAGTTCACTGATTCTTTCTTCCGCCTGTTCAAATTTGCTGTTGTATGCCTCTAATATAATTTTAATCTCTTCTATTGTGCATTTCATTCCCATAAGTTCTGTTATGTTTCTTTTCATACTTTCAATCACTGAGTACCTTCTTAATATCCTTTATCTCAGGGTGCATGGGTAGTTCAGTGTTAGAATGCTCACGTGCCATGTGGGAGACTCAGGGTCAATTCTTGGCCCATGTACCACCCCTCCAAAATATATCCTTTATCTCTTTAGCCATATTTTCCCTTATGTCCTTGAATGGTTTCAGGAGATTTATTTGAATATCTTTGATTAATTGTTCCAAATCTGTGTCTCCTCCAAAGTTTTAATTTGTTCCTTTGACTGGGCCATATCTTTCTGTTTCTTAGGGTGGCTTGTAATTCTTTTCTGATGTCTAGGTATCTGATTTTTTTTTCCTTGCATGGGCAGGCACCAGGAATCAAACCCAGGTCTCTGACATGGCAGGTGAGAACTCTGTCTACTGAACCACTGTGGCCCATCCAAGGTATCTGATTATTCTAAAAGTCAGTTTTTCTCTCTTGCCTAAAGTTTTACTGTTGATTGGTTTTGTGTTAAGGCTATTCTTTGGTTCTTGGTTCAACCTATTCTAGACCTTTAGAATTGCCTGTGTTTAGCAGAGTTAACACAGAGTTAACTCTGTGATCAGAGTTTTCAGCTCTTTTTCATCTGATTCTTGCCCTGAGTTTGCAGTACAGGCTTTTCAGCTCTTCCTCACTGGATTCTTGCACTGGGTATGCAGTACAATTTTAAAAATGGCACTATTTGTGCAATTGTTTCACCCCCTAGGAAAGCTTCCTTTCCTCTGTTTCTTCTTTGGGAATCTTGATCTGCTCTGTTTTTGTTTTGCCTCCACAGTTTTTTTTTTCCCTTTTGAATTTTTTAAAAAACTTTTAAAATTGTATAGTATAACATATATACAAAGCAAAGAAACAAAAAGGCAATAGTTTTCAAAGTACTCTTCAACAAGTGGTTATAGGACAGATTCCAGAGTTTGTCATGGGCTACCATAAGATCCTCTCAGATTTTTCCTTCTAGCTGCTCCAGAATACAGGAGGCTAGAGGGCTTAAATATTTTTTTATCATCACAATCGATTTTTTCCTTCCTTTTCTGTGAAAAATAACATATATACAAAAAAGTTATATATTTCAAAGCACAGCACCACAATTAGTTGTAGAACATATTTCAGACTTTGACATGGGTTACAATTTCACAATTTTAGGTTTTTACTTCTAGCTGCTCTAAAATACTGGAGACTAAAACAGATATTCGTTTAATGATTCAGCATTTATATTCATTTGTTAAGTCCTATCTTCTCTGTATAACTCCATCACCTTTCGATCTTTCCATACCTCTCTTTAGGGGTATTTGGGGTATGGCAATTCTAAATTTTTGATATTGGAAGAGTCTGTCACTAATATGGGGTAGGGAGATGAAACCATCTGATGTTCTGGAGAGGCTAGATTTCAGGACTTACCTGATCCAGGGACCCATCTGGACGTTGTAGGTTTCTGGAAAGTTACTCTAGTGCATGGAATCTTATATATTACCCTAGGTGTTCTTTAGGATGGGCTGGAATGGTCCTGGTTGTGGGTTGGTAGGTTATGATAGGTAGCAAGGTCTACCCGAAGCTTGCGTAAGAGCAACCACCAGAGTAGCCTCCTGACTCTATTTCAACTCTCTCTGCCACTGATACTTTATTAATTACACTTCTTTTCCCCCTTTTGGTCAGGATGGAATTGTTGATCCCACAGTGTCAGGTCTGGACTCATCCCTAGGAGTCATCTCCCAGTCACCAGGGAGACTTTCACCCCTGGATGTCTTGTCCCACGTAGAGGGGAGGACAATGATTTCAGTTGCAGAGTTGGGCTTAGAGAGACTGAGGCGACATCTGAGTAACAAAAGAGGTCCTCCAGAAGTAATGCTTAGGCATGCCTATAGGTAGTCTAAGCTTCTCTGCTGCCTACATAAGCTTCACAAGAGTAAGCCTTATGATCAAGGGTATGGCCTATTGATCTGGGTGTCCCTAAGGTTTGACACACTATTAAGGGATTCCCTGATGATAAGGTTTAATAGCTCTATATTCTTTCTCCAATCCCTCAGGGGCTTTGCCAATAATTTTGATTATTTGCATAATATACTCTAGGATGTTTCCAGGCATTAAAATAATCTATACAGGATTAAAGGAACACTTTCTTAATCTGTGCTCCCTATGTTTCAGTTGTTCAAATGAGTTATACAGATAGGTTGAATTAAATTATGCAGCACAGTAAATTTCAGTTCCAAATCAATAAACCTTTCTTCCACTGGTCTCAAAGAGTATGTGTGGTTCTAAAATATAGACACTGTCTTCCTTACTTCTATGTTCTGAATTACTTTAACCCCAACCTGTTTGGCTTCATTCTTATCTCTAAATATCAGATTATGCATATAAAACAGCCTCTCAAAATCCAGAAACAATAATCACCACCCTGGACTTAATGTGTCCGCTCAAAAAGCTTACAATCTAGGCCCCTGTTTTCTTATAAGCATTTTCTAAAGGTGACCACACCATTCTTTTGTTTCTGGCTTATTTTGTCTTACCAAATGTCCCACATGCTCATTCACATTGTTGCATGCCTCATGACTCTGTTCCTTTTCGTAGCAGCACAACCTTTGTTCATAAGTTACACCATCGTTCACCAATCTACTTCTTCATCAGTGCATCCTTCAGCCACCTTTATGCTGGTCATAAAAGTAGAATCATACAGTATCTATCCTTTTGTGTCTGGCTAATTTCACTCAGCATTATGTCTTCAAGGCTCATGCATCTTGTCATGTGCTTCAGGACATCATTTTGTCTTACTGCTGCATAATATTCCCTCGTATGTATATACCACATTTTGTTGATCCACTCGTCTGTTGATGGGCATTTGGTTTGTTTCCATCTTTTGGTGATTGTGAATAATGCTGCTATGAACATCGGTGTGCAAATGTCTGTTTGTGTCATTGCTTTCAGCTCTTCTGGGTATATACCAAGTAGTGCTATTGCTGGGTTATAGGGCAAATTGATATTTAATTTCCTAAGGAACTGCCAAACTGTCTTCCACAGTGGCTGCACCATTGTACATTCCCACCAGTGCATAGTGTCCCAGTTTCTCCACATCCTCTCCAACGTTTTAGTTTCCTGTTTGTTTAATAGCAGCCATTCTTATAGGTGTGAGGTAGTATCATTGTAGTCTTGATCTGCATTTCCTTTATAGCCAATGAAAATAAGCATCTCTTTATGTGCTTTTGAGCCATCTGTATTTGCTCCTCAGAAAATGCCTGTTCATATCTTCAACCCATTTTATAATTGGATTGTTTCTTCTTTTGATGTTGAGCTGTATGATTTCTTTGTATATACAGGAAATCAAACCTTTGTCTGATATGTGATTTCCAAATATTTCCTCCCGTTGAGTTGGCAGCCTCTTCCCCTTTTTGACAAAGTCTTTTTAGGTGCAGAAGCATTTGATTGTGAGGAGTTCCCATTTATCTATTTTTTCTTTTGTTGCTTGTGCTTTGGTTGTAAAGTTTAGGACACTACCTCCTATTACTAGGTCTTGAAGATGTTTCCCTACATTTTCTTCTAGAAGCTTTGTGGTGCTAGTTCTTATATTTAGGTGTTTGATCCACTTTGAGTTAATTTTTGTGCAGGGTGATCATAGGGGTCCTCCTTCATTCTCTTGGCTATTGATACCCAGTTCTTCCATGCCCATCTATAGATTTTTTTACTCTCCTTTCATTGTTTCTAGCTGCTTTTGCCCAGAGGGCAAATTCTGGCAGGAAGCTCACCCCAGAGGGGGCTTTCCCAAGTCAGAACTTCTCAGCCAAAACAAGGCCAGGGAAGACACAAAAAGGCCTTTCTGATGCACTTTCCTGGCCTGTCCAGAAGATGGCATTCTTCAGCAAACTGTTCCCCACAGTCCTAACGAGGGCCTGCATCCTTAAACCTCCACCACCTTCGTCCCTGTAAAGGGTGCAGTTGAGACAATGGTCATGGTGGTCCCTGTTGAGGGTGGGCTGAAACAGTGGTTCAGAGCTGGGATCCAGTGATCTAAATATGCCAATCAAAAGCTGTGATCGGTATTCGGCTGTGCCCTCCTCCACCACCTCCACTTGATCATTCTCAGGGAAGAAGATTTCAATGTTCCTCTCCATCTGCAGCAGACAGCCGGGGACTGAACCCAAGGCAGCTTACCTCAAGAGTTGGGGATGGGTGCTGGCATCCACTGTGGAGTAAGTTACTCACAGTTGTGTACACACGTCCTCAGCCTCTTCATCCTACTCTTCTCTGGATGCCGTACAGTGCTCCCCTGGCCTTCAGAGCCCCACAACAATTGCTTCAGACAGTTTTCTCCCTGTCCACAAACTATTTTTGGATGAGGAATGATTCCTGGAGCTCCCTATCACATCTTCCCTAGAAGTTCTCCCTAGCTTTATTACTTTATATTGCATTTCCATTATTATCTAAAATCAGAATATTTTCTGAATGTTTGCAAAACAAATCCATTGTCACTGGTATGCAATTATAGCAGACCACTGGTCATCATTAATTCAGCATCTACTATGTGCCAGGATTTGGATGAGGAACCAAAGATACTATCTCATTTAATTGTCCCAACAACCCTGTGTCCACTCTTTGGATGAGGATCCTGAGGTTCCCAGAGGTTAATGGCTCTGCCCAAGATCTTACAGTGAGGGGATGGTCATTCAGGGGTAATTTGCCCCAGGTAAGTGGCAAATTAAATGGCCAAGTGCCACAGTTGGGCTGAGATGTGAGCTTATACTTTTAGCTACAGTTGTGGGGCCTCCATTTTGTCTTCTATTCTCTCCACACTTGGCAGAGGGCAAAACCACTTTAAGAATTTTGTCCAAGTCAGTGTGTCTGCTTAAGGCAGTGACATAGCAAGTTTGTATATTATGGGGACTAGACCCTCAAATCCCATGTTTTATATTTTAGTCAACCTTGCCAAAACTTGATACCACCAACTGCAAAAAGGTTTGCCAATCTTACAGTTGAGAACTCTGCCACTGCCAGTTCTGTGTCCATTCCCTGGCCCACGTCCTGGCCCATGTTCTTCCTCTTCATCATCTGTCTGTTCCCACCCTTTGCCCGTGTTTTGCCCCTTACTGGGTTGTCTTTTTCTTCTTGAGTTGAAGGAGTTCTTTGTGCATTCTGGATGCTAATCATATGTCTAATAGAGGTGACAAATATTTTCCTTGGTATCTTACCGGTATTTTAACTTTGCTTCTGGTAGCTTATTGTTATCACTACTACTGGTGTTTTAAATCTGGTGCTGTCAAATTTCTCTGATGGTGTTAGTACCTTTTGAATAAAGTCGTAAACATGTTATTTTATATCTTCTTCCACAACTATCGTAGCTTTGTTTGTAGGTTTTGTAATTTAATCAACAGAGATTTATTTTTGTAACTAAAGTAAGATACGGTATTTAACTTTACTTTTTTTTCCAAATAGAAAGTCAACTTTCCCAGCATTTATCAAATTATCTTATATCTCTTTCTTTTTAAGCTATATGTATGTAATGGTCCAATCTTTTAAAAAATCAATTGCATATTACTTCAATAACAATTAAAAAAAGAAAATAAATAAAATAAATAAAATTCTTAAAAGAAAAGGAATAAAATCACTACCTCTCTTGCATTTCCCAGGGTCTTGCTCATGTTGGGTACATGGTATGTACTCAATAAATATTTCTAAACCGAAAGCACCAACTTTCTGTTTTCTATTTAATAATTTTATGGAACATGCTTTCTTCATGTGAACTGTGGCATCATTACAGGCAGTTTGGGATAAGATCATAATATTGAAGGTTTTCTTCTCTTAGTGCCAGTTTTTTTTTTTTTGGTAGATCACACAGAATCCCATTCTACTAATACAAATACAGTAATATTGGATGCCAAGATTTCCTATCTGAAAACTAAAATCAACAAACCATATGAAATCATCGGGCCCATTTATATCCTTGGTCATTGATGGATTATTCATATTACATGTTTTCAGCTCTTCTTAAAGTAAGTTGCTTTGCACTGATACTTAATCTTTCCAAAAATAATTAAATGAAGTTACAGAAATGAGGGCATAATTCGTAGTCCTTCGTAGATCCTCCACAAGCATATCCCCTTCCTTCCTTCCTCTTTAATATGTTGAGTTTTAAGGCTCTCCTGGTGGTGGATTCCCTCCCAACTTCCACCCCACCCCCACCCGGCTCAAACCAAAGCTCCCATTCATTATCTGACATAAGGAGCTTTGTCAACTGCTGCACAACTCCAATTTTCAGATTGCCCTCAGAGTTCCTGAAAATCCAGCAAAGCTGTATATTTATTTTATTGTGGTGCCTACCCCATACCCTTTTCTTGTTCACCGCTTTGTTCAGCTATCAAGATTTACATTTAAATATAGCAGTAGAAACAGTCTCTGAGGCTATTAGCAATGAAAGATAATCAATTGGAAATGGTTCCCTGCTGGGCAATTTTCAAGCAGAGTCATCACCAAAACCCAATTGTGCTAGCAGCTTTTGGTCATCGTGAAATCACTGTGCCATTAGAAGTTACAGCATTTGCTGAGCCCTGTGAGTTATATACAGGGAGGATTTAATATTCTTTAAGCAAATCAAGGCACATGGGAAAAATTCCCAATATTCTTAGGGTAAAAAGACAAGATTTTTAATAACTTCCCATTTTGCAAGTTACTACAATAGCTATGTGATAAACGGAGTACTGAATTGTGAAACAATCTTACATCTATGGAGTGCCCACTAACGTGCCTGACTAAGGGCTTGGGAGACTTTATATCTGTATATTGACACTTGGTCATTAGGAGACTCATGGTTCTTGATATTTATGAAAAGTTTGTTTAATGTATTGTATATCATTTAAACTATGCAAAGATATGATCATCTGTGGGTTTTAAAAAATGTTTCCACTAATACCATTAAAAGTTACCAAGGCAATAATAATAATCAGCTTCTCTAATTTAGTATGAACTTAAAAAAACAATACCAAATTTTTGAGAAGAGGACAGTACACTGGACCTTTCAGACATTGCTGATAGGAGTATAAATTGGTACAACCTTTGTGGAGAGCAATTTGGCAGCGTTTAGCAAGAGCTTTAAAATGTTTATAACCTTTGACCCAGTAATTCAATTTCTGGGAATCTATCAGAAGAAAATAATCCTATATACGGAAAGAGCTTTCTGTATTGAGGTGATAAATGTGGCATTATTTAAAAATTTTTTTTATTAGAGAAGTTCTAGGCAGCATTATTTTTAATTGTAAAAAAATTAGAAAGGAAACCAAATGTCCACTAAGGAAGAAATAGCTAAATCATTTGTGTTTATAAGTAATATTTAATAACATGGGGAAATGTTGTGTTAGGTTTCAAACAAGGGAAAATATAGGAAATTAAACAGAGCAAAAGACAGAGAAAATAGAGAGAGATGTCAACAACTGTTGTCTATGGATTTGGGACTAGATCATAGGAAATCTTACTCTTTTGTATTATTTTATATTTTCCAAATTTTCTGCAAACATGAATTTAATTTATATAATAAAGATGATTGACTATATTGCAATAGTCTTTTAAAAAATTAAGATCATCAATTTATTTTGGTATGAAAGTATCCATAATACATTGTATTGACTCCTCATACAATATTAGCTCTTCTTAAGAGAGTCGGAAATATTTCTGGGGAATATTTTATTAAATGAAAGCACAAGAGTGGGAGGTAAGTTACAGATGGATTCAGGAGAGACAATTCATAAAATCCACTCTGTGATTGAAAAATATTTCAATCTTAGAAACAAGATCAGCTGCTGAAATGACCACTACACTAATTGAATAAACTCCCATTTTATCTTTAAGTTAGAATAACAAAGAATCCTATGAAAGCAATCAATCCTCCCAGGCTCACATTTGGAAAGAAGCAGCTCTGTGCAAGTCACAAATCGCATTATAAAGACCCCTTTTTAGTTTGTCACCCAAGTATTTTCTCAAGACTGAGGGGAAATGAGGTTAAAAGCATCCAAAGGGCAAAAAAGACCAGTGTAAAGGCAGAAAGTATAAAATTTTAAAAAAGAAAAAATCCTCACAAGGAAGAAGTAAAATAGGAGAGAGTTGGTTGTAGGCTTTTTAAACTCTGAAGAGTTCTAGACATTTACACTAAAGCATCATATTTTTTTAGAACATGGACATCAAAGTGGATAAATCAAAACCTGGCAGAAAAATTTAAAAGGTATTTAAAAAAAAATCATTTATGTAAAACTGGCTTGTTGCGAAAAAGTCTAAAGAGAAGAGTAATTAAAATAAGGGAAGTTCTCTCCTCGAGTTGCTTCCCTTGTCAGAGGTGTCTGTGGTTAAAGTTATTCCCTGTCTTTTGAGACAATTTTCACTTTTTAAACACAAATGGGGATTCTACTATACTAAGTGCTCTGCAACTTGCATTTCTCACTTAATAATTGACCTTCAGCCACTCTCCATGTCCACACACAGATCAACCAAACTTTCTTTTACAAGAGTGCTGCCATCCACTGTGTGACTGCATCATAATTTAGCCAGCCATTTCCTTGTAAAAATTTTGGTCGTATGTTGTTAACTGCTCTCGTGGACAATATGGCTCAACATCTTTGTACATACTCATTTACACACTTAACCTAACTAATTCTACGAGGTAAAGTCCTTCAAGAGAACTGCCTGGTCTAAGGGGATTTGCATCTTGTATTTTGGTAGACATCGCTAAATCATCTTCCAGTAAATCTTCCCTTAGCACAGTATAAGAATTCTCTTTCCCCAAATTATAGAGGATTTAAAAAATTAAAATCCTCTTTAATTCTGGCTGTGGAATTAAATTTGTTTACAAGGAACAGATGAATTTGTCTTTTACTGTGTCTAATCATTTCTATTTGTCCACTTTATTTTCAAATTGCAGGTATCTTTTGCTTGACCAAAGAATAGGAGGTAAAGGGCTAGATTTACATAGGTTTATGCTGAGTAATTTAAGCATGAGTATCAGAAATCATAATTAGCAAAGTAAATCCCAAATAAAATTATATAATTCCAAAGTCACATTTAAATAATTTGGGGATTAAGGAAACTCCTGTACTTCTTTATAGGCATGGGTAGTGAAGAATTATCTGCACTTATTAACTATTCCTTTAAAACTGTAAAATAATAATTAGCTAGACCTTGATCTGGGGCTTATTACCTATCAGACACTGTGCTAGACTTTACACATATTAACTCCTTTAATCTTCATGACTCTATGAGGTAGGCATTGTGCTTATCCCCATTTTATTGATTAAAAAAAACAAGGCACTGAGGTCTTCAGTAACATGACCAAGGTCACATGGCTAATAAAACTGGGCCAGAATTCAAACCAGGCATCCTGACTGCAGACTTTGTGATCCTAAAGGTCACGCTATATTCAGAGTTCATCTTTAGGAAATAAGGACACACACCACAGTACTCTACAAAGCTTTCCATCATGGCATTTACAGTGGGGAAAGACTGCAAGGACCTTACCTGCCTGAAGGTGTTTCAGTTGGAGGTACCCCTTTTGTGAAGATGTTACAATGGCGGGATTATACATTTTAAACTTTTACTTTGCTTTTTACGTTTCTTCCAGTGACTACGTATTGCATTTGCAACAAGAAAGCAAAGTTATTTTAAATATTGAAAGTTCTTAAAGCAGAGTGCTTTCAATATCCAACCTTGTGTACCAGTAGCCACTTAGCATCAGAGTGTTTGATTACATCAAATCATAAAGTCACAAAGATGCCCAGAGAAAAAGTTTTGAAATTTCTGATTGTAAAATATAACATTTTGGTATGTCATATTCTTTATACTCAGTCTGGAAGGCACTCTATGCCATAAAATTTAGTGTAGACTTGAACACCACAGGGTCTGTATCCCCAGTGGAGTCTACCACTGCAAAAAATTTCAAAGAACAACAACAACAAAAAGGCAGATTTTGATGAACGCTATAGACTTCTTTGGGAAAGAAAAGAAAGACCTTCTGATTGAGATAAGATTAGGAGATAGCATTTGAAACTGGCTTTACAGGATACATAGGATTCCAAATAGAGAATATAAAGGTGCTGTTAAACATTGCCCTGCATTTTTGGAACACTTCTTAGCTGATTTCTCATGCTTAAATTTGTCTACTGAATAGTACACAGAGCACTTACCATACATTTGCCCCATTGCCATTGGAATTGAGCAGAAAAGACAAGGAACAGCTCAGGTCCCTGGGTTGGGTTGCCTGGGTTTGAGTTCTGGCTTTACCACTTACTACCTTTGTGACCCTGGGCAAATTTCCAGGCCTCAGTTGACTCATCTATAAAATGGGGATAAGGACTTTCGGGCCAAGATGGTGGCTTAGCAATGTGCGTGTTTTAGTTCATCCTCCAGAAAACTACTGAATAACCAGAAACAGTACAGAACAGCTCCTGGGGCCACGTCAGTGACTGGACACACAGCATACCCCAGTCTGGACCAGTTGGACTGGCTGTGAGCCCCCCCCAGAACCGTGAGTTCCCCAAACCGTGGGGGCTGGTACCCCTCCCCCAGAGGTTGCTTCCCAGAGGGGAAAGGAAAGAGACTTTACCAGCAGCAGGGGTTGAGCACAACCAAATGCCAATTGTGGAATTAATTAACAAATTTTGACTACTAAAAATAGACCACCAGCTCAGGTGAATCTGGTCAAAGCAGAGATCGCTCATCTTTGCCCAGGCACCAAGGGGGCAGGGCTGATGGAAAAAGAAAAAAAAAAAAAGAAACAGAGGTTTTTGTGGCTGTGTTCTACAATGGCTTGACTGCCTTTGGATACAGCAGCAGGACTTCTCAGGCTGCAACTGCCCCAGGCATAGGTAGAAACAAGCTCGTTTGAGGACTTGTCTGGAGCCTGTGCCTTCCCCAGGGGAGGGGTGAAGCCCAACTCAGGTGGAATCCCTCCCTCAAGGAATTCAGAAACCAGGGTTTGGTAATTTGAAGCCATTAAAACCAGCCTACAACCTCTCCTCTGTCTCCACCATGCCCCCAGCAGGGAGAGTCTGCCAAAGTTAAAGGTACCGCATCATCTTGTGCTGGTGGGACCTGCAGGCAGACAAGCACCACATACTGGGTAGGAAAAGAAAAACAGAGTCCAGAGACTTCACAGGAAAGTCTTTCAACCTGCTGGGTCTCACCCTCAGGGAAAACCGACACAGGTGACTCCTTTCCCCTGATAGGAAGCCAGTTTGGTCTGGGAAAACCCAGCTGGGGTCTATAATACCTAAGTAGACCCTCCTAAGTGTGTGTGGGGAAAAAGGCACCATACAAGCAGGGCAAGAAACAAGAAAACAAGAACTGAAAAATTCTCCTCAGTTAAACAAAACCTAAGCTTGAGGTCCAGAAAAAGCTGAACTGAATGTCAAAGAACAGATAGACAACAAATTCATCCAGCAAGAAACCCTAGGTAAAAGAAGTGAAAGCAATCTCCAGAAAAAATTAATTAAGGTAATTAAATGCCTAGACACCAGCAAAAAATAACAAATCACACTAGGAAAATTGAAGATATGGCTCAGTGAAAGGAACAAACCAACAATTCAAATGAGATACAGGAGCTGAAACAATTAATTCAGAATATACGAACAGACATGGAAAACCTCATCAAAAACCAAATCAATGAATTGAGGGAGGATATAAAGAAGGCAAGGAATGAACAAAAAGAAGAAATCGAAAGTCTGAAAAAATAAGTCACAGAACTTATGGGAATGAAAGGCATGGTACAAGAGATGAAAAAAAAAAATGGAGGACTTCCGGAGAAGATGGCGGCTTAGTAAGACGTGCGGGTATTAGTTCCTCCTCCAGAACAGCGACTAGGGAAGTAGAAACAATACAGAACAGCTCCCGGAGCCACGACAGAGACCAAGAAGACAGCGTACCCCATTCTGGAACGGCTGACTGGCTGGGAGAACCTGCTGCGCTGAGATCACTGAGGGGCGCGCGCTTCCCCGGGCAGGGGCGGCAGGCGGCAGGAGTCCCTCCCTCCCTCCTTCCCGGGCCGGCTGGGAGAATTGGACAGGTGATCGCTCAAGCCGCGGTGGCTGGCGCCCCGCCCCCATGCGCGGCCCCCCAGACCAGCTGGGAGAATTGGATCGGAGATCCCGCACGCCGCGGAGACCGGCGACTGGGGTCCTTTCCAAACACGTGGCTTCCCGGTCTGGCTGGGAACGGTGGATAGGCACTCCCCCAAGCTGCGGCGGCCAGCGCCCCCCCGCCACGCTTGGCGCCCCGGGCAGCTGGGAAAATTGGACAGGCGATCCCCCAAGCCGCGGAGGCCGGCGCCCCCCCACCATGCTTGGCACCCCGGGCCAGTTGGGAAATTTGGACAGGCGCTCCCCCAAGCCGCGGAGGCCGGCGACCCTCCCCACGCGTGGATTCCCGGGCCGGCTGGGTGATTCGGATTGGCACTCCCCCAAGCCGCTTCGGTTGGCGACCCTCCCCTACAGCGAGAGTTTTCCAAAGTTAAAGGAGCCACAGCATCTTTTACTGGTGGGACCCGCAGACAGACGAGTGCCACGAGCGCCACCTACTGGGCAGGATAAGAAAAACAGAGCCCAGAGATTTCACAGAAAAACCTTTCAACCTGCTGGGTCCCACACCCAGGGAAATCTGATTAAATGCCCAGATGCCAGCAGAAGATAACGGATCACGCTCAGAAAATTGAAGATATGTCCCAGTCAAAGGAACAAACCAATAGTTCAAATGAGATACAGGAGCTGAGACAACTAATGCTGAATATATGAACAGAAATGGAAAACCTCTTCAAAAACCAAATCAGTAAATTGAGGGAGGACATGAAGAAGACATGGGCTGAACAAAAAGAAGAAATAGAAAAACTGAAAAAACAAATCACAGAACTTATGGGAGTGAAGGACAAAGTAGAAAAGATGGAAAAAACAATGGATACCTACAATGGTAGATTTAAAGAGACAGAAGCTAGAATTAGTGAATTGGAGGATGGAACATCTGAATTCCAAAAAGAAACAGAAACTATAGGGAAAAGAATGGAAAAATTTGAACAGGGGATCAGGGAACTGAATGACAATATGAAGTGCACAAATATACGTGTTGTGGGTGTCCCAGAAGGAGAAGAGAAGGGAAAAGGAGGAGAAAAACTAATGGAGGAAATTATCACTGAAAATTTCCCACTTCTTATGAAAGACCTAAAATTACAGATCCAAGAAGTCCAACGCACCCCAAAGAGAATAGACCCAAATAGGCGTTCTACGCTTACTAGTTAGAATGTCAGAGGTCAAAGAGAAAGAGAAGATCTTGAAAGTAGCAAGAGAAAAACAATCCATCACATACAAGGGAAACCCAATAAGACTATGTGTAGATTTCTCAGCAGAAATCATGGAAGCTAGAAGACAGTGGGATGATATATTTAAATTACTAAAAGAGAAAAACTGCCAACCAAGACTTCTATATCCAGCAAAATTCTCCTTCAAAAATGAGGGAGAAATTTAAACATTTTCAGACAAAAAGTCACTGAGAGAATTTGTGACCAAGAGACCAGCTCTGTAAGAAATACTAAAGGGAGCACTAGAGTCAGATACGAAAAGACAGAAGAGAGAGGTATGGAGAAGAGTGTAGAAAGAAGGAAAATCAGATATGATATATATAATACAAAAGGCAAAATGGTAGAGGAAAATATTATCCAAACAGTAATAACACTAAATGTTAATGGACTGAATTCCCCAATCAAAAGGCATAGACTGGCAGAATGGATTAAAAACCAGGATCCTTCTATATGCTGTCTACAGGAAACACATCTTAGACCCAAAGATAAACATAGGTTGAAAGTGAAAGGTTGGGAAAAGATATTTCATGCAAATAACAACCAGAAAAGAGCAGGAGGAGCTATACTAATATCCAGCAAATTAGACTTCAAATGTAAAACAGTTAAAAGAGACAAAGAAGGACACTATCTACTAATAAAAGGAACAATTAAACAAGAAGACATAACAATCATAAATACTCACACACCGAACCAGGATACCCCAAAATACGTGAGGAATACACTGCAAACACTGAAAAGGGAAATAGACTCATATACCATAATAGTTGGAGACTTCAATTCACCACTCTCATCAATGGACAGAACATCTAGACAGAGGATCAATAAAGAAATAGAGAATCTGAATATTACTATAAATGAGCTAGATTAACAGACATTTATAGGACATTACATCCCACAACAGCAGGATACACCTTTTTCTCAAGTGCTCATGGATCATTCTCAAAGACAGACCATATGCTGAGTCACAAAGCAAGTCTTAACAAATTTAAAAAGATTGAAATCATACACAACACTTTCTCGGATCATAAAGGAATGAAGTTGGAAATCAATAATAGGCGGAGTGCCAGAACATTCACAAATACGTGGAGGCTCAACAACACACTCCTAAACAATGAATGGGTCAAAGAAGAAATTGCTAGAGAAATTAGCAAATACCTCGAGGTGAATGAAAATGAAAACACAACATATCAAAACTTATGGGACACAGCAAAGGCAGTGCTAAGAGGGAAATTTATTGCCCTAAATGCCTATATCAGAAAAGAAGAAAAGGCAAAAATGCATGAATTAAATGTCCACTTGGAAGAACTGGAGAAAGAACAGCAAACTAACCCCAAAACAAGCAAAAGGAAAGAAATAACAAAGATTAGAGCAGAAATAAATGAAATTGAAAACATGAAAACAATAGAGAAAATCAATAAGACCAGAAGTTGGTTCTATGAGAAAATCAATAAGATTGATGGGCTCTTAGCAAGATTGACAAAAAGAAGAAGAGAGAGGATGCAAATAAATAAGATCAGAAATGGAAGAGGAGACATAGCCACTGACCTCACAGAAATAAAGGAGGTAATAACAGGATACTATGAACAACTTTACGCTAATAAATACAACAATTTAGAGGAAATGGACGGGTTCCTGGAAAGACATGAACAACCAACTTTGATTCAAGAAGACATACATGACCTCAACAAACCAATCACAAGTAAAGAAATTGAATTAGTCATTCAAAAGCTTCCTAAAAAGAAAAGTCCAGGACCAGATGGCTTCACATGTGAATTCTATCAAACATTCCAGAAAGAATTAGTACCAACTCTCCTCAAACTCTTCAAAAAAATCGAAGCAGAGGGAAAACTACCTAATTCATTCTATGAAGCCAACATCACCCTCATACCAAAACCAGGCAAAGATATTACAAAAAAAGAAAACTACAGGCCAATCTCTCTAATGAATATAGATGCAAAAATCCTCAATAAAATTCTAGCAAATCGTATCCAACAACACATTAAAAGAATTATACATCATGACCAAGTAGGATTCATCCCAGGTATGCAAGGATGGTTCAACATAAGAAAATCAATTAATGTAATACACCATATCAACAAATCAAAGCAGAAAAATCACATGATCATCTCAATTGATGCAGAGAAGGCATTTGACAAGATTCAACATCCTTTCCTGTTGAAAACACTTCAAAGGATAGGAATAAAGGGAACTTCCTTAAAATGATAGAGGGAATATATGAAAAACCCACAGCTAATATCATCCTCAATGGGGAAAAATTGAAAACTTTCCCCCTAAGATCAGGAACAAGACAAGGATGTCCACTATCACCACTATTATTCAACATTGTGTTGGAGGTTCTAGCCAGAGCAATTAGACAAGAAAAAGAAATACAAGGCATCAAAATTGGAAAGGAAGAAGTAAAACTATCACTGTTTGCAGACGATATGATACTATACATCAAAAACCTGGAAAAATCCACAACAAAACTACTAGAGCTAATAAATGAGTACGGCAAAGTAGCAGGTTACAAGATCAACATTAAAAAATCTGTAGCATTTCTATACACTAGTAATGAACAAGCTGAGGGGGAAATCAAGAAATGAATCCCATTTACAATCGCAACTAAAAGAATAAAATACCTAGGAATAAATTTAACTAAAGAGACAAAAAACCTATACAAAGAAAACTACAAAAAACTGTTAAAAGAAATCACAGAAGACCTAAATAGACGGAAGGGCATACTGTGTTCATGGATTGGAAGACTAAATATAGTTAAGATGTCAATTCTACCTAAATTGATTTACAGATTCAATGCAATACCAATCAAAATCCCAACAACTTATTTTTCAGAAATAGAAAAACCAATAAGCAAATTTATCTGGAAGGGCAGGGTGCCCCGAATTGCTAAAAGTATCTTGAGGAAAAAAAACGAAGCTGGAGGTCTCACGCTGCCGGACTTTAAGGCATATTATGAAGCCACAGTGGTCAAAACAGCATGGTATTGGCATAAAGATAGATATATCGACCAATGGAATCGAATAGAGTGCTCAGATATAGACCCTCTCATCTATGGACATTTGATCTTTGATAAGGCAGTCAAGCCAACTCACCTGGGACAGAACAGTCTCTTCAATAAATGGTGCCTAGAGAACTGGATATCCATATGCAAAAGAATGAAAGAAGACCCGTATCTCACACCCTATACAAAAGTTAGCTCAAAATGGATCAAAGATCTAAACATTAGGTCTAAGACCATAAAACAGTTAGAGGAAAATGTAGGGAGATATCTTATGAATCTTACAATTGGAGGCAGTTTTATGGACCTTAAACCTAAAGCAAGAGCACTGAAGAAAGAAAGAAATGGGAGCTCCTCAAAATTAAACACTTTTGTGCATCAAAGAACTTCATCAAGAAAGTAGAAAGACAGCCTACACAATGGGAGACAATATTTGGAAACGATATATCAGATAAAGGTCTAGTATCCAGAAGTTATAAAGAGATTGTTCAACTCAACAACAAAAAGACAGCAAACCCAATTACAAAATGGGAAAAAGATCTGAACAGACACCTCTCAGAAGAGGAAATACAAATGGCCAAAAGACACATGAAGAGATGCTCAATGTCCCTGGCCATTAGAGAAATGCAAATCAAAACCACAATGAGATATCATCTCACACCCACCAGAATGGCCATTATCAACAAAACAGAAAATGACAAGTGCTGGAGAGGATGCAGAGAAAGAGGCACACTTATCCACTGTTGGTAGGAATGTCAAATGGTGCAACCACTGTGGAAGGCAGTTTGGCGGTTCCTCAAAAAGCTGAATATAGAATTGCCATACGACCCAGCAATACCATTGCTAGGTATCTACTCAAAGGACTTAAGGGTAAAGACACAAACAGACATTTGCACACCAATGTTTATAGCAGCATTATTTACAATTGCAAAGAGATGGAAACAGCCAAAATGTCCATCAACAGACGAGTGGCTAAACAAACTGTGGTATATACATACGATGGAATATTATGCAGCTTTAAGACAGAATAAACTTATGAAGCATGTAATAACATGGATGGACCTAGAGAACATTATGCTGAGTGAGTCTAGCCAAAAACTAAAGGACAAATACTGTATGGTCCCACTGATGTGAACCGACATTGGAGAATAAACTTGGAATATGTCATTGGTAACGGAGACCAGCAGGAGTTAGAAATAGGGTAAGATAATGGGTAATTGGAGCTGAAGGGATACAGACTGTGCAACAGGACTAGATACAAAAACTCAAAAATGGACAGCACAATAATACCTAATTGTAATGTAATTATGTTAAAACACTGAATGAAGCTGCATTTGAGCTATAGTTTTTTTGTTTGTTTGTGTCTTTTGTTTTTTTCTCTTTCCTTTTCTTTTTTAATTATTATTATTATTTTTATTTTTTTCTTTATATTAACATTCTATATTTTTTTCTGTTGTTTTGCTAGTTCTTTTCCTAAATCGATGCAAATGTACTAAGAAATGATGATCATGCATCTATGTGATGATGTTAAGAATTACTGATTGCATATGTAGAATGGAATGATTTCTAAATGCTGTGTTAATTTCTTTTTTTTCTTTAATTAATAAAAAAAAATGGAAACCTACAATGGTAGATTTCGAGAGGCAGAACATAGGATCAGTGAACTGGAGGACGGGACATCTGAAATCCGGCAAGAAAAAGAAAATATAGGGGAAAAAAATGGAAAAATATGAGCAGGGACTCAGGGAATTGAATGACAATATGAAGCTCACAAATATATGTGTTATGGGTGTCCCAGAAGGAGAAGAGGAGGGAAAAGGAGGAGAAAAACTAATGGAGGAAATTATCACTGAAAATTTCCCAACTCTTATGAAAGACTTAAAATTACTGTGTTAGTTAGATTCAGTTGTCAACTTGGCCAGGTGAGCATACCTAGTCTTGTTGCTGCGGACATAAGCCAGCGGTACGTGAACCTCATCTGTTGCCAATTACATCTGCAGTCAGCTAGGAGGCGTGTCTGCTGCAATGAGTGATGTTTGACTTAATTGGCTGGTGCTTAAATGAGAGATTGCAACGTAGCACTGCTAAGCAGCTCGGCATTCCTCATCTCAGCACTTGCAGCTCAGCCCAGGCCTTTGGAGATACAGAAAGAAGTCACCCCGGGGAAAGTTGTTGGAACCCAGGGGCCTGGAGAGAAGACCAGCAGAGACCATCCTGTGCCTTCCACGTAAGAAAGAACCTCAGTGGAAAGTTAGCTGCCTTTCCTCTGAAGAACCAACAAAATAAATTCCCCTTTTATTAAAAGCCAATCCGTCTCTGGTGTGTTGCATTCTGGCAGCTAGCAAACTAGAACAGATTTGGTACCGGAGAGTGGGGTGCTGCTGCGTTTTGCAAATGCCAGATGTATTTGAACGGTGTTTTGGATGGCTTAAGGGGAAGATTTTGGAGGAACCGTGAAGAGAATGATGGAGAAGTCCTGGAGGGCTTGAAGAGACTGTTGGTGTAAATGAAACCACTGCCAATCTTGACAAAGGAGGACACAAAAGGGAGAGATTGGAGTTTGCAGAGTGAGAACCATAGAAGTTCGGGTCTGAAGCCAAGAAACCTCGGCCAGGAGAGTGGACCCACCTGTATGCGTGGAGAGGGTGAGTTTACCGTGAAGGGCGAGGATGAGTCTCCCCTCTCATTGCAGTGGAAGAGTTGTACAGCCTCAGGCCTTGGAAAAGGTGTAGCACACTCCTTAGGGGACTGGGAGAGCCTGGCTGCCACCATGTGGAGGGGTTGAGCGTGTGCCCCAGAAATGGCAGAGAGCCCAGGGGTGGCCCTGATGCCTGGAGAGAGTGGAGCCGAGAGGTGGTCTCCTCGATGTTCCCCGAGGTTGATTTGGAAAGAGGCGGGCCACTGCATAGGCCCTTCGAAGGGGTGGGACTGCCATTTTCTAAAGCCGACGGATAAATGACTTTCAGACTTTGAGATCCCATGGCGCTTACCCTGCAGGTTTTACATCTGTGTTCCAGTTTCTCCCTATGGAAATGACAATCTATATCCTGTGAATATCCTCCTTTGCATCTTGGCACCAGATAACTTGTTTTGAGATTCACAGGTCCACAGCAAGAGAATTTTTTACATCTGTGTAAGGTGATGCTTGAAGTTGCCAAGTTGACAAGGGGTGGACATGTGTTAGTTAGATTCAGTTGTCAACTTGGCCAGGTGAGCATACCTAGTCTTGTTGCTGCGGACATAAGCCAGCGGTACGTGAACCTCATCTGTTGCCAATTACATCTGCAGTCAGCTAGGAGGCGTGTCTGCTGCAATGAGTGATGTTTGACTTAATTGGCTGGTGCTTAAATGAGAGATTGCAACGTAGCACTGCTAAGCAGCTCGGCATTCCTCATCTCAGCACTTGCAGCTCAGCCCAGGTCTTTGGAGATACAGAAAGAAGTCACCCCGGGGAAAGTTGTTGGAACCCAGGGGCCTGGAGAGAAGACCAGCAGAGACCATCCTGTGCCTTCCACGTAAGAAAGAACCTCAGTGGAAAGTTAGCTGCCTTTCCTCTGAAGAACCAACAAAATAAATTCCCCTTTTATTAAAAGCCAATCCGTCTCTGGTGTGTTGCATTCCAGCAGCTAGCAAACTAGAACAATTACAGATCCAAGAAGTGCGGCATACCCCAAAGAGAATAGATCCAAATAGACATACTCCAAGACATTTACTAATCAGAATGTCAGAGGTCAAAGAGAAAGCGAGAATCTTGAAAGCAGCAAGAGAAAAGCAATCCATCACGTATAAGGGAAGCCCAATAAGACTATGCGTAGATTTCTCAGCAGAAACCATGGAGGCGAGAAGACGGTGGGATGATATATACAAATTATTAAAAAAGAAAAACTGCCAACCAAGAATTCTATATCCAGCAAGACTGTCCTTTAAAAATGAGGGAGAAATTAAAACATTTTCAGACAAAAAAATCACTGAGAGAATTTGTAACCAAGAGACCAGCTTTGCAAGAAATACTAAAGGGAACACTAGAGACAGACATGAATAGACAGAAGGGAGAGGTGTGGAGAAAAGTGTAGAAAGGAAGACTATGATTAAAGGTAAAAAGAAGGAAAATTACATATGACATATAAAATCCAAAAGGCGAAATGGTAGAAGAAAGTACTACCCATGCAGAAATAATACTAATGGATTAAACTCCCCAATCAAAAGATATAGACTGGCAGAATGGATTAAAAAACAGGACCCATCTATATGCTGTCTCTACTCAAAGGACATGAGGGTAAGGACACAAACGGACATTTGCACACCAATGTTTATAGCAGCATTATTTACAATAACCAAGATGGAAACAGCCAAAATGTCCATCAACAGACAGGTGGCTAAACAAACTGTGACATATACATACGATGGAATATTATGCAGCTGTAAGACAGAATAAAGTAATGAAGTATGTAACAACATGGATGGACCTCAAGGACATTATGTTGAGTGAGATTAGCCAAAAACAAAAGGACAAATACTGTATGGTCTCACTGATATGAACTGACATTAGTGAATAAACTTCGAATATTTTGTTGGTAAAAGAGACCATCAGGAGATAGAAATAGGGTAAGATATTGGGTAATTGGAGCTGAAGGGATACAGATTATGCAACAGAACTGAATATAAAAACTCAGAAATGGACAGCACAATACTACCTAACTAATACAATTATGATAAAACACTGAATGAAACTGAATGTGAGAATGATAGAGGGAGGAGGGCTGGGGGCATAAATGAAATCACAAAGAAAGACAATAAAGATTGAGATGGTATAATCTAGGAATGCCTAGAGTGTATAATGATAGTGACTAAATGTACAAATTTAAAAAATGTTTTTGCATGAGGAAGAACAAAGGAATGTCATTGCTGCAGGGTGCTGAAAATAGATGGCAATTAATATTTTAAAATTTCAACTTATGTGTGAGACTAAAGCAAAAAATGTTTATTTGTTACAAAATTTATATTTGACTAATGCATTTCCTAATATAAAGTAGGACATGAGATTTGTTGGTTTGTCCAGAGTGATGCCCTGATGAATCCCAGAGTGATTTGATCAGTGAGTGGAAAAGTATTTGCAAAGTCCCCTTTGGGGAATGATGAGAACAGAGGAAAATTCAACCTCCCCAAGTTGAATCCTTGATATTCTCACAAGCAGTGTGAACAACCAAAGCTATAGGCTGAGCCCCCACTCTTGGGGTTTGTTCACATGAAACTTAACCCCACAAAGGATAGGTCAAGCCTACTTAAAATTTAGGCCTAAGAATCACCCCCAAGAGAACCTCTTTTGTTGCTCAGATGTGACCTCTCTCTCCAGCCAACACAACAAGCAAACTCACCGCCCTTCCCCTCTCTCCGTGGGACGTGACTCCCAGGGGTGTGGACCTTCCTGGCAATGTGGGACAGAAATCCTAGAATGAGCTGAGACTCAGCATCAAGGGATTGAGAAAACCTTCTCAACCAAAAGGGGGAAAAGTGAAATGAGACAAAGTGTCAATGGCTGAGAGATTCCAAACAGAGTCAAGAGGTTATCCTGGAGGTTATTCTTATGCATTAAGTAGATATCTCCTTGTTATCCAAGATGTAATGGAGAGGCTGGAGAGAACTGCCTGAAAACGTAGAGCTGTGTTCCAGTAGCCATGTGTCTTGATGATGATTGTATAATGATATAGCTTTCACAATGTGACTGTGTGATTGTGAAAACCTTGTGTCTGATGCTCCTTTTATCTACCTTGTCAACAGAAGAGTAGAACACATGGAATAAAAATAAATAATAGGGGGGACAAATGTTAAAATAAATTTAGTTTGAAATGCTAGTGATCAATGAAAGGGAGGGCTAAGAGGTATGGTACGTATAATTTTTTTTTCTGTATTCGTTTTATTTTTCTGTTGTCTTTTTATTTCTTTTTCTGAATTGATGCAAATGTTCTAAGAAATGATCATGATGATGAATATGCAACTATGTGATGATATTGTGAATTACTGGTTATATATGTAGAACAGAATGATCATGATTAAGAATGTTTGTGTTTCTTTCTTGTAATTTTTTTTAAATTTAAAAATAAATTTAAAAAATTAAAAAAAATGGGGATAAGAGTGCTTACTTCCTACAGCTGGTATGATGATTACTGAGTTAAGGAAAGTAAAGCACTTAGAAGAATGCCTAGCACATAGTAATCACAGAACAAGTGTAAGCTCTTGTTATTTGAATGTGTGTCCATCATGGTGGGTTAGAGCAGGGTTAGCAAGCCTTTTCTATACAGGGCGAGAATTCAATTGTAGATTGAGATTTAAAAAAAAAATTTTTACAAAAATAGGTGACAGACTAGATTTAGCTCACGGGCTGTCCTTTGCTGATCTCTGGATTAGATTATTGGTCCCAATTCATTACTTCCTTCTAATAGGATTATATGCCCATATACTTTGCTATATAATGTGCCAAATTCTCTCATTGCAGGTGAAAAATATTTCACTGCCATTGATGTTGGGCTTGTTTTGGCCAATGGAATATTAGTTGACATGATGCAAACAGAGACTTTAAAAACATTTCTTCATTTGGTCTGCCCTCTTTTACTACTCCAGTCTGCCATGAGAAGATCATGGCAATTGTTGACCCATAGAGAATATGGAGACCCATGGAATGGACCTGAACCCAACCTGAAACCTGGACCCAAACCATGTAATCAAAGCCTAAAACAGAGCCACCCTAGATATCCATCAACAAGAAAAATAAACACTTTGTATTGTAAATTATGATTTTGGAGGGTGGTTTGTTATGCAGCACTATCTCAGGAATAACTTGACTAATATACCATCTAACACTATTAACCAACAAGTACTAGGGCATTGTGTTCCACAATTTGATGGTCCTTATTGGGGTATAGGTTTTATCCACTTACTTTAGTGTCTATTTTCCAGATGAAGGACTACTGATTTTCTGCAAATAGTCTACCTAATAAATGTGGAATTATTTTAATGGTCAACCAGACAGAGGAGGAGGAGGAGAAGGGTTAGGGGGATAAGTGTCTTGTTAGTCTTGGCCTAACTGAAGAACAATTTTAAAGAACTTCAATAATTTTAAGGAATGAGAAGAAAAGATCATTAATCCATGATGGGATGATCATGGGTAGCATGTTGTGACTGTGGGAAGGCATCTCCATGGTGACTGCATGACCCTTGGGGTAGCCTAATGCTGCATGCCCATCTCAGATGGGGCACACATGACCATGGATGAAGAGAAAGGAAAGAGAATGGGGGATATCAGCAACAAGGAGGGAAACCAGGATCAACGCTGCTTGTGTGCAGGAATTAGGAGTACAGGGAACTAGGGGCCTAGAGAGAAGTCTTTAGTGCCATGTACTCCCCATGAAGGCAATGGGGAACTGTAGCAAGAAATGCCTCGGGTTCACTACAAACTCACGTCAGCTCACACTGGAAAGCTGCTGGTGGAGAAGCGATGCTTATAGGGTTCAGAGCCACATCAGGTACTGGTGGCTACTATAATTATTATTTTTGTCAGTTAACCCAACACAAAAACAGCTACAACTGCACATTTTAAATAAAAACTTTTATACACACACAAGAGACTGATAATGGGACTATCTCTTGAAAGGGAAAAGGAGGGACAAAGGATGGGAGAGAGTTTCATTGTATACCCTCTGGTATTGCTTGATTTCTTTTTTTAAACCATGAGTGTGTTACTATTTAAAAAGATAAGCATTTTAAGAACATAAGATTTTTCATAAATGACTTGCCTATCTAGAAAAGGCGATGTGTTCATCTTTTAAGCTAACATTTCACAAATGCAAACTGACATCATATCATTTAGGTATCTGAGAAGTCCTAGAGTCTTTAATTACTCCAAAGAGCTAGATGGTGAAAGCTTTCCTATATGAGCTGAGGCATAAAGCCAATATTTGAGGATGGCATAGATGGGAAAATACCATATTCAAACTTTATGTTCATGTCAAAAGCAATGTAAGAAATAGGAGTTTAAAATTAAATGCCATAAGTTTCATATTTTCATAGCTGTTCTGACTGGCCAGAGAAGAGGTTGGGAAACTGGCCCATAGACCAAATCTGGCCCACTCCATTTGCTTGCTTTTAGAATTGAAATTTTTATAAAAATAATTGTAGATTCATATACAGTTGTACAAAATTACACAGAGAGATTCCGTGTACACTTCACCCAGTCTCCCTAATGGTAATCTACCAGCTGTTTTTGTACAAGGTTGTGAGTTAAGAATTGTTTTTCAATTTCTTAATGGTTTTTAAAGAATCAAAGATGTTTTGTGACATGAAAATTTTATGAAATTCAAATTTCAGTGTCAATAAAGTTTTATTGGCACACAACCGTGCTCATTCATTTATGTATTGTCTTGCTGCTTTTGCACTACAAGAGCAGAATGGAGTAGTTGAGACCATATGGGCAGCAAGGTTAAAACATGTATTATCTAGCTCTTTACAGAAAAAGTTTGCCAACCCCTGGGCTAGAGGCTAGGCTAGGATTAGTGAAGGACTGAGTATCTGGAATAAGGACTTTTTCCTCCAAGACAAAAATGACATCTGCACCGTGGATTCCCTGATGTATCAATGATTAGAAATGTCTTCTTATAAGCGGAGACAGACAATGGGAGAAGAGGAAATTGCATTGGGTTTCATTCAAAACCTAGAGTTGTCCACACATTTTAAAAGAACCACACACAAGGAATCAATTTCTTTTAAATGTAAAAGGGTAATCTGTCAAAGCTAAAAGACAGTGGATTGTTTCAAACCTGCAAATAACCACCAATAATATTGAAATACCTTTCCCCTCTAAAGATGCTTCAAACCAGCAAGTACAGGTGAGAATGGGATGGGCTCTTTACATGCTATTACTTATCTGCTGCCCTCCCAGTTGTGGGACAGAAACCCTGCCCTTACGATGAGCTGACATCATTGCACAACATGAGAGAGAGCGAACATGTGTGCGTAACACTTTCAGAACACTGCAATTGCTCGACAGGTGTACTTTCCATATACCAAAGCCCCTCAAACTAACACATGAGGATTGAGCCATCTTAATAGCCATTGATCAGAAAAGGACTGTACACAGGCATTATGAGGAGCCTCATTTGGGGGATCCATTTCTAACACAAGTTTTCTTTGGGCTAATTATTCAAATGCTGGCTCTATTTGATCTGGTTATAATGGAAGCAATTTTAAGCCCCAAACTCTACCAGGAATCCCAGATCCCAGAAATTGTTTAAAGTCAGACATCTTAATGGGAGGACATGGGAACAGTGGATAGAATTTAGAGGGTCCATAGCTTGGATGGGAAAGAAATTTAACCTCTTTTCACTAACATCTAACAGAAATTTGGCATTTCCATCAATTATGGGTATAGGAACCATACCATGGCAGCAATAGCAGAACCTGTATTCAACAAAATAAATCAGATATTTTCATATAACACCATGGTCATTGCAGGTATCTTGAAATATCACTTATTCTGATCACTACTTCAACATTAGGCTAGTCACTAAGTGTGCTGATTTGGATGTATTATGTATCCCAGAAAAGCCATGTTTTAATCCCGATCCAATCTTGTAGAGGCAACATTTCTTTTAATCCTGATTCAAAACTGTAGGCTGGAAACTTTTAATTAGATTATCTCCATGGAGATGTGCCAATCGTGGCTGTGATCTTTTGATTAGATGGAGATGTGACTCCACCCATAACAGGTGGGTCTTGTTTAGTTTCCTGGAGTCTTTTAAAAGGGGAAACATTATGGAGAAATGACAGAAATGACAAGCCTCAAAGCTGATAGAGCCCAGAGCTGACACAGATGCTAGATGCTTGGAGAACAGAGACACAGATGTTTGGAAATGCCTGGAGCCCAGCTGATGTTGCCATGAGATGTGAAGCAAGACAGAATCTAGAGAGAGCTAAGGGAAGCCAAGAGATGAAAGCCAGCCCTGGAGAAATAAAGTGAGGAACTCCCACAGGAAGAGAGGCTGAAAGTAGCAGAGCCCAGGAGCAAGGGACCAGCAGATGCCAGCCATGTGACTTCCCAGGTGACACTGGTGTTCCAGACCCATTGGCCTTTCTTGAATGAAGGTAACCTCTTATTGGTGCCTTAATTTGGACACTTTTATTTCCTTAGAACTATAAACTTGTAACTTATTAAACTCCCCTTTTAAAGGCTGTTCCAGTTCTGGTATATCACATTCGGAAGCTTTCAGACTAAAATAGTAGGTCTGCTGCTAGAGCTTGCTAATGCACTGATAAAAAAAAACACATAATTTAAAAAGCATTTTGATAAAAATTTCAGGATAATTGTTTTCGTTTGTCAATCTATGTATTTTGTTTGATTCATTTAAACATTACTCTGAGATACACAAGCTTCATCAGACTGACAAAAAGGTCAAGATTCAAAATCCAATGAACTTCTGCTTTACAGCAGGTCTCCCAAGCAAGGTTGTGTGGGATTCTCCCATGGGAGGTCTAGAACCAGGGGCCTCTGTGGGACCCTCAGACCTGAGTTCTAATCTTGATGAGCTGCTTGACCTCAGAATGGCTGCTTTACCTCTCAAACCTTTACTTTCTTCTCTAGCAAAATAGAAGCATCTCCAAGTATACGTGGGAAGTAAACAAGATTCTCCATGAGATATTACCTCCAAGTAGCCATTTATACTCACCTAAGTTCAAGTGGGTTTAGCATCAAAGATTGGTATCAAAGCAGAAGTGTACTCTATAATTTTGTAATCTACCTGCGTTGGGGGAACACTGGTCATTCTAGCAGTACTTGTCCCAGCTGGTGGACAGATGGCCCAAGGACATTTTTCTGGTCACCTATCAACATCCACATTTGAAGTTATTCCCCATCCAATTATAGACCTCACCATTCTTGCAAAAGACCTTGTTCTTTTTCTGCCTTAACACTCAGGACTCAAATGGTTCATTTCTACTTGCCTCAACTCTGCTTGCAGAAGTGCTCTGCACTAAGGAAGTTAGTGGAGAGGCAGGCTGCAGCAGGCACTGGAGTCCAGGACACTTGAGTTAGACTGCCCCTTGCTAGATGCATGAGTTATTTAATTTCTCTGATGCTCAGTTTTCCATTGTAAGCTCAAAGGCGAATGTTTGTGAGGTCTGAATGACACCATGCATGGGTTATGTCTGAACTTTAGGGACAAGCTCTAAGATCCCACCCAGCTTTCATTCCTCCTATCTAGAGCTGGTTGCCTCCGGCCAGAAAGTCCTGCTTTCAATGATTGAAGGCCCTTCCCTGTACCAGTGACAGACAGGTTTCTATCTCAGTTATGCTTCTTTCTTACCTTTCTTTCACAGAATCAGGGGCCAGTGCAAAATGAAAATGCAAGGCCCGTGGTTCAAAAATTAAGAATTTCAAGATGGCAACAGCAGAGCATCAAACCAAGCACAGGGCCCCTCTGAGTGCAGGTCCTGGGGCAGCTACAGTTTGTACACCTGTGAAACCAGCCCTGACCCTCCAGTTGGAGTAGCTCTTCTCACCCTGGTTGCACATTAAAATTCCCTGGGGAATCATAGAAATGATTGATTCTCAGCTCCCCACCCACCGAGAGTCTGAATGTCTCAGAGCAACAGGTGATTGTAGCAGGTAGCCACAGGTGAGAACCCCTGGCCCAAGGCATGCAAAAAGTTTGGAAGGGTGCTGTGGAGCCTACAGCCACAAGAGACCAGCAGAGGCAGTCCCAGAAGGGCCCTGACAAAATAGAACTCTCATGTGCAGAACACCTTAGGGTTTTCAGGACCTGGGCTGGGTGGTTCACAGAAAAACCATCTTCAACCTTTACCAGCCTGCCTTTTTCCCCAAGGCTACTCTGAAGCAATCATGATTTCCAGCCCGGGGAGGTGCACAGGAGTTTCTGGGCAGCATCTGGGCTGTATGAAGGGAGGGGCATGCTCTTCCACCCTGGCTGGGGCTTAGGCTGCCACCTTGGAGCAGGTGCTGGTGTGGGGTAAGGTGCGGTGGAGGTGGGAAGATAGAAGCCACGATTTCTGGTGATCATAAAGCCACAGTACCACTTCTTGGCTATTTCTGCCCCTACCCCACTAAAATAAAAAAGGGGAAAAAAAAAAAAAGAAATGAAAGGGTATAGAGATAAGTAAACTTCTGTTTTCCTCTTGTAAGCCAGATTTTATCATTAGACCAAATCTCTAACTGACCCATTTTACAGAAGAGCAAATCAAGAACCAGAGGGAAAATTCCCAGCCTGGTATAAGACAGTACTGAGGATACAGTGCTTTCCCCCCTCCGCTCTCCCCCTTCCCAGCTTCACTGGCTTATAATAACAAAAGAAAGCTTCTTTTAGATTTCTCTGCCATGGTCCTCTCTAGGTTAATTTATTAAATTTTGGCGTTTTTTTTTCTCTATTGGAGATTCATCTTAGCACTCTAGTTAAAAGGGATTGGTTCAAACTGCCCAGAGCTGAAACCCTGTTTGGTTCTAGGAAGTTCCTCCATTCCCAGGCTCCAGTTTCTGCCTTGAACAAGGGAGCAGGGACCAAGGTGCTGCAGTCACCTCTGGTGCAAGTTTAAGGTGGAACACAAAAAACTCAGTTATCTAGAAATTTTAATGTATATTAAAAAAAAAAAAGTTAGTATAAAGAATCCACAAAGAACAAAACATCAGTATTTTAAATAGACACGATCCAATCCTGCACTTGTACTACCCTGCCTCACTTTCCTCAACCTAATCCCTGGTTAACACCCAACAGCGGGGGACAACTGGGGACAAAGCGTGCTGATTTGTGTTTCTAAAACACTGCCTTAAAATATTATTTCTTGGTGGGCGGTGTGACGGTGGCTCGGTTGCAGAATTCTCGCCTGCCATGCCTGAGACCCGGGTTCAATTCTTGGTGCCTGCCCATACAAAATAATAATAATAAAAATATAATAATATTTCGTGGTTCCTGAGTTTTTGATGCCCCCGTAAATCACGCAACTGATTGCAGTGCCTCCCCTAGTCCCAGCTCTGGATACTACCAGGAAACTAAACACAGCAAATCCAGATAAAGTTCTCAGAAAAGCACCTATCTCAGAGTAAGTATTTGGGTGTGCTTGTCATGATTGCAACATGAATTAAGGCTCACCCCTTCTAAGGAAGATATTAAACACAGGAACAAAAAAATAATCATATTCTATAACATTTTGCAGGGAGCAAGAAATTTTAAGCAGAAGGGGGTGCAACAGGATGTCACCTTGACTTCTGGACTCTTCACTGGAGACTTTATAGTTCATCTAATAAAGATCTAGCAACAAGCTGTGCAAGAGGACCCAGCTTCTCCCAGTGCCTAACTTGGAATTCAGTTATCTGTTGCATGAAGCAGCAGCTTTCTTTAATTGGCCTCAAAAAATTTAGCATGCTTAATATTTCTCTCCTGCCCTTTACTTGTGACCAGTTATCCTGTTACTTGCACTCACCGGTCCAGCTTAGGGGTTGGCAGACTATGACTTGTTTTGTAGCATTACTGGCACATAGCCAAGCCTGTTCACGTATGTGTCTGGTTGCTTTCATGCTACAGATACAAGGTCAGACTGTTACAACAGAGACTGGTTGGGACCAGTAAAGCTCAAAATACTATCTGGCTCTTTATAGAAAAATTTTGCCAACCCGTGTGCCCATATGAATCTGTTATATATGCTAGAAAAGCCATGCCCTTTAATCCTCATTCAATACTGCTGGGGGTGATCTTTTAAATTGTTTACATGGAAATGCATCTCCATCTATTCAAGGTGGGGTCCCTTACTGGAGCCCTTTAAGAGGGAACCATTTCGGAAAAAGCTTCAGTGCCAACAGAGCCCACACACTACCTTTGGAGATGAAGAAAGAAAATGCCCTGGGGGAAGTTGGTAGAAAAAGCTAGCAGATGTCACCATGTGACTTCCCAGCTGAGGTAGAAACCCCGAACATCATAGGCTCTTTCTTTGGAGTTAAGGTATCTTTCTCTGGATGTCCTAGTTTGGACATTTCTATGTCTTCAGAACTATAAACTTGTAATTTAATAAATTCCCCTTTTAAAAGCCAGTCCGTTTCTGGTATATTGCATTCCAGCAGCTTAACAAACTAAAACACCCTGGCCCAGGTGGAGTCAGAATGCCATCAATCAATTCTCTTGGATCCATATCAACTTTATATACAGAGGCTGGGCGCGTCTGGTACCTCGCCATTTGGCTGTGTGTCACATCAGCAGCTCCTTAGTTATTAAGGCTGTTTCCCTGTTTTATTCAATTTATCTGTATTTTTAAATCTCACCCCAGCAGAGTTAGCCAATTACTCCCCTACTGCCTGAATTATTTTATCGAATCCCATCCACTGCTATCTTCTATTTCCTTGCCAATAATATAGGAGTAAAACCATTCATCACCCCTAGAATTTCCTGGTCCTAGGGATTTCCCTCATAGTCCACCTTTCTTCCAAATTCTTACCAGTCTCAGTGTTTCTTAAGTTATTTTTTTAAACAATCCTCATTCAGCCTTATTGTCTTGAATTACATTCTCAGCCTTGTGCAAACCCTATTTATGAAACTGCCAGAAGGTTCACCCTCTTTTATTGTGTTCTACAGGTCATGTTAATTGAGGAGATAAAAATTCTACAGCAAGGTTTGGTAAATCACAGCCTGTAGGCCAAATGTGACCCATCTGCTTGCTTTTTGTAAATGAAGTTTTATTGGAACACGTCTGTCTTTTTTCTTATTGTCCATGACCACTTTTGCATTACCATCAAAGTTGAGTAGTTGCAGCAAAGAACTTATGGCCCTGCAATGCCTAAAGTAATTTACCATTTGCACTTTACAGAAAAATGTTGCTGATTGGGTTTTACCAAGAATGCAAATTTGTAGATAATACAAGGGTGGACCTAAGACCCTTGAAATCATAGAGTTGTTGGTCTATATCTTTCCTGTTTATCCAAACAGTAATAAAACCAGAAGGACAAGGAATATTTGAGTTCAACCTATGGTTTCTCACTAGAAAGGCCAACAGTCCTTCTGTTTCTAGAACAGAAAAAAGCAGACAAGACTCATGACAAATAGTGTTAAAATAACAACAGAATCTAACTACAGCACCAGCATTCAGTAACCAAACACAATTTCTGAACAGTTAAAAACAGTCCCAAAGAAAAAATTATTACTGTCATGGGTCTCTAGCATGATTTTAATATTTCTTATAATAAAGAGATACAACAGTATGTTATCACTGCCTGATATAAAACTTAAATGGCGTCAGATTTGTTCAAACAACTGATACAACAAAATAACCTATGTACTTCTTGCTATTTCATAAGTGGAATATTCCCCTGCATGTAATCTATAAATGTTTGGTTTCACACCCTTTTTTCTGCTTTATCCAAAACAAAGACCTATTCAATCTGTTTTAAAAACAGATGTTTAACTGGATGAAGGCATTCATGATGAGACTATGAACTTAATAAAGACTGTATTTGAAAGAAAGATGCAAAGTAGAGCAAACAAAGCAACTTTGGATAAATAGCATCCACTGGGATTCCTTAGTCTACTATTCTGGGGTCAAGTGAAATTGTCCATTTATTAAGACAGAGGGACTGTCACTAATTTGTTGGTTCAAACACTGAGTGATGAAAGAGATGTTAGTAGGCTGGTCCAGGGATCCCAGAACCATGCCCTGGGCCCACTGACCCTAGTCCTTTCTTTGTGAATAAGAAAACAAATTTTGAATTTCACCATGCTCCTGGGCTGGTTATGTTAGCTTGATCTTTGGTGCCACCTATAGACCAAACTGTGTTTCACTTCACTGCAGTACAAAACCAGATTTTCTCACTAACACACTGAGAAACCCTGTGTGCATTTACAATTTAAATGACCGAATTGGGCAGGGGCTGTGGAGCGTGGAAAACCCCACACCATAACTTGTCTATGTTGGGATGTAAAGAAAAATGGAGTGTTCTTATGTATTTCTACAGCCGAATTTGCCTTTTTATTGTAAAACAGATAAAGGAAACCACACACAAACGCATATGGGGAATGCTTTGCAACTACCACCCAGGATAAGACAGAGCTTTTCTAGCCATCCCATGCCCTCCATGTACCCGACCTCATCTTAAACCCCATCTACTACACAGATCAGTTCATTTTTAGTTTTCTGTGCCTTCTAAGTACTGTAATAATTCCGGAGAATGTTTTCCAAGAATTTAGGAATTACAGATCAGTTTTAATAGTGGAATCCATCTTGAAGAAGTTATCCCTATTGTACAGAACAGTGCTTAATGGATCTCCACCTTTGTAGGACCCAGTCAACTGGCTTAGCTAATTCTTAGAGGGAAGACAGCAATGTGAAGCGTCTTTAACATTGCAAAGCATTGCTGCGGCCTCTGTGTCACGCCATGGCCACTGTCACCATCGCTCTTAGAAGCCTGCGAAGTTGGAGCAGCACCCACTGCAGCTGGTGACCCAAGTGTGGCTTGCTGGTCTCACCATGGAGGGCCGGGCAACAGCATCTGCCTGGAGCCCTCCACAGCTGAACTAGAGGCCTTGGCTGGCCTCCAGTGGCCCCTCGAGCTGTCCTACGGAGACCAGGGCACCGGGCTGCCCCGAGGCACTGCTCTCGGGCGGGAAGGTGACCAAGTCCGAGTTCTTATTCTCACTTTGGTCACTGTGTTGCTTCCTGTGGCATCTCAGAGAGTCGTCCCTGACGAAGGAGGCGCCGCAGGTGTCGCAGCGGAAGGCCCTTTGGGTCACTATTTTGGCCACGTGTTGGGAGCTGCTCTCTCTGGGCCCTTCTTTGCCCTCCGGGGCCCGGTTCTCCGTTTTGGCCTCGTCCCTGTGTACTTTGTCGATGTGCTTGGCCAGGCTGCTGGGGCGCTTGGTGTCGAAGCTGCAGAAGTCGCACTTGAAGGGACGGTCTTTGCAGTGGACTCGGCTGTGCACGCGCAGGGCGGCGGCGCTGGAGCAGGAGTAGCTGCACTCGGGGCATTTCTCGGGGTGGTCGGCCTGATGCAGCCGGCTGTGCTCCAGGAGGTCAGCCCGGTCCCGGCCCTGGAAGGCGCAGTGCAGACACTTGAAGGTGTGCTTGATGCGGACGTGCGACTTGAGGTTCGCCTTCATGGTGCAGCGGACATCGCAGAACTCACACTTGAAAGGCTTCTCCCCCGAGTGCACGATCATGTGCCTTTTCAAGTCCGAGCTGATTTTGAACTTGGCGCTACAGAGCCAGCACTGGAAGGGGGTGTCCCCTAGCAATGGAAGGTGTGTTTCCATTAGAGCAGGCAGGCAAAACAGAACTCCCCCCAAGCACACATCAGGACCCCTGGACGCAACAAGACTGTTGGGTCTTCTGAACCCAACTACCCGCAGCTTCTTAATAATAACACTTCCTGAGCTTTTTACCGCATGCCAGGCATTGTGCTGAGGCCGAGCGCCTGACATTTAATAACTCACCCAATCCTTATGACAGTCCCAAGAGTGTGCACTTTCACCCCCATTTCACAGATGGGGTAACTGAAGCTCAGGGAGGTCAAGTTAACTGACCTGGGTGCCCAAGTCCACACTCTTAACAATGACAGTTGGTGAGGTTCAAATCTAAACTCTCATTTAACCTGACACCCCAGGATTGAGTGTGAAATCAGGAAAAAGTGAGCTTTAATTTACACAGAACCATTTCTAATTAAGCTAAGACTACCGATGCTCACTAGAGTGTTTAAACTTTATCACAACAGTTATTGGACTTTTCAAAGTTTTGCACTGTACTCTGAATTTTATTTATAAAATTAACACAAGAACATGACAGCAAGGGATGAGGACAAATAAGGAAAAGCCATAGTCTCCTCTCTAACTTACAGTCCCACACCCTACAGAAGCACTGTTAAGGATTTTTAGATGTTTTGGAGGTTTTAAGCATCCATCCCTTCCCCCACATTCTATTGGTTATGACGCTTACCCTTCTCATATTGCTTTCCCTGTAACATCTCACACCACTTAGTCCATCAGCTCCACAGTCTTTCAGGATTCCCTCTTCATTCCTCACACTACTTGCCCATGTCTGTCAGGAAAAGCTTTATCTTCACATTTGAGTTCAATAACATTTGCATTCTGCCTCGTGAAATCCCATGCTTTATCTCGCTACTTTTAAACTTTAGAATGAAGCTACAAATAATTTACAGTATGGCAGGGTATGTGACATTCACCAGCACCAAATACTGTGCCAGCATTGTCTCCCGCATACAGGAGCTCACTGTCACACCCAGGCCACTTGGTAATGTTCCCAGCATAAGATCAAATTGATTCTATTTTCTCATATTCTCATTTTGTGCTACATTTTAGCTTGCTTCTTGACTGGACTGCAAATTTCTTGAGAAAAAAGAGAATCTCACCGTAACCTCAAAAGATATTTAGATTCTGGATCATGTAGTCTTTTACAGAGAAATTCTTACCAATTTAATGAATTTCTTCCCTTAACCTTCTGTCCAAGCATCAACTGGATATTTCCTTTTATTGTAATCTCAGGTCTGAAGTTCCACATTCAGATATTCACATATAAAATATCTCATGCCAAATATTGGTTTCTCCCTTGTTTGGCTAGAGTTCATCTTCCAGCAACTTCCACTGGAATGGTAGATGAGAGTAAAGTCTTCTTGGATATCCATCTATTCTTGGATATCTGGATACCTGAGGGAGTTTGGCTGGGTATAGGTTTCTAAATTCAAAACCCTTTCCCCTTTTGAGGGCACTGCTCCATGATAACCTTGGAGCCAGTATTATTGAGAAGTTTCTCTAGGTCTGGCTCTCCCCTGGCACACTTTGTCTTGCTTGAGCCTCTTGCTTTGAGGACATACGGTCATTTATAATTCTGAAATTCTTTATTTCTCAGTTGACTTTCTCACTTCTATTTTCTTTATCTCCAGACCCAATCCATGCTTCTGAATTAAGCCATGCAATCAAAGTACAAGTTAAATTACTGAAACATCTAGCTTATATGTTAGACTTTTGAGATGCATTTTTTTGCATCTTGACACATCCCCCGTTGTATTCTGTGCACTCAAGCTATAAAACCCAACCGTCAGATTTTTGTTTTACTGAAAACTGTTGTCCTGGCAAAAGAAAAGCCACAAAACCTCATAATTACCGTAAAAATTCCAAATTCCTTTTCTTATACCACCAAGTTATTTAAGTTATTTGTTTTTTGAGTAAATGAAGGTCTAGAAATGAGAGGGAAAGAGACAAAAGTTTTCAGGTCAGGGACTTACCTGTGTGGGATCGGAGGTGGACAGTGAGCTGGCTGGAGTTGCGGCTGGCATAGGGGCAAAGCTGACATTTGTAGGGCCGCTCATCAGAATGTATCCGCAAGTGCTTCTTGAGGCTGCTGCTGTCCACAGCGGCATAGTCACAGAGGTGGCACTTGTGGGGCTTCACGCTGGTGTGGCAGCGCATGTGCATTGTCAGGTTGTCCTTCCGGCTGAAGCACTTGTCGCAGAACTCACACTTGTGCGGTTTGTCTCCTTAAAACATATAAGAAGGATTCAAGGCCATAAAGGTTTCTTTATCAAGATGACTACACAGAGATTTGGCAAGTTGGTAGGCCAGGCAAACGCGTCTGCCTCCTCCTTCTGCCCACATATTCAGAGACAGGAACATACCGAAGCCTAAATCTGGACACTGGGAAACAAGATGGCATGTCACAGATGGAGTGGAGTTTTGAAGACACCTTAAGAGACTGATTGAATAAAATCAGATTGATGAAGAAAACTATAAGCTAAACCCTATTTGGGAACAGGGAGTGGTTATAGAAATATTTAAGATCAGAGAGATCTTGGAACAACTTTCCTGCACAATGGTTGATAAGCCATAGGGAAAATACCAGGCTGACCTCTTCCTTCACTTGTGCCAAATAGTAAGCAGCTGTGGCATCTGCTATTAGCAAAGAGGCTGTGTAGGTCAGAGAACTGATGCAAGGGCCCCGATTAGCTAGAGATACCCTGGAAAATAGAGAGCCCCATGCCCAGAACATCTCCACTCAGCACCGTGTTCTATACCTCCACTACAACCACTCCAGGTTCATCATGTCTATATAAAAATGAATCTACCCAGAACCAGAAAGACATGTCCAGTTTAAGAGCTTAAGGAAAGTTATCACAGCAAATCGGAGAATTGAAATTCCTATGAAAATAAAAATTACTATTTTCAAAATAAAACTTCCAGTGACTTGCAGAGAAGATATCAAAAAATGATTTAGAAGTAGAAGACAGAACTAAGGAATCACCCAGAGTTCTCCAAAAAGGACATGAGGGAAATATAAGAAAAGTTAAGTCCTGATGCCAGTTTTACAGAGTCAGGATAGAGCAGAGAAAATAATTATGTCCCAACATGGAAGACAGACACGAGTCTTAAGATAGCTTGCTTTCTAATGAGCTCATCTATGTTCCAATAAAACTTTATTTATAAAAATTAAAAAAAAAAAAAAAAAAAAGATAGCTTGCTTTAAGGCAGGGTGGTGCAATCTCACCACACATAGCGGTAAGATGTTAAGGCTTTCAGAAGAAAAAAAGCCAGAAAAGTCTCAGATCAGGACAAAACTTTTCAGATAACACTGGATGCTAGCAAGATGGGAACAATATCTTCAAAGCTCTATAGAAATTATTTTAACAGAATCTTATAGTTGGGCTAGCATTCAGTTGTAAGAAAAAGTATAGGCAGTTTGATGGATGACTCAGGGTATCATATTTGAAGTATATACACCAGAAAAAAAAAAGGAAATGGTTAAGATGTGCAATGTAAGAAAGCTAGCTAAATGGAAGGTATATCTTCTAAACCACAGAGAAACAAAGCCATCAAAAAACAGGGACCTTGATGGTAATACAATGTCATGAATATAATTAACACTACTGAATTGTACACATGAAAGAAGAGGAAATTAAGTCACAAAATGTTACTATAATAAAAAGTAAAAAAAAAAACTTGGCCCACAGAATGCAAAATAAGATAATAAAATTAAATTTCAGTAAGCACAATAAACATAAATGGATTAAATTTCCCTGTTAAAGATTTAAATTTCATTAAGGAAAAAAAAGTCAGATAAATGTATTAAAATACCTAAATCAAAATGACAGAAATAGAAAATAGATGATAGAAAAAAATTCTAGTAAAATGCTAAAAGAAAAAAGAAAGCAGAGACTTCAGTTTTAATGTTAGGCAATGTATGAAAACGTTCATATTTAAAAGGAGAGAAAATTCACCAAGTAGAAAGGAGTCAAACTTTTATGATTCTAACATGACTTTACAAATGAATTTTCAAAAAATTCTGCTTGGAAATTTCAGGACATCTTTTAAAATAAATTGTTTCAAGAATCAAAATCTGCTTACAAACTCCCTAGAAATGGACACTGAGAGCTCCATATATCAAAACTTATAGGATAGGGTGGTGCGATGGTGGTTCAGTGGCAGAATTCTCGCCTGCCATGCCAGAGACCCAGGTTTGATTCCCCATGCCTGCCCATGTAAAAACAACAACAACAACAACAAAACCCAAAAAACTTTTAGGATACAACTTATAATGGTTTTCAGAAGAAAATCTGTAGACTTAACTTCATTTTTAACAAAAGGCCAAAAGTAAGTAAACCTCAACCTCAACACTATTGACATCTGGGCTGAATAATTCCTTTGTCCTGTCCTGTGCACTATAGGATGCTTGGCAGCATCCAGTAGCACTCTCTTGAGTTGGGCCAACCAAAAATTTCTGCAGACTTTGCCAGGTGTCCCTTGGAAGGCAAATCATCCCCAGTTGAGAAGCGCTGCAAAAAGTTGGAAAAGAGAAAGGAGACTATTGATAGAGACAAATGTGACTATTGATAGAGACAAATATGACTAGCAAGTAGAACTTTACCCCAATAAATTTCAAAGATTTGATAAAATGGATGATGTTCCAGGAAAACAAAAAAATTACAAAGACTGAATCAAGATATAGAAAAAAAAAAAAACAAAAACAGATCAATGATGAAAACCAAACCAAAACATTGCTATGTCAAAGATCTACCCATACGGTAAATTGTTCAGCATTCTCAAGTATTTACTCTCCTTCAGGGAGAATCATGTACCCCCCTGGGCTGGGGCCTATGACTTGCTCCCGCCAATGAGATAGGATTAAAAGTGGCAAATGTCACAATTATCAGGTAAATGCTTTTAAAAACCAAGTGCATGGCTTGCTATAAACTAATTCCCTTTGTCCAAGATGACTTGAAATGTTCTTTTTTCTTTTGACATGGGCAGGAACCGGGAATCGAACCCGGGTCCTCTGGCATGGCAGGCAAGCATTCTTGCCTGCTGAGCCACTGTGGCCTGCCCTTTTTCTCTTTTTTTTAATTAATTAAAAAAAAATTACAAGAAACACAAACATTCTTAACATATGTTCATTCCGTTCTACATATATAATCAGTAATTCACAATATCATCACATAGTTGCATATTCATCATCATGATCATTTCTTAGAACATTTGCATCAATTCAGAAAAAGAAATAAAAAGACAACAGAAAAACACGAAAACAGAAAAAAAAAATTATACATACCATAACCCTTACCCCTCCCTTTCACTGATCACTAGCAACTTGAAATGTTCTTAACCTGGGGTCTATGGATAACATTCAGGGTGCCTAAGAACTTGTATGGGGAAGATTACGTTTTTATTCTCACCACCTTTAACTAACAGTTTAGCATTTTCTTCAATTGTGAAAGGAGGCAACTAATCACACTAAAAACAGTGGTACTGGAGACTCTTGTCAAACGATGTGAGAAATGTGTTTGCTGTGGCTCTAAAGTAGTGTTTATGCTCATCACTACTTCACAACTGGGTTAGTGAGCAGACCTGAAACTACATCACAACTGGGTTAGTGAGCAGACCTGAAACTACATTCACAACTGGGTTAGTGAGCAGACCTGAAACTATACCACAACTGGGTTAGTGAGCAGACCTGAAACTACATCACAACTGGGTTAGTGAGCAGACCTGAAACTACATTCACAACTGGGTTAGTGAGCAGACCTGAAACTATATCACAACTGGGTTAGTGAGCAGACCTGAAACTACATCACAACTGGGTTAGTGAGCAGACCTGAAACTACATCACAACTGGGTTAGTAAGCAGACCTGAAACTACATTCACAACTGGGTTAGTGAGCAGACCTGAAACTATATCACAACTGGGTTAGTGAGCAGACCTGAAACTACATTCACAACTGGGTTAGTGAGCAGACCTGAAACTACATCACAACTGGGTTAGTGAGCAGACCTGAAACTACATTCACAACTGGGTTAGTGAGCAGACCTGAAACTACATCACAACTGGGTTAGTGAGCAGACCTGAAACTACATCACAACTGGGTTAGTGAGCAGACCTGAAACTACATTCACAACTGGGTTAGTGAGCAGACCTGAAACTACATTCACAACTGGGTTAGTGAGCAGACCTGAAACTATATCACAACTGGGTTAGTGAGCAGACCTGAAACTACATCACAACTGGGTTAGTGAGCAGACCTGAAACTACATCACAATTGGGTTAGTGAGCAGACCTGAAACTACATTCACAACTGGGTTAGTGAGCAGACCTGAAACTACATCACAACTGGGTTAGTGAGCAGACCTGAAACTACATCACAATTGGGTTAGTAAGCAGACCTGAAACTACATTCACAACTGGGTTAGTGAGCAGACCTGAAACTACATCACAACTGGGTTAGTGAGCAGACCTGAAACTACATCACAACTGGGTTAGTGAGCAGACCTGAAACTACATTCACAACTGGGTTAGTGAGCAGACCTGAAACTACATCACAACTGGGTTAGTGAGCAGACCTGAAACTACATCACAACTGGGTTAGTGAGCAGACCTGAAACTACATTCACAACTGGGTTAGTGAGCAGACCTGAAACTATATCACAACTGGGTTAGTGAGCAGACCTGAAACTATATCACAACTGGGTTAGTGAGCAGACCTGAAACTACATTCACAACTGGGTTAGTGAGCAGACCTGAAACTATATCACAACTGGGTGAGTGAGCAGACCTGAAACTACATCACAACTGGGTTAGTGAGCAGAACTGAAACTACATCACAACTGGGTTAGTGAGCAGACCTGAAACTACATCACAACTGGGTTAGTGAGCAGAACTGAAACTACATCACAACTGGGTTAGTGAGCAGACCTGAAACTACATCACAACTGGGTTAGTGAGCAGAACTGAAACTACATCACAACTGGGTTAGTGAGCAGACCTGAAAGTACATTCACAACTGGGTTAGTGAGCAGAACTGAAACTACATCATGGCATTAAGCTCCAGGCCCCTCAATAAGGTATACTGTGCAGGCTAATCACCTGGGGTAGGACCCGAGTCTGCATTTTTAACAGCTCCTAAGTTGATGCAGACAGTTCTGGTTTCTGTTCCATTATTGAGTAGCAAGGATTTACTGTATTAAAATATCACACATCGATAGCAATTATATGGAAAAGTTTTTTTTTTTTTTTGCTATTGATTTTGTTTTTAAAGTGGAATACATCTTATTACATTTAAAAAGCTTATTCTGAGAAGGGTCCATAGGCTTTACGATATTGTCAGAATTCATGATACATACACAAAAAGTCAAGAATGCCTTGTCTGGTGGGTTCTACACAGAGCCTGCCCTAGCAGCTGGGTCCTGAAGCAAAGCCTACATGGAGCAGAGCTCTGTTCCCACATGGACAAGGAAAGGGTTCTCAGTCATAGCAAACCCTGAGGTTGAGACTGCTGTCTCAGCCTAATCTTACCCCTTTCCCCTGCAAATAGAATATTGCAAGCAAGTTCTATCAAACATTCAAGGAAGAGTGTTCCCAAGTTCAATTAACTATTTAAAACCATAGAAAAAGACAGAAAACTTCTCAATTCACTTTATTGTACATTAGCTCTGAATCTATGCCTGATGAAGAAATACAAAATAGAATAAAAAATAACAAACAAACACTGTCAGTCTCCTTTATATGGGTAAATAAATGCCATGGGACCATCTCCAAATAGCAAGGCATGTGAAATTAACTATCATTCCTGATTTAAACAAACAAGAAACAACCAACCTCAGTAGGCTAAGAATAAAAAGAAACTGCTTTAAGGTGATACAGGTCTCTATGAGAATCCTAGGGTTCTAGGGTCTCTAATTGTACATGATGGCAAAGCACTCCCCTCAAAGGAAGGATTAAGATCCAGTGGTTTATTTTCAAGGTTCCTCTTCAACTTTGTACTAGAGCGCCAAAGTGTAAAGAGATCAAGGGCAAAGAGAGAAAGAGAAAACATTATTTGCATATGATAGTCTACCTTGACAATCCAAGTATTAGAATAAATGAAAGGAAAGGAAGGGGCCCAAAGATAGTACACAAAGCTCACCTCAAAATAGCACTACTCCCTCATATCATTTTATGTCCCCCTTGCTCCCACATTCCTAATCCTAATCTTCTCCCTCAAGATAGAACCAAATAGCTCTTTGAATTGTAAGGTGGGGAAGGAAGTGTAGGGATGGTTAAATTAGGCTCTGGGTGACACAGTATCCGTGCTTTACTATTTTAATATAGTATTTTTTTAGGCAGCCTGATAAGGAAACTATAGCATTTGCATTAAATTTGAACTTCCCTATTTATGGGCTTTTCATGTGAACTTGAATATTTACATTTCTTAGGTGAATTGCATGTTCATGTTCCTTTCCATTGGGGTTGGTTGCCTTTGATTTGTAGCAGTTCTTTGTGCATTTTGAATATTAATTCTGTCTTGTATTGCAGGTCTCTTAGTGTGGGTCATTAATCTATCCCTCCCATCCCCTGCACAGTGGCTTCTTACCCTTAAGTTTTTTTTTTTTTTGCATGGGCAGGCACAAGGAATCAAACCCGGGTCTCCAGCACGGCAGGCGAGAACTCTGCCACTGAACCACCGTGGCTCGCCCTACCCTTAAGTTTTAACTTTGATCTACTCCCATTTAATCTATCTTCTCCTGTGTGTCTTTACCTATGGTTTATTTGCCCATCTGCCTACACTATATACTCATCCTCCATTATTTCCTACTAAAGTTATAAACTTTATAGATTTTAATAATGAACTGTATCTAGAATTTGTGAATGGTAAAGTGAGGGACGATAACCTTTTTTCTAATAAGATGCCAATTGTTATAGCTTCACATATCAGAGCTCGACTGTCCACCCATTCTCTTCAGAATGCTTGCTTTATCAGGTACTGAGTTTATACATGTACATGAGTCTCTTTCTATACTCTATTCTGTTCCATTTGTTTATTGTTATTTTAATATCACTGCTTGAATTACAGTTTTATGGAACTTTAACTTGATACAGCAAGCCCTTCTCATTCTTGTTCTCCAAGACTTTTGAACTACTTCTGTGCCTTCCTTCCTTCAGAGGAGTTTTACTATCCAGAAAGCGGGTGGGATAGTGGTGTGGAAGTTCAGGTAGGCAAGGAACTCATCCTGCCCTTGTAAACTTTCCAACAATACAAATTACTCTTTTGCTGGAATGATTTTTAAAATCTGAGATTGAGAGCAATATATATTCAATGTAGAGAAATTAGGAGAAACACATTTTAAGCTGTTTCGTCCCTAAATATCAATGCATAACAAGTTGCCTTTTTTTTAAAAAAAAAGGTATTCTTCAACTCGCTATTCAGAACTAATTACTGTTAATATGATTTTCTCCTACATTTTGTTTAAGATTTTACATCGAGAAAAATAGAATAAAACATTTATCCTGCCCTCTTCCCTTCTACCATCTACCCTGGCCTTTTTCTATTGTGTATTATTATTTTTTTACTTTTATTGTTTTTTTTTTTACTTTATTAATTTTTAAAAAAAATATAACAAACTAACACAAACATTCTTATGATCATTTCATTCTACATATATAATCAGTAATTCACAATATCATCACATAGTTGCAGTCATCATGATTTCTTAGAACATTTGCATCAATTCAGAAAAAGAAATAAGACAATAGAAAAAAATTCATACATATCATACCCCTTACCCTTCCCTTTCATTGATCACTAGCATTTCAATCTAAATTTATTTTAACATTTCTTCCCCCTATTATTTATTTTTATTCCATATGTTTTACTCATCTGCTGTCTATCGTGTATTTTAAATTATTTATCATTTTTCCTCTGGGAAGAAGTGTCATTTAAGGTAAAAACAAATACCAGACCTAAGTTCTTGGTCTGTTTGCCAAGCCCCTACCAATGTGATCACAGCCTCCCTCCTAGTTTGCTTTTCCCAGACAGGAACATTCCAGGCACGCAGGTACTTTCTCCTGCAGGCGCCACATCCACGGTTCTCAAAGTGCAGTCTGCAGTTGCTGCACCTCTCTCCTCGTCCCACCCTGGACTCTTATCAGTGAGTCTCTGGTCAAAATTGCTCCCAGGGTAACAGTACAACACCGTCTCACTGTTGGTCTCTGCGCTGGTGTTATAAGAGTAAGGGCACCATCACGTGAGTCCAGGCCACATGGCACCTGTACCAGCAGACATTGCCTTCTTCCCTGCCACGTGGCTCCCGGTCAAGAGTCTGTTCACACAGGAATATCCCCAGTGAGGCAGTAGAAACTATTAATTTTATTAGCTCTCTAACCTCGGATAAGTCATTTTAATATTTTGTGTGATGAAATGGGAAGTTAGCATAAAGTACCTCTGCTATGACCTGACATGTGGTTGACTCAAGGAAAAGCGCTTGTGTGATGGGTTTGCATTGCAAGCTGAACTAGCCACCCTTTCTGTGAAACACATTTTGACTTGAAAGAATGTTTGACAAAGTATGGTTTTTCAGACTTGGTGTTTGGCAGCTGTTTTCTTAAAAATGAATGAAGTGAATCTATCATATCAAGTAAGGTTACTGACAGCATGTTTGCCAATGAAAACATTCAAGTTCAAGCTTAAGAAATTAAAAAAAAAAAATTTCCTCTACTCCAAGCTTGCAGCTTCCCAATACTGAGATTTCTGATGAGACTGATGACATTAAACGGGAGTTTTTTTCCTCAATAATATAATGAAGTGGGTAAACATTCGGGAGAATTACATAATTGGTGAGCCAGCATTTAGTATATCGCCTTACAAAAATCAAGCATAGGTAAGCGCCAAAACGGATTTTAATTTAACAGTACAAAAAGTTCATTGGATAGTTTCATATTTTACTTTCCAATCAACTCTTTTTCTTTTAGCACGGGCAGGGAATCAAACCTGGGGCTCCGGCATGGCAGGCGAGAACTCACCATGGCCAGCCCGTCCGCCAATTAACTATTAAGAAACTAACATTTGTTGCATTTTGGTATAGCAGTAAAGAAAAATATCAACAATTATCTGGAAAGACTATCAAAACATCCTCCATTTCAAGTTATGTATGAGAGGCTTCTATTCTTCATAAGCTTCGAACAAAAGAATACCACAAAAGAGTACATATAGAAACAGATATGAGAATTCAGATGACTATAAGGCAGACATTAAAGACATTTGTGAGTATAAACAATGCCAGATTCTCACGAAAATCTTGTTTTGGAAAATAGCTACATTTTCATAAAACTATTATTCATGCCAATCTATAAAGGCCTACTGGTACTTTTAAATGAATATTTTGAAATTTTTAGTTTTAATTTCTAACACAGCAACCATAGATAGACAAGAATGTATATAAACAAAAACTCAATTGTTAAGTGTAAAAGGGTCCCAAGACCAAAAAGTTTGAGAACCACCACCCTACCCATTCAGCAATGGTCTAAGACAAGTCTTAAATGATCACAGAAGCAGGCTAAAAATTACCATCCCTGCCTTCTGCTTACAGCTGTGTCAGAGATCCTATTTGTTTTCTCTCAGTCCTCCCTTTTTCCCATGGTGTTAGAATCTCCTATTTGGAACCGGGCACACGGTCACCCAGAATTAAGACTTCATTTCACAACCACCGTCATAGCTAGGAGTGACCCAGTGACCAAGTGCTGGTTAATGGGCATGAGCCCAAGCCACTTGTGTGTCTTCTAGGTTGTGCTTTTAAAGGAGACATGCCTGTCGGCCGTAATGCATCCACAATGGCAGTAAGACAGCCTGGGCCATGTCACTGCACCCTTGGGGTGGCAGAGAAACAAATCAAGAGCTGGGTCCCTGAAGCCATGGAACAGCTACCACAATAGCCTGTGCCACTTACACCTGGACTGTCACCAGACAGAAATAAACGTTGGCTTTATGTTATCATAACTTGGCTCTCATTGTTCCATTAGTCACAAGGGATGCTACTTCTGGACCATGTCCCGGGGGGTGGAACAGTGGTGAACTCCCAAATCCCTCTTTTATTTTCCACTAAGAGATTGGGAGAGCTACAGCAGCTGCTTTGGACCTTGAGATAAAAGCCCTATGTTAAGGATGGTGGAGCTATTTTACCAGCTGTGGACTGCTTGATTACTTGCTTCTGAAATGCCACTTGAGAAATTTAAACTTGATTATCTTGTTTAAGCTACTTATTTTGCTTTCTGCAAGGGCAGCAAACCAGTCTCCTAATTCATAGAGCCTAGTATACAGTCTATAGTATAGATGAGGGATTGGGCAAAATATTTTGTAGAGGGCCAGATAGTAAATATTTTTGGTTTTGTGCACTGTACAGTCTCTGTTGCAACTATTCCACTCTGCTGTTGTGGCACGAAAGTAGACAGAGACAACACGTAAACAAATGGGCGTGAAAATGGGCCAGATCTGGCTCGCAGGCCATAGTTTGCAGACCCCTCCTACATTCCTTTGCTTCAACATGTCTTATTTTCCTGTTTTCTCAGCAGATTGCACAGAGTTGCCCAACACGAGGCATCTAATCCTTCTGTTCTCATCTAAGATTACTACGGCCACAAGGCCTGCGGGTGGGGCTCCCTCTGCCAATCTCCCCCACTTCATCTCACATGCCTGTTTCCCTCCCTCCCCCAAACCTTCGTGCCTGCCATTCCTTCTGCCTAGAAGGCTCTTCCTTCTCTGGTTAATTACCAATCTCTCATACTTCAAGCCAAAGGTTCTTTCTTTGAGAAAGTCCTTCCTGACCAGCCTGGAAGAAATCCCTTTCCTCTAGGTTCTCCAAACACTTTTCCCATAGCCCCTGCCATGGTTACATTTTCATCTTGGTTTGTGATTTTGGTTGCTGTAAGCTCCACTTCATGAGGCAGAGACGATCTCCATCTCTGCCACCACTAAACACTAGTTCATGGTGTTTCTTTACTGAAGTGCTGAACAAACAGATGGATACCTACCTGTGTGGATCCTCAGGTGACGGTCCAAATCTTTCATGCCATGAACAGTTTTGAAGTGACAACCTAGAAGAGAAGAGGGAAAATCCAGCTTACCTCTTCTTAATGTATAACCTCTGGAAGGAAGCACCAGTGACTTTGAAGTGGGTTAAGTCTCACTCTGAGATCGGGGTGCCAGGGAACCCTCAGAACCCACGGGGAAGGCCTTGTGTGCCAGCGGAGATGTTCATATGTAAGGATCCAAGGGGTGAATTCAGGCAGAGTTTGCATAATGTGTTGGGCGCAGAGAAGGGGCTTGGCATGCAACATCTTATTCTTTACCTGGATAGCAACAGTTGAATGTCCTTTCTCCAAGGGTGGCCGTTTGTTCCCTTGACTCTGGGGGAAGAGAGATGACAGGGGTCTTTTGGGCATCGCTGCTTTCTGTGGAGAGGCAAGCTGATTTCGGAACATCATCATTCAGCTCCAGAGCTGCAGTGAAGACATGAAGAATGACTTGTCTTCTCAAACATAACCACCATGTCTCATCATGTAGCAGGTGTGGGCTTACTGTACCTTCCTCTACCATCTCACAAAAACTCTTAAAAATGAAAGTCATGTACAATCTAACAGTGTAGTCTTATAAAAAATCCTCTTCCCCTATCAATTCACAGGAAACACAGGAGACAGGAACATGTGAGCAACTCGGGGATACAACTGGCAAAAGTCCAGATTTCAAAATTTTATGGCAGTGCTTCTCAAATGATGTGAAGGCCACCCCCCTTCCTTTTTTAAACTTTCCAATCTACTAAAGACTACAGGCCAATATGTTTGTAAAATGCAAAAATGAATTGCAAAAAAAGTGAAATAAAACAAGAGCCCAAACATTCATATTAGATCCAAAGGAAAGCTAGATTCTGTGGTTACATCAAGCTGCTTCTTTTAAGTGGTTACTCCTGATTTCTGAACTTCTTTTGCCACAGGTCAGTAAGAGGTCAGAGATTATACTTCAAGTATCACGGCTTTGAGAGGACAAAATGCAGTTGTTTCAACAAATAAATTGAAAGGAGAAAGATGGATGAGGAAAAAGATGGAGGAGGGAAAGTCAGAGACCAAAAGACCTAAAAGGACAATCTTCAATGTCAGGACCTTATTTGGAACCCAGTTTAAACACTGTAAAGATCATGTGAGATGATCAGAAACATGAACACTAACTGAAAGTTTGGTATTAAGAATTTGTTTTTTTTTCCCTTTGGTATAAAAACAAAGTTGTAGCTTTTTAAAGCATCCTTATATTTCAAAGGCACATTAAAGTATTTGAGTTGTATGGTATATCTAGTTTGCTTCAAAATAATCTGGGGCAAGGGGTAATTGTGTTGGAGTGGTTGTGTAGGATGGTGGTAGAGTTGCTAGGGTTACAAAGAAACCGTTACAGTTACATAGTGGAAGCTGGTAGCAGGCCAGAATTATGGAACAAAGGGAACGAAGAGCCCAGCATTCAAAACTAATGAGATGTACATAAATTATACAAATTTAGAACCTATACTTAGACCGACATCCTGCACTTGTGGTTAACTACATCCTGCTTCTCTGGTCAACTGATTGCAAGCACAGGGGCAGTAGCCCCAAAAATGTCCTTATGGCAACCTATGCCTTTTTAGCATAGCAAAAGACATACCCAGAGGTAGAGACTTTCTGCCATTTTTGAACATGCAATGTATGAAATAGTATGCAGTCACACAGGATTATATAACCCTAGGGACATGCTTATTAATTAGTAGTCAACAGATAATTATACATGCAAATGATGTTAGCTTTCTATAAAACACCTGGCCCCAAGCTACACAAGGCTACATAAGGCAAGGATAGGTTAGCTTAGGAGTTAGGACTTCTGGATGAGGGTTGGACCCTTGCCTCCGCAGAGGTAAATAAACTCTTTGAATCTTCTCCTTATGTTGTGGTTCTTCTACCTTAGAGCAGTTGCCGGTTTTCCTAAGAGGTTGGTGGTTCCCCAACCTAACAATTGAGGTACAGAAGAATCAACAGTGGCCACAAGTAGTAAATTGTTGAAGCCGAGTGAAAGGTAGATCATTTTCTCTACTTTTAATGAGGTTGAATCATATGAGAGGATCGCTTTCTGAAGGCCAAAAGTAGCAATAATTTCACATGGCTTGATTTAAAAAACAACAATATATTGTCTAGTTTAGAAATTATAGGGTAAAGCCTGGGACTTTTTATTTGGTCCCAAGTTATAATAGAAGATGGATTCCAACTACAGTTGAGAAATCTGTAAAGGGCCCCTGAGAATTTGTAGAGTACACTGCAGGGGTCGGTTGTAGGAGTGGGAGGGGTGGAGTTTCAGCTGTAGAATTAGAGACATAGGGTTGCTCAGGTACCTACTAGTTATGTGGCCACTAGCAAGTTACTTACCTTTCTGAACCTCAGTTTACTTATCTGTAAAATAGGATAACTTATCTGCCCTGGAATTAGAGTTAAATGGGTTAAAAATATATAACTTAGCGCAGTGCCCAGCCTGTGTTGAACAGTGTATACTCCCTATTACGTGGCTTCACTTAGAAAAAAATCTACAGAGCTCACAGGCAGGGTGTGATACCATTTCACAATGTTCTGAGCAAGGGACCTAGGCTGGTGCCTCTCAACTAGGGAAGGACATTTGATACTGTCTGGAGACAATTTTGGTTGTCACAACTGGGGGTAGGGGGGAGGAATGAGGATTGCTACTGGCATCTAATGGGTGGAGGCCAGGGATACTGACACTGCATAGACAGGCCCCCACTATAAAGAGGGATCTGACCCCAAATGTCCCAGTGCTGACATTGAGCCACCCTGTGCTAGTCTCATCAACACTGTTTCCTGTGTCATTCTGAGACCTCCTCTATCAAAATAACCGGAATAACAGGTTAAATATAGTTACCAGGTTCACTTTAGACTCACTGAAGACTGGCATGGGGCCTGATTCCAGGAATCTGCCTTTTAAAGTACCCTCTGGTAATTCTGTTCTACTTCTCTAAGCCCCTGCTATTTGAAGAATTGTTACCAGACTAGCAAGATCTGCAGTACCTGAAAGCATGTTAGAATGCAGGATCTCAGCCCCTAATCAGACTTACAGAATCAACCTGCACTTTAACAAGATGCCCAGGTGACTTGGATGCACATTAAATTTGAGAGGAACTCAAAGCCAATGGTCTCATGCAACTTGAGTGTGCATTACAATCACCTGCAGGGGTACCGAAAACAAGCTGCTGGGCCCACCCTTAGGATTTCTGATTGTCATTTCTAAGAGATTCCCAGGTGATACTGCTAGTCTGAGGACCACACTTTGAAAAGCTCAGCTCTAGGAGAATGGAAATTAGCTTAGAGGAGATGCTCAAGATTGCAGGACCAGAAGTTCTACAGCTGGACTAGAACCCACACTTAGATCCAAAGCCCATTACTACACCTTTCAGGGGAAAACAGGAACAAAACCTCACAGACACTTGGCATTTCATCTACTAAAAAGGAAAACTGTTAAACTATTGAGGGCATTTAGTCCTACAGGATATAAGTTAAGGCTGAAAACTGAATGAGAGGATGTAAAGTACAGTGGTTTAGGGAACTGACTGGGAACCAGCTGGTTAGTGTCAAATTCCAATCCTATTACTTATTGGCTGTATGACCCAGGGTAAAGCTGCTCAACTGCTCTGTTCCTCAGCTCCTTAATTTGTACAATGAGGGCTATGGTCCCTAACTAATAGGCATGGATGAAGATTGAATTCTTTAATATACGTAAAAGAGCCTCGAACCTAAAGTCAGCACTCTACAAGTATCAGTTTTATTCACGGATGTGAACATATGTAAGCTACTGGATTCTTAAGGGGGGGTGGATGTACTTTGCAATGCAAACTTGAACACAGACAAATGGGAGACTGGGGGTGGTTTAAAGCCATCAGAAAAATGTGTGCTGTCCAATGCTTCTCCCAGATAGACACCTGAAGTGTGAGAGGCCCCCAAGGGGACTTTCTTCACCTTTTACAAATCCAGGAAACCAAGAAGGATCAGAAGCTCACATCTCAGATCCAGCACAGTGGCGCTTTGACCATTTGTGAAACTGACATTTCTTCTAAGTTTGTTTTTTTGACCCTCGGCCCAGGACCATAGGAAGTCTACTAGTTGACCTTTTCCATTACATTTTCCTCCAAAACCTACTTGAGCTGCAAAGCTACTTGCAGATTAGGAGACTTAAAGTTAAGAGACAGTTAGTGTCACAGATCCAAAACGGAGGGACAAAATACATCAGTCGGAAGACTGCCTTTTCTTCTGCGGGGAGGGGGATGGTGTTCCACCTTACTAGACATTCTAGAAGAATGTAAAGCTCTTGGAAGGCATCTCCAGTTGCTGCTCGCTACTGAGCAGGCATTGATTACGCCCTGCTCCCACAGGGGGCGGCGCCTCAAGCACTACAGGACACACAAAGTACCCCTTCTTCCTGCGCCCTAAACACCAGGCGCGGCTCCAGGAGGGTCTGCACTGCGAGGTTTGCAGGAATGAAAAGTGGCCCCAAACCCTCACCAGCAGGGCACTGAATTTCAACTCCAGCTCGGGGTTATTCAGGAATTATCTTTTATTATCGTTTTCCCCAAAAGATTCAGCATTCCCAATTCTTCCTCAATTCGCCCCCATCCCAGGAGAGCCCTCCATTTTCAACTTACCTACTCCTATCTTAAGACTTGGGCACAATTGGGGGGGGGGGGGTCTGCCCTAACGCTCCCCACCACCAACGATGAGGGCGGGGCACCCCTGTAATAATTCTGATTACGGTAATTCTACCCAACTAAGCTTTATTATTACTTTTAATACAAACTCCCCTCCACCACCTACTTAGGAGGTTGTGGTAACAGGCAGTTGGTGTGTCCCTGCAGGTCCGAGCCCCAGCTGAGAAGGTACTCGCCATCTCTCTTTCTCCCTTTTCAGCGCCAGGAAAACGCGGGGTCGGGTGCGCGGTAGGAGAAAGTCCAGTTAAAATCCCTCCCTCCATCTCGACCCCCTCCTTAGCTAAGAGCGAAAGAAAAGGCATCAGGTAACCACCGGGGAAATGGGGTTAAGCCGGCAGAGAGAAGGGAAAGTAGGAACCTGCACTGCCTTAGTAAGATAATCAGAAGGGGAAGCGTCTTAGAAATGCAGATTCCCCGACACCCTCCCCCCTCCCCTGCCTGGGAATTCCGATGGCGGGAGGGGGATGCACGAGGGTAAACAGAGCAATTCAGCATCTCTGAGTTAGTAGCGCTCGGCACCCGCAGCCTCCTCTCAAGCCGAGGATCCACCCACCCAAGGTGAGAATACCGCCCCGGGGCTTAGGGTAGCGGAGGGTCCCGACCCCCTTCGGCCTCTTCTCTAAGTGCAGCCGGCCAAGCCTGCTAAATCCGACCCTCAAAACCTCGCAGGGCTCCCACCTCCTGCAGAGCAGAGGGCAGAGTTCTCCGAAGGGCCCGCGGGACGTTCCAAGATCTGTCCCCCGCGACCTCCTCCAGCTTGGCTGTCCCTTCCGCCCGGACAGCTCTTCCCCCGCGGTCTCCACCGCTCTCCCCCTCACACTCTTCAAGTCGTTTACTTGGAGGGCCCTTTCTCCCCGCCCCCAAATCTCACGCCCTGCTTTATTATGTTTTCCCTAGCGCTCACCCCTAACTTGATGTTTCACCGATTTAAACTCCTGTGTTTTTTTTTTTTTTTAATCTTGTTCCTCCTAGAGCTTAGGGTCGGAATTTTGTCCTTGCTCACCGACAGTCCCCACTGCCCAGCATCGGGCCGGGCACACGGGGAAAACTCAGACATTTTTCAGCTATTTACTCTCCCCCCCCCCCCCCCAACAAGGACGTCCGGGGCGCGGGGCCCAGAAAAATCCACCTTCCAGGCGCACGGTTCCAGCCGGGCGCTCAAGAAATCGAGCACCCGCCGGACTGGGCACCCCTAAGCCCCACTCCGGGGTGTCTGGGAGTGAACTGTCGTTTATCGGCGCTTGGGGAGGGTGGGGTGGGGGTGGTTGGTTGGAGAAAGCCACGCGGGAGGGGGTAACTAGCAAAGGGGCGTAACTGGCCAAGTGGGGGTGGGGGCAAGTCGGAATCCTGGAGCCCTCGTCCGCGCTTCCGCGCCCCTTGCCCAGACCTCAAGCCGGGCGGGTCCCGGGAAGGTCCAGGAAAGGTACCCCCCACCCCCGCCCGGCGCCCGCAGCGCTACTCACCCGACTCCCCCGCCCGCCGTGGCGCAGCCACCTCCCCGCTAGCCTCTGCGAGCTCCCGGCGCTCAGGCCGCCGCTCCGCCGAGCCCAGGTGCTGGGGCCTGGCCTGCTTCCGCCGTGACATGGTCTGAGACTCGGGGCTCCTGGAGACTCCCTGCAAGTGGCCTACTTCACACAACGAATTCCCGGAGTTCGAAAATTACACGCAACCCCCCCCCCCCCCCCCCCCGCAACTCGGCGGGAACACGCATGTCCCGGCAATTCTGCTTATCGGTCGTGCGGGGCGATTTAACCAGAGTCCCGCTGGCTGATTGGCCTGGAGCCAGGGCCACGGGGGTCCTGGGGAAGCGTGGTCCGCGCCCGGGCAGCCTCGGCACCACCTGGGAGCTCGTTAGAAATGCAGACTCTCGGGCTCCACCCTAGACCGGCTGATTCAGAATCTGCATTTTAACAAGATCTCTAGTGATTCGCATGCACATGAAAGTTTGAGAAGCCGTGTCTGCATTTTAACGAGATCCCCAGGTGATTCTTTTGCCCATTAAAATTTCAGAAGCACAGCGCTCCTCCAACTTTAATGTGCACACGAATCACTGGGGATCTCGTTAAAATGCAGATTCTGACTCAGTGGTCTGGACGGGGGCCTGAGCTTCTGTATTTATAACAAGCTCCCAGGTGAAGCCCTTGCTGCTGCAGCACAGGCCACGCTTTTTAGATCTGCTTTAATTGGTCTGGACTGGGACCTAGGCAGAGGATTTTATTTTAAAAGCTCCCCCAGGTGATTCTGATGTGCAGCCAAAGTTGAGAAGCACGACCTCCCCTCGCGGTTCCCAACCTTGGCAGCATGTTCGAATTTGAAATGTGAGTGGAGCCAGCATGTCTCCAACTTCAGGGTGAAGCACTTCCTGGAAAAGCCGGTTAAAAAATAGAGTCCGAAAGTTTTGGATTCAGGGAAGGGCCAGAAATCTGTACTTTTATACAGCCCCCGACGGCCGCCACGCCCCCGGGACTCCGTCGCACTGGGCCTAGGACCACACAGGAGGAGTCTCTGGGGCCCACGGGGGCGCTGGGGCCCTGCCCAGCAGGTGACTGAGGCGTGGTCCTGGGGGAGACAAGCTAATTAGAGTTCGTGCTCAGGCTGGTGAGGACCTTGATGAGACCCAAGGGCCCCCCCCCCCCCTTGCACCAGATGTACGACATCCAACAAGGGGCAGAAAGAAAGCCACCTCCATCCCCCGGATGTTTATTTTCTTCATATCGGGAGTTACTTAAGGCAGGGCTGTGCCCCAGGCTTGTCCGAACCTGAGAATCACGTGGGGCCCTTGAAACGATCCAGTTTTGGCTCTGAATCTGCAGACCAGGGGCGGGGCCTGGGAACCTGTATATTCAACCAACTCCGCGGACGCCTTTCATCATGTGGCTGGTACCAGAAATACCGCCTGCTGCGGCCCCGCGGGGGTTGGCAGCGATCCGTATTTCACCTTCTGTAAGGTTGCTACAGGCAAGAACTCCTTAAAGAGCATTTTTACCTGATTTTACATTTCTCTAAAGCTGAGCTATTTTCCTCAAACTTCCCTTTGATTTGCAAGACGTGAGTTGATTTTATAGATGTGTAACACCAGGTGAGGTCACTGGAGGTTTTTTTTTTTTTTACAAACTTTGAATTTTTTTTGGATTTGTATGAATATATATAAACATATATGTATATATACATTGAGAGACATTTGGAAAATTGTGTTTGTTTTGTCTCTCCTTTTGAGAATATCTTAGAAGGATACTGGATAAACTGGGTTCAGTTGTTGTCTTTAAGGAAGCTAATGTGGGGTCACCCAGGTGCTTGAGAAATGTTTGTGTATTTGCATTTGCATGTATATGTTACTTCTTTCCCACAGGCCACACAGCTACATTAATCAGGCCTTGGTACACAGCACATCACTGATCCATTAATGGCCTACGTTTGGTTGGTTGGTTGCAGCTTGGCTTATGATTATGATTATATTATTTATTATATTATGATTATATAATAAGCACCACAGGCACCTATAACCCAAAACTGGGATTGCACTCGTAATCGACATCTCACGTCTCATGTGTCCTTTTTCCCCTCCCAACTGATAACCATCAGCTGAAGTCTGATACTTCATCCCTTTGCTTTCCTTTTTAGCAATTTTTATGGCCTTTCAATGCATTCCTAAAAGAGTATACAATTTTAATTTTTAAAAAACTTTGCATAAAGGATATGCAATCTTCCAGGAATTGCTTTTGTCACCTAATATTGTATTGCTAAGATCATCCAAATTGCTGTGTCACTGTAATTTATCCATTTTGACTTGTGTGTAATATTCTACTGCGTGAAAATACAGTTTTTCTTCTGCTCTCCTGTTGATGGACACTTGGGTTGTTTCCAGGCCTTTGCTGTTGTGAACAGTGCTGCTCTGATCTTTCTGTAAAGTGTCCGAGTCTCACTAGGTGTATGTACACTGGGGCGGACTCTGTGTGAATGTTGAAGATATAACACTAGCATGCTTACAGTCCCCCCATGCACACACAAAGTATGAGATGCTGAGGAGCTGCCTTGTATTATCAAACATCTTAATTTTTGCCAGTCAAATAGATATAAAATAGTATCTCTCTATGATCTTGATTTGTAACCCTTCTACAAGTCTTATTTCTACCAAAAAAATAAAGTGAAAATTATTAATGTTTCCACAAATATCTTAATTGCAGTAACTAATTAAATTGGTCTCATTTTAATATTTTATGATATAGCCATTCAAAGTTCTGGTCCTAAATTTAGTTAAATATCATGCTTGGTTTTAATGGCTTGATTTCAAGGGTTTTAACTGACAGAAAAAATCTTGCAAGGACATATGGATTTAAATGAAAGAAGGTTATCATTGGCTATGCTTACTAAGCCATGAATCTCCATTTTCAATCCCACTCACAAATTATAAAAAATGACCACTTTTTTTTTGTTGAAATCCAGTTAATAAATTTCCATTTTCCTTGATAATCATCTGGGGGCTTTTGCAAATTAAACTGAAAAGGTTGTATCACTATAACTTGAGCAAATAGATTTCAAATCTACTAAAACTCTTTATTTGGGAGATATTTAAACAGTTTAGAAAATTCGGGTGAAAAGCTGAAACTTGCAGCTATGAGTTTTTATAGACAACAACTTTTGATTGTTTCGGCAACAAAAATCATATAACAAGGGATTTATGGTCAAACATGAATTTCAAAATGCTTTCTCTATAGGATGTTTCTCTTGGAAACCAGTTTTCATTTTTTATCAATCATTCCTTATACATTTATCCTGATTAAAAAACAAAAAAGAGGATGGTGCACCGGTGACTCAGTGGCAGAATTCTCACTTGCTATGTCAGAGACCTGGGTTCGATTCCCTGAGCCTGCCCATGTAAAATAAAAAAAAATTGTAGGTAGTCCCTAGTCTTCATAGAAAGTCTGTTTAAACTTGCAACCTTTGCTGTGTTGTAAAAGAAAAATGGTGATGATCAGTAAATTTGACTTTTAAGTGCTTTGCCAGGAGATAAAGAGTGCACCTCACAATTATGCAAAGAACCGGAGACCCAGGTTCGATTCCTGGTGCCTGCCCATGCAAAAAAAAAAAAAAAAAAAAAGAATTATGCAAAGATTCTTCTGGTCACTCTGCATCTCTTTACTTTATAAAGATTTCAATTAAGATGCAGATAATATAATAACTAAAGCACAGACTTGAGCCAGCTTTAGTTAGGATCCTGGTTCTGTCATGAGCTGTTTGACCTCCAGAAAGCTGCTCTGTTTCCTAGTTTTCTCACTGATAAAATGGGAATGCTAGTGCAGCTAGGCTGGTTGTGAGGATGGAATATGAATTTATATATGTAAAGTGTACAGAATAATGTCTAGCACATAGACAGGCTCTCTGTTAGCTATTTATAATAACAGGGTAAGGAACATGGTTTCTTTATAATAATCACTCAACTCATGTAATTGGCCATTCCACCTAACTAGGCACAGATATTCTGTTTCACCTGGAAATAAAATGGAAGCAAACAAGCACATGGCAACACTACTTCTGAATTGCAGAATTCTGAGACTTTGTATCAGTTTCACTCCATTATATTAAATGAATAGAACTTAATTTTTTAGGGGAAACAAATTATAAAAATAAATTATAACATTTTCCTGAACCCAAAGGGTGCAGGCACCTTACTTGGGACATCCTCTCCCAAACCACCTCATTTGACTTTTATCACTAGTACTTCCATTCTCCACTGTGAATACATGAATACACAAATCTTAATCCAGGTACAAATGATTCCCAAAAGGGAAAGCTAAACAGAAGGAAATCTTATTTATCATTACCTTTGCTAGGAATTCATTTATTTGTTTACTTGATAACAATTTTTTGAGCCCATAACATCTTGTCTGGCTCTGGTCTAGGTATTGGGGATATAGTGACGTACAAGATAGACAAGGTCCAGCAGGGGTATCTGAGAAGTAAACCATTTCACATAGCAATAGGTGCTGGGATCAAAATAAAATGGGGCAAAATGATCCAGTGATGGTATCACTACTGGGTGGTAATGGGGGGTAGAGTCTGGCTAGAAATAACTTGGCCAGCCATGGCATGAGGATAATAGCTCATAATTCTAAAGGAGAACAATGTGGGTGTGTTTAAAGCAAAAACTTGGAGATTCAGTGATTAGGAAATTAGAGATTCAGAAAAGAAAAATGTGGCTTATAAAAATTTGGAAAAAATTTTCAAGTTTACTTATAATTAGAAAAATGCAAATCAAAACAAATTGAAATACTGTTTTTCACCTGTCCAAATAGAAAATATTAAAAACAAAACAAAATCCAACTCATAATAGAAAGGATATGGAGAAACAGGTACTGTCAGATATTGCAGAAGAAGTAAATCGGTGCAACTTCTTTGGAGAGAAACGTGGCAGTATCTAACAAAATTGTAAATGCACCTACTCTCTGCCCCAGTAATTTTAATTTTTGGAATTTAATATGCAGATATATTCATTTGTCAAAGGAGAAATACGTGTGGATGGTTCTTATAGCATTGGTGTAATATAAGATTGCATACAACCTCACAGCCCTTTTTTTAGAAGACTGGATAAATAATTATAGTCAATACCTATTAAAAAATTTAGATCCCTACCTCACATGATTAAAAAAAATAAACACCAACTGATTTAAAGACCTAAACAATGATGACAACAAAATGCAAATTTACAAACAAAACTATAAGGAGTCAGGAAGTTATACAAAAAAAGTAATTTCTGAATCTTTGTAGAGGAAAGGATAATACAAACGGCATATGGAAAAAGATTAAATAATTTTGATTATGTCAGGACTAAAGCTGTACAACAAAACCATTTGAAACCAAGTCAAGACATATAAAATCCAGTTTATATAAAGAATTCTTATGTCAATACAAAAAAACACTAAAATCTAATAAAAAAAGATGGTCAAAGTATCTAAACAGGCAATTCAAAGAAAAGGATACACGAATGGGCAGCAAACATAAAAGAGATGTACAGCCTCACCAGTTATAAGGGATTAAGTATTAAAACAACAATGAATTCCCTCTTTTTCTCCTCACCTTCAGATCAATACAAATTAAGAATGTCTACTATTAGCAAGAGTGTGGAGAAATTGGTTTTCTAACACATTGCCAGTAGGAGTGTAAATGTTTATAGCTACTTTGGAGGGCAATTTGGCAAAAAATTTTAAAATGCACCGTCAAATGAGCCATCAGGTCTCTTTCAGAGAAAATTTACACACATGCACAAGGTGGCATGTACAAGGACACTGTTGCACTATTACTGACATAGCAAAAAAAAAAAAAAAGAAGGCAAACTGAAAAATAAACGAACAACCAAAATGTCCAATAATAGCAGGGATGGCTAGATTAAGCTGAGGTTTAGTTGAACTATGGAACACCAGACAGCAGATTAAAAATAATCAGGCAGATCTGTATATTCAAGTATGGTTAGAGTTCCAAGATGTTTTGCATTAAAGGAAAAAAGTTCCACAGGTAAGCACAGAATTAAACATATATCAAATCCAAATACCTTCTCAATGATAAAATATGTATGCCTGTAGATCCAGAGAAAAAGTACTGGAAGGATACTCACTGGCTATGTGTTAAGCAAGGGTAGGGGTCGAGGTGGGGGTGGGAGAGTAGTTCAAGAGAGGGAAGATTGTAGAATCTAGATTTAAGTGTGTGTGTGCGTGCAAGAGAACATTACCCTTCTTAGAAGTATTTCCTTTTCTTTTTGTCAAAGGGAATGTATTCATGTACTATTTTATTGTGAAAATGTAATAAAATGAAAATAACTGAGTCATAGTACTTATATACAATGCAATACATTCTGTGCAACCAGAGAAAATAATAATGTAGTTCTGTGTGCACTGAGATGGAATATTTTTCAAGACATATTAAGTGAAATAGCCAAAGGATAGAGAAGTATACAAAGTTATGTTGTGGTGTGTGTGTGTGTGCATGTAGATACATTCACACAAATATAGCAGCATTTCTCTATAGAATTTAACATAGATCACACACCCTTGTACTGTGTTGCACACATAAACTTTTGAGTGCAAAGGAGATCAGAAGACTGGAGAGATGAGTTGCCACTAAGGACATGGACAGGAGTATCTGGAGCAAGTTGGCTGGGTGACATTTCTTTCTATATACCTTTTTGCAATCTTTTACATTTTTAAACTTTTAATCATGAAATGTGTCCTACATTCAAAAATATATAAAACATAATTGTTTGATTTAAAGGAATAAATGTAACTGCCAACAACTTAGTACCCAAGAAGCCCCTCACTCGCCCCTATCCACTAACCGCTCCCTCCTTCCGCCACGCCCTCCATCCCCTGCCACTTCTCTCTAATTTTGTGTTATTAGTACTTAAAAATAATTTTATTACCTAAATAGTATGCTGCTTATTATTGTCTCTTTTTGCACTTTATGGTATTTTTTCCTGTGATTTCCTTCTTTATGTCTCTGCAATTCAACATCATTCATTCATCTGTACTCCTTGCTTCCCCTTGTGTTGTGTCTACACCAGTTTGTCTACATCTTCAACAGCCAATGGGTGGTTTCCTTTGGTAATTATGAGGAACGTGGCTATGGATATTTTTGCAGAGGTTTCCTGATTCACATGGGTAAGAGTTTTTCCAGGCTCAGAACCTGCATTTTAACAAAATGCCCAGGTGATTCTTCTGCACAATAGCATTTGTGCAGGACTGGAATCAGAATTGCTTTTAACAAGGTCTCCAGGTGATCTATATGCATGTTAAATTTTGAGAAGGGTTGGAATCAGAATTTGCATTTTAACAAGATCCTGCAGCTGATTTTTATGCACAGAAAGTTTTAAGAACAGTGGGGTGACAGTGGAATAGTTGGGTTATAGCACATGCTCATGTTCGACTTCCCTGGAAAATGCCAAACTATTTCCCAAAGTGGTGATATTAGTTTACATTTCATCATACAAATTATTTTTTGGTATATATTATTTTTTAATTAAAAAGAAAAAAGAAATGGGTTAAAAAGTGACTAAGGCATAGTCTTAGTTAAAAATGGAAATAACCACCATAGGAAACCTATGTTTTTCCTTCCTGCTTCCATGCCCCAGTCCCTCTCCTTCATGCATTAGGATCTGACATGAAATACTGGCTCAGAGAAAGGTACTGTTTTGGGCAACAAAGTAGATTGGGGCCTTTATAGAGAAAACAAACAGCTTCCAATTTACCTACTGGCTCCTGCAGGTTTAGAATTTCCTGAACTGTAAAGGAATGTTCTCCATGAATAGGAATTCCATGCTTCCAGACATGCAGCAAGGTTTGGCAGGCTGGGTGGGCTGGGCTGGTCATTTGTCTACCTACTGCTGAAGAAAAAGAAATTTCTGATCACTTTCAGGCATTGAAGAAATGGCATAGACTAGTTGCAGTTTCAGTTTCCATAAATGTTTCCTCATTTCCTGCTACCCAGTCTCCCTGACTGTGACATTTCCTACTTGGGCCTGTGCCAGAGCCATTCATTTGTTGAACAAGCTTTAATTGGGTTCCAACTGGGTGTGAGGTCCTATACTAACCTCCAGGAATGCAAAAGTGAACCTTTAAGGAAGTCACAGAGCACTCAGGAGGATAAATTGTTAAACAGGCAGATGTAATGCAGTGACAAAGGTTCACAGGTGGTCAGGTAATGCTTCCTGGAAGAGGTAGATTCGTAGCGCCAACTCTAGAGTGAGTAGGCCTTGGGCAGGCAAAGAAATAAGGCAGAGGGTTCCAGACAGACGGAATACCTTATGCAAAGACAAGATAGAAAAGAAAGGCAATTGTGAGGACCCTCAGTCTGGCTGGAGGTGGGGGGTGGAGGGTGTTGGAGATAAGGCCAGGTAGGTTGGTGGGAGCAGAGAAGAAGGGCTTTATATGGCAGCTGGGATATGATGACATCTTCTTTTACTCCTTGCCCTTCTCTCCTGGACATATCTAGAGACAGATCCTAGGTTTGGTTTGGGAAGATCCCTTAACTTTTCCTAGCCTGAGTGACAATGTAGTAAAGCGATGGTGGTGGTAGTGACACCTGTCACAGTGAAAAGGGTGAACATTTACAGATGGTTCACCCTGTGCTAAGAAATATTTTAAAACACACTTTACGTGTAGGATCTCACCAGGGTCCAGCTCTTCACAGTTCTGTGACTTTGGACAAGTCTCTTAACCTTCTTGAGCCTCAGTTTCCTCATCTATAAAATGTGGATAATAATTCTACCATCCTCAAATGGTTTTTCTGGGTATCAGTCTCAAATGTAAAGGAATTGGCAAACAGTAAATCATCAAGAATAACAGTTACCATTATTCTTATAGGCAGTCAATCAACAAAGACCTGATACTATAATAATTTTTAAAACTACCTTAAAACAGCTCTACTGTCCCCTCAAACGTTTTCTTCAAGACCTACATCTGTGATCTGGTATATGAGAAGGAGGAAAGGGGAAGAGGAAGCCAAGCAGATGTGACCAAGAGGGTAAATCTTTGACCAGAATTTAGTCACATGGCCACACAAGGGAGCCTGGAAATGTAGGTTCCAATAGGGTGGCCGTGCACCCACCTAAAACTCAGGTGCACTTCTGGGAACTGACGCCACAGTTACATGGCGCGCACACACTATGGCCCACCTTCAGGATTACTCATTGCAGCCGTGTTTGACACTGTGAGGGACTGGAATAACCTACGGGTTTCTCCAAAGGTCATTTATTGACTAACCCACAAAAGAATATGCTGCAGTGTAAAAGAAAGGATGCGGAAGCGCTTTATGGTCTAATATGGTACTAATATGATAAGAGCTTCTGAACATACTAAGTGAAAAAAGCCAGGGGCAGAAGTATGTATACAGTATGCTACTTTTGTGCAAAATGAAAGGGGTTAATGTGGGCATATATATTCATATTTGCTTATGTTTTCCTACAGAAACACTGGGAGGCTGCACAGTGTAGTGAACCCACGTCCCCACTTGGGTGGTGCTAGCTGGCTTCTGCCTGCCCATGCACCTTTATCTCTTTGCCTGAGGGTTTCTGTGGTTGCCAGCATCATGCAGCCCATGGGTGCCGCAGGCTCAACATGCCGGGCTATCAACCCCTGGCACCTTCACTTTGAAGACAGCCCTTATTCACAGACTGTGGAAGGAGGTGAATAAATACCTCGGTTCCCTTGCCCTCAGGGGCATGCTTGTCACTGTCTCCCAGAGCCCCCAGCCGGGCTGAGCTCCAGTTGCCCACAGCTGTAACTGTACTGAGAATTCCCTTCCTCGCTGCTTTCACCTCCTGGTGTTCCCCAAGGTCACTTCCTAAATAAACGACTCGCACTCAAATCCTTGTCTCGGAGTCTGCTCCTGAGGAAACCCCAATTAATACAAAAGAAACAAATCAAACTGGGTACTCATAGGGAACAGGAAGGGAACACATATTATTTCCATATTTAGCACTGTTGATGTATGAACTACTCCTAACAGACCCCACACAAACATCAGCGGTGCTAGTACTAAAAGGAAGAAGGGCTGACTGGTTTGACATCCACGTGCCATATTTCGAAGATGTGAGTCTCTCTCCCTTCTCCCTTCTCACTGTCCTGTTAGGGGCACAAGTCCAGGGCTGCAAATGGAATGGGGGAAGGCTGAGAATGATAGTGAGTTGGGTTGTGGCTTAGTGAGCAAAGAGGGCGGGGGCTGAATCCATGATTGCCAGGCCTCAGTTTCATCGTCTGGGAAGTGGACATAATAAAGACCCATCCTGCCTTGCTCTCAAAATTGTAAGGATCAAATGTCCCTGCAGGGTCTATAAAGTTCATTCTCAATAATTTCAAAGGTCTGACGATTATTTACTGATTGCTAAATAAAAGAAGAAACTATATCTGGAAAATGTACTTAATTTGAGGCTTTGGGCACTGTGATAAGAGTCTACAAAGAAATAGAATGTATGGTCTCTTCAACGAGGCATTTATCTAGGAGTAGTAGAGCCTGATGAATATTCAAAAATACAGACTTTAGACTTCCGGAGAAGATGGCGGCTTAGTAAGACGCGCGGGTCTTAGTTCCTCCTCCAGAAAAGCAACTAAAGAAACAGAAACAATACGAAACAGCTCCCGGAGTCACGACAGAGACCAAAAAGACAGCGTACCCCATTCTGGAACAGCTGAACGGGCAGGGAGAATCTGCTGCGGTGAGATACCCAAGGGGCGCGTGTTTTCCCGGCCGGGGCGGCTGGCGACTGGGGTCCCCTCCACGCACGTGGCTCCCCGGTCTGACTGGGAACGTTGGATAGCGGGGCCCTCCCGTCATGCTTGGCGTTTCGGGCCAGCTGGGCAATTAGGACCAGCACTTTCCCAAGCCGCGGCGGCCAGCGACCCCCGCCTCCACGCGTGATTTCCCGGGCCGACTGCCGTGCAGACAGACGAGCGCCACGAGCGCCACCTACTGGGCAGGAAAAGAAAAACAGAGCCCAGAGATTGCACAGAAAAACCTTTCAACCAGCTGGGTCCCACACCCAGGGAAATCTGATCAAATGCCCAGACACCAGCAGAAAATAATGGATGACGCTCAGAAAATTGAAGATATGGCCCAGTCAAAGGAACAAACCAATAGTTCAAATGAGATACAGGAGCTGAGACAACTAATGCTGAATATACGAACAGAAATGGAAAAACTCTTCAAAAACCAAATCAATAAATTGAGGGAGGACATGAAGAAGACATGGGCTGAACAAAAAGAAGAAATAGAAAATCTGAAAAAACAAATCACAGAACTTATGGAAGTGAAGGACAAAGAAGAAAAAATGGAAAAAACAATGGATACCTACAATGGTAGATCTAAAGAGACAGAAGCTACAATTAGTGAACTGGAGGATGGAACATCTGAATTCCAAAAAGAAACAGAAACTATAGGGAAAAGAATGGAAAAACTTGAGCAGGGGATCAGGGAACTGAATGACAATATGAAGCGCACAAATATACGTGTTGTGGGCGTCCCAGAAGGAGAAGAGAAGGGAAAAGGAGGAGAAAAACTAATGGAAGAAATTATCACTGAAAATTTCCCAACTGTTATGAAAGACCTAAATTGGCAGATCCAAGAAGTGCAGTGCACCCCAAAGAGAATAGACCCAAATAGGCGTTCTCCAAGACACTTACTAGTTAGAATGTCAGAGGTCAAAGAGAAAGAGAGGATCTTGAAAGCAGCAAGAGAAAAACAATCTGTCACATACAAGGGAAACCCAATAAGACTATGTGTAGATTTCTCAGCAGAAACCATGGAAGCTAGAAGACAGTGGGATGATATATTTAAATTACTAAAAGAGAAAAACTGCCAACCAAGACTCCTATATCCAGCAAAATTGTCCTTCAAAAATGAAGGAGAAATTAAAACATTTATAGACAAAAAGTCACTGAGAGAATTTGTGACCAAGAGACCAGCTCTGCAAGAAATACTAAAGGGAGCACTAGAGTCAGATACGAAAAGACAGAAGAGAGAGGTATGGAGTAAAGTGTAGAAAGAAGGAAAATCAGATATGATATATATAATACAAAAGCCAAAATGGTAGAGGAAAATATTATCCAAACAGTAATAATACTAAAAGTTAATGGACTGAATTTCCCAATCAAAAGACATAGAATGGCAGAATGGATTACGACCCAGCAATACCACTGCTAGGTATCTACTCAAGGGACTTAAGGGCAAAGACACAGACGGACATTTGCACACCAGTGTTTATAGCAGCATTATCTACAATTGCAAAGAGATGGAAACAGCCAAAATGTTCATCAACAGACGAGTGGCTAAACAAACTGTGGCGTATACCTACGATGGAATATTATGCAGCTTTAAGACAGACTAAACTTATGAAGCATGTAATAACATGGATGGACCTAGAGAACATTATGCTGAGTGAGTCTAGCCCAAAACTAAAGGACAAATACTGTAAGGTCCCACTGATGTGAACCGACATTCGAGAATCAGCTTGGAATATATCATTGGTAACAGAGACCAGCAGGAGTTAGAAACAGGGTAAGATAATGGGTAATTGGAGCTGAAGGGATACAGACTGTGCAACAGGACAAGATACAAAAACTCAAAAATGGACAGCACAATAATACCTAAGTGTAATGTAACTAGGTTGGAACACTGAATGAAGCTGCACCTGAAATATGGTTTTTTGTTTGTTTGTTTGTGTGTTTGTATCTTTTGTTTTTGTTTTTTTTCTTTTTCCTTTTTATATATATATATTAGTAGTATTATTATTTTAATTCTCTTCTCTATATTAACATTCTATATCTTTTTCTGCTGTTTTGCTAGTTCTTTTCCTAAATCGATGCAAATGTACTAAGAAATGATGATTATACATCTATGTGATAATACTAAGAATTACTGAGTGCATTTGTAGAATGGAATGATTTCTAAATGTTGTGTTAATTTCTTTTTTTTTTGATTAATAAAAAAATTAAAAAAAAAAAAATACAGACTTTGACGTAGGACAGACCTGGTCAAGTCGTAGCTCTATAATTCTGGATGAAAGCCCATTCTGGAACTTTAGTTTTCTCATCTGTAAAAAGAGCATTCTTAAACTATTTGCTGTATAAGTCTGCAATGAGGATTAATGAGATGATTTCTGTAAAGGTTTCGGGGCATTATTTGGCACACAGGAAGTAGTAGTCAATGAAAATTACTTTTCTTTCTTTTACTATCTATTACTATAGATACTCAAAGTTTCCTTTGACTCAATTTCTTCAATGGAGAGTATATTAGTGAGCATCTTACATTTGCAAGGAACAAAACATTCAACTGCATTAAGGGAAAAACAAGAATTTGGGTTGAAGAACCGACAGAACACTTTAATTTCAGCCGCAGCTTGATCCAGGGACTCACATCTGTACCCTGGGCTCCGTCTTTCTCCTCTAAGCTCAGCTGGCCCGTGTGTTGCTTCACTCACAGGCAGGTCCTCTCTTGAGAGCAGCTTCTGCCATGCCCCCTGGGCCCCCACCTTCTGGTGTTCACGCCCAGGCCGCCCCTTCCCCGCGAGCGTGGGCTAGACCTGGTGACTTGCTTCCAATGAATAGGAAAAGGGACAAGTGAGGGATGTCAGTTCTGAAACTTAGTTACAAAAAGACCCTGGTTTCCATTATGCTCACTCTTCCTGACTCTTGCCTGCTTGCTTTGATGGAAGCCCGCTGCCTGGTTGTGAACTGGCCTATGGCGAAGCCTGGGAGGTGAGATGCTGAGAGAGCCTCAGCTCCAGGGCCCACGGGGAGCTGGCTCTGCCAACAGCTGAGTGAGGGGGCATGATGGCAGATGCTTCCCCTCTAGGGGTGCCTGGTACACCGTAGCTGCTCAATAAATGCTTGTTGTATGACTCCGGAATGAATGATGCCTTGCTAAGTGAAAGGGAAAAAGGAAGACAAGGTCCAGGACAGTATGTAGAGCAAGAGCCCATTTAAAAGAATCAAGAAAAAAAAAAGTATAAATCAGCACATAAAGCATAGAAAACTTCTGTGGTTTCAAAAGAAACCACTTCAAGCGACTGCTTTTTTGGAAGAGCGTTGGAAATCCAGTGTGGCAAGGAGAATCATTTTTCATTCTCTACTACATTGAAATGTTTGAATTTTTTCCCTCTGTGCAATTAAAACATTTACTATAATGGGTAGATACATGATAAAGGTATATAGAAACATATTAGGTGGTATATAGAAGTGAGAACAGGAGTGTTCACTGAAAAATTCTTTCAGTTTTGTTGTATGTCTGAAACTTTTTATAAAAAAAGCATTGGGGGCATTGCTACTTTAAAAGTTCCCATTTTATGATGAAACTGAAGGACTGTACAGCCATGAGGTTGGTGGCTGGTACCCGTCCAGCTCAGAGGGAAGGAAAGCACCCATGGTGGCGGGGGCAGGGTCTCTCTCTGCAGAAAGTCATCCAGGTCTGCACCGTTAGAGGTGGAACCTCCTAAGCCAGTTTTCTTGACAAGGGAAGGGCTGAGTCTAATGCAGTGACTTCTATGTTTGCACGGACCCCAAATTCTACCCCACTGGGGTCCTCAGCACTGGTCGGCGACAGGACTCCAAGCAGAGCCTCTCACTTTGGGGATATATTCATTAGGGTTTGTTGATTTCAAGCAACAGAAACTGACTCTAGTTTATTGACCCAGGACAGGAAGTTACTGACTGGCAGGATGTGAGTGAGCTGCGAGTATGGCTGGGAGGAGTCGGGGGCTGGGCTCAGGCGATGGGCAGCATGGGGCAGGCCGGTCAGCTGTGCCCACGACCATGGTACCTGCAGGGGCAGTCTGCTTAGGTTGCTCAGGGGCACCTCGGATACTGATGCACCAGCAGCCTCTACAGCTGGACCCTCCTGTCCCCAAAACAACTGCTGCTGCTGTTACACACTGTTCAACAGAGGCTGCTTACTGTGAATGAACTTTAACCTCTCCCTATGTTTTTGTGCTGCTTGCTTGGTCCTGGGCAGAGCATCTAATTGGCCAATCCTAGTTCATGTGCCCATCCTCCAGCTGCTAGGGGGAGGGAGAGGGAGTAGCTGATGCCCTCCAGCTTGTACGACAGGGGAAAGGTACTGCCTTCCTTTAAGCCAAAAACAATGACAGGAGTCTTCTACACAGGAAGGGGTTGGTTCCTGAGCAGTCTTAAGGATGAATACTATAAGCCACCAATGGCTGAATGTAAGATACATATACTCTGGTCATTAGAGCTGCTATTGTACACAGCTACAATAATTAGTTATCTACTAGGTGCCAGGCACTTGACATTTATGATTTAATTTAATATGTCCTTATAACACTGTAATGTAGGTGCTGCTTTTAACCTTATTTTATAGAAGAAGAAACTGAGGTTCAGAGAGGTTAGGTCACTTGTCTGGGCCATGTATCTGGGAAGATGCAGAGATGGGATTTGAGCTCAATTCCTTTTGACCCCATTGTTCTTAATGACTAACCTCTACTGCCAAATGTCTCAGTCTCCACGAGTTTGTTGTACAAGCCAGGCTGAGAGTGAGGCATTTGCTCTCCTGCTTAAAGGTAACTTGGCTGTGTTTATAGTGTTCACACTGGACTAAGTTGAAAGATGCTCTTTAAGGATGACTACCGGCTGACTTGCAAAAAATTGTATTAGTGAGAAAAACGTATGTTCTCTTGGGCCTTCAATGTGTCAATCCTTTAAATTAAAACAGACTCTGGTTATCCTTTTGAAGACACATGGATTTAGCACAAAGTGAACTGAATTCTCTTTAGGAAGGTATTAAGTTTCATAAAAGCTGAAGCCTCTCCAGTACTTTATTCCTTTCATACATCTTCCCCCAGGGGATGCTGTCGTCTCAGAGCCAACAGGGAAAATGGTGCCTTTAACAAAAGAGGCTTCTTTGGAGGCTAAGGTCTTGGGCAGATTGGGTAGGGAGTCCTGTGGACAGATCTTCCTTTAGTGGAAAGGGAACTGTCCAGAAATAATTAAAAAAAGAGTGGGTGGAAGGAAGGAAGGAAGGAAGGAACAGGATGGAAAAAGAAAGGAAGGAAGGAAAAGTAAATGGGAGGAAGGAAAGAAAGGAAGAAAGAAAGAAAGAGAAAGGACAAAAAAAAGAAAAAGGAAGCAAGACAAAATAGGAGGACCAATTGCATTTACACCTAAATTTTACAAGGACAGATTCTTTTCTCATCTTACTTGTGCTGATAGTTATTTCAAAGTTGCATTGTAGGAAAAACATTTTATCCATCCAGATAAATACTGAACACTGATTCCGGCAATTCAGCAGAAAATCGTAAGTTGAAGATATCTGTTACAAGCCTACAGTATTAGTTAGATCTTGCTGTGTAACAAACAACTTCAAAATCTCAGTAGCTTTCCATAACAAATATCTGTTTTCTTTTTTATGAGTTCCCGATGGCTCTGTTGGCCTTGGCCCTAGGCTCTAGGTTGGTTTCGGGCTTGTTCAGTGTGTTTAGTTGTTTCTCCTCATGCCAGCAGCATCACAGGGCGTGTTCTTCTCCTGGCAGATCACTGAGATCAAGACGAGGACACTCGTACCTTTAAAGCCCCTTTGAAGCCCCTCTTCCCAACAGGTCCACTAATATTTCACCGGCCAAAGCAAGTCTCATGGCTTTGCCCAAACTCAACAGAACAGGGAAGCATACTCCACTCTCCATGATGCCAGTGGGCAAGGACGGGTAAATACAATGCTGTAATGGGGAGGGGAAAGGGTGCAGACTTGGAAACAATCCAATCTATGGCCTCTACTAGCATTGCAAATAGGAATGAATCACACAGCTAATAATAAACAGATTGACAGACTGATACATATTTACAGTAATAACAAATTTATACCTACAACTTTAGGTGGAAAGTTTTGTGACATGTGACTTGTCATTTTTGGTATGAAATTGACCCACAGGATGTGAAAGGAATCTTTGCTTTGCTGTGTTGTCGCCACATTCTACCACGAGGGGGCAGCGTTGGCCATCACTTCACAGCTCTGGGCTCGGCCTTTGATCAGTGACTCCGTCATAGAAGAGGCAGGTTTACACCCATCCTCCCAGCATAATTAACATGAGTGAGCTCTTCACTCTCAAACGTGCAGAAGTTTGGATGATGGGCTATAAGGTGGTTCTATATCTATGGTAAAAATGATCATATAGATTTCTTTTGAACTACCCTCTCAGGAGCTAATTCTCTACAAGAACCATTATTTTTTGGTTTGCCTTTTCCCTTCTAGAAAAATGCTCCAGTTACAAATGATCTCTCTTTCCCCAGATCTTCATATGTGCAGCCCATCTTAGAATGCTCATTGGCTGTTGCTCTCTCCCCTGCTCTCAACTGTCTAATTCCTATTTGTCACTTAGACTCAACTCACTGTTTTCCCAGGAAGCCCCCTTTGGATCTAGCAAATTGGGGCTGTGTGCCGTGCCCGCCCCCCATCCCGTGCTACCCGTGTCCCTCATTAGAGCATGTGTGTGCTGAGACAGCTACTGGCTTGCCTGCCTGCCTGCCACACTAGACTAGACTGTAAATTTCCAGAGGGTAAAGATCCGGCCTGTCCTATTTCACCATCATTGGATGCCGTTTTGTCAATCAGTAGTCCCTGAATGAATGTGTTTTAGTTATTATTATAAAATATGCCAGATATACGAAAACAGAAAATAATGATCCCCTCGCCCCACTTCCTCCCCACTCCACTTTCCCTTGCTCACTCTTCACGGGCCACATTAGTGTCAGACATCCCAGGCACCTTCCTGTTTAAGGGTTTCTGCCCTGGCCATTCCCTCTCCAAGCGCCCTCTTCCTGATGTCCACTGGCCCCTCCCTCACCTCGTTCCAACCTCAGCTTCTCAGGGGGGCCCTCCCTGGCCACCCTATTAAGACTGCAATCCACTTCCTCACCCCCCACTTTCCTTGCCACATCCCATTTTTCCTTTGTTCTCCTGTTTCCACCTTCTAAGACACTATAATGCCATCTAAGTGCTGTGTGCATAATGCATGTGTGTATTTTGTTTCTTATTTGTTGTCTGTTTCCTCTCACCAGAAGGTAGACTCCACAAGGGCAAGAATCAGTTTTTGTTTCATTGATATGTTCCAAGTTTCCAGAACAATGCCTGACACTGCCATCTTATCTCAACATTGCTGGGTGTTGAGACACAAATATCAAATTTTTCATTTCCACTGGAACAGAATTTAAAGACTATCTCCAAAGATAGCATTCAATTGCCAGGACAAAAGAAGCATCACCTCTGTGTCCTTTCTGAGGAAGCTACTCAAGAATATACTATAAGTGAATAAAAACAAAACTGAATCAGAGTAAAGATCTCAAGATAGGGGACAAAGAAGAAGAGTAAGAGAAACTGTGATGAACAATGAATATTTAAATCTAAATGGAAGATGGTAAAGTGACGAAATGTAGGGGTCTGCTATGGGACAACATATAACAAAAGCTGGGAAATAAACTTGCCCACGATCTTAGCAAAACTCAGGATTTCAGGAGAGGGGGTTAAAACTCAGGATTTCAGGAGAGGGGGTTGTAGAAGGATTTGGGGTGCAAAGGTCTCCTCTCAAAAGGGAGGAGACTTTTCAATGGAAGGTTGAGGCATGGTTAATATTTATTTGTGATATAGTAATAGAGAAATACAAATTTAAAAATAAATAAGATGGAAGTGAATAATACTAAATAGATGTTGCTACTATATATGCAAAAGATTTAAATTCCTCTATTATCTATTAAAGATAAAGACCTAGAGAACCTGCTAAAGAAAGACATAAAACAAAAGAATGGACAAAGATAAAGCAGGCAAATGTAATAAAATATAAAAGAGGACTTAGAATATTAATATTAATAAAGTATAATTTAAGGCCCAAAGCTATTAAATGAAAAGAATAGGGATATAATATAAGAGTAAGTGGTAAAATTGATGAACAATCTACAATAGCCACAATCCTTTATGCATCAAACAATATTTGGAAAAATATAAAAGCAAAAACCCCTGGTAATATAAGAAAAACTTGATTAAGAAAACAATCATAATAGGAGGTTATGGTATATTTCTTTCAAAATTAGTTCAAATGGACAAAAAAATAAGGGAGGACTGGAAGGGTCAAATGACAAAATCAACATAATTGATGCATAGAAATTTGAGCCCTAGAGAGAATATAAACTCTTATCTGCTATCCACAAAACATTTATACAAATTCATAAATTATAAAAAACACATTTTTACTGGTGTGAATCTTGCTGGTCATAAATCTTACTGGAAACACATGAATCTTACTGGTTGGATTCTTAGGCCCAAACCCCTCAATACCAGAAACCTAAAACCTAAAACCAAATACGTGGTTTCCCAAACTATAATTCAAAAATAAGAAAAATTATTCCTGGATTCTGCCCTATTCTTCCCTCCCCAAATAAATAAACAGATCCTTAAACTGAAATAATGAAGTATCTAGAAATTGATGAAAAGGACATTTCATATAGAAAATCTATAAAGATATAGATATTAAAAAACTGTGAAAGACTTTGAAATGAACAGTAAAGATTGCTAGGTGTTGCTTTAGTTAGACATTGCTACCTACCATAACTCGCCAAATCCCAACTGTAACCATTCCTGCCAATCCTAAAGAATACCTAGGGCAATATTTAATTCTGTAAGGGTTCCATGCACTAGGGTAACTTTCCAAAACCTACAACCTCCAGATGGGTCCCTGAACCAGATAAATCCTGAAACACAGAGGGGCCAGCCCTTCTAAAACATCAGCTAGTTCCATCCCCCTATCCCACATTATCAACAGCCCCTTCCAACATGAAAAAGTTTGAATGGTCATAGCCCAAATACCCCTAAAGAGTGGGAGAAAGATCAAAGGTGATGGTGGAGTTACCCGGAGAAGGTAGGGTTTAACAAATGAGTGTGAGTGCTAAATCATTATACTGATATTCCTTTTAGCCTCCAGTACCTTGGAGCAGCTAGAAATAAAAACTTAAAATTGTGGAATTGTAACCCATACCAAATTCAGAAATCTATTCTACAACTAACTGTTACAATGTACTTTGAAATTTATTGCTTTTATGTACATATGTTATTTAAAGAGAAAGAGGGGTATAACAGAGAAGATAAATGAGTATGACTGCTGAATCATTATACTGATATTTCTTTTGGTCTCCAGTGTCTTGGAACAGCTAGAAGAAAAAAACCAAAAATCGTGGAACTGCATCCCATACTGAACTTTAAAATCTGCTCTATAACTACTTGTTAAAACGTACTTGGAAATTTATTGCTTTTTTGTGTATATGTTATATATCACAGTTAAAAAAAAAAAAGATTCCTAGGTAGCCTGTCAAATGCCCCCTCTAGATTATCTGATTCTATAGACCTTAGAGCTTTTCATTGTCTTTTACCACTTTGTAAATTTTGTAAATTTACAAATTTATATGTAAATTTTATATGTATTTGGAATGCATAATAATGCAAATGATTCATCCGTAGGAATGCAAACAGATTTTGTCTGGTAGAATGACAACTGAGTATTGCCCTGGGAATTCTGACAATTTTGTATCTGTTGTAAAATAATTTTAGCATTCTTGATTGTTTCCTGTATAAGCATGCATTCACTGAAGTCTTCTTTTTTCCCTTATTAAAACTGATGAATATAAATAAAACCTTTAACACATGTTCATTTTTATCTGAATGAGAGTCATGATTTAAATTTTTAAAAAATTATCATTTAATATAAGTGAAGTCATAATGGGAAATGTATTACTTGAATTGCTTTTATTATTAAAGACTGAAAATAGTGAACTGAAGACAAGAAAATTAGAATAACAAAATAAATGGAAAGAAGAACAGTTGGAAAGAATTATTGAAGATAAAAGCCAAAAGCTCAAATGAATAAAATGGAAGAGGGGCAGAAAACGAATAAATAAAAGCAAATGCTGTATTTTTATTTTAAAACAAATGACAAAATAACCCCTTGGCAAACAAACTAAGGAGAAGACTGAAAATAAAAAGATATAATAAGAAAGCTGACCCAAAATGCCAAAGATACTAAAATAATTTTTAAAAGAATACTAAATAGATTTACACAGATTTGAAAATTTAGAGCAAAGTGAATAATTTTTTTATAATTTAATTTTAGCATAAAATTTAGCATTTTATGTTAAGCAAACATAAAATATCAATGTGAATCAAAAAAAAGTATAAAACCTGAACAGACCAGTAATAACAAAACAACTGTGAAATTGTTAAGGATGCACAAGGAAAAAGGGCATCAGGCCCAGATAACTCTACTGCTGAGTTCTGTCTAACCTGACAGAACTCTCCTGAAGGAAAGAGCCCCAGTTTATTTTCAAGTAGCAAATGTACAAGAAGCAAGTAAAGAAACACCAGATAGCGATAGCACAAAAAAGAAAACTAGAGATCAACTTCACTTGTGCATATAATTGTAAAAATTCCAACTAAAATGTTAGGAAATGAAAGCCAGAGATGTATTTGAAGAATAATCCAACATGACCAAGAAGGTTTGCTCCGGGACAGCTAGGTGATTCAGTCCTAGGATGTGTCTTGCACTAATTCATTCCATCAACATATTTAAAGGCAAAATCCAAATACTCATATCAAAAGACGTTGAAAAGACATTTGATAATATTCAGCAATGCACCTCAGCACTTTGATAACAACTCTAAGCAGAAATGGGAGTAGAAGAAAATGATCTAAATATGATAAAAACTATCACCCCAAGGAAACAGTGTACATTATATTAAATTGGAAAACTCCATTCAAGTTAAAAGAACACAACAGGGATACCAGCTGTATCAACATTGGAGTTTGGCTACTGCAATAGGTCAAGAAAAAAAAAGCAGTATAAAAGTAAGGGAAAAGATAAAGTAATCTGTAAATGAGATAGCTATATCATATGATCATTATAAATAATATTTATCAGAGAACAAGAGTTTCTAATAAATGTATTATTTATTATTTTTCTAAGGTAGCCCAATATAGACAAACATACCAAAAATAGCTTTTCTTTATGTTTTTAATGACTAATTATTGTAAAATGGAAAAAAATCCTATTCACAATTATAACAAAAATTATAGAATAGTAAAAATAGTATAGACCCTGTATAATAAGAAAAGACTAGATTGTATATGAAGATATAATAAGATAAAATAGATATAAGATATTATTATATAATAAGATATAATAAAATCAACTATATGATTTTATAATAATGTTTCCAACTAGAGTTGAATAAAGGTTTTTGGGTAGAAGATTTAACATTAGAAAAAAAAAGTCATTCTTTTCACAAGTTCATATACAACATTGATATGATTCCAATCAAAATTCTCCAAAGGTCCTGACCAGAAAGGGATAAGAAGTGTAATTAATAAAATATCAGTGGCAGAGAGAGTTCAAATAGAGTCAAGAGACTACTCTGGAGGTTGCTTTTATGCAAGCTTCAGGTAGACCTTGCTACCTATCATAACCTGCCAGCCCCCAACCAGAACCATTCTAGCCAATCCTAAAGAACACCTAGGGCAATATATAAGATTCCAGAAGGGTTCCAGGCACTAGAATAACTTTCCAGAAACCTAAAACCTCCAGATGGGTTCCTGGTCCAGATAAGTCCTGAAACCTAGCCCAGCCTCTCCAGAACACCAGATAGTTCCATCTCACTACCCCACAAAGTGACAGACCCTTCTAATACAAAAAATTCAGAATTGCCATAGCCCAAACAACCCCAAAGAGAAGTATGGAAAGATCAAAGGTGATGGTGGAATTATACATAGAAGATAGGATTTAACAAATGAATATGAATGCTGAATCATTAAATTGATATCTCTTTTCGTCGCCAGTATTTTGGAGCAGCTAGAAGTAAAAACCTAAAATTGTGGAATTGTAACCCATGTCAAAAGTCTGAAATATGTTCTACAGCTAACTGTGGTGCTCTGTTTTGAAATTTATAGCTTTTTTTGTATATATGTTATTGTTCACAAAAAAAGAAGGAAAAAAAAGTTGATTGTGATGATAATAAAATATTTAAGCCCTCTAGCCTCCTTTATTCTGAAGCAGCCTGAAGGAAAAATCTGAGAGGATCGTATGGTAGCCCATAACAAACTCTGGGATCTGTCCTGTAACCACTTGTTGAAGAGTGCTTTGAAAACCACTGCTTTTTTATTTCTTTACTTTATATATATGTTATACAATACAATAAAAAAAAGTTAAAAAAAAAATTCTCCAAAGGTTTTTTTTTGGGGGGGCAGGGCAGGTTATGGATGGGACTAGATAAAATGGCAGTTCATTTGCAAGAATGAATATCTGAGAATTACCAAGAGCATTTTGGGAAAGGATAACTAGAGGGAGGCTTTGTAAATCTTAAAGATATTAAAGCTACTTTAATACTAATATAATCAAAACCATGACACTGGCAAACCCAAGAAGATATAAAGATCAGAGGGACAGAATAGGGATTCCAGAAATAGATAAAAATGCAATTTGTGTGAAATTCATCTACACTAAATGTGAAATTAGAATTTCAGTTCTGCGGAAAAGACTATTTTCTTTACCAAATGGTCCAGGCATAGTGGCCAGCAACAATCCCTGCCTCACACATATATGAATATGAATTCTGGCCTCATGGAGGCGCTGACTAAAAACACCAAACAAACAATTAGAAGAAAATACCCATTTAATCTCAGGGGAAGGAAGGATTTTCTTAAGACAGAAAACACTGGAGCCACAAATGAAGCAATTAGAAGAATCTGACTTCATAAAAAGACAGTAATTTTGTATGGTAATGGTTCCACAACGAAAATCAAAAGACAGATTATATAGGTGGGGAGAAAATTCAGCAATACGCAACAGACAACATCCCAGAGACCTGGGTTCGATTCCTGGTGCCTACCCATGTAAAAAAGAAAGTTCATGGGAGAAGAAAGTGCAAATGGTCAAGAACCCCATGCAGAGATGTCAGCTGGGGAAATGCAGGAAGGCTAGATGATCATTTCTACTCATCAAGTTGACAAAGCTTCAAAAGCTTGAGAATGTCCAGGATCAGTGACCCTTGGGGCCAACCCTTGGCGAGACCACCATTGAAGAAGTAATATGAGGGTATCTATGCAAGTACAAACCATGCAAACTCATTGAAACCCATTGGGGAACCTAACCTACAGAAAGAAAAAAAAAGTAACTGAACATAGGAATTTTGAAGTCTGTTTACTGTGGCAGTATATAGTGGCTAAAACAAATCAAAACAAAACAAAAATCCAAACAACCTAAATGTTCATGAATAGGAAGATGTCTGAATAAAACCTGGTTTGGTCATACTAATTACACAGCGTGCAGCTCTTTAAAAAAAACAAAAACTGCCTTTTTTTTTAAGTTTGGGAGATTTGTATTGACTTACAGGAATCAAAGAAATAATTAAAGCAAGTTAAAATGTACATACAGTGTGTAATACAAGTACTGTAAAAAAAAGAAAAAACCTTTTCTTATGTTGTCTTTTGAGTCTATGTATATTGATAGGAAAATAGAAAACTTGTTTGTTAAAAAAAAATCCAAAATGCATGTGTGTATATACATGCATACGTATTTATGGAGAGCAATAGCTAGGTGGCGATATAAAGATATAAAAAGAAATAAAGTCATAAAAAGAAAATAGTAGGCCCAATTCAATCTCAACTTTATAATTCAAGTGGAGAACATGCATATGTAGGCATAGAACAGATTAGAAGGGAGTCCATCAAATAGTACAATTTTTTATGTCTGGGTAGAGTGTTAATAACTTTAATTCTTTTCTTAGTAATTTTGTTTCCCCCAAATTCTCTATTTTTTATACACAGAACATTTTTAATATGGAAAAAATCATTTTAGAAGTTGAAAATAGGCACTCCAGGGATAAAGAAAGATGTAGAAAGCAGGTTCATGAGAGTAGAAATTTCCTAGCTAAAATCCAGTAGCCAAATCATTTTCTAAAGAGCTCAAGAAATAATGCCAGTGATGAAGTTATTAAAATATTAACACACTATGCTGCAAGCCTTTACCATTTCTTAATAAAACCAAAGCTAATAATCCATCACTCTCATTGCTAATAGGAAAATAAAGAAATTTGGGCAAAGAAAACTTAGCAAGTCATTAGAATTGTGTTCAAATATTAAATACAAAAAGAAAGGAAGAAAGGACAGAAAATCCAGATCTAACTCTTTGGCTGTTTCCTAAGGGTAGCTCACTTTCCGTTGCCAACAGGTAAACTCTCAAGGTTTCCAAATCACCATTTTCTATTTCAATAGTTACTATAAAAAAAAAGGTGAAAATCACATCTTCATTTAAAGAAGTTAGATAGTCTGCATGACAGTTTTGATTACATAACTTTATGCATAGGGAAGAATGAAAGTGTGACAACTGGTAAAAATGTATCTAAGTATATCACGACATTCTAAATACGCTTCTTTCACAAGAGTAACTTCCCCTCACCAACCCTGGCTCTGGGAGAGCATTTTTTCATTCGTTCAGCATTTATTAAGAGGCTGTCATGAGTTGACGGTCATACTGGAGCCCGGGAAATGAGAGATTAAGGAGATATGACATAAAATTTTAGAGGGGATTATTTTGGGGCATAAATCCGGGTAATTCTGGTTTGCTTGAAGGTGCCACCTACTGATCAAACTTCAAAACAAATAAAATCTCAATTTCCCTCTTTTCAATATCGTCTGTTCTTTGGAAAAACTGAGGTGCTTCTACAGTCCCACTCATCTGGACCCTGCATCTGCACAGTGAAAAAAATCGTACCTAGAAAATTCTGTCCTAAATGTTAGTAGGAACTTGCACCATATTTGCGTCTAAATAGAAACGTCAGAATAGTCAGTGTGGGGTTTCAAAATGAAAAAGGTAATTGGATCAATGTAGGTACCACACATATTCAATTTGACAGTGTAGGAGATAATATGTTTGTGTGATATATATGACAGCAGGCCAAAAACCTTTGCCTCTTCAGGTTTGCTTTAATTTTATGATTTATATCCCCTCATGTCTAAATCACACCTTGACTCTAAAGAATCATTAACATTCTGCATATTTTAATCATGTATCAATTTATTAGGAAACCACTCCTTTTTTGTTTATAAGCACTAAGCATTTTTCTTTTGCCAAGTATCCACAGGACATTACATCATGCCAATAGATCTATATCCATGTACTAAACCATAAACCAGTAATGCCCAAACTCTGGGGTGAGGTGGGGTGATCTTCTAGAGCAGGGACCAAGAGAGGCTGGGAGGGACCATCTACTACACAAATGGAAAGAAACGGAAAAATCTTTATTAGAGTGGGGAAATCAAATCGGAAGCAAACGGATGTATTCACTTCTACTTAATGCATTTAATGTCTTTCAACCCCCTAATTGGATTCTACAACAGTTATAACATGGCGATCCAGAGGTGGTCTCAAAATTATTACAGAATTAAAAAATTATGGTTAGCAGTAAAAAATTAACAACTTATTCCCCTGTGGAGGGGAGGGGTCCATAACAATCCTTAAAAACATTAAAGGCAAACCTTTTAGAAAATTCTACTAATGACTTTTCTTTTGGTCACTTCTTTTTCCTTCCTTCCTTCTTTCTTTTCTTTTTTACTAGTCTGGTATGGAGTCTGCTGGACAGAGCAAAGCCGAGTGGTTCCCTCCTTGAATGATGGAGTACGTCTGCTTGGGTAGTTCTTGCTGGGAGGAGGAGGAGAATATGGGTGGGGCTGTGGTGGCCACCGCGATGCTCTGGCCTCCGTCGCTGACCACGGTCACTTCAGCTGCCCCCTCCTGAATCAAAGCATTAAGGCCTTCAAAGTCAGTGCAAGTGATGCCTGAGCTGGTGATGAAAGTCTGGTTTCCAGAGCCTTCTTGGGGGGCGCCTGGGGCCGTGGGGATCAGAGCCTGGTGCAGGGCAGCTCCGTCCCCCTGGGTGTGGGTGGTCAGCAGGACAGCTGGCTGGGTCATGGCTCCCGCCTCTCCTGGACACCCCGAGGGCTGAGGGGGGGCCATCAGACTGACCTGGCGCAAGATCTGCAGGCGGCCGTTCCCCGGGAGCTCCTCAGCGCCCTGAGCCACCAGGGCAGGTGGCATGAGGTTAACTGTAGCAGTGGCAGCCTGGACGATGGTGTTTGTCTGGGGAACCTGATGCCCAACGATGATTTTAACTCTCCCCTCGCCGAACTGGGGCATTTGGCTAGGTTGGAGGGGCACCTGTAGATGTCCTACTGTGAGGGGTGCCGGGGCCTGCTTGCTGGGGTCAACCTGAAACTGGAGGACGGTCACATCTGAGTTCTTGTTCTCGTGATACTCACTGTGCTGCCTCTTATGGCTGCGGAGCGAGTCCTCCCGCATGAAGGAGGCTTCGCACAGGTCACAGTGAAACGTCTTCTTGGCGTCCAGCCTGGCCACCTGCCGGCCGCTCTGCCTAGCCAAGTCTTTCCTTTCCAAGGCCTCGGTCTTGACCACGTCCCCGTGGAATTTCTTCATGTGCTTGCTCAGGTTGCTGGGCTGCTTGGTGTCGAAGCTGCAGTAGTTACACTTGAAGGGGCGGTCGGTGCAGTGGATGCGCTCGTGCACGCGCAGGGCGGCCTTGCTGGAGCAGGAGTAGTTGCACTCGGAACACTTCTCGGGGTGCTCCGACTGGTGCACCCGGCTGTGCTTGCGCAGCGTGGCTTTGCTATCGCCCAGGAAGTCGCAGTGCGGACACTTGAAGTTATTCCCGCTGTGCTTGATGCGGATGTGCGACTTGAGGTTCCCCTTCATGGTGCAGCGGACGTTGCAGAACTCGCACTTGAAAGGCTTCTCCCCCGAGTGCACGCGCATGTGCCTTTTCAAGTCCGAGCTGATTTTGAACTTGGCGCTACAGAGCCAGCACTGGAAGGGGGCATCCCCTGTCAACACAAGGTGAGTTTCGATAAGAACAGGCAGGCAACAACCACAGCGGATCCCCCCGAAGCACACACCAGAAAATCGCTTATACCAAGGCAGGCGGGCGGAGACCTTCTAACTGCAGCTCCTAGCAGCCCCTGGGAGAAAACAAAACAAAACAAAGGGCTTCTCGTCCTTCCCCAGACCTAAACCACCGCCAAAGTTCTAAGCCCAGAAGGAAAGCGGGAGCCTGAAAAGAGCTATTCAGTTGTCCCAAATGAAATGAGATTTGCAAATATAGTTAGTATATTCTTCAAAAACAATCAAGCTATGGCTCCCAGCGTCAAAATGCCCACTCTGTTCCTTAATGGCTCACAGTTGTATGATTTTGCACAATCCGTTGTTTTTGGTTGAGTTACAAGTAACTGATTCAGTGTTGTGTTTTCAAATCAGTCTGCTCTGTGCGGAACCCATCAGGGTTTTCTTTTTAAAATGACTGAAACACCCAACTTCTATGTCATGCAGATTTTTATTAATAAAGATACATTTATTGTACAAAATTTATTTATCCCACATTGCCAGCTGCATTCTTTACTTGTGAAGTTATACAATCCAGCTGCTTGTTTTGTTTTGTTTTTCTCTAAATTCATATTCACTGAAAGATGAGCAGGGAAAGTGAAATCGCAAACATCGGAATGGACACGATCTTCCAAATTTATTTCCTCAATGAATGCCAAGTCCAAATGATCTGAGGCACTGACATTTCGAGCAAATTGATGAACCTGCCAGTTAGATATTATTTTAGCAAATAAAATAAAGCAGCTAAAAAAAAAAAAGAAGCAGCTAACATTCTTCGGTTGCTTCCAGAATACCAGACACTGTGCTGAGCCCTTCCTAACAATGGTGTATTTTGATGCTCACAGACATCCCCAGGAGGTAGTACTTATTATTACTGTTATTAACGCTATTGGATGGTGAGGAGACTGAGGCCGAGAGAGGATAGGTAACTTGTTCACCATCACCCAGTTATTCATGGCAGAGCTTGGATCTCAATCCAGGCTCACTCCAGAGCCAGTATTCTTAACTGCTAGGTAAACTATTATAAATAACTGACGCTTGCTTTCTTAGGCCACATGGTCTAAAAAGCTGGAGATATGTCTCAGCTTTTGGGTATAGGGCCTGTAATATCACCATAAGCTGCTCAATACATGCAATTAAAGATGGCAGAGAACAACTTAACAAGAGCCTAGAACACTGAGAAACCTAAACCTAAACAATGCTCCACATGGCTAAAATAACACAGAGACCATGTACTGAATTCTAGAATGGGGACAGGTAAGCTACAGCCTTATAAAGTTTTACTGGAACACAGGAATGCCCATTTGTTTATGTGTTATCTCTGACAATTGTGACAGAGGCCTTGTGGCCAAAGCCATAAATACTTATTCTCTGGCTTGTAGAGAAAACATCTGCCCACCCCTGCTCTGGAAAGTTGTTCTTGAACTTTTTTATGCCATGGACCCCCCCCCCCCCACTTCTAAGAATGTCTTAAATGCACAAAATAACCTCAAATAAAAATTACTAAGAATATTTTGAAAATCAATTATAGTGAAATAATGATCAAAATAGTAAAAGAAAAAAAATCTGTGATATGGCAATGCATGTTCTTTATTAATGCATTAAATAACAAGCTCTCACGACGGGTCTGAAAACTATGATGATTTCTAGAGAAGAGCATAAAATATGTCTTGATCTATCTATATGCAACACTGTGATGAGTTACGAACATGCCTATGATTTCTACTGGTGACAAGGTTACAAGTATGTTAGGGGAATTTTTTGCCTGTTTTCATAATTGAAGGACAAGCCAAATTTCAGTAGAGGTTAATGAAAATTAAGATGTACTTTTTTTCCCAACCAAGTTCATAAACCTTCTATCTATCCTCTATTCGTAGACACCTGAGGAGAGGCGTCTGTGGACCCAGATTAAGAATCCCCGCTCCTGGGCGGGCCGCGGTGGCTCAGCGGGCAAGAGTGCTTGCCTGCCGTGCCGGAGGACCTCGGTTCGATTCCCGGCCCCAGCCCATGTAAAAAACAAACAAACAAACAAAATATAATAAAAAAAACAAGAAAATGTTTAAAGATGTTTCCCTTTCTTCCTTCCATCCTTCCTTCCTTCTCTGTCTTTCCTTCCCTTCCTCCTTCTCTCTAAAAAAAAAAAAAAAAAAAAAAAAAAGAATCCCCGCTCCAGAATATTCTCCTAAGTTTTCCAGCTATGTCTCTGCCCAAATTATGGTGTTTATATTTTCATTTCCTTAGCAACCTGCAGAGATGAGACCCAGAGAAACCAGACAACCAAATTTTGCAGCTGATTTGAATGTCACAAAACTTGTTGATGTAAAAGTGAAGGTTTTAAATGCATTTTTCTTCTTCTTAGTGTAACCATGGATTTATTTATTAAATAAGGCATAGTGGTCAGTAAATATTCCCATTGGACTATAAACTCTCTGAAGCCAATGACTATATTTTTTCCTACCACTACCTGCTCCCCTCAGTGTCTGGCACATAGTCATGACTTAATGAATATGTGACTGATACACTTAAGCTCAGAGCTCTTTCTTGAGTTTGGATTTTGACCATGACGAACGAATATGTGCTGATGAAACCAATGGAAGAGTAAAAACAAAATCCTATTCCTTTAAAATTTGACAAGTGTTGCAGAGTTATAAAAGGGAAACTGAATATTTCATGGAAGCAGTGAATAAAATGGCCCACACTGAAATTTCTAGAAAATACATCTTTTCTAGACTAATTTAAAGATACTACTATAAATGGCAAGTTTATAAGTCAAAATGATTCTGAACCAGAAACAAATCCTTCAGATCCTCTAACTTGGGCTGGGGGAGATTTCTGAAGAAAATCAGTTGGGCATCAGTTATGTCAATATCTTAACTTACTGTGATAGATTATAAAAATGACTCTAAAACTCAACCCCAGCTTCCCTGTAGCCATGCTCTCTAACATATAATTACGCATGCTCTCCCACCAGGGCAAGATGGCTTGTCATGATTCCTGACAACAGCCTCCACCATGTCATTTGATTTGGTCAATGGGATGTTAAGTAATGCATATAATGACCTGAAATGGACTTGCACATTGGGGCTTGGTTGCTTGCATTTCTCCCATCGCCACAAGAAGGTCAAGCCTCACCTGTTCTGCACATCCCAGGAGGAAGATAACAGATACACAGAGGAGAGACAGATTGGCCCAGCTATGGCCAGTGGACAGCCAACCCATAGCCAGTAGTTCCCCAGACATGTGAGCCCAGCCGAGATCAGCAGAACCACCTAGCTGACACCCAACTGATCCCCAATGTGTAAACAAAAAAGGTTTCTTGTTGTATGTCACTTTGCTTCTGTGGTTTTGTTTTTGTTATGCTGCATTATTATGACAATAGATAACTGATACAAATATCAGTACCTAGAAATGGGATGCTTACTGAGGCTATAGGAGAAATCCAAATATGTAGAAGTGGTTTTGAGATTGGGTAGCAGATGGTAATCCGAAAAATGGCAAATCACATTATTTAATAGCAAAATATATGGACAACTGTCACCTGCGGTAACTTAGAGGGTAGAAAATGCACCTAACCTAATAAACTTTTGAACTTGAGCAAAGAGATTACTTCTAGGCAGAACAATGAAAGTGACTTATAAGCTGCATGTGACAAGGTACTATAAGAAAGAGACAAGCTCAAAAAAGACCTGACCATTTTCTAAGCAGAATTTAGAGGGAACAAAGAAAGTCCAAGACTTGCTGGGTTAGATAAAGTTTCTCAAGTCCAGCTTCTCCAACCAGCAAAAGATTCTCAAAGATAAAGTCTGGGGACAAAGATATCCAGGGAATTGATCTCAGAATAAAGACCAAATGAGGGGTGTGAAAGTAAGACTCTGTGAACGCTTCTAAAAGATTTAAGTCGGTGCGAAGTAGGCTTTCTCAGCTGAACAAAAGTGCTTCTAGAAATCTTAAGCGAGTCTACCTACAAAAGCCTGATATGTTGAAAGTGCCCATAATTGAGTCTAGAAAGAGAGGCAAGTTTCCAAAAGAATTGTGGGTGTGACTTCTGGCACATGGATACACATGAAAATCACAAGGTTGTAAGACAACTCTACTGGCAAAACTGTCACCAGCCAAGACAAAAACTAAGAGCAAAAAAAGGACCCCACTTATTAGTAGGCAGGAACCAGTCTGAAAAAGTTTCTCAAAGGACTCAATTTCCAATCTTCTTCAGAAGTGGTTAAGGCAGGTGATGGAAAGTGCATTCCAGTGGGTGGAATTAAAAGCCAGGGAGCTGAGCCAAGGCCTAACAAAGAAACATTCCCTGTCCCCAGAGTGAGGGAACCTAAACATTTGCCCAGATGGGTTTCAGAAATGTAATGGACCAGTGACTGCCAAGTACCACCCATTCTTTCTCTTTTGAATGGCAGGATTATCATAATTGTTTCATCATTATATGTTGAGAATGTCGTATGTTGGGGGTGGGGGCAGAACTTGTCTTTTTCACTTCAAAGGCCCTTGGACCAAGAGGAGCATATCCTGACAAAGATCATAAAATACTAGTCTTCAAGCCCAATCCTAGGACCGGATGAGACTTGTGGAGGTCTTGGGAGGGATAGAGAGCATTCTCCTTTGGGGAGAGATGTGAATGACGGTGGGCATGGAGACAGAGTGTGGTTGTTTGCAAAAACGGCCCCAGTTCTTCACCCCTCCCCACATCCCTGGCCTATGCCACATCACCTTACATTTGCCCTCCCACTGTGGGTGAGCTGAGCCCCAACCCCGGATACCAGTCTTGCTGTAGCCAATGGGATGTTTGCAAATTTAATCAAAGGCTTTATATGGTCTCATGCATTGGGGCTTGCTTGTTTGTACCTCTGCCATTGCCAGAAGAAGGACAAGCAGGGGCTTGTATATCAGTCCTGGGAGAAGGATGAGGATATGAGAAGGAGAAGATCAGCGGACACCCAGCCCACTCCAAGCCTGGCCAAGATCAACAGAATTGTCTAGCTAACCCTCACCTGGCCTCAGGAATGAGAACAATAAATGCTTGTTATTATCTGCCAGTGAGATTTTAAGGTTGTTGTTACACAGCATCATTGTGTTAACAGCTAACTCATACACTCACCAAAAGGAAAATGTGCATAATTTTTTGAGTTATCTACTCTGCCGATTTTGCTATTGTATTTTCCAATCAAGTATTCCATGTTGAACTAGTCAGAGTAAACTTAATAAAATGACTGTAATGCCTAACCTATACATTATGCAGAAATTAAGATGGATGCATTGTTTATATTTCTTTCATTTAGTGCATTTCCTCAATGGCATTGTTTACTAGTGAATAAGTTACAGTTGCAAAGTTATATAACAATATATATGAAATAACATGCAATTTTTTTTTCCTATTTTACTTTTGAAAATGTTTTTTCTGGGCAGATAAAAAGCAGCACTACAAACAATGGGAATGCCAAACCATGCCTGGATTGTTCACTTAAGATGTTTTAAGGAGCTAGGGCAAGTCAGGAGCAGAGGCAGAGAACACCATTGGCCACTTACCCGTGTGGGATCGGAGGTGGACAGTGAGCTGGCTGGAGTTGCGGCTGGCATAGGGGCAGATCTGGCATTTGAATGGTCGCTCGTCGGAATGTATGCGTAGGTGCTTGTTCAGGCTGCTGCTGTCCGCAGCGGCGTAGTCACACGTCTGACACTTGTAGGGCTTCACGCCTGTGTGGCACCGCATATGGGTCTTGAGTTTGTCCTTCCGGCTAAAGCACTTGCCACAGACCTCACATTTGTGGGGCTTGTCTCCTTCAAGTACACACAGCATCAGGAAATAAGATTTCAAAAGAAAAAGCCTTATATCCTTATATTCAAAAGTAATAACATAATTACTATAGAATATTTAGAAAATTCAAAGCCTGGAAGGAAGCTTGCAAAGAGCTGATGTCTCGGGAGCAGGGAATTTTCTTGTGTTTTGCTTATTAGTATTTTCTGATTGTTCTACAATGATATTCCTTATTGATTACAAATAGAAGACAACTAAAATACAAACTTATAGTAAAGTTAAGCTAAATAAGAAACTGCCAATAGTCCCTTGAATGTATTCTCTCCTTCTTCCTTTTCACATAGAGCCCCACTGACTATTTTTTTGTACTTAAATAATTTCAATGAATTTTTTCACCTCACTAAATATCCACAATATGACTTTTAAGGTTGACAGCATTTCACTGTATGGATGCCATAAATTATTGAACCAATCCTCTATTTTTTTAATTGAAAAAACTGGCATGGATACGTACAGACTGGCATGGAAGGATGCCCAATATTAATGAATAAAGCATGCTGCAATGCTAGGTTATACATTACTAACTTAGTAAGGGATAGAAAACCATTATGTGCCTTTTCATATTCAGTATAGGTTTGCAAAAATTTTGTAATGACACATACTACACTGTTGAGACTGATGACTCCCGGGGCATGGGATAAGAAGTTAGGCTGTGGGCCAGGATTTTCATTTTTTACTTTATATGTCATAGGCATCAAATACATATTTTGGCCAAATGCTAAATACTCAAGGGCTAAAATCAATGGTCAGCCAAAGCTGATCATGATCATCACAGAATGAACATCTGGGATTTAAGAATGCATTTAAGTGTTTGGAAAATTATAATTTTATTATTTACATTTTAGTTGTCAAATTTTAAAATTCAGGGGCCATAATTTCTCAGCACTGCCAGCTGCTACATCACCCCTTTAGTTGCTGTATTTCTGTTTGCAACCCTGAGCAGATGCTTGATGGTGGCGGAGCTGGACTGTTTTTGGCCTGCTCTCCCAGTAGAGAGCTCTGCTGTTGATGTTGCCCTAACCCTGCCCCCACCCTCAGGGGTGACTAAACACCTCCTCCTCTCTGAAAGTAACTATGGTAAGGACACCTTATCAACTCTCTGTATTGAAGATGTCCATGCAATTATATGGAAACTATCCCACAAGCTTGACTAACTGTATGTAAAGAAGATGCCTTCTGAAGATTGACAGAAATAGACTTAAGGTCATTGCCCTCACTTATATTTTTATAGCGCTTTTCCAATCATCATTAACAATTACAGCGCTTTTCTCTTTTGATAAATATGCTAGGATTGGCTGGCAGAACTGCAACCTGTGGGACCCACAAGGAGAGTTTCATTGCTCTTTACACTGCGAATGCTAACTCACACCTGAAACTTAACATCTGGATAACTACAAATGGCATGATGCTGGAGGCTGATGAGATAGGAGGGTAACTCCAGTGCAATAAGGTGATCAGCGATCATGGCCAAGGAATACAAGAAATAACTGTTCGTATTTCATTTTCCACAGGCTGAAGCTAAATGGCAGACTTTGGGCAATTAGTGAAGCCAAAACTGAACTTCAGTGTCTACTTTATGCACACTTATACTCTCTGAATTTACACATTTCTATGTTGCATGAGGCATGAGTATCTTTTAACTATCGTTAAAAAGTCTAAAAGCAATTCCTTCTCCATGCAGAAAATCTGAGACAAAAAAATATATTAAAGAAAATTAATATAAATAATCATCTTTTTCTTTTTTCCATGTATTGATCATTTTCTTTCCTTTTGTTGAAAAAGGATTTATTTATTAAATTCCCTTTCAAAATTGCAAAACTACATTCACTATATCCAAAGACAGAATATAAAAATACATAATGGAAGAGCTACTATTCTTCCTTCTCATTCCTTGGATTTCTACCTATCATTATACATACATATTTTTATAGGATTGTCTCCTCAAAATGAGAATACATGCATTTCCATTTCCATTACTTTTATCAGATTAGTTTTCAAAGTGGCTATAATAGTTCACTAGCAAAGTTTGCTCACATCCTCTCCAGCACTGGATTTTATGGCTTTAAGCATTTTCTTCCAAGATAATGTATAAAAACAGACACCTTATTTTTATTTAATTTGTATTTGCATTTTCCTGACATCCAATCAGATCAGCATCATATCATGTATCTGATTTATCTAGATCCCCAGCTCCCCAGCACACAGCAGGTGTTTGGATATACATGCAAAACTTACCCGTGTGAATTTTTAAATGACGCTCCATGTCCTTCATGCCATAGGCAGTCTTGAATTGGCAACCTAAAAAAAATAAGGAAAGAGCCATTGTAAAGGGAAACCTAGTAACAAACTGTCAGAAATCACCTTAACCAATTGATCAAAGTAAACATCATGATAATGGGACAAACAGGTATCCTGTGCCTCTGCAGCTCATGCTCCAAGGACACCCTCACTTCTGTGGTTCATGAAAATGAAATGCATTGTGTGATACTGGAGTAGATTCCAGGAAAAAAAATTAAGTTTTTCTTTTGATATAGAGGATATAAGTGGGGCAACTGATATGTGAATAAGGTCCATAGATCTGATGATATGTATAAATGTTAATTGCTTGATTTAGATGACTGTACTGTAGTTTAGAGACAGATGCCCCTTTTTTCAGGAAACACACACCAAGGTATTTAGGTATTTATGTTCAGATGGTTTGGAAAAATATATATGTATACACAGAGAAAATGACAAAGCAAACATAGTAAAATGTTAATATTTGGAGAATCTACATGAAGAAGATATTGGACTTTTGAAAATCACTTGTGCAACTTTTTCTGTAAGTTTGAAATTATTTCAAAATAAAAATTGAAAAAAAATAAGGAAGGAAATCTGTCTGGATGTCTTTCTAAGCTATAACATAGGTAGAAAAATTCATGGCAACCTGAAATTTCATGAGCCCCATTTCAAAGCACCTTGTCTTCAAAAGTCTGACAGCACACAGGAAAACGATTAGGCGAAGTGAGGGATCACATGGATGAGCTCGATGATTTTTAAGCCAGGGGATGGCAGTTTGGACCACCAGTTGTGATGGCATTTAAAGGAAGAGACCTGGAACCTGGTTAAGTGTCACATTCTTCACATGACGAGGCTGTAAAGCTGTCTTTACCTGGGTAGCAGCAGTTAAGCCTTTTCTGAGCAGGCGGGGTGGCGGGCTTTTTGGCACGTGACTTGGCAGGGAGAGAGACGACAGCGGCTGTCTGGTTTTCATTGCTTTCCGTGGGCAGGTATGTTTGATAGCCATGCTCAAAAACAAATTCTGGAGCTGAAACTAAAAGACATGGTGATTATTACTTTTGCCAGCCTCACTTAGTAGAGGCTGAACATGTTATGCTCATTTCCCAGGCACCTTTGCTGCTTACGAGTGATCATGTGACCCATAAAAGAATTGCTCCTTGATTGAAAAACAAAAACAAAAACAAAAAACATACCAATGCTGAATTGTGTGTGAATGTGGTTCATACAGGAAGCTTAGAGCCATATATGTCACCAGAAGGAAAGCCAGAGGTTAAAACCTGGGAATTTATAACACATAACTCAGTAAATCTTGTGGTGGACAATGATTAGTAATCAATAGTACAAATATAAAAATTTTCTTCCATGAACTAGAACAAATGTATGAAACTGTTACAAGGAGTGAATAATAGAGTGGTATATGGTAAAAAAATAATGCCGCTATTGCAAACCATGGGCTATAGTTAATAATACCTTAGTATTCTTTCATCCACAGTGACAAATGCATCACATGCCAATGCTAGGGAGTCAATGATGGGGGGGTGGTAAGTGGTATGGATGTTTTAGTTTTTCTCTCTTTTTTTCCCTTAGAGTAATGAAAATGCTATAAAATTGACTATGGTAAGGTGATGAATGTACAACTATGTGATTACACTACGGGCCACTGATTGTCTATCTTAGATGGACTGTATGGTGTATGGCTTTATCTCAATAAAATTGCATTATAGAAGAAAAACATAAAAAAAAAATCAAGGAAAGAGACACAGTTAAGCAAAGCTCATTTTTTGCTGCCTTGGCTGCCACTAATTCCTGTCTTTAGAATGCAGGAGGATGTGATACATGCCTCAATGGCAGCCATTCTATAGCCAAAAGGGGAAAGCAAGATAATCAGATCTTGAGACAGGGCTCTGAAACCTCCCCAACTAGATTTCTTGTTAAGTAAACAACAAATGTCTCTATAATTTATGACAGGTAGGTTTTCTGCTAATTGCAGCCAAATATGTTCTATGGATACATGTACTTTCATAAGTTCTATCACAAAATCCTAACAAACCACCCAAAAGGAACGGATAGAAGGAATTCTGGGCAAAATCAGTCTTAAAAATTTAATACACTCTCTCTAGCATAAGCACACAAATCCTTCTGTTTTCACTGAATTTTTTGAGAAAATATGGGGAAAAAATTTTAAAAAGAGACCAAATATGAACTATCATTAAAAAAGATAAAACAGATAATAATTAAGTCTATTTACTCTCAAATTTAAAATAACTTAGCCTCAAATTTCTTTTATCCTTTTTTTTTGCTTATAAAAGAATTTTGTTACTACTTTGTTAACTAAACCTAGTCTATGGTTTGGAGCTTGGAATTATTTTCTTTCTTCCTTTATTATAATGGTAATTTGTCACATGGCGATTTGGTTGAAAGCGAGGAGTAAATGTGACCAAATAGAGTTTGTTCGCTGGGTTAACTTGGCAGGCTGAGAGGACCTAATGATGATTTCAAGAGCCAGTGTCATATTTTGTTTCCCAAACTTCATTCATGAAGTTCGTTCATTCACCTTTGCCATTTTTGTCATTTTACTTGCTGGCTCTGATTATTTAACTCGATGCAGGCCTAATATCACTATCTAATTTGCCTTTGTTCAAAGCAATAACACTCACACCACAGGATTGAGGTCCTAGTTATATTTTGTTTTAGCCATTCAAATACCTTATTTATTTGGATATAAGATATTATAGATTCTAAGACACACTGTTACTTTATCCACCATTAATTAAAAAAATGCTGCCAATTAAATACATTATGATACAATATTTTCATATTCCTTATTTTATTTTTTATATTTTTATTGTAAAAAACAAACATACATTCTTTTTTTAAATTTAATTTATTTTGTATTATTAAACCAAAACAACATACAAACATGAACATTCTTAACATACAAACATTCTGTGTATAGTGTACAGTCAATGGCTCACAATGTCATCACTACATATATATAACATGCTTGACATACAAACATTCTTGATAGGGTTACAATCAATGGCTCACAGTATCATCATATAGTTGTATATTCAATACTATGATCATTTTTGAACATTTGCATCTCTCCAGCAAAAGAAATAAAAAAGCAAAAACTCATACATGCCATACCCTTTACCACTCCCACTCACTGACCACTAGTATTTCAATCTACTCAATTTATTTTAACTTTTGTTCCCCCTATATTTGCTTATTTTTATCCATATTTTTTACTCATCTGTCCATACCGTAGATTAAAGGAGCATCAGACACAAGATTTTCACATCCTTATTTTATATCAATCAAATGCAATCTTTTAGAATTCTTGGGACACATAACAGGAAATCCAAACTCTGATCTCCATCTCTTTGTCCTCTTTGGTCATGACAGGATAAATCTGATGCACGTCAAAGAACAAGCCAGGTTTTAACAGAATTTGGTATTTGAGGAAACTCATAGCTTCAATTTTTTCTCAACTGAAATATGTTGCAGGAGGCTAAGAGGCTTTTGTTTAAAGTCAGCATGAATCAACTGCACCTGCCTTTTATTGATATGTTTTCCACTATTCTGGGGGATATGGTTACTGCTTCTGCTTTCTCTTGGTTCTCAAACAGTGGTCCCCAGTCAGAAGCAGCAGCATTACCTGAGAACTTGTTACAAAGGCAAATTCTTGGGTTCCACCCCAGACCAGAAACTCCGGGGATGGAGCTCAGCAATCTATGTTCTAACAAGCCCTCCGGGAGCTTCTGATCATGTTCAAGGTTGAGAACCACTGGCCTAGACCAATGCTTTTCTAAGCATCTCAGCCCTAAAAGTTAACCCAGTTTTGTCTAATTGAAGGAATCAGCCATTCTTGCTTGCTATTTTGCAAGCCCATGTGGAGCTTGTCATTCTTCCAACAACAAACATTTGCTTCACTAATAACCATTTGAACCCCTGCTACTGTTTCCAGGAATTTCTGGGTACAGTTACTTTACATCTTAAAGCTGAATCATCAGGCAATATCTTGGAAGACATTTTAAACAGCAACTACCCTCAATACACATAGTTCCGAAAATGCCCACAGTTCTGCTGAAGTGACAAAAATGTGATTGATTTGTTACCGTTTTTTCACGTGCACACAAGGACCATTTTGTAGTGACTGCCCTTTGGTTGACAGCAATTTCTTCCATTCTACAATGCATCTCTATTTCAGACATGTTAAAGGTGACTTCAATTGATGTGAGTCCAGGTTCACCCACTTACTATGTCGGCAACCTCAGGTAAGTTAGATAACCTCTTTGATCCTCAATTTCTTCTCTTGTGAATAGGGACGTTCAGGGCTCCTACTTCATAAGGGGGTTGTGAAGTTTAATGAGAGAATTCCATAGTACAGGGTGTGGCCATATTCAAGTCTCGGTGAACATTATCTAGTACAATTGAATAGAACGGGACACAGACACCATTCCCCAAATTCTCAACTGGAACAATCATAATCTGGGGTGACCAATCATCCTTGTGTGCCCAGGGCTGCGGGGATTCCCAGGACCCAGGACTTTAGAGCTAAAACCAGGATGGTTGGTCTCGCTATCATGACCTCGCAGCCTCTGCCTTACAACTGCTGGAACAACAGGCTCCCTGAGCAGGAAACTGCTCATGGGGTGGGTGTGGGGGCAGCAGGGAGCTTGTCCCCAGGCCAGGCCCTCTCTACACGTCAGCTCATGTCATTCTCCTAACTGTTCTGGAAGGTACCAGTGCTAGGGACAGGGTTCTCTTGAGCGTGTGACTTCCCGCCTCCTAGGACAAAGGCTGGGTCTTCTGTCCTAACTGCCCACATGCCCCCCTTACCATGGACCCCAGTATCCCTTTACTGGGGAGTCACAGCAGAGAAGAAACACTGGGACATCCCAGACCCAAGAAGGGCTCTTGTCGGGAAGGCAGCAGGAAGCATCGTGCGTGGGTAGGTTAAACACAGCAAAGGGAGTCAGGCACCCAACCACAGGACTCATTTCTGAGGTGAGGCTGACCACATGCGTCATGAATCACCCCAAAGTTAGACAGTTATTAAACCAGAGTTAGCTGAAGAGTTTGGGGCTCTGAAGCTGTACCTCTCCGAGCTTGTTCCCACACCTGGAAAATGGGGACAATTTCCATTCCTGTCTTCTAGGGCCATTGTGAGAATCAGAGCTCAGACAGTAAAGCTGCTGTTATCCTTATTCATTAATTTATTCAGCAATTATTTCTTAAACCCCTGCTATATGCTAGGTGCTGTTCTAGGCACTGGAAACAGAGCAGTGAGCCAGAGGGACAAAAATCCCTGCTCCCGTGAAGCTGACATTTTAGTTGGGGAGTGGGGTATGTAGATAATAAATTAAATAATTTAAGTGTACAGTTAATCAGGTGGCGCTGAGCACTAGGGAGAAACATAAAGCAGGTGAGGGGTCTAGGGAGTGCTGGGGACCTGGAATTTTAAGTTAGGTGGTCCAGGAAGACCCCAGTAAGGTGACCTGTGATTATGAGACATGGGAGCACATAATTATCACAGTGCCAGTATTCTATTGCAGGTGTCTGGAAGTCAATAGCAACAACGGGGCACTGGGTGACAGGGCATCTCTTGCAGCCTCCCAGCCCATGCTGGAGCCTTCTGCTGGCTTTAATAGTAGTCACCCCCTCATACCTCCCCCAACTTGGACTCTCTCCAGGATCTCCTGTGATCAGCAACCTATAGAGATACACCAGGAAAAGCCTTCAGGTGGCTTTGATCACTGACAGGCTGCAGGTCACAGTAGCTCCCTCATCCCTTAAGTTATCCTGTGGTCTGTGTGCTATTTGATACTGGAGTCACCACGTATTCATACCACTCACTAGAAGAACCTTGACTACGTAACTTAACTTCTCTGCTCTTTAGTTCTTTTGCTGGTAAACTGAGGCTGTTGGCAGTGACCTCAGCTCACTGTTCTAGTAAAAATTCAAGAGGGTCAGGCACACTTAGAGCTGGGCACACCAACAAGGGCTAGACGATTGTCAGCTGATATCACTGCAATCATTAAAACAATAATACATTATTATTTGATGTTCTGTACTCAGATTTGGTATGTGACATTGGCCCTGGGAATCTCAGAGCGTCCACAGAGATGAATGCAGGAGCGACAGCCCCAAGCATCCCACATGTGCTGAGGAAGATGTCTCAGAGCTGATGGATTGCGCCCATCTGCCCTGCTCCTGGGTAAGAATGTTCTTTAATCCTTCCTTTTACTGCTGTATGTGGGAGTCTCATCTCCAACTTTTCACAAGGGCACTGAGCCTTGTCTCTTACCCAGGCATACACAGCATTAAAATCATGTCCCCTATTATAGAGAGATCAGCCACCCTCCGCCTTGCCCTACCATGCCAATAGCTCAGGTCCCCCCTCCCCACCCCACACACTTGCTGCAAGCTTTTGGTTTCATTGTCTGGCCCCTGGGGATTTCCCTTGCTTTCCTGTGTGTTCAGGTGTGGACAGCCTAGACAGGTGTGATTTTTGTATAGCAGGAGGGGCTTGGGTCTTCGGGTTATTCATTCACTCATGAAATTGTTTAAAATGTAAGACTGTTACACGAATTTCATAGAGAACCAAAATCTTTTCTCTGAAGCGTCTACTTGTTAGGCTTACACCAACTACCTGAAGGGGTTTTACAAAATTTTCTACAAAATTTTTTCAAATATCTGAAGGAAGTTTCCACATCCCCCCAACCCAGCTTGCTTTCCCCTTCTCGTCTCTTTTAAAAAGCTGTTTTTATCCTTTTCTTTTTTAAATTAAAAATAAAATATTATTTTTTCAAAATCCAAGTAAATGCTTATTTTAGAAAACATGGGAAACATAGAAAAGTGTAGAGAAGAAAATAAAAACTACCTAACAATGGTATATGAGCATTATATACTCATTATATTCTGTACTTTTTCTTCAAAGAACTTATCTCTACTCCAATTATATAATCATTTGGAAAATTATTTAATGACCACCCTGTCCTCTATTTGGTTGGATATGTGAAGACAAACATCTTGTCTTTCTGCATCACTGTATCCCAATACCTAACAAAGAACCTGACAGAGGTCAACGCAACAACAAAATTTCACTGGATTAACAACTGACTAAATGGCTAATGTGTCCTCTGCATACAGATTTACTAGCACCATGGTTTAAACAATTTTATATTCTCTTTTTTTTTTACTACTAAACAACAGGCATTTTGCAACGTTATCATTCATCAAAAACACATTTTCTAACTATACAATATTCCATTTGTAGCATAATTTAATGAACTATTCCCCTTTCTTGGACATTGAGGCCATCTGTAGGCATTTACCTTTTTTTTTTTTTTAAGGCATTTACATTTAAAAATAACTGCTCTACAGAATTTTTACTCTACCTCTATTTCTTTAGATAAACCCCTTTAAGTTGAGGCATTGGATCGAAATTGTATGGACATTTTATTGGTTGGTTCCACAAAGTTATAGGGTCCTTCCAGAAACTTAAATTAATCATATATTCTTCCCTTCACTTTTGCGACCACGCAGACTATCTGGCAGGAAAAAAATTTCATTTGGCTTGCAATTCTTTTCTAATCAGCGAGGAGGTAGCTCCTGTCAACATTTCTTGTCCATTCATATTTCTTTTGTGAACTACCTGTTTATACTATGAGACCATTTTTCTATTGGAATTTTCATTTTTTCTCACTGATTTGTAAATTTTCTTTACAGACTAAGGATACTAGTTCATTGTCATATGTTCCAATATTTTTATGCATTTGATCTCCGGGCATGCATTGTACCTCAAACTTTATCATCAGTGAATAGGATGGAAGTAGAGTTCACTCTCAGAAAGAACACACACCCCTTTTTCTTGTAAAGAAAGGTCTCTTTGGCACTCTCCAACCAACTTTTATGCTTTATATTAGACATCTGGCCCTTCTGGCAATTAGCCAAACTGACTCCCAGCCAAAGCTGGGGGCCTTGGTGGCCTTGTTTGAATCCCTGACTCTGCCCTTGGCTCTGCCACAGCTGGCGGGACCACGGGCAGAGAGCTGACAGAGCTGGGCCAATCAGATTCTCTTGTCCCAGAATTAGGAATTGGATCTAAGATATTCTGGTTTGGAGGGAACTATCCACTGATCTTTCTTTCCTAAGTTTCTGCCAATGCTTTTATGCATTTGATAGAAGTGTAGTAAGAATCAAAGAGAGCTGCCCCACAGAGGGAAGTCTAGAGCAGTGCTTCTCAAACCGTAACGTTCACACAGACCTTCTGGGATCTCATTAAAACACAGATTCCCATTCATTAGATCTGGGTGAGGCCGGAGCCTGTGCATTCCCAACACAGAGCAAATTTTCTAGTGTCTGCTTTCTATATGTTTCTGACACCTGGTTGCATCCCTACCCTGCAAGTCAGTTATTTCCTATATTCCTGGAAATACTCTTCCTTTTAGCTGAAGTTCTGTCCTTAGGAAGAGAAAAATCAGCCTACCTATACTAGAAATGCATCGAACAGGAAAGAAACCAAAGATTAAAAAGCAAAACCTACTAACAGAGCTTCTTTCCATTCCTAGTACTTCATTCATTTTGGGCTTCATCAATTCACTATGGAGCACCTACTATGTGCCAGATGCTGCTTCCAGTCTTTTTCTGTCCTTTTTTCCCCTTTGCCTAGTCTAGTGGTTCTCAAACTTGATCATGTAGCTGTCATCTTGAAAGACCTTTGTTTCCTTTTAGGTAAAATAAAATATTTTAGGAATATCATTATTAGTATCTAACTTATGGTTGTGAAAAACTAAATCATATAAAGTACTAAAAAAAGTATATGACACATAAGCATTATATTAAGAAACATCTATTATTATTATTATCACCATCAGATCCTTCCAGAAAATCAATACATATTTGTCCTACTAAATCACTCACATGCTCAACAACCTTCAATGGCTCCCCACTTCCTTCAGAATAAAGACCAGAGCCTAAGCATGACCCATGTTGTAAACTCCCTGCCACTGTTTTCAGATCCCGCCCTGAACTTCCCCATATACAAACCATCATTAAGAAATGTCCTCTTCCTATCATCTTCCTCCTAATGTCAGATGTGTCCTACAAGGCCTGTATATATTTTATCTCATTTTCAATTTTTCCCCCTAGCTCTTCCAGTTGGGAGCAAACAACTCCCTTAATTCTTTGTACCTTTAAGATTGTACTTGTCAATGATAAGTGGCCTTGTGTCTTATGGCTAAATCCTCTTCCCCTCTTCAGAGGCTCTGAATTCTCCAAGGGCAAGCATCTCCAATTCAGGTGGTTCCAGCACCTGGCACATACGAATCCCCAAAACTGCCCTCATTGAGCCTTCATGATGGAGCAGATACTCTGCCAAGCCCTTCCTGCCCACTAGCTGATTTAATGCTTACAGCTGATCTTTCATGCACTCATTCATTCAAAGAATGTTTTAGTGAGTGCCTATACTGTGCCAGGCACCAGTGCTGGGTGACAGGAGTGCATGATTGACTGCAGGAAGACCTATAGAACAGTAAACTAGAAATGAAACTCACTAATTTGGGGCCTACAGACCTACTGAGGCATCAGATTCTCCTTTAAGTCCTCCAAAACCCATTAGGTGGGATGGATCTTCCATATGTCAATGTCCTCTGGCCAAAGACCACCAAGGAACACACCAGTAGTTGCATAAGTTGGGTTATTGCTCATTGAAAGGAGGGAACCTCACACCATGTGAACTTTGGTGTATTTCAGTAGGAGGGAGTGAAGGTTATGTTCATGTGTCAACTTGGCAGGTGATAGTGCCTGGTTGTCTGGTCAAGCAAGCACTGGTCTGACTGTTACTGTGAAGACATTTCATGGACTTATATCATCAGTTAGTTGATTGCATCAACAGTGAATACATGTACAATCAACTGGGAAAAATGCCTTCAATAATGAGAGGAGTCTCACCTAATAGGTTGAAGTCTTTAAAAGAAGTAATAATTTCAGCAGTCAGAAGAGAGAAATTCCATCTCTATCTTAGCCAGCTTCTCCTGGGGAATTTGTTGAACAGTTTGTTGGCATTCCCAGCTTGCATCCTGTCCTGCAGAATTTGGAACTGCCCAGCCCCAAGTTGCATGAGACAATTCTTATATAAACCTCACAATATTTACAGATATCTCTTGATGGTTGTTTTCCTAGAGAACCCTGACTAAAACAGAGGTTGTGAGAAAGGGCTTAGTATATAGGTTTGGGGCTCATGTTAGATGATTTCAGGGAGGGTTCAAGGAAGCCTGGATTGGATGACATCAGGAAGTGGGAATAATTCTATGATTTAATATCTTAATAAATAATGTCTGGGAAGAGAGAAGACTAGAGCATGGTTATAGTACCGAGTAAAAGCAGCAGGTGGTACTTGGGTTAGCTGGGTAAGGAACATATTTGACACTTTGTGGCTTGGGCAATGATCATGTTTTGGTCTGTGTTTGGACACGATTACAGAGTGATCTTGCACTTGTCTTGATCCACCGTGATCACAGAGTAGCCTTGTCTGATGCTGACATTCCATGAAGTTATTTATGTTCGCCGGGAAAACAGCATGACCAATTCTGAATGCCGAGCCAGCTCCCAGCAATACCAAGACTGACTGATGATGGTTCAGAGCTGTCAGGGATGCTTTGTTTTCTTATTTAGCTGGCCACAAGCCTTCCCACTCTCCATTGTGGATATCTGCTGCTGCACACCCTGACCCCTGAAAACATGCGAATTCACTTCTCTGGCTAATTAAAGATTGTTACCAAACAACTAATTAATTACTTAATTGTGATAAGTGCTAGGTGGGGGAAGAGAATGAGAAACCTAATCTAGGCAGTGGGGGTGATAAGGGGAAATCAGGGCAAACTTCTTGGTGGAGGTAATTTTTAACCTGTAACCTAAAGAGTAGGAATTAACCAGAAGAGGCAGAAAAGATCATTCTAGGACTACTGATCAATTCAATTAATATTGGTTGAGGGTCTGTGTTATTGCATTTAATTTTTGCAGTCTCCTGATTACGTGAGTAACAATCGCTAACACTGAATAGCTCTAAATGCCTTCCATGTAGGAACCCACTGAATCCATACCACATCCTCTGAGGAATAACTATTATTACTCCCAAGCCCAAGGTCACATGGTTAACAAATGGTGCATCAGGATTTGAATGCAGGCAGACTGGCTCTGGACCCCAGACTCTTAACTATCAAACCCTCTTGCCTCTCAATTTATTCTTGTTCCTACTTTAAAATGAAACACCAAGAGGTCATGTAATTTGTCCGCAGTCACGCAGCTCTATGCAGCACAGATTTAAATGCAGAGGCCTGACTCCAAAGCCCTATGAGCTGAGAAAATGCATGTGGGATACTTACTTATCTCCCAGCATCTGATTTTACTGTTCCTACATGGAAGTTCTTAAATCAAATGCCAAACAATAGGCAGAATAGTCAAAGCTATCGTGCAAAGAATAAATTTTCTTTACACTCAAGTACTGCCGGACAGACAGGAGACATATGCTGTGTGAGAAGAAAGAGAAGAAAAGGTTTGGTTTCATCAAGGACTAAGGAGAGGACAAAAAAAATTCAGGGAAAATGTCTGGGTAAGGGTCTCTGGGTTTGGGGTCACTGTGGCATTGGGCAGTGAATGATTTTCTGACCTGGCTGAGACCTAGAATCCTCTGGGAGCTTGTTAAAAATACAGATGCCCGAGCCTCTGCCTGAAAGATTGGGATTCAGGAGGTGAGGCCCAGGTACCAGTATCTTTAACAAGCTCCCAAGGGATCTTCTGGTCCATAGGCGGGTCCAGAAACTGCCAGCTGGCTGAAATTGAAGCTCAAACTTGGGGAAAGCTAGGCCCAGAACTTATAACAAACAAACAAACACAAACACAGGTTTCTGCTTTTTTCTGGCAAGAAGCAGGAACAATCAGGAGAAGATGGGTCAGACAGAGTTGGAACACACTGCAAACCTGTAATTTGATCACCATCCACTTACCACCATCTACGTTAATACAAGCAATCACTTATTAAGGGCAACTGCATCCCAGCCCTTTCCTGGATTATCACAGAATCCTTGCAGTAACCCAATGATGCAAGTACTATTATAACCCCTTTTCACAGATAAGGAAAATTAAATAGAGAGAGTAAGTGACTTGCCCACCACAGCCTAGGGCTGTTAGTTGTAGACTAATCTATGTGTAAAGTTCTTTCTGGAGCTTGAAGCTCCCTTCAACACTGCATAGTACATGCCACCATGAACTGGGCATAAAGAGGACTCAGGCCTGGCTTGAGCACATGGGGAGGGAAGTAAAACTCAGGAATGGCAAGAGCAAATGATTTCAAGGCAGTGGAGATTCCAAGAGGAGGGTAAATATCTTTGAACAAAGAACAAGGAGGAGAAAAGGAGCAGTGATTTGGTTGTGGAGTCAGCTTCACTGATGGATGTGAGATCTGAGCAGGTGTTCATTTACTCAGCAAGTGTTGAATGCCTCTATGCTCAGTGGAGATCCAGTGATGAACAAGAAGGGTGTGTCCTGACCTCAGGGTGCTTATGTTCAGGGATGGGGCAGACCTTAAGTTTGTCCCACAAATAGTCATTTAATTACAGGCACCTGAGGGCCAGTGTGCATATGTCTATGTGTGCTGTCAAAGAAGGGCTTTCGCAGGAAATGCCTTTAAGGAGAGCTCCAATGCATACAGAAGAAATAAGTCAGCTTTAGGTAGTACAAAAGTTTCAAGGCCAAAGGCAAGGTAACTCATTCTGAAAACAGAAAGGAGTTTATCATGGCTCCTGCAATAAAGAGAGGAAGAAGGACAGTATCCCAAGATGAAGTCAGGTCCTCTGTGTAGAGTATGATGAACCTTGAAGTCTTGAGGCCAAGTTAGCCTTTGCCAAGCAAAAGCAGGAAAGGTATTTGAGGCAGAGGGAAGAGTATAAACAAAGTCTCAGAACAGAGAAAGATACAATGACCACAAATAAAGCATGGGCCTCCCCATGTAGCTGGACAACTGTTTTCTATGCTTCACATTTCGTGTGGGGGTTATGGAGAATTTGATTTTGGGGACAGAATTCTAAGGTTTCTGGGAATAGACTACAAAGGTCCAAGACAAAAAGTCCCAGGTCTGTCCTGAACTTGTGGTAGGAGATTAGTCATGTCCCTTCCTGATTTGCACCTTCAATTTTCCCAGCTGTAAAATAAGTGGGGTGTACCAGGCCCATTTTGATGGCATCTTCTTGTTTTAGGATTGTATGGATGACTTCCTTTTAAGACAAAAATTGAAAAAAAACAAAAAACAAAAAACTCAGGAGAAAGCGGAAAGGCCTAGAGGAACTTTTATTAAGGTATATGGAGCAGTCAGTTTATTTGATTAAGTTCTAAAAACCCTGCAGAAATGTCATTTTGGATGGATTCAGAAACCAACCACAATTGTTTATTGTCAAAACAAACATCACACCAATATACAATTCATAAGTGAAAGTCAGCTTCCCCACATTCCAGCTCTCTCTTGAGAGTAAAGTAGAAGTATATGGGCTCAGTCAGGTTCACAGACATATTTTCGCCAAAAAGAACTTTAAAAATTGGGCAATTTCACATTTTCCGGCTTTTCTGTAAAACCCAAATATCTAACTGGCTAGTTCCAAAGAGCAGCTGCACCTGCTTTCTCCACTTCATCCACTACTCTCTAATGCCTTATGCACAATCTCCATCTCTATTTCTACCTATATCACCCCTGTTCTAGAAGTTTTTCTTGCATATAATACCATATAATAGACATGCAAATGCATTTCTTATACTTACTTTGAGAATCTTTTAGTTTCCCTTTAGTAGGCTAAATCATATTCCATTGTCTGAATCTGATATTTATTGATCCAATTCCCTTTTGGCATATACATACAAAGATTCCACTTTTTTTTTTAATATCACATACTGTAAACAAATATTCTTGTATATTCATTTATGAAATTATAAAGGAGGAATACCTAGAAGTGGGCTTACTGTGTAAATGTTTATATGTTCATTTTAACACTTGAAAGATAGCACAAAATTGCCGTCTAAACATGTTATACAAATTTACACCACCAGGAAACGAAAGATACAGGCTTTCCCCTCGCCATATTTCCCCTGCATTTCTTTAACTACTAAGGCAAGGGAGCCTCCTTTTATGTTTACTGAACCTTTTGAACATCATTAGCTGCCCTTTGCCAACTTTCCCACTTGTTTCTTTTTCTCAACCTTTATTGATTTTATGAGTTCTTCATATATGAGGGACATCACTCGCATATGCTGTGTACATTTTTCCAAGTTATTTCTTTTGACTTTGTTTATACTTTGTTTCTTATAAGGGTTGGGAAGTTTTCCCCCATTATAATCTCAACTAACCTTCTTAGCCCTTTACTCTTCACTTCTCCTTCTGGGACACCAAAGATTCTTACATTTGTGTGCTTTTTTTTGTCCATTATTTCCCTGAGATCCAATGTAAATTTTTCCATCTTTTTTGCAATTGGCTATTTTGAGCGTTCAAAATTAGTTGTTCTGTCCTCTCGTTCACCTCGTCTTTCTTCTGCCTCTTCAAATCTGTTGTGTGTCTCTAGTATGTTTTTTATTTGGTTTACAGCATTTTAATCTTTGTCATATCTGCTATTTTTCTATTTATTTGTTCAAATTCCTCTTTATGCTCTCTACTGTCTTCTTGATCTCCTTTATGCCATTAGCTATCCCATTTATTTTATTTAGTTGTGAACATCTTTAATTAGTTGTTCCAAAGTCTGTGTCTCCTCTGGTATTTTAATTTCGTCATTAGGCTGGGCTCTATCTGTCTGCATCATGATATGCTTTGTGATCTTCTATTGTTTTCAAGGCATGTAAATATTTTGATAGGTTTACTTTGAAAGTTGATTTCCTTTAGCAGCCTACAGCTTTATATTGCAGAATGGAGCAGGATGGGGGGCATGGGGCAGGGCACAACAGTGTGGTGATGCTTTGTAGAGCAGGTTCAGGCCAGGTTGGGGATGCTATGCTGGTGCCTGTGAGCTTGTGGTATGGGTTGCAGGGTTGTGGAGGTGCAGTGTGGGAGCCAAGGGTAGGGTGCAGCTCAGGCAGACCTTGGAGTGCAGGAGCAGGGTGCAGCGAGGAGGACGCAGAGTTAGAGCACAGCGGGAGGCAGATGGGGAGGCTGTGTGGATGCATGGGGGCTGGTGTACAGGTAAGATGTGGGTGGGCGTGTGGAGCTTGGGGGATGTGGGTATCAGGGTATAGGGTAGGTGATGTAGAAGTTGGGCACGGGGTGGGGGGGCAGGGTGCGAGTGTGTCCTTGTGCAGGGAGAGGGGTTGAGAGAGCCCTGGATGCGGCTGTGAGAGTGTGTAGGGGTAGGCACAGGTCAGCTTGCCGGACATGGTGGGGGGTGGCATCAAGGGGCAGTGCCCTGGAGCAGGTACATAGGTGTGGAGGGTTTGGACAGGTGGGCATGCATGTGCAGGGCAGGGGCTATGTAGCACAGATTCGCCCGGGAGCACCTGCCAGGTGTGGGAGCAGGGCGCTTGTGCTCGGGGGTGGGGCAAGTATATACGTTTATGGGGCAGGGAGTTGGGGTGCAGGGGTCAAGCGGTCAGCGCACAAGCATGCGCATGCCTGGTGACGGGGAGGATGCGGGTCGCCAGGTCTGTGGGGCAAGGCCCTGCTGTGCACTGGTCTAAGGGGTGGGGCCCTGGTGTGCACATGCGCATTGCTCAGGGGCAGTGAACAGGGGTTGCGCCTGCGTGAGCTGGGGGCGGAAGGATGTGGTCTGGCTGCCCTGGTCTGCGCTTGCCCAGAGCTGAGGCGGTGTGGCTGGCGGCCATGTACGTGCTCGGGTCTGGGCGGGCCTTAAACCGTACACGTGTACAGAGCTGGGGGTGGGGCAGGGTGTGGTTGCACGACTGTATGGGCTGGGGGAGGTGTAGCCGGGGTACAAGGTAAGTACTGGCAGCCTTTATGTGCTGGCAACCGCCTGCAGGGGGCGGGGGGGGGGGGGGGGTAGGGGGGTTTTGGGAGTGGCAGGGTGAGACTGTGCTTGGGGAGGAGAGATGGGTTGCGCTGCGGCGGGCGCGCGCTTAGGGTGTGGGGGTGGGGCAGGCACATGTGAAATGGGGGTGGTAGGGTGGGGGCGCTTGGAGTGCGGGAGGGGGCAGCGGGTGACGGGGCTTAAGTGCATGGGGCATGGGGCGAGTCGCGGGTTGTCGCGGGTCTCGGGGCTGCTCTAGTGAGGGTAGCCTGTTCAAGGAACGTGGCTTAGCTTACTTCCTAGTCCTCCTCTCCCTGTCTGTGCAATCATGAGGGCTCCGGGATTCCGCATTTTTAGACTGTTTGCACCAGCTGGACGGGCTCGGATTGGCTGCCTCTCAGTTTCAGCTTTTGCAACAGAGCCTCCCTATGTGGTGTAGAAGACTCTCCAGGTCACTTCCACTCCAGAATAGCCATCTCACCTTCTCTAGCTGTTCCCTGGAGCAGGGATGAACTCAACCTATCCTATTCCACCATCTTCCTAGAACTTATACTTTGTTTTTTACATTGGAAAAATTATAACTTTATTTGTAACCACATTTATGCACATTTATGATTTCTTTCCTTTACAGAAGGCCAGGGGGTGGGTCCACAAACCTATCTTTGGTAGGTACAGTATTAATTTATATATATATATATGTATTTTATATATATATATTTTTTCATGGGCAGGCATCAGGAATCAAAGCCGGGTCTCCAGCATGGCAGGCGAGAACTCTGCCTGCTGAGCCACCGTGGCTCGCCCTATGTATTTTTAATTAAAAAAAATTGAATACCATTATCTCAGGAATACATTCTCCACTTCTTCATAGGCCCCAGTACTGTCTGTACTATTTCATAAATGGGTTTCCTTAGATTACTCAAGTTATCTGTTTCGCTCCTTGTGTGGGTATGTGTATGTAATATTAACTCTAGAACATTTATGGTTTCTCTTTGTACATTTAAATTTTTGATCCATCTGTAATTACTTTTGGTGGCGTGAACAGAGATAGCTGAGAGCTTTTTTTTTTTGCTTTCCTGGTCAGCAGCACAGGGGAGAGGAGGTGTACTGGGTTGAACAGTGTCTCCCCAAAATTCATGTCTACCTGGGATCTGTGAATGTTACCTCATTTGGAAATACAGTTTTAAAGATGTAATCGAGTTAGGATGAGGACATACTACATTAGGGTGGACCCAAAATCTAATAGGAACGGAGTCCTTATGAGAAGAGGGAAATTTGGACACAGAACAGGGGCACACAGGGAGAAGATGGCTGCGTGAAGATGGAGGGAGAGATCTGAGTGATGCCGCCACAAGCTAAGGAATGCCTGTGTCCATAAGAAGCTGCAAGGAGCAAGGCGTGGATTCTCCCACAGAGCCCCTGAATATGGATTTGCTGCTGTCTTTATTTCAGACATCTGGCCTCCAGAACTATAAGAGAATAAATTGTTTTAAGCCACCCAGTTTGTGGTACTTTGTTACAAACCCTAGGAAACTAATACAGGGTATCAGTTTATACCCTGTCTGTAGACTTTTTACTAGGACCTCTGCCTCATCTTTTGGGTTTCAGCTTGCATATTCACTTCTTCCCTCTCTTGGCAATCACGGCACTGAGGTTTCTAACAAGATGGTGCTAAGACTGAGGAACTGATTACAAATTTTATAAAACACCTTTTTCTCCTTTACACAAATAACACAAACTTAGGGGGTCACACACATACTCCTATCACCCAAAACAATCACCTTTTCTATTGTGATATATTTCCTGTAAGTATTTTTTTCCTTTGCATAAAGCTTTTTGCTTTAGAAACCTGTTTTTCTGTCTGTTTCGTTTAATGTGTGACAACACTTTTATAACTGCTAATACTTAATGTTTTAACCTAGCAGTTCCCAAACCTGGTTGGGCAGCTGGCTTCCCAGTGGGACTTGTTAAAAATAATGAATCAGCAACTGTAGGGGTAGGTCCTGAGAATCTATATTTTTAACAAGTTCCATAGAGGCATCTGGTATGTAGCCAGGCCAACTGTGAGACTCCTGCCCGCCCCCCATCCCTCATACCTGTGATCGTCTGGGTCTCTGAGGTGATGGTTCTAGTGGTAGCCTGAGTCTGGGTGGCTGGCACCGTTTCCTCTGATACAAACTGGACAGTGCTGGGGGCTGCCCCAGGCGTGCTGGTCAGCTGGCAGCCACTTTGCTTGTGAGCTACAAAGGCATCCAGGTTGTTAAACTGCTGCTTGCAGATGCCGCAGATGTGGATGTCAGGAGTCAGCTCAACCAGCACCGTTGTGCCACCTGGAACTCCATGGGACAAAAGGAAAGTCATAGATCAATTGCAAACATCTATAAATTACAATGAAAACCATTTCCATGGTATGAAAGAAGGGTCTGGTGGCAGACATGGCCAGTTGCTGGCACAATATTCATCCTACTCCCCTCCTCTTTCTTGCAAACAGAATCCTAATTCTATCCTACCAGCAGTGTGATGGCTCGTGATGCATTGCAGCACCTTGAGGTTGCTAGTGGCATTTTGGGCAAGAAACTTCTTCCATGTGTGGGGCTGTCCCGTACTTTTCAAGACTAGCAGCCATCCCCTACCCCAGCTAAAAGCTAGTTGTGTCTTCCAGTCATTGTGAAAACCCGTCTCTCCAAGTTTCCAAATACCTCCCCCACTGAGAATTAAGTCTAAATAATCTTGGTCCTCTAACTACCTTTGGGAATCCTCCAGGGTACGGCTGCCTGGGGCTTTTGCAGCCATTTTATAACCTTGTGGAAAATGCAAGAGCCCTTACAGATGCTAGCCCTGAATTCACTGATGTCCTGAACCAACCCTGAAACCATCGACCTCCAGACTTCTTGCTAGGACAGTGAAAATGAGTTTTCTGTTACTTGTAGCCAAAAGTCATTCCAAACTGATAGAGACTGCATTTCTCTGTAGTAATGATAGTAAAAGTTAATACTGTGTTACTATTTATAAAGTCTGGCACCAAATTAGAAAGTGCCACATAAATGTTTGTTAAATAAATGCAATTATTAATAAATTTCTAGGCAATTTGACTACCTTAATTAACAAATTTAAAATTTCCTTTGCCGCATTATATGATAACCCATGGTTATAACAATATCTGGGAGAAGAGAAACAGATAAAGAAGCAGAGGAAAAATCACCCACAAACAGATAAAGAAGCAGAGGAAAAAATCACCCACAACCTTTCCATCAATAACTACCATGAACATTAGGAAAATTTTTTTCCATTCATCAATTTCTTTATACTTAAAAATGGCATTAGATTATAATGCATTGTAAAATTAATCTTTTCTTATATGACAACACATAAGCGTTGTTCTATTATCATCAAAAGCTCTTTATAAATGTAATTATTTAATGGCAACACATAATTCCATGGTAGCCATGTGTCATAATCTTCTGAACATGCAGTACTTATATTATTTCCATTTTCCCCAAGTCTAACTACTACGAGAACTATCTTTGTACTTAAATGGTTGGTGTTCATAACTTTCTGGACAATTATATTTACATTATATCCAATTTTCCCCAGATCTAATGAAGACAAGAAATCTCTGCATGGAAGTGCAAATTAGTCGACTTGCTAAGTAGAGATGCTTGGGGCTGGAGCAGAATGTTGTTTTGTTTTTTGCTTTAGCATAAAATAAATATATTGGAAGACACTGGGGAACTCACTTATTGATGGGAAGGCTGCAAGGCCAGGCAAGAAGGCAGATAAAGCAGAGCCAAGGTTGAGTTACTGGGATGACCAGCTTTAGGGGGCTGTACAGCAGAATGTTAAATACTTTGAAGTCGATGTTTGGGAGGAATGGAGCTTTTTCTCCTGGGGAGCACTGCCTCCTTGTTGCTACTGAGGTACCCACGGGACTAAGGAAAACCAGGAACTGAGTGACGAAGTGACTTGCACTCTTGAGAATTCCTTAATGACAGAACAGGACCGATAGCCACGCTTCATTTCTCACCAGGACTAATAAATATTGTCACAGAAAGTGCACAAAGTAATGACCTATACCTACACTGCCTCTTCCAGTGTGGGTTTCCTAAAGGTAAAATGGGGAGAAGAGGTTGTACTTCATGGGACTGCTATAAGGGTTAAATGAGGTGGTGCTTGTAAAAGGCAGGCACAGGGTGGGGCTTGGGGGTGTTACAGGGTAGGTACCTTACTCTCCTTGAATTGGAAAGAATCCCCGGCTGAAGATTTGGAATAATAAATATACCGACTTTGTAGGCTCTGGTGAGAATGAATTGAGACCAAATAAAAGGTAGTGGGAACAGGTATGTGTTCAACAACAACAAAAAGAATTTCTTTTGCTTCAGAAGGCTCTCCAAAGCTATCTCAGCATTAGCATGACCTGGGGTGGGGTGGGGGTGGGAATGGGAGTCGGGGTTGTGAGGGTTAAATGGGAAGGTATCTGAGCCCCACTAGGAGATAGTGATTCATAATGGGTGCAGGTGGGGAAGTGGGGTTTGGGGAAACCAGTGCTTTTCACAAGTTATGCGAATAGTACCCAGCTACGTCTGTGAGCCAATGTGTCCAAAACTGTTAAGAGTAACAGCCAGCAAGTTGGGCACTTCCTATACACCAGGTATCTGCAGACTACCGTCCAGGAGTTCTCAAACTTAAACGTGCGCTTCTGAATCACGAAGGCAGCGAGGAAAAGACCCCAGATTCCCGGCCCCACCCCCAGAGAGCTGATGGGTGGGACTCACGAAAGCTTTTAAAAAATATATATATATATATAATAAGCGCTCGCGCTCCCAGGTAACTGATTTGCGCTCAGTCCCTGGACCACACTTTGAGAAACAAGGCAGCAGGCAAAAACCAGTACTTGGAAAAGGCTGCTACCCTCAACGGGAAAATAAAAATGAACCCCAAACTCCAAGAAAGCGACCATGGCCCCGTCTCCCAACCAGAGCTCCAACCTTTTAGTGGGAAAAGGCTTGCTATGAACCGGCAAGCCCAGGCGGTCAGACCTTATGAAATCTTTCAATCCCAGGCTCCAGGGGTTTCGAGCCACCGAGGCAGAAGTTTTTCCATCAGCGATGCCCCCAAGGCCCCCGAACTCCGCCCTGGGGGACGGGGAATGCCCGGAGGGGGTGGCAATTGTCTCCATGGCGTGCCCACCACCCACCGTTCCCTTCCAAGGGGTCTTGCATAGCTAGAGGGCACCTCCCGCATAGTGCCGGATTGGGTGTGCCCCCACCCCAAGCCCGCTCCGATGCTCCCTGCACGGCGCGCCCGCTGCGATCCCCGAGACGCCAGCTCCCGGCAATCACCCCGATTTCGGGGCCCCGGGCCTGCTCGCTGCGTAGCAGACGTGCTAGGGCCCGGGCCCCGGAGCGCGCACTGGGCCCCGGAGCGCGCACTGCGCCCGGAAAAGCACTTACTTTGCACCGAGCCTGGGAAGCTCTCGCCCTCGCTGTTCGCGTTCATGGCCGCAGACCCCGGGGGCCCCGGCCAGCCGGGGCGCTAAGGTGGGGGGGCGCTGATTTACATGGTACACGGACTTTTCCTTTTATTTTTCCATACCCCCGCCCCCCCCAACCTTCCTTCTCCCAACTCTGCGAGGCGGGGAGGACGGATGTAAAGCAAGCTCCACTTCCGCTACCTAGAGGGCGCTGGCCCAGCATGGCCGCCCGAACCTGGCGTTGCATCAGTGGCTCCCCGGGGAGGCTGCAGGGAAATCCCGATGCCCCGGTCGCGCGGGCCTGGGCCCGCGGAAGCTCCTAGGAGATCTGGATGGGGACACGCGTCCCGGCGGGTGTGGGGACCGCGGGCGGCTAGTGACGCCACCCGCGTCCGCGGCTGCTGGCGCCGCAGCAGCACCCTTGGGCCGTAAGCGTTCGGCCTCGCGGGCTCCGGGAGCCTTTACACCTGCCGCCAGGGCATCTGGCTCCCAAAGAAGCCGTGCAGCGTGGCTCTCGGGACATGTCGGTGGACTGCAAAGAGAAGCGCTGCAGTTGCGCGGTGGGCGCGCGTGGCCGTGGCGGGTCTGGGAGAGAACCCCTGCCGAGCGTCAGCGCTGGGCAAATCAGGAGAGCGCTGGGCGGATCCCCTGCCCAGGTAGTGAAATAAAGAGGACCGTGATGGTGGGGATGATTAGAGGAAGAGCCGTGATCTTAACGCCCAAGAGTCCCCTACTCCAGGTTTTTCCCAACTTTATTGAGCGTAGGATTATCTGGCAGCTTGTCAGAACGTTGACTGCTGTGTCCACCCAGAATGTCAGATTCAGTTGGTCTGGGGTGGGTGGGAGTGAGGCCTGAGTATTTGAATTTCTAAGTTTCCCTGTGATGTCCTTGATGCTGGTCGGTGTCCACACTACCTGTCTGATTTGTCTCCACTTTCCCGATCTCTTACTGCTCTCCCCCTCTTGCTTTAGCTCCCTTTTCTCTGCTCATCTCTCTGCTGTCCAACCAACCCGCCAGCAAATTCCAGTCTTTCTATTCCCTCTTCCCAGATATCCATCTCCATCCTTCCTAACGCCTTGAGGTCTCCATCCAATATCACCTTCCCAGGGAGGCTGTCCTTGGCCAGCGTATTTTAATATTGCAAATTCACTATGCCCCCCACCTCCCTTTATCTCCCTCCTGCTTAGTTCTTTTTCTTAGAACTTATTACATCTAACATATATGCATGTCTCTATCTTACATACTGTCTGTTTCCCTCCACACTCAGCCACTTTCCCTTCCTGTCCTCCATAAAAGCTGGGATGAAAAAAAAATCTTGTCTCATTGCTGTATCCTCAGCAACTGCCATGGTGCCTGGCACATAGTAGGCTCTCAGGAAATATTGCTTGTGTGATTAATGGAAATTCCCTTGCTGCTTAAGCCCTTATTCATTGAGCAACTATTTATGATGTTAGATACTTCTGTGCTGGCCCCAGGTCTTAGGAAGATGACCCAAATGTGGTTTGTGCTCTAATAGAATTTGGCTTGTGGAAGAAAGGCAGTTAATACTCAAACAGTCAAATTAGCAGTACGGTTTCTTAGAGTGGTAAGTTCTCCAAGACCATAAAACAGGGATGTGATAGGGACTAAATGGAATGGTCAAGGAAAGCCTCTCTGAGTAGGTAATATTTAAAAGAAAGAGGCGGTGGGAGATTGGAGGGATGGGGTGGGGGGCTGTGTGGGCAGGGAAGGCAGCCCTGTGAGGAGAGAGTAGAGAGGAGGGGAGAGGGGAGATGGGCAAGAGCCGTAACGGGGAAGAAGCTAGATGTGAACTGGCCATTGCTCATCAGTCTCACTGCAAGTCTTACCACTTGCCACCTGCGTTGTTCATACCAGTTGTTCTCCTTGTGTATTAGTTAGGGTTCTCTAGAGAAACAGAATCAACAGGGAACACTTGCAAATATAAAATTTATAAAAGTGTCTCACGTGACTGCAGGAACGCAGAGTCCAAATCCACAGGGCAGGCTGTGAAGCCTACGACTCCGATGGAGGGTCTGGATGAACTCCGCAGGAGAGGCTCACCAGCCGAAGCAGGAATGGGGCCTGTCTCCTCCGAGTCCTCCTTGAAAGGCTTCCGGTGATTAGATTTAGCATCACTAATTGTAGAATTACAATTCTACACCCCTTTGGCTGATTACAAATGGAATCAGCTGTGGATGCAGCAGACGTGATCATGACCTAATCCTATGAAATGTCCTCATTGCATCAGACAGGCCAGTACTTGCCAATCAGACAAACAGCTACCACAACTTGGCCAAGTTGACACATGTTCCTAACCATGACACCTTGTCTCCTTGCAACATGCCCAGCTCTTCCTGCCCCAGTGTCGTTGCATCTGTCCCTCCCTCTGCCTGGATTTCTTTCAGGTCATCCAGGGTCAAATGTCACTTTCCCAGAGACCTTTGCTGTCACCTCTTTAAAGCACCTCCTCCCTCTCTTACATCACCTTCATTATACCTATCCTTAGCTGACATGATCCAGAAAAGAACTGCAGCTTAGAGCAATGTTTAATTTTTGTATTGCTTAATGAATCTTTACACGTGTACACCTGGATACCCCCTCACCCCACCTCCACCCAGATCAAGATACAGAACATTTCCAGCCCAGGGCCAGCTCTCTCAAGCATCAATGCTCCTCAAACCCACAGGGGTAATTATCCTCTTCCTGACTTTTAGCTCATCCCTAAATAATGTGAGGACAATATTTTTTCTATTTCAGAGAAAAAGCACCTGAAGAGAAGAAGCACCTACAGGGCTTGCCTAAGAACAAATACTTGAGTCCCAACCCAAATTTACTGCATCACAATCTCCTGGGGTAAGCCTTGGTAATTTGCAAATATTTCACAAGTGGCTCTGGTTTAATTCTTATTATACCAGATGTGGGTCTGAGCATTTCTGGCTTACTAGTTAAGTTCATGGGTCCTGGAGTCAGGCCACTCCACAACCATGAAATCCTGGTGCTACTACACTGTCACTAGTTGGGTGACCTTGGGCTAGAGATTCAGCTGCTCTGTTTCAGTTTTGTGTAAATTATGTAATAGGAGTGGTATGCTGGTTTGAAAGGATGCATGGAGCCTAGAAAAACCACGTTTTAATCAAAATCCCACTTCATAAAATGGCAGAATAATCCCTATTCAGTGTTGTATGTTTGAATCTGTAATTAGATCATCTCCCTGGAGATGTCTCCCAATCAAGAGTGGGTGTTAACCTGGATTAGGGGAGATGTGTCTCCACCCATTTGGGTGGGTCTTGATTAGTTTACTGGAGTCCTATAAAAGAGGAAGCATTTTGGAGAATGAGAGATTTGGAGAGAGCAGAGAAGAATGACATTGCCATGAGAAGCAGAGAGTCTGTTAACCTGCAACCTTTGGAGATGAAGAAGGAAAAAGCCTCCCGGGGTGCTTCATGAAACAGAAGCCAGGAGAAGAAGCTAGCAGATGACGCCGTGTTTGCCATGTGCCCTTCCAGATGAGAGAGGAACCCTGACCGTGTTCACCATGTGCTTTTCCAGATGAGAGAGAAACTCTGTGTTCGATCAGCCTTCTTGAACCAAGGCGTCTTTCCCTGAATGCCTTAGATTGGACATTTCTATAGACCTATTGTAATTGGGACATTTTCTTGGCTTTAGAACTGTAAACTAGCAACTTATTAAATTCTCCTTGTTAAAAACTGTTCCATTTCTGGTATATTGCATTCTGGCAGCTAGCAAACTAGAACAAGTGGTATCTGCTTCGGTAGGTTCTTTTGCTGAGGAAATGAGTCAATATGCATAAAGTGCTTATAATAGTGTCTGGCTCATAAAACTGCTCAACAAATTTTAGCTATTACTTTTATTTATACTTGTTTTTATCTGTTTCCCTACCAGATTGTAAAACCATGAGAGCACACTCGTCAATGTATTCATTCTGCATCCCCAGGTCCTAGAGCAGGACCTAGTGCTCAGGGGCCCCCAATTCAATTTTTTTGTTGAATAAATTTATGCATCTTTCCATCAGCTTCGTTTTAACCCTTTGCTGCCAGGCCCAGCCATACTGTCTCTTCTGGGACATCTAGGTCACTGCAATGATCTTTTTTTTAATCTTAAAATATCCTCTTGGTGGGCAATGATGGCACAGTGGCAGAGTTTGTGCTTGCCATGCTGGAAACCCAGGTTTGAGTCCCAGTGCCTACCCATGTAAAAAAAAAAAAAGTCCTCTTTTTATTTCTTGTTTTTTTTTTCCATGTATCTATAATTGTTTTTCTTATTGCAAGTATATTGCAAATTTTTAGTTAGAAATTTGAAAATATGTTTAGAAAAGTATAAGGAAGAAAATAAAATCCACTTGTAGTCCACTACCAGAAATAAGGTTTTGATTGATGAATATACAAGTTATTTGTGTGTGTGTGTGTGTGTGTGTGTGCATACACACTCTCACACAAATTTTATTATATATTTTACAAAAAAGTGATAATAATTTACATGTTCATTTACCCTTCTTTTCAATGAACATATTCTAATCATGATTTTAAAGATTAAATAAATAATACAAATAATACCTGAGATCCCAAGAACCAGCGATTACCAGTATTTACATTTTTATGTACTGCATATCTTTCTAGGCTGTTTCTATAGAAATATAATAAAATGAGCTATATGAATTGCTGATATTTGTCTATTTTTTTACTTAAAAATGGTTTCTTATAGTTCAACTTAATATATATTCACCACATTGATATTATACTTCTGGGAGAGATTGCTGTTTGTGTACCCAATGTCTATTCCTTCAGTATTTCTTAGAATACAATTCCTGATTGTTGGTTGGCACGTGGCCTCATGCAAAAAGTTATTTCCCAGCTTCCTTTGCAGCTAGGCATGGCTGTGTGACTAAATTCTGGCAGTGTAAATGGAATGTTACCATCTCTGGGACATCTGTTAAAAAGTACAGAAAACATGTACCCTTTGTTCCTTCCTATTTATCGCTTTCTTGCTTGCAATGGATTCAAGCCACCATTTTGGGTTATGAGAAAGAAACATATTCTATCTGTAGCAGAGTGGTGAGCAGGAAGTAGCCCAGATCTCTAACTTCTATGGGGAACTGCCAACTGGACTGCATACTACAGGACTTCATTTACAGAAGAAACGCACTTTTGTCTTTTTTTAAGCTACTGCTATTTGGAGTTTTGTTTCACATGCAGCTGAATCAAATTACAATCTAACACTATACTCTGCTTATTATTTCATAATTGACTTTTTTAATTTGAAGAATTTCCACTCTTTAATTTGAAGAGTTTAGTGGGTACATTAGAATCACCTGGGAAGTTGTTACATATACAGATGTCCCAACCCCATTTTTGAAGACTGCTTTAGAAGGTCTAGGGTGAGGTCTTATGCACTCAGTGTTTGCAAACCTCTTCTCCCATTGTTACTTTTAGTAGTTGCATTATTTTTTCATTATGGGGGTGCATGATAATTTAGCAGTTGCATATTTAGTGTGTTAACTGGATGTTTGCTGATGATCTTTTGGATATTCTAAGTAATATTCCACAGTAGCTTTTTTATTGGCCCATGTGATTCTGTTACCTCTCTATGTACAACCACTCTACAAATAGCTGTCTTAGGTTAGGTACCTTTGTTCAATACCATTTAGAAGAATTTTTCTTCCTTCCTCTTTTCTGATAATTTTCACAAGATCTATTTCTGAGAAAGATTACATATCTTGAAAAGTTAACAGCCTTTGTTTGAGTAGAATGCTCAGGGTTTCTTCATAAGTTTTTAATCACTTCTCATTTAATAGATGAAATATGGAAATTGCAAACTTCTGCTGGGGTGTTAACATACTGTTAATCCTACTCTATGTTCTAAATCTAAGATCTGAAATAAATATGAAGCTTTGGCCAATGTTTAAAAGTTGATGGATTTCTTATAAAAATTGAGAGTTTTTAGCCTTTTTTTTAAAATGGAAAGATCTGGGAAATCTGGACCTGTCTTGTCACATGGGAACACTTGGCTGGAACTTAGAAATTACCCCTTCTTTGGATGGAACTCAACCTCTCTCCAGTTTACCCCAGACCCCACCACTCCCAATTACTCCTTCATATCAAGGCCGAGCGTATCATTGCCCGTGTGCTGCATATATTTGACTTTTCCTAAAATTTCCAGTGTATTTCTGATAGAAAAAGGGATTTTTCCCTCTCCATGATTTAATATTTCTGTTAACTAAAAATCTTTACCAAGGCATTACCTACCTTACCTGAACTAAGTCTTTTAATGTTCAGAATAGGAATAAGGGGGAGACACCATTATCACTATTTTGTAGATAGGGAAACTGAGTTTCATAAAGGTTACATAACTGTCTGCCATCAAAAGGCCAGTGAAAGACTAATTTAGTTAAGAATCTTTGAGAGCTAGTATCAGAAACTGTCGAAGAAAGAGATTTCCTAAGTGTTTCTAAGTCAGTCTAATAGAATTTCTTCTTTGCTTAGATAATTTCTGGCAGGAGACTTTCAGGTATTTTCTAAAATTACAAGAGCAGATACAAATTTTTAAAGATTCCTGCAACATTAGTTATAATGAGAATAAAGATTCATAGTCAGTGAGTTAATTATCATAAAGTTTGTCAGCAAAGATATCCCACTCTTAACAAAATAGTTGATAATTTCAAATGACTAAAATTTTCCCTATATTAAACATTTTAAGAAGCATAGTTTCCTATCGCAATTATTCACAGTTGTACTAAAATGTAAGTTTCCCCACAGAAACTTGTTTTGCCTTGTGTAACAGGCAACTAAAACAGTGCCCCACATTAAATTTACTTAAATCCTTAAATGCTTCTCTTTCTCTGGTTGGGTCCTGACTGACACAGCTGGATTAAAGCATGTGGGCCGTAGAATTTCGTTCTTTCTTTTTCTGGACACTGTGGGTGATTCTCAACAGGAAATGGCCTCAGTACGTCCTTGGGGAACTTGTTAAGGATCCATGTGCTCAGGCAGCACCCAGACTGGCTGGAAGAGACTCTGGGGCATGCAGTGGAGGCAGGCACCACGTGGAGACAGCCTGCAGCGACCCAGCCAGCACCTCCTCGCTCAGTTTCCTGGAAACTTGATCCAAAGTCTGTAAAGGGACCAGTGGGAATTTTTTAAAATTTCAAAATTAATTCACTAACAGTATTTAATAACTGCTTGCCATCCTTTACATATATATGAAGGTCAAAGAAGAAACACTTGAAACTTAGAAATAAAAGAGAAATCGCTCTGGTCATTAAGTGGTGATTACACAACCCCTTTTTTTGATGAGAGCTGGCTTTGAGACTTGCCTGGCACCTGAGGGTGGCGTGCTTGTGTTTTATGCACTCATATAATTTCATTTGTGTGAACATGCACTGGCCTGATTTTTTCATTATTTTATAGAGTTACTGAAGTAATAGTACAAAAGATATACAGTGAAAAGTAGGTGTCCCTTCAACCTCCCCTATCCCCCCAGTTTCCATTCCAAGAACCAACCTCCGTTAAAAGTTTCTTGGGTTCTGTTTAGAACTTTCCTAAATATGTACAAAAATATGAAGGTATATTCATTGCTTTATCTATTTATATCAAATTTTAATACAGTGTAAACATTTAATACCCGGCTTTTCATCCTCATTTCCTTTCCTTTTCTTTCTTTCTCACTCTCTCCTTCCTTCCTTCCTCCCTTCCTTCCTTCATTCCTTCCTTCCTTCCTTCACAATATTTCATAAACACAATGTTCACAAGTGCATCTAGATTTACCTCATTGCTCTAGGAAGAGTTCAGTTTTCCGCTACTTATATATGAGAAATCTACTTAAGCAGCCCCTGTTGATGGACATTTAGTCTGTTTCAAAGTTTTTGTTACTACAAACAAAAAACAGCTGCACTGAATGTCAAGATCTGTATCTGTCTCTATATGTACATCTGTAGAATAATTTGCTAAAATAGAATTTCTACATGTCTGAAAATATCATTTTACACTCATATTTTGTTGATAATATGACTATGTTTGCAATTCTAGAGTAGGTGGAATACTACTCAGCAGTGTAAAAAAGAAACAAAAATTGATGCATATAAGCCCTTGGATACATCTCAAAGATATTATGTGTGAGAGAGAAACTAATCTCAGAAGGCTACATACTATACAGTTCCATTTATACAACTTTTCAAAAAGATAAAACCAGAGTCATGGAGAACGTCAGTAATTGCCAGGGGTGTGGGATGGGGAGGGTATGACTACAAAGGGACAGCACAAAGCGGGGTTTGGGGATGCTGGAACCACCCTGTATCCTGATAGTGGTGGCAGTTACACAAATCAATACATGCATTGAAATTCATAGAATTGTATTCTGAAAGAAAAAAAGGATCAAGCTACCAGCATTTTAAATTAAAAAATAAAATAGAATAAACTCTAAGTCAGCAATAATTGTTCCTTAGAAATTTGAAGGCATGACTCCATTGCCCTTGAATTTTCCATGTCGGCTTTCCCCTAGTAATCTGCAATGTAATGAAGATCTTTATGGGTTGGCCTATTTCCATCCGTTGCTTGGGACTCAGAGGTCTCCCAGAGTTTAATAATTCATGTCCTTTAGTTCTGGGACATTTTATTGACTGTCTTTTCTTCCCTTCTGTTGTTATTGTTGTTCTCTCTTTCTTGAACTCCTGTTATTTGGCATTGGAACTCCTCCTCCAGTCCTCTCATTTTCTTATCATTTCTTTCCAGCTTCCACGTCTTGGTCCTTTAGCTCTACTTTCTGGGCTATTTCATCAACTGTATCTTCCAACCTTTCTACTCAGTTTTTCATTTCTGTTCTTATGTTTTTAATTTCCCAGAACTCTTTTCTGTTCTCTGATTTTTGTTAAAAAGAAATGCTCTCATTTTCTGTTAGTGGCTGCAGTGTTTTATATCTCTGGGAATGTTAATGTTTGGGAGGAGAGGGACGGTGCTTTCTTCCTCCTGCATGGTTTTGGTTTCCTCCACATAATCTGCCTTCTTTTAGCTTGGTGGTCTTGGCCTTTGTCTCTCAGGTTTCCTCAAATGTCTTGTGCTCCCTGGATGCCCAATCGTGTCCTAGCACGAGGTGTTACAGAGCTGGTTGGCAGCTCTGAGCGCATGGGGGAGTGGGGGCGATTGTCAAGTGTGGCCATCGGTGTAGGGTGACTGGCTGGGATGTTGCTACCATCACCTCCTCATATCAATGTCCTTAGGTTTCTTTTCTCTACGCTGGACACATTTCCCAGGGAATGCTTGGGTACTTGTCCACCTGGAGAATATAATCCTTTTTCTATGCTCTTGGAACTTGGTGGACAAGAGAGATTGAAGGTCTCAGCAATCAACATATAAAACTTTCCTCTAGTTCCATTTTCAGTTTAGCCCTCAGACCTCAGCTGTGCCTGCTGCTATCCAGTTCAGAGGGTCTCTCTTTTATCTTCTCAAAAGAATAAAGTCCAATCTTCTGAGCAGAGATTAAGAGAGTCAGATGCTCATCATGCGGCCTGGGAGAGAGACTCTGGGGATCTAACTGCTTAGATTCTCAACCACTCTTTCTCTTTTTGCCCCACCTTCATCTCCAACTTGCAGGCTCCTGTGTGTTTCCAGGGCTCTGCACGTGCACTGGTGGCTTAGTAGTCCACTTCCCCAGATCTGCTAATGCAGTTACCACTTGTTCAAGTTGAAGATTTTGTTTAACTCGATAAGGAAATTGGTGAGGTGTAAGAACCAGTACAAAGGCAAATGTTCTTTAGAACAGACACCTTTATCTATCAGGAATACTGACATGAATGGATAAATGGGGGTGTATTCATTTCCTACTGTGCTATAACAGCTGACCAAAGTTGAGTGATTTAAAATGTTAAGTGGCTTATTAGTTTTTAGTTCTGGAGGTCAGAATCCCTAAAATCAAGGTGTTGGCAGGGCCATGCTTCCTCCGGAGGCTCTGAGGGGAGAATCCAGTCCTTGCCTTTCCCACTTTCTAGAGACTGCCGGCCTTCCTTGGTTCATGGCCCCTTCCTTCATCTTGAAAGGTGTTAGCAGAACATCTTCAATTCTTTCTCTCTGACTTCTGCTTCCATCTTCACATCGTCTCTGACTCTCACCCTTCTGCCTTGCTATCGTGATGACATTGGGTCTACCCAGATAGGCCAGGAGGATCCTCCCAACTCGGACACATTTATGTAATCCCATCTGCAAGGCCCCTTTGGCCATGTAAGGTAACATAGTCATGGGTTCTGGGCATTAGGATGTGGACATCTTTTATGGGGGGAGGTAGAGCACATTATTCTGACTTCCGAAGGAGGCAAAACTGTTTTTTCCGTGGATGTGGGTGGGAGGTTGAAGGAGGATTATCCTTTCACCGGACAGAATTCATTTGCAAATTTATCATTAAGAATTACTTTGCCTTATTTCCTAATATAACTCATGTAGATAGTTTGATTGAATGTCATAAGTACTTGGAATCTCAGGTAGGACATGAGATTTTGTTGGTTTGTCCAGAGTGATGCCCCGATGAATCCCAGAGTGATTCATCAGTGACTGGAAAAGTATTTGCAAGCTCCCTGCAGGGAATGGTGAGAGCGGGGAGAAATTCAACTTCCCCAAGTTGAATTCTTGATATTTTCACAAGCAGTGTGGACAACCAAAGCTATAGGCTGAGCCCCCAGTCTTGGGGTTTGTTCATATGAAACTTAACCCCACAAAAGATAGGTCAAGTCTACTTAAAATTTAGGCCTAAGAGTTACCCCCAAGAGAGCCTCTTTTGTTGCTCAGATGTGGCCTCTCTCTCCAGCCAACATGACGAGCAGTCTCACCACCCTCCCCCTCTCTGCATGGGACATGAGTCCCAGGGGTGTGGACCTTCCTGGCAACGTGGGACAAAGATCCTGGAATGAGCTGAGACTCAGCATCAAAGGACTGAGAAAAACCCTAGAATGAGCTGAGAATTAACATCAAGGGATTGAGAGAACCTTCTCTGCCAAAGGGGGAGGAGTGTTATCCTGGAGGTTATTCTTATGCATAGTAGATATCACTTTGTTGTTCAAGATGTAGTGGAGAGGCTGGAGGGAACTGCCTGAAAATGTAGAGCTGTGTTCCAGTAGCCATGTTTCTTGATGATGATTGAACAATGATATAGCTTTCACAATGAGACTCTGTGAATGTGAAAACCTTGTGTCTGATGCTCCTTTTAGCTACTATATCAGCAGAAGAGTAGGACATATGGAATAAAAATAAATAATGGGGGGAACAAATGTTAAAATAAATTTAGTTTGAAATGCTAGTGGTAAATGAAAGCGAGGGGTAAGGGGTATGGTATGTATAATCTTTTTTTTTCTCTATTATTGTTTTATTTCAAAAGAAAAATCTGTTGTCTTTTTATTTCTTTTTCTAAATCGATGCAAATGTTCTAAGAAATGATGAATATGCAACTATGTGATGATATTAAGAATTACTGATTTATATGTAGAATGGAATGATATCTTAATGTTTTGTTTGTTAATTTTTTTAATTAATAAAAAAAGTTTTTTTTTTAAAAAAAGAATTACTTTGCCTTGCTCTCAGCTCTAGAACTTACTGAGTGCCCATAGAATCAGAATCAGATCATATGTTTTCCATTGAAGCACAGATATCTCCCTATACTGGATTGCAAAATTTTATTGCTATTGCTCCTTCTCCTATTTTCTGTGTCTTATTGGGCTTATGCCCTACAAAAGACCATTTCTGATGTTTAGTCGCATTCAGAGAAAAAGGAAATGATAATGTTTGCATTTGTGCTTCTACTTCTCTCTCAGCTCTGCTTCCCTGTATGTTTCTATATGATGGCTAACTTCTCCACATGAACACCAAAATGCCAAACTGCTCAAAACACCTTAATCTTTTCTTTAGAACTAACAGTTTTGCATAAAAAAGTTGCTCTTTCCTCCCCAGCAACTGTATCAAATCCCCAAAGACCCCTAAGTGGCCCTGCTCAGGTCTCTTTGCAGGGTCAGTAGCCTAACCAGCCAGCCTGGGATCAGTGCCCATTTCCATTTAGGGAAGCCACACTTGGAAGGAAGGAGACACCCCTAAACAGGGTGACCTTGTTACCAGAAGAAGAGTCAAGGGAAGCTGGTCAGGCTAGAAGAGGATGTCAGCCACAGCTTTTCTGGATTCTTAATGAGAAATTGACTCCCCAAATATTAAGATTTGTTTGATTATGGGAGTGTGGGGAAGACAGAGCCTTCTAGTGTTGAATCAGCCATGCTCTAGCTCTGATGTTCTCAAAGTATCATCCCAGCAGCTGCATCACCTGGGAATTAACTAGAAATGCAAATTCCCAGGCTCCCCATCAGATCTACTGAGTCAGAAACTCTGGGGATGGGGCCAGCAACATGGATTTTTTAAAAAATATATTTTTATTGACATCTTCACACACGTACAGTCCATGCATGGTGTACAATCAATGGCTCACAATATCACATAGTTGTGTATTTATTACTAAGATCAGTTTTAGGACATTTACATCACTCCAGAAAAAGAAATAAAAAGAAAAAAGAACTTATACATCCTATATACCTTTCCCCTCCCTCTCATTGATTACTAGTATTTCAATCTATCCAATTTATTTTTACCTCTTACCCACTATTATTTATTTATTTATTTTGCATGGGCAAGTACCAGGAATCGAACTCGTGTCTGCAGCATGGCAGGAGAGAACTCTGCCTACTGAGCTACCGTGGCCCAACCTATTTATTTATTTTTAATCCATGTTTTTAAACTCATCTGTCCATACCCTGGATAAAAGGAGCATCAGACACATGGTTTTCACAATCACACAGTCACATTGTACAAGCTATATCATTATATCGTCGTCTTCAAGAATCAAGGCTACTGGATCACAGTCAACAGTTTTTTTAAAAAAAGGATATCTATATAAAGCATAGGAATAACCTACAGGATAACCTCTCAACTCTGTTTGAAATCTCTCAGCCACTGAAATTTATTTTGTCTCATTCCTCTCTTCCCCTTTTTGGTCAAGCAGGCGTGCTCAATCCCATGATGCTGGGTCATGGCTCATCCCAGGAATTCCGTCCCTCGCAGCAACCTGGATTTTAACAAGTCCTACCAGGTGATCAGATGCACCTGAGAATTTAAACCCACTGCTGTAATGGATGTTATTGGATCCTTGCCCAAATCCCTTTCATTGGCTGGTGTATCCACCGTCTGGTTGCTGCTGGCTGCTAACAGCTCACAGCAGCATCCTTTTATGGAGAATTGGAGCCCCATATCTCTACCTCTCTTCCCCAGCCTTCAGACAGTGACTAATCCGCACAGGTATGCAACAGCCACGAGGCTGGAATAGCTCTGTGGCCAATCTGTGTTTCAGGCCCCCTTGGGGGGAGAACGCAATGCGTGTCCAGCCTTGTTGCATTCTGTTCCAGTCTGTGGCCTTGCACCCTTCTCTGGACAGTCCTCCCTCAATAAATCACTTCCTCAGCAATCCCCCATCTTAGGCTCTGCTTCTAAGAAAGCCAACCTAAGACACATGGAAAAAATGGTCTCTTCTGAACTGAGAGAGCTGGGCTTTTTGGTGTTGAGATTTGAGGGACAGAGGAGGAGGTGTGTGTTTTAAAGGAGTTGTGCAAATGCATCCTTCACTGACACTGTATTGGAGGCAAGTTGGTTCCCTATTTTCCAACTCTCTTCCTGAGGTAGGCTCAGTATGGGCCTTCCCGAAGACATCTGGGTCCTAATCCCTGGAACCTCTAAGTATGTTATCTTGCATGGCAAAAGGGATGTTGCAGTTGTGATTAAGTGAATGATCATGAGATGGGGCGCTTATCCTGGACAATCTGCTGGGTCCAGGATCATCACAAGGATCCTTATAAGAGGAAGGCAGCAGGGTCAGAGGCAAGGAAGACGAAGTGATGACTGAAACAGGGGTTAAGAGGGAGAGAAGATACTATGCACTATGCTGCTGGATGTGAAGTTAGAGAGGAAAAGGCCATGAGCTAAGGAATGCAGGTGGCTTTGAGAAGCTGGAAAAGGCAAGGAAATAGATTTTCTCTTCACAACCTCCAGAAGGAACCAGCCCTGCCCACATATGGAATTTAGCCTAGTGGGATAGGTTGTGGACCTCTGATAGGATAACAAGTTTGCAATGCTCTAAGCCACCAAATTTGTGGTAATGTTACAGCAACAGTAGAAATATGTCTCCCTTCTGCTTTGGGACACAAAACATTTTTAGTAGCAGTGCCAGAATGAAAAGGTTGATGTGTAGAAATGCTTGAATAACTCACTAACTTAATGAGTAACTCAAAGGTAAACCTGCAGACTGGATTAAAGTAAGCTTTTACTGTATCAGGATCACTTACATGGTTTTCAAAAATGTATTCAAGTCCCGGATACAAAAACTCAGAAGTGGACAGCACAATACTACCTAACTGTAATGTAATTATGTTAAAACACTGAATGAAGCTGCATGTCAGAATGATAGAGGGAGGAGGGCTGGGGACATAAATGAAATCAGAAAGAAAGATAGATGTTAAAGATCAAGATGGTAGGGCGGGCCATGGTGGCTCAGCAGGCAAGGACGCTTGCCTGCCATGCCAGAGGACCCGGGTTTGATTCCTGGTGCCTGCCACGTTAAAAAAAGATCGAGATGGTATAATCTAGGAATGCCTAGAGTGTATAATAATAGTGAAATGTACAATGTACAAATTTTTAAAAATGTTTTTGCATGAAGAAGAACAAAGGATTGTCATTATTGCAGGGTGCTGAAAATAGATGGTAACTAATACTTCAAAATGTCACATTATGTGTAAGACTAAAGCAAAAAATGTTTATTTGTTACAAAATTTAGATTTTGACTAGAGCATTTCCTAATATAACTCATGTAGATAGTTTGATTGAATGTCATAAGTACTTGGAATCTCAGGTGGCACATGAGATTTTGTTGGTTTGTCCAGAGTGATCCCCCGATGAATCCCAGAATGATTTGATAAGTGACTGGAAAAGTATTTGCAAGCCCCCTTCAGGAAATGGTGAGAGTGGGGAGAAATTCAACTTCCCCAAGTTGAATTCTTGATATTCTCACAAGCAGTGTGGACAACCAAAGCTATAGGCTGAGCCCCCAATCTTGGGGTTGTTCACATGAAACTTAACCCCACAAAGGATAGGTCAAGTCTACTTAAAATTTAGGCCTAAGAGTCACCCCCAAGAGAGCCTCTTTTGTTGCTCAGATGTGGCCTCTCTCTCCAGCCAACATGACGAGCAGTCTCACCACCCTCCCCCTGTCTACGTGGGACATGACTCCCAGGGGTGTGGACCTTCCTGGCAATGTGGGACAAAGATCCTGGAATGAGCTGAGACTCAGCATCAAGGGACTAAGAAAAACCCTAGAATGAGCTGAGAATTAACATCAAGAGACTGAGAGAACCTTCTCGACCAAAAGGGGGAGGAGTAAAGTGAGACAAAGTGTCAATGGCTGAGAGATTCCAAACAGAGTTGAGAGGTTATCCTGGAGGTTATTCTTACGCATTAAGTAGATATCACCTTGTTGTTCAAGATGTAGTGGAGAGGCTGGAGAGAATTGCCTGAAAATGTAGTGCTGTGCTCCAGTAGCCATGTTTCTTGATGATGATTGAACAATGATATAGCTTTCACAATGAGACTCTGTGAATGTGAAAACCTTATGTCTGATGCTCCTTTTAACAACTATATCAACAGAAGAGTAGAACATATGGAATAAAAATAAATAATAGGGGGAACAAATGTTAAAATAAATTCAGTTTGAAGTAGTGGTAAATGAAAGCGAGGGGTAAGGGGTATGGTACGTATAGTTTTTTTTTTCTCTATTATCATTTTATTTCTTTTTCCGTTGTCTTTTTATTTCTTTTTCTAAATCGATGCAAATGTTCTAAGAAATGATGAATATACAACTATGTGATGATATTAAGAATTACTGATTATATATGTAGAATGGAATGATTTCTAAATGTTTTGTTCGTTAATTTTTTTTAATTAATAAAAAAAAATGTATTCAAGTCCCCAAACACCTATTAATGAAATAGAAATTCAGCTGAAAGTGTGAGAAATAAAGATCCTGTTGGGTCAGCATTTATGTCTGACTGTAGTTCATAAAAGGTTCACAAGATCTCTTGAAGTCATAGGAAATAAAGATGGTGTTAATGAGGCTGCATCCAAGAATTGTCAAAGTTATGCAGTGAAACTTAGACTTTAATCTCTCTTCCCACATTGCAAAAATGGCCTTATGGTTGAAACATCACAACTGACTCCCTTTTTGATTTTTACCAGAGATTTTGCATTTGCTTCATTTTTTGTTGGCAATAGAAGTGACATATTTTCCCCAAAAAACCTTATTCAGCATTTCATGGTGTCACTACTCTTTAGTCCTGTGTCCTAGCATATTTGGCTCAAGTTAAAAAAAAAAAAAAAGATGACTTTGGCCCATGAAGCTGGCTGGCCAGGCTGAGAGTGAAAGGGAAAAGATAAGTGAGCTGAATTTATCAGCTGAAGAATTCAGTGAGGTTTCACAACAGTTGATTTCATGTATGAGTCTCACATATTTATTCCTTATTTTTTCTTAACGGTCTCTTTTGGGGATTGAATCATGTCCCATGTTTGGGTCCTGTCTCCTATAGGTGTGAACCCATTTGTAAATAGGACCTTTGAAGATGCTATTAGTTAAGGTACTCCCACACCAAATGAGAGAGGGCCTGTGATGGTTAGGTTCTGGTGTCAACTTGGCCAAATGATTACACCCAGTTGTTTGGTCAAGCAAGCACTGGTCATTGCTGCAAGGATATTTTGTGGCTGGTTCATAAACTGAAAAGCTGGTGTATTGTCATCAGTCCATTGATTGCATTTGTGGCTGATCACATCTGTGATGAATTAAGGTGTGTCTCCCACAATGAGATAATCCAATGAGTTGAAGGCTTTTAAGGCAGAAAAGAGACCCTCTCACTGCTTCTTCAGCCAGCGAGCCTCTCCTGTGGAATTTGTCCAGACTTTTCATCGGAGCCACCAGCTTCACAGCCTGCCCTACAAATTTTAGACTCTTCCATTCTCACGGTTGTGTGGGAATCTCACCTTTACAGATTTCTCTTGTTGGTTTTGTTTCTCTTGAAAATCCTAACTAACACAGCTTGGTACCAGGAGTGGTTCTTGAGAAACAGGATCTTAAAAATTGGTATTTGCAAATGGTTTTCTACTCTGACTAGACTCAGAGGCACTACTGACTCTGTTTCTAATAATCAAGTGGCATTGATAGTCTGTGGAATGAGTTGGCAAAAGAGACTCCAAATATTACCATTAGATTCTGCTAATTGTATATTTATATGAGGCAAGGCTCTGGGTGATAATATTTTTGACACCTTAACTGAGTTTTGTGGAATAAGAGATACAATTATATTGGCTGGTTGTTGTTAGATATGCTGGATACAGTGATAAGGGAAGGGGTTGAGCTGAAGGCTTCAAATTTGAAACTTCAGCACTTTATGAATGATTATAAAGTTTCCATGTATGCCCTAAATGAAAATCTTATTTCCTGTGGTTGCACACTTGAGATCTCTGAAAACCAGACACAGCCTCATTATATGAGTAGCGAATTTACAGCATAAACTAAAATCTCAACCTTTCAGGGTGAGTACTGTTAAAGTAAGGGCTTAGATTGGAAAAGAATGGGATCCTGAAACATGGTGTGGTGATATATGGCTTGATGATGATGGTGATGGGGAGACCGGATCCTTGTAATCTGCTGAGCCTTTGCTAGACAGACCTGTAATGGACTGCCCTGAGGAAGGAGCTTTCTGACCTCCGGCCTGCCTTGATGAAAAGCTTCCCAGCCTCCGGTCTCCTCAGAGGAGTCTGCCATTCAGCTCCCACCTAACAAGATCAACCCTTCACTGCCTGCTAGCCCTGTAACTACCTCCCCTGGGGAAACAGCCCTCACTCTTCTGTCTGGGGCGACTAATTCTGTTTCGCCAGATTAAACTGCAACAGAATGCCCTGAGGTAATTGTCTTGAAAGACACCTCTATTTCTTTTCATGATCCACCCCTATCACCCTCTTTTCTCCGAGACTTATAACTAGATTAAAGTTCCAACAAGCCCTGAAAGATAAGGCACAAATACCTCCATGAGGATGGTCACTGTGCTGGTGTGAAAGGATGTATGTTCCCTAGAAAAGCCATGTTTTAATCAAAATCCCATTTCATAAAATGGCAGAATAATCCCTATTCAATACTGTATGTTTGAATCTGTAATTAGATTATCTTCCTGGAGATGTCTCCCAATCAAGAGTGGTTGTTCAACTGGATTAGGTGACAACATGTCTCCACCCATTTGGGTGGGTCTTGATAAGTTTCTGGAGTCCTATAAAACAGGAAACATTTTGGAGAATAAAGGAAATTCAGAGAGGGCAAAACAGAATGACACAGCCACGAGAAGCAGAGTCCACCAGCCAGCGACCTTTCGGAGATAAAGAAGGAAAATGCCTCCCAGGGAGCTTCATGAAACAGGAAGCCAGGAGAGAAAGCTAGCAGATAACACTGTGTTTGCCATGTGCCTTTCCAGCTGAGAGAAGAACTCTGATTTTGCTCACCATGTGCCTTCTCACTTGAGAGAGAAACTGTGAACTTCATCAGCCTTCTTGAACCGAGGTATCTTTCCCTAGATGCCTTAGATTGGACATTTCTCTAGACTTGTTTTAACTGGGCCATTTTCTCGGCCTTAGAACTGTAAACTAGCAACTTATTAATTAAATTCCCCCCTTTTAAAGGCCATCCCGTTTCTGGCATATTGCATTCCAGCAGTTAGCAAACTGGAACATATGCTGTACTCCAAAAGAACTGCATGAGTTTTCCAATCTATATTGGAAAAAAATCAGGGGCTTATATGTGGGAATGGATATTAAGGAATAATGATGGAAGAAATATAAAGTTGGATAAAGCTGAATTTATTGATAAGCAAAGATTCTGCATTCAATGTTGTAACTTGAGGGGTTGGAAAGGGCATTAATAGTTTGTTTGGATGGTTGGCTGAAACAAGGATCCAAAAGTGGCTGACTACCTGAGATCAAAATGCTAGAACTGCCCTGGTATAATGTAGATAAGGTATATTAGTTAGGGTTCTCTAGAGAAACAGTATCAGCAGGGAACACTTGCAAATATAAAATTTATAAAAGTGTCTCACGTGACCGCAGGAACGCAGAGTCCAAAATCCACAGGGCAGGCTGCAAAGCCAACGACTCCGATGGATGGCCTGGATGAACTCCACAGGAGAGGCTCACCAGCCAAAGCAGGAATGGAACCTGTCTCCTCTGAGTCCTCCTTAAAAGGCTTCCCATGATTAGATTTAGCATCACTAATTGCAGAAGACACTTCCCTTTGGCTGATTACAAATGGAATCAGCTGTGGATGCAACTGACATGATCATGAACTAATCCTATGAAATGTCCTAATCGCAACAGACAGGCCAGAGCTTGCCCAATCAGATAAACAGGTACCACAAATTGGCCAAGTTGACACGTGTCCCTAACCATGACAGTCCATCCCTTGTCAACTTGGCACCTATATATATATCACCTTAAACCATACTTAATTTCCAAATGAAAACAAATAAGCACACATTTTTTCTTTTACCTGACAATATTCAACTGTCCTGCATATAACTGGAAACACATTAAATCTCTCCAGAATAGGGTGCAAATCCTTGGGCAACATTCATTCTTAAACTTGATATCTTACAACTTAAATAGTATAACATGAACAAAACAGCATTACAGTCCTCGTTTCTGTAACTGATCACGTGGTCGAAGTTCATATTTATCACTTCCTTCTTCCACTACACATTCCATGTTCCCTTTACCCTCAGCAAGCACTTCAGCTGGCCATGGTTCTTTGCCTGGTGGGGTGACCCAAACCTTCATTCTTGAAGTTTCAGAGCCATTAGTAGTCCTGCCTGGATTGTGTTGTTGCAGTTTTCCATTGTTTTAATCACAGGGCATGGTAGTACTAATAGACGCCCTAGGGGATCTCTTATATTCCAAGAAAACTCTTCTTTACCTCCATTATGTAGTCGCAGTCCTACTTCCTTCTGATAGTCAGGGTCAATTACCCCAGACAATAATGTAATCCCCTTCTTGGCTTGTTGATCCAGAGGCATAAGTAGCCCAAAGTGACCAGGTGGCAATCTTAACTTCCAGTTCAGTGGTATCACTGTTGTTTCTCCTGGAGGAAGCATACCCCGTTTTGGAACTAAAACCTGTAGATCAGCAGAACTCAGGGTAGCAGGGACAGGAAGCAAAAGTTTTCCTAGTGGATCACTAGGGGTAATAGTGAGTGGTACCACACCCATTTCCACCACTTGGTTCCTAGACCCATGGATCCTGGCTATGGGAGAAACAGCACCATACAGCGGATGCTGATTCAGAGCATACACAGCTTCCTGGAGAACATTACCCCAGGCTTTCAAGTTTTTGCCACCTAGTTGGCACTGTAATTGAGTTTTCAAAAGGCCATTCCACCATTCTATCAGTCCAGCTGCTTCTGGATGATGGGGAACATGGTAAGACCAGAGAATTCCATAAGCATGTGCCCATTCCTGCACTTCATTTGCTGTGAAGTGTGTTCCTTGATCCGAAGCAATGCTATGTGGAATACCATGACGATGGATAAGGCATTCTGTAAGCCCATGGATGGTAGTTTTGGCAGAAGCATTGCGTGCAGGGAAAGCAAACCCATATCCAGAGTATGTGTCTATTCCAGTTAGAACAAATCACTGCCCCTTCCATGAAGGGAGTGGTCCAATATAATCAACCCGCCACCATGTAGCTGGCTGGTCACCTCGGGGAATGGTGCCATATTGAGGGCTGAGTGTGGGTCTCTGCTGCTGGCAGATTGGGCACTCAGCAGTGGCTGTAGCCAGGTCAGCCTTGGTGAGTGGAAGTCCATGTTGCTGAGCCCATGCATAACCTCCATCCCTACCACCATGACCACTTTGTTCATGAGCCCATTGGGCAATGACAGGAGTTGCTGGGGAAAGAGACTGACTTGTATTCACAGAACGGGTCATCTTATCCACTTGATTATTAAAATCTTCCTCTGCTGAAGTCACCCTCTGGTGTGCATTCACATGGGACACACATATCTTCATGTTTTTAGCCCACTCAGAAAGGTCTATCCATATACTTCTTCCCCAGACCTCTTTGTCACCAATTTTCCAATTATGGTCTTTCCAAATCCCTGACCATCCAGCCAAACCATTAGCAACAGCCCATGAGTCAGTATACAAACGCACCTCTGGCCAGTTTTCCTTCCAAGCAAAATGAACAACCAGGTGCACTGCTCGAAGTTCTGCCCACTGGAAGGATTTCCCCTCACCACTGTCCTTCAAGGACACCCCAGAAAGGGGTTGTAGTGCTGCAGCTGTCCACTTTCGGGCGGTACCTGCATATCGTGCTGAACCATCTGTAAACCAGGCCCGAGTTTTCTCTTCCTCAGTCAATTCACTGTAAGGAACTCCCCAAGAGGCCATAGCTCTGGTCTGGGAAAGAGAAGGTAATGTGGCAGCAGGAGTGGAAACCATGGGCATTTGGGCCAGTTCTTCATGTAACTTACTTGTGCCTTCAGGACCTGCTCTGGCTCTATCTCGTATATACCATTTCCATTTTATAATAAAGTGCTGCTGTGCACGCCCAACTTTATGGCTTGGTGGGTCAGACAACACCCAACTCATGATAGGCAACTCAGGTCTCATGGTAACTTGGTGGCCCATGGTTAAGCGTTCAGTCTCTATTAAGGCCCAGTAGCAGGCCAAAAGCTGTTTCTCAAAAGGAGAGTAGTTATCTGCAGCAGATGGTAAGGCTTTGCTCCAAAATCCTAAGGGTCTGCGTTGTGATTCTCTTATAGGGGCCTGCCAAAGGCTCCAGACAGCATCTCTATTTGCCACTGACACTTCCAGCACCATTGGATCTGCTGGATCATACGGCCCAAGTGGCAGAACAGCTTGTGCAGCAGCCTGGACCTGTCACAGAGCCTCCTCTTGTTCAGGTCCCCACTCAAAATTAGCAGCTTTTCTGGTTACTCGATAAATGGGCCGGAGTAGCACACCCAAATGAGGAATATGTTGTCGCCAAAATCCAAAAAGACCAACTAGGCGTTGTGCCTCTTTTTTGGTTGTGGGAAGGGCCAGATGCAGCAACTTATCCTTCACCTTAGAGGGGATATCTCGACATGCCCCACACCACTGGACACCTAGAAATTTCACTGAGGTGGAAGGCCCCTGTATTTTTGTTGGATTTATCGCCCATCCTCTGACACGCAAATGCCTTACCAGTAAATCTAGAGTAGTTGCTACTTCTTGCTCACTAGGTCCAATCAACATGATATCATCAATATAATGGACCAGTGTGATGTCTTGTGGGAGGCAGAAATGATCAAGGTCTCTGCGAACGAGATTATGACATAGGGCTGGAGAGTTGATATACCCCTGAGGTAGGACAGTGAAAGTATATTGTTACCTTGCCAGCTGAAAGCAAACTGTTTCTGGTGGTCCTTACTAATAGCTATTGAGAAAAAAGTATTTGCCAGATCAATAACTGCATACCAGGTACCAGAGGATGTATTGATTTGCTCAAGCAATGATACTACATCTGGAACAGCAGCTGCAATTGGAGTTACCACCTGGTTGAGTTTATGATAATCTACTGTCATTCTCCAAGACCCATCTGTTTTCTGCACAGGCCAAATAGGAAAGTTGAACGGGGATGTGGTGGGAATCACCACCCCTGCATCTTTCAAGTCCTCAAGAGTGGCAGTAATCTCTGCAATCCCTCCAGGAATACGGTATTGCTTCTGATTTACTATTTTGCTTGGTAAGGGCAGTTCTAGTAGCTTCCACTTGGCCTTTCGCACCATAATAGCCCTCACTGCACGAGTTAGAGAGCCAATGTGGGGATTCTGCCAGTTGCTCAGTATGTCTATGCCAATTATACATTCTGGAACTGGGGAAATAACTACAGGATGGGTCTGGGGGCCCACTGGACCCACTGTGAGACGGACCTGAGCTAAAACTCCATTGATCACCTGGCCTCCATAAGCCCCCACTCTGACTGGTGGTCCAGAGTGACGTTTTGGGTCCCCTGGAATTAATGTCACTTCTGAACCAATGTCTAATAATCCCCGAAATATCTGATCATTTCCTTTTCCCCAATGCACAGTTACCCTGGTAAAAGGCCATCAATCTCCTTGGGGAAGACTTAGAGGAAGATTAACAGTATAAATTTGTGGTAGTGTAACAGGTTTCTCCCCCATAGAGACCTGGCCTCCCCTTCATTCAAGGGGCTCAGGCTCTGTAAACTGTTTCAAGTCTGGAAATTGATTAAGGTGCCATGACACTGTGTTTTTGTAATTCAGGTTAGACTTCTGTTCACTTGACCTAGAACTCTTTTGTTTATACAGCTTGAACAAGAATTTAGTAGACTGCCCTTCTATTGTATGTCTAGGTACCCCAGGATTTACTAGCCAATGCCACAAATCTCTGCGTGTCATATAATTCTGATGCCTCCTTTGAGTTTGGTGTCTATTATAATAGCCGCGTCTACCCTGTCTTTGGTGATTAAGTGCTGCCACCTGGCTTCTGCCAACTCAGGATCCTGTCATCCCCATTGTGTTTAAGGATTCCAGCTCAGTGACAGAAGTTCCTACAGTAATATCTGACCTACAGAGAAGTGCAACCACAGAGCTCTTTAGGGATGATGGTGCTAGTCCCACAGATTTATTTCTCACTGTTCTGGTAAAAGGTGCATCCTCTGGACATTCCTGGTGTGTAAGTGCAGGCTTTGCATGATAAATCCACTCTAACATTCCAATCTCTCTAAGCCTCTGGATCCCCTCATCTACTTTATACCAGGGCAGTTCTGGCATTTCAACCTCAGGTAATGTTGGCCACCTTTTGATCCATGTTTCAACCAACCACCCAAACAAACTATTAACATCTTTTCTAACCACTCGAGCTATAACATTGAATGCAGAATCTCTGCTTAGTGGGCTCATATCAATAAATTCAGCCTGATCCAGCCTTATATTCCTCCCACCATTATCCCACACTCTTAAAATCCATTGCCACACATATTCCCCTAATTTCTGTCTATGTAAATTGGAAAACTCACACAGTTCTTTTGGAGTATAATGTACCTCCTCATGTGTGATACTTTGTACCTCACCTTTAGGGGCCTGTTGGGACTTTAGTCCAGTTATAGGTTTGGAATAAATGAGGGGTGGTGGGGGTGGGTCATGAAAAGAATTGGAAATATCTTCCAAGCCATTTGCTTCAGGGCCTTCATTTGCAGTTTCATCTGGTGAAACAGGATTACTCACTCTAGGGCTAATGCCTTCAGGAGGAGGTAGGGTGGCCAATTCCTCAAGGCAGACTGGAGGTGGGGCAGCATGTCCTCAGGGCAAACTATTACAGAATTATCTAGAGAAGACTCAGCATGGTCTAGGGTTTCAACCTCACCCCGAATATCATTATCAATCCATATGTCACCATCCCATTTTTCAGGGTTCCACTCCTTTCCAATCAATGCCCTCACTTTAACGACAGACACCATGCAAGACTGAGATTTCAATTTACGTTGTAAAGTTGCTACTCTAACAATAAGATTCTGAGTCTGATTTTCAGAGATCTAAAGTCTATGGCTACAGGAAATAAGATTTTCCTTCAGAATACTCATAGAAACATCTACATCTTTCAGATGGCGCTTAAGCTTCTCATTTGAAGTCTTAAGCCCATCCCTTTCACCCCTTAATGTAGACAGTGTATCTAACACCAACCAACCAATACCTCTATAACTCTTATTTCTACAAAACTCTGTAAAGGTGTTAAAAACATTATCCCCCAGAGTCTGGCTTCATACAAGCAAAGCATTAGGAGAATCGAATGATGATATTTTGACTATCTCCTTTGCCAACTCACTCCATGGATTGGAAGAGTTATTCTAGTTACGGGAATCAGAGTCCTTAGTGTCTCTGAGTCCAGTCAGAGTAGAAAATCATTCATAAAACCCCATTTTTTTTTTTTTTTTTTTTTTAGAGAGAGAAAGAGGCCACTTCTTAGCAACAAAAGAGGTTCTCTTGGGGGTGATTCTTAGGCCTATTTTTTATTTTATGTATTAAACATACAAACATACAAATATAAACATTCTTATCATATGATCATTCCATTCTACACATATATTCAGTAACTTACAATATCATCACATAGTTGCATATTCATTATCATGATCATTTCTTAGAATATTTGCATCAATTCAGAAAAACAAATAAACAGAAAATAATTCCCCCTACTCCTCCCTTTCATTGATCACTAGCATTTCAATCTACCAAATTTATTTTAACATTTGTCCACCATGTTATTTATTTATTTATTTATTAAAAAATTAACTAACACAACATTTAGAAATCATTCCATTCTACATATACAATCAGTAATTCTTAATATCATCACATAGATGCATATTCATCATTTTTTAGTACATTTGCATCGATTTAGAAAAAGAAATAGAAAGACAACAGAAAAAGAAATAAAACGATAATAGAGAGAAAAAAATAAAAAAAAAGAAAAAAGAAAAAAGAAGAAAAAAAAACTATACCTCAGATGCAGCTTCATTCAGTGTTTTAACCTAATTACATTACAATTAGGTAGTTGTGCGTCCATTTCTGAGTTTTTGTATCCAGTCTTGTTGCACAGTCTGTATCCCTTCAGCTCCAATTACCCATTATCTTACCCTATTTCTATCTCCTGATGGTCTCTGCTACCAATGACATATTCCAAATTTATTCTCTAATGTTGGTTCACATCAGTGGGACCATACAGTATTTGTCCTTCAGTTTTTGGCTAATCTCACTCAGCATAATGTTTTCTAGGTCCATCCATGTTATTACATGCTTCATAAGTTTATTCTGTCTTAAAGCTACATGATATTCCATCGTATGTATATACCACAGTTTGTTTAACCACTCGTCTGTTGATGGACATTTTGGCTGTTTCCATCTCTTTGCAATTGTAAATAACGCTGCTATAAACATTGGTGTGCAAATGTCCGTTTGTGTCTTTGCCCTTAAGTAGATACCTAGCAATGGTATTGCTGGGTCATATGGCAATTCTATATTCAGCTTTTTGAAAAACCGCCAAACTGCCTTCCACAGAGGTTGCACCATTTGACATTCCCACCAACAGTGGATAAGTGTGCCTCTTTCTCCACATCCTCTCCAGCACTTATCATTTTCTGTTTTGTTGATAATGGCCATTCTGGTGGGTGTGAGATGATATCTCGTGGTTTTGATTTGCATTTCTCTAATGGCCAGGGACATTGAGCATCTCTTCATGTGCCTTTTGGCCATTTGTATTTCCTCTTCTGAGAGGAGTCTGTTCAAGTCTTTTTCCCATTTTGTAATTGGATTGGCTGTGTTTTTGTTGTGGAGTTGAACAATCTCTTTATAAATTCTGGATACTAGACCTTTATCTGATATGTCGTTTCCAAATATTGTCTCCCATTGTGCAGGCTGTCCTTCTACTTTCTTGATGAAGTTCTTTGATGCACAAAAGTGTTTAATTTTGAGGAGCTCCCATTTCTTTCTTTCTTTCTTCAGTGCTCTTGCTTTAGGTTTAAGGTCCATAAAACCGCCTCTAATTGTAAGATTCATAAGATATCTTCCTACATTTTCCTCTAACTGTTTTATGGTCTTAGACCTAATGTTTAGATCTTTGATCCATTCTGAGTTAACTTTTGTATAGGGTGTGAGATACAGGTCCTCTTTCATTCTTTTGCACATGGATATCCAGTTCTCTAGGCACCATTTATTGAAGAGACTGTTCTGTCCCAGGTGAGTTGGCTTGACTGCCTTATCAAAGATCAAATGTCCATAGATGAGAGGGTCTATATCTGAGCACTCTATTCGATTCCATTGGTCGATATATCTATCTTTATGCCAGTACCATGCTGTTTTGACCACTGTGGCTTCATAATATGCCTTAAAGTCAGGCAGCGTGAGACCTCCAGCTTCGTTTTTTTTCCTCAAGATGTTTTTAGCAATTCGGGGCACCCTGCCCTTCCAGATAAATTTGCTTATTGGTTTTTCTATTTCTGAAAAATAAGTTGTTGGAATTTTGATTGGTATTGCGTTGAATCTGTAAATCAATTTAGGTAGAATTGACATCTTAACTATATTTAGTCTTCCAATCCATGAACACGGTATGCCCTTCCATCTATTTAGGTCTTCTGTGATTTCTTTTAACAGTTTTTTGTAGTTTTCTTTGTATAGGTCTTTTGTCTCTTTAGTTAAATTTATTCCTAGGTATTTCATTCTTTTAGTTGCAAGTGTAAATGGGATTTGTTTCTTGATTTCCTCCTGAGCTTGTTAATTGCTAGTGTATAGAAATGCTACAGATTTTTGAATGTTGATCTTGTAACCTGCTACTTTGCTGTACTCATTTATTAGCTCTAGTAGTTTTGTTGTGGATTTTTCCGGGTTTTCGACGTATAGTATCATATCGTCTGCAAACAGTGATAGTTTTACTTCTTCCTTTCCAATTTTGATGCCTTGTATTTCTTTTTCTTGTCTAATTGCTCTGGCTAGAACCTCCAACACAATGTTGAATAACAGTGGTGATAATGGATATCCTTGTCTTGTTCCTGATCTTAGGGGGAAAGTTTTCAATTTTTCCACATTGAGGATGATATTAGCTGTGGGTTTTTCATAAATTCCCTGTATCATTTTAAGGAAGTTCCCTTGTATTCCTATCCTTTGAAGTGTTTTCAACAGGAAAGGATGTTGAATCTTGTCAAATGTCTTCTCTGCATCAATTGAGATGATCATGTGATTTTTCTGCTTTGATTTGTTGATATGGTGTATTACATTAATTGATTTTCCTATGTTGAACCATCCTTGCATACCTGGGATGAATCCTACTTGGTCATGATGTATAATTCTTTTAATGTGTTGTTGGATATGATTTGCTAGAATTTTGTTGAGGATTTTTGCATCTATATTCATTAGAGGGATTGGTCTGTAGTTTTCTTTTTTTGTAATATCTTTTGCCTGGTTTTGGTATGAGGGTGATGTTGGCTTCATAGAATGAATTAGGTAGCTTTCCTTCCACTTCAATTTTTTTGAACAGTTTGAGCAGGGTTGGTACTACTTCTTTCTGGAATGTTTGGTAGAATTCACATGTGAAGCCGTCTGGTCTTGGACTTTTCTTTTTGGGAAGCTTTTGAATGACTGATTCAATTTCTTTACTTGTGATTGGTTTGTTGAGGTCATCTATTTCTTCTTGAGTCAAAGTTGGTTGTTCATGCCTTTCTAGGAACTTGTCCATTTCATCTACATTGTTGTATTTATTAGCATAGGGTTGGTCATAGTATCCTGTTATTACCTCCTTTATTTCTGTGAGGTCAGTGGTTAGGTCTCCTCTTCCATTTTTGATCTTATTTATTTGCATCCTCTTGCTAAGAGCCCATCAATCTTGTTGATTTTCTCATAGAACCAACTTCTGGTCTTATTGATTTTCTTTATTGTTTTCATGTTCTCAATTTCATTTATTTCTGCTCTAATCTTTTATTTTTTTGCACTTTTTTTATTAATTAAAAAAGATTAACTAACACAACATTTAGAAATCATTCCATTCTACATATGCAATCAGTAATTCTTAATATCATCACATAGATGTATGATCATCATTTCTTAGTACATATGCATCGATTTAGAAAAAGAAATAGCAAGACAACAGAAAAAGAAATAAAATGATAATATAGAGAAAAAATAAAAATAAAAAATACAAAAATATATAAGAAAAAAAACAAAAAAACTATAGCTCAGATGCAGCTTCATTCAGTGTTTTAACATAATTACATTACAACTAGGTAGTATTGTGCTGTCCATTTTTTTTTTTTTTAGAAATCATACCATTCTACATATGCAATCAGTAATTCTTAACGTCATCACATAGATGCATGATCATCGTTTCTTAGTACATTTGCATCGGTTTAGAAGAACTAGCAATATGACCGAAAAAGATATAGAATGTTAATATAGAGAAAAAAAATAAAAGTAATAATAGTAAGAACAAAACAAAACAAAACAAAAACCTATAGCTCGGATGCAGCTTCATTCAGTGTTTTAACATGATTACTTTACAATTAGGTATTATTGTGCTGTCCATTTTTGAGTTTTTGTATCTAGTCCTATTGCACAGTCTGTATCCCATCAGCTCCGATTACCCATTATCTTACCCTGTTTCTAACTCCTGCTGAACTCTGTTACCACTGACATATTCCAAGTTTATTCTCGAATGTTGGTTCACATCAGTGGGATCATACAGTATTTGTCCTTTAGTTTTTGGCTAGACTCACTCAGCATAATGTTCTCTAGGTCCATCCATGTTATTACATGCTTCATAAGTTTATCCTGTCTTAAAGCTGCATAATATTCCATCGTATGTATATACCACAGTTTGTTTAGCCACTCGTCTGTTGATGGACATTTTGGCTGTTTCCATCTCTTTGCAATTGTAAATAACGTTGCTATAAACATTGGTGTGCAAATGTCCGTTTGAGTTTTTGCCCTTAATTCCTTTGAGTAGATTCCCAGCAATGGTATTGCTGGGTCGTATGGCAATTCTATATTCAGCTTTTTGAGGAACCGCCAAACTGCCTTCCACAGTGGTTGCACCATTTGACATTCCCACCAACAGTGGATAAGTGTGCCTCTTTCACCACATCCTCTCCAGCACTTGTCATTTTCTGTTTTGTTGATAATGGCCATTCTGGTGGGTGTGAGATGATATCTCATTGTGGTTTTGATTTGTATTTCTCTAATGGCCAGGGACATTGAGCATCTCTTCATGTGCCTTTTGGCCATTTGTATTTCCTCCTCTGAGAGGTGTCTATTCAAGTCTTTTTCCCATTTTGTAATTGGATTGGGTGTCTTTTTGTTGTTGAGTTGAACAATCTCATTATAAATTCTGGATACTAGAACTTTATCTGATATGTCGTTTCCAAATATTGATTCCCATTGTGTAGGCTGTCTTTCTACTTTCTTGATGAAGTTCTTTGATGCACAAAAGTGTTTAATTTTGAGGAGTTCCCATTTATTTATTTCCTTCTTCAGTGCTCTTGCTTTAGGTTTAAGGTCCATAAAACTGCCTCCAATTGTAAGATTCATAAGATATCTCCCTACATTTTCCTCTAACTGTTTTATGGTCTTAGACCTGATGTTTATATCTTTGATCCATTTTGAGGTAACTTTTGTGTAGGGTGTGAGATATGGGTCTTCTTTCATTCTTTTGCATATGGATATCCAGTTTTCTAGGCACCATTTATTGAAGAGACTGTTCTGTCCCAGGTAAGTTGGCTTGACTGCCTTATCAAAAATCAAATGTCCATAGATGAGAGGGTCTATATCTGAGCACTCTATTTGATTCCATTGGTCGATATATCTATCTTTATGCCAGTACCATGCTGTTTTGACCACTGTGGCTTCATAATATGCCTTAAAGTCAGGCAGCGTGAGACCTCCAGCTTCGTTTTTTTTCCTCAAGATGTTTTTAGCAATTCGGGGCACCCTGCCCTTCCAGATAAACTTGCTTATTGGTTTTTCTGTTTCTGAAAAATAAGTTGTTGGAATTTTGATTGGTATTGCATTGAATCTGTAAATCAATTTAGGTAGAATTGACATCTTAACTATATTTAGTCTTCCAATCCATGAACACGGTATGCCCTTCCATCTATTTAGGTCTTCTGTGATTTCCTTTAGCAGTTTTTTGTAGTTTTCTTTATATAGGTGTGCTGGTTTGAAGGGAAGTATGCCCCCTAAGAAAAGCCATGTTTTAATATGGATCCCATTTCTTAAAGATAGAATAGTCTGTATTCAATGCTGTGTATTTGGGAGTGTGATGGGATCATCTCCCTGGTTGATGAGATTTAGTTAAGAACGGTTGTTAAACCGGATTAGGGGATGACATGTCTCCACCCATTTGAGTGGGTCTTGATTGGTTTACTGGAGTCCTATAAAAGAGGAAATATTTTGGAGACTCAGAGAAACTCGGAGAGAGCAGAGAATGCTGCAGCACCATGAAGCAGAGAGTCCACCAGCCAGCGACCTTTGGAGATGAAGAAGGAAAACGCCTCCCGGGGAGCTTCATGAAACAGGAAGCCAGGAGACCAAGCTAGCAGATGACACCGTATTCGCCATGTGCCTGTCCAGCCGAGAGAGAAGCCCTGACTGTGTTCGCCATGTGCCTTCTCACTTGAGAGAGAAACCCTGAACTTCATTGGCCTTCTTGAACCAAGGTATCTTTCCCTGGATGCCTTTGATTAGACATTTCTATAGACTTGTTTTAATTGGGACATTTTCTCAGCCTTAGAACTGTAAACGAGCAACTTATTAAATTCCCCTTTTGAAAAGCCATTCCATATCTGGTATATTGCATTCTGGCAGTTAGCAAACTAGAACAGATTTTGGTACCGGAGAGTGGGGTGCTACTGCTGCAGTTTGCAAAAACCAAACATGTTGGAACGGCTGTTTAATTGGATAAGGGGAAGATTCTTGAGGAGTTGTGAGAAGCTTGATAGAGAAGGCCTAGAATGCTTTGGAGAGACTGTTGGGAGAAATGTGGACTCTAAAGATACCTCTGATGAGGCCCTAGAGAGAAATGAGGCACGTGTTATTGTAGACTGGAAGGAAAGTGAGCCTTGTTTTAAAATGACAGATAATCTGGCAAAATTGACTCGTGGCTTTGGCTGGAAGGCAGATTGTAAAAGCCATGAACTTGTATATTTAGCAGAAGAGATCTCCAAATTAAGTGTTGAAAGTGCAGCCTGGTTTCTCCTCACAGCTTATAGTGAAATGCGAAAGGAAAGAGATAAGCTGAGAACTGAACTCTTGAGTAAAAAGAAACTAGAAATTGAGGTCCTGGAAAATTCTGGGCCTACCGAAAGGGAGACTCCAGAGTATAGTGCCCTGAGTGTGGATTTAACCAAATGTGAAACCAGTCAGACATTTCAGAGAAAGCCAGGATCGGACATGGAGTTATCCAGGAAAGATTTGTGGAAACTCCTTATGTCTGATGGGCATGATCCAAGGCTACTGCATAGAAAGCCAACGAGAGTGCTGTGGGACCTGTATAAACAGAGCCGCTGCCAGTCTGGACTGAGGGGTTCAGAGAAGGGACACATTGGAGGAAAAATAAATTCAGAGGCAAAACCGTGGAGGCTGAGGTCTGAAGTCAAGAAGCCTTGGGCCAGGAGAGTGGACCCACCCAAGCCCGTGGAGAGGGTGAGTTTGCCCCAAAGGCAGAGAGTGGGCCTTCCACCTCGTTGCAGTGGGAGAGTCATGCCGCCTCAGGTCTTGGAGAGAGTGAAGCACGTTCCTTGGGGTTTGGGGAGAGCCTGGCTGCCACCACATGGAGGGGTTGAGCGTGTGCCCCAGAGATGGCAGAGAGCCCGGGTGTGGCCCCGATGCTTGGAGAGGGTGGAGCCGAGAGAAAGGTGGTCTCCCCAATATCCCCCAAGGTTGCCTTCAGAGAGAGGCAGGCGTAGGCATTTGGAAAGGGTGGGACTGCCACTTTCTAAATCCCTGAGGATAAATGACTCTCAGACTTTGAAATCTAATGGACTTTGCCCTGCAGGTTTTCGAAACTATGGGTCCGGTGACCCCTGTGTTCCTTCCTCCCTATGGAAATGTATATATATATCCTATGAATGTTCCTCCTTTGTATGTTGGCAGCAAATAACTTGTTGTGAGTTTTCAAAGGTCCAGAGCAAATGGAGAGAATTTTGCCTTAGGACAGACCATGCCTGTAACTGACTTGATGAGATTTTATACTATCTCTAATTTTTTACTTCATTGTATTGCTACTGATAGGTTTAAGGATTTCTGATATTATTATGAAATTAATGTATTTTGTATTTGGGAAAAACATGTCTTTTTTAGGGGCCAGAGGGTGGAATGTGCTGGTTTGAAGGGAAGTATGCCCCCTAAGAAAAGCCATGTTTTAATATGGATCCCATTTCTTAAAGGTAAAATAGTCTCTATTCAATGTTGTGTATTTGGGACTGTGATGGGATCATCTCCCTGGTTGATGAGATTTAGTTAAGAACGGTTGTTAAACCGGATTAGGGGATGACATGTCTCCACCCATTTGAGTGGGTCTTGATTGGTTTACTGGAGTCCTATAAAAGAGGAAATATTTTGGAGACTCAGAGAAACTCGGAGAGAGCAGAGAATGCTGCAGCACCATGAAGCAGAGAGTCCACCAGCCAGCGACCTTTGGAGATGAAGAAGGAAAACGCCTCCCGGGGAGCTTCATGAAACAGGAAGCCAGGAGACCAAGCTAGCAGATGACACCGTATTCGCCATGTGCCTGTCCAGCCGAGAGAGAAGCCCTGACTGTGTTCGCCATGTGCCTTCTCACTTGAGAGAGAAACCCTGAACTTCATTGGCCTTCTTGAACCAAGGTATCTTTCCCTGGATGCCTTTGATTAGACATTTCTATAGACTTGTTTTAATTGGGACATTTTCTCAGCCTTAGAACTGTAAACGAGCAACTTATTAAATTCCCCTTTTGAAAAGCCATTCCATATCTGGTATATTGCATTCTGGCAGCTAGCAAACTAGAACAATAGGTTTTTTGTCTCTTTAGTTAAATTTATTCCTAGGTATTTTATTCTTTTAGTTGCAATTGTAAATGGGATTCGTTTCTTGATTTCCCCCTCCACTTGTTCATTGCTAGTGTATAGAAATGCTACAGATTTTTGAATGTTGATCTTGTAACCTGCTACTTTGCTGTACTCATTTATTAGCTCTAGTAGTTTTGTTGTGGATTTTTCTGGGTTTTCGACGTATAGTATCATATCGTCTGCAAACAGTGATAGTTTTACTTCTTCCTTTCCAATTTTGATGCCTTGTATTTCTTTTTCTTGTCTAATTGCTCTGGCTAGAACCTCCAACACAATGTTGAATAATAGTGGTGATAGTGGACATCCTTGTCTTGTTCCTGATCTTAGGGGGAAAGTTTTCAATTTTTCCCCATTGAGGATGATATTAGCTGTGGGTTTTTCATAAATTCCCTCTATCATTTTAAGGAAGTTCCCTTGTATTCCTATCCTTTGAAGTGTTTTCAACAGGAAAGGATGTTGAATCTTGTCAAATGCCTTCTCTGCATCAATTGAGATGATCATGTGATTTTTCTGCTTTGATTTGTTGATATAGTGTATTACATTAATTGATTTTCTTATGTTGAACCATCCTTGCATACCTGGGATGAATCCTACTTGGTCATGATGTATAATTCTTTTAATGTGTTGTTGGATACGATTTGCTAGAATTTTATTGAGGATTTTTGCATCTATATTCATTAGAGAGATTGGCCTATAGTTTTCTTTTTTTGTAATATCTTTTGCCTGGTTTTGGTATGAGGGTGATGTTGGCTTCATAGAATGAATTAGGTAGTTTTCCCTCCGCTTCGATTTTTTTGAAGAGTTTGAGGAGAGTTGGTACTAATTCTTTCTGGAATGTTTGATAGAATTCAGATGTGAAGCTGTCTGGTCCTGGACTTTTCTTTTTAGGAAGCTTTTGAATGAATGATTCAATTTCTTTACTTGTGATTGGTTTGTTGAGGTCATCTATGTCTTCTTGAGTCAAAGTTGGTTGTTCATTTCTTTCCAGGAACCCATCCATTTCCTCTAAATTGTTGTATGCATTAGCGTAAAGTTGTTCATAGTATCCTGTTATTACCTCCTTTATTTCTGTGAGGTCAGTAGTTATGTCTCCTCTTCCATTTCTGATCTTATTTATTTGCATCCTCTCTCTTCTTCTTTTTGTCAATCTTGCTAAGGGCCCATCAATCTTATTGATTTACTCATAGAACCAACTTCTGGCCTTATTGATTTTCTCTATTGTTTTCATGTTTTCAATTTCATTTATTTCTGCTCTAGTCTTTGTTATTTCTTTCCTTTTGCTTACTTTGGGATTAGATTGCTGTTCTTTCTCCAGTTCTTCCAAATGGATAGTTAATTCCTGAATTTTTGCCTTTTCTTCTTTTCTGATATAGGCATTTAGGACAATAAGTTTCCCTCTTAGCACTGCCTTTGCTGCATCCCATAAGTTTTGATATGTTGTGTTTTCATTTTCATTCGCCTCGAGGTATTTGCTAATTTCTCTATCAATTTCTTCTTTGACCCACTCGTTGTTTAGGAGTGTGTTGTTGAGCCTCCACGTATTTGTGAATTTTCTGGCACTCCGCCTATTATTGTATTCCAACATCATTCCTTTATGATCCGAGAAAGTGTTGTGTATGATTTCAATCTTTTTAAATTTGTTAAGACTTGCTTTGTGACCCAGCATATTATCTATCTTTGAGAATGATCCATGAGCACTTGAGAAAAAGGTGTATCCTGCTGTTGTGGGATGTAATGTCCTATAAATGTCTGTTAAGTCTAGCTCATTTATAGTAATATTCAGATTCTCTATTTCTTTTTTGATCCTCTATCTAGATGTTCTGTCCATTGATGAGAGTGGTGAATTGAAGTCTCCAACTATTATGGTATATGAGTCTATTTCCCTTTTCAGTGTTTGCAGTGTATTCCTCACGTATTTTGGGGCATTCTGGTTCGGTGCCTAAATATTTATGATTGTTATGTCTTCTTGTTTAATTGTTCCTTTTATTAGTATATAGTGTCTTTCTTTGTCTCTTTTAACTGTTTTACATTTGGAGTCTAATTTGTTGGATATTAGTATAGCCACTCCTGCTCTTTTCTGGTTGTTATTTGCATGAAATATCTTTTCCCAACCTTTCACTTTCAACCTATGTTTATCTTTGGGTCTAAGATGTGTTTCCTGTAGACAGCATATAGAAGTATCCTGTTTTTTAATCCATTCTGCCAATCTATGTCTTTTGATTGGGAAATTCAGTCCATTGACATTTAGTGTTATTACTGTTTGGATAATATTTTCCTCTAACATTTTGCCTTTTGTATTATATAGCATATCTGACTTTCCTTCTTTCTACACTCTTCTCCATACCTCTCTCTTCTGTCTTTTTGTATCTGACTCTAGTGCTCCCTTTAGTATTTCTTGCAGAGCTGGTCTCTTGGTCACAAATTCTCTCAGTGACTTTTTGTCTGAGAATGTTTTAATTTCTCCCTCATTTTTGAAGGACAATTTTGCTGGATATAGGAGTCTTGGTTGGCAGTTTTTCTCTTTTAGTAATTTAAATATATCATCCCACTGTCTTCTAGCTTCCATGGTTTCTGCTGAGAAATCTACACATAGTCTTATTGGGTTTCCCTTGTATGTGATGGATTGTTTTTCTCTTGCTGCTTTCAAGATTCTCTCTTTCTCTTTGACCTCTGACATTCTAACTAGTAAGTGTCTTGGAGAACGCCTATTTGGATCTGTAATTTTAGGTCTTTCATAAGAGTTGGAAAATTTTCAGTGATAATTTCGTCCATTAGTTTTTCTCCTCCTTTTCCCTTCTCTTCTCCTTCTGGGACACCCACAACACGTATATTTGTGCGGTTCATATTGTCCTTGAGTTCCCTGATACCCTGTTCAAATTTTTCCATTCTTTTCCCTAGAGTTTCTGTTTCTTTTTGGAATTCAGATGTTCCATCCTCCAAATCACTAATTCTATCTTCTGTCTCTTTAAATCTATCATTGTAGGTATCCATTGTTTTTTCCATCTCTTCTACTTTATCCTTCACTTCCATAAGTTCTGTGATTTGTTTTTTCAGTTTTTCTATTTCTTCTTTATGTTCAGCCCATGTCCTCTTCATGTCCTCCCTCAATTTATCGATTTCGTTTTTGAAGAGGTTTTCCATTTCTGTTCGTATATTCAGCATTAGTTGTCTCAGCTCTTGTATCTCATTTGAACTATTGGTTTGTTCCTTTGACTGGCCATATTCTCAATCTTCTGAGCGTGGACAGTTATCTTCTGCTGCTGGCGTCTGGGCATTTAGTCAGATTTCCCTGGGTGTCGGACCCAACAAAGTTGTAAGATTTTTCTGTGAGATCTCTGGGCTCTGTTTTTCTTATCCTGCCCAGTAGTTGGCGCTCGTGGCGCACGTTTGTCTTACATGTTTGGAAGGGATCCCCCCTGGTCACCGATCTCTGCAGCCTGGGGATTTCCGATCCAATTCTCTCCGTTGGTTCGGGGAGTTGCGCGTGGTTCGGGTGTCAGCCGCCGCGGCTTGAGGGGACCCTGTGGCTGGTCGCCGGCCACAGCGGGCCCGGGGAATTCGCCACTGGACCAGGAAGTCGCCCGCGGTGGAGGGGCGTTGGTCACCAGCCGCCGCGGCCTGTGGTATTCCCCACCGGACCAGGAAGCCGCCCGCGTGGGAGGGCCACCGCGGCTTGTGTAACCCTCTGATCCGAGACTCGTAGCCGGACCAAGAAGCCACCCACAAAAGAGGGGCGCCGGCCGCCTCGGCTTGGGAAACTTGCCTCTCCGAGACTTTCAGCCGGCCCGGGAAGGAGGGAGGGAGGATTCCGGCCCCCACATCTGCTGCTGCTCAGGAAATCGCGCGCCGCTCGGGGATCTCACCGCAGCCGAGTCTTGCAGTCAGACTAGCCAGTCCAGACTGGGGTATGCTGTGTGTCCATTCCCTGCCATGGCCCCGGGAGCTGTTCTGCACTGTTTCAGTTCACCTAGTAGTTGCTTTGGAGGAGGAACTAAGACGCACGTACCTTACTAAGCCGCCATCTTGTCTCCCTCATTTTCGAAGGACAATTTTACTGGATATAGAAGTCTTGGTTGGCAGTTTTTCTCTTTTAGTAATTTAAATATATCATCCCACTGTCTTCTAGCTTCCATGGTTTCTGCTGAGAAATCTACACATAGTCTTATTGGGTTTCCCTTGTATGTGATGGATTGTTTTTCTCTTGCTGCTTTCAAGATTCTCTCTTTCTCTTTGACCTCTGACATTCTAACTAGTAAGTGTCTTGGAGAACGCCTATTTGGATCTATTCTCTTTGGGGTGCGCTGCACTTCTTGGATCTGTAATTTTAGGTCTTTCATAAGAGTTGGGAAATTTTCAGTGATAATTTCTTCCATTAGTTTTTCTCCTCCTTTTCCCTTCTCTTCTCCTTCTGGGACACCCACAACATGTATATTTGTGCGCTTCATATTACCATTCAATTCCCTGAGCCCCTACTCAAATTTTTCCATTCTTTTCCCTATAGTTTCTGTTTCTTTTTGGATTTCAGATGTTCCAACCTCCAGTTCACTTATTCTAACCTCTGTCTCTTGAAATCTACCATTGTAGGTTTCCATTGTTTTTTTCATCTCTTGTACTGTATCTTTCATTCTCATAAGTTCTGTGATTTGTTTTTTCAGACTTTCCATTTCTTCTTTTTGTTCATCCCTTGCCTTCTTCATGTCCTCCCTCAATTTATTGATTTGGTTTTTGAAGAGATTTTCCATTTCTGTTCATATATTCAGAATTAGTTGTCTCAGCTCCTGTATCTCATTTGAACTATTGGTTTGTTCCTCTGACTGGGCCATATCTTCAATTTTCCTGGTGTGATTTGCTATTTTTTGCTGGTGTCTGGACATTTAATCAGATTTCCCTGAGTGTGAGTCCCAGCAGGTTGAAAGACTTTCCTGTAAAGTCTCTGGGCTCTGTTTTTTTAATCCTGCCCAGTATGTGGCGCTTGTCTGTCTGGGGGTCCCACCAGCAAAAGATGTTGTGGCTCCTTTATTAATGCCACTATTGGTGTTTGGTTGGACCCAGTCCCTGCCACTGTCAGAAACTCCCTCCTCTCCCTCCAGGCAGCCACCTATGGGGGAGGGGCGCTGGTCACCGGCCGCCGTGGCCTGGGGACCTCGCCGATCCGAGACCCACCGCCGGACCGGGAAGCTGCCCGCGGGGGAGGGACACCGGTTGCCGGCCACCGAAGCTTGGGGTGGCCGCTGATCTGAGACTCGTAGCTGGTCCAGGAAGCCGCCCGCGAAAGGGGGGCGCCGGCCGCCGTGGCTTGCGAAACTTGCCTCTCCGAGACTCTCAGCCAGCCCCGGAAGGAGGGAGGGAGGAGCTCTGGCCGCCAGGTGCTGTGGCCCGGGGAAGCGTGCACCGCTCAGGGATCTCACCGCAGCAGAGTCTTGCAGTCGGTCTAGCCAGTCCAGACTGGGGTACGCTGTGTGTCCGTTCCCTGCCGTGGCCCCGGGAGCTGTTCTGCACTGTTTCTGGTCACCTAGTAGTTGCCCTGGAGGAGGAACTAAGACGCGCGTACCTTACTAAGCCGCCATCTTGGCCCCCTCACCAAAAACCCATTTTTAAGATTCTGTTTCTTAAGAACCACTCCTGGTACCAAGATGTATTAGTTAGGGTTCTCTAGAGAAACAGAATCAACAGAGAACACTTGCAAATATAAAATTTATAAAAGTGTCTCACGTGACCTAAGGAACGCGGAGTTCAAAATCCACAGGGCAGGCTGCGAAGCCGATGACTCTGATGGATGGCCTGGATGAACTACACAGGAGAGGCTCACCCGCCAAAGCAGGAATGGAAACTGTCTCCTCTGAGTCCTCCCTAAAAGGCTTCCCATGATTAGATTTAGCATCACTAATTGCAGAAGACATTCCCCTTTGGCTGATTACAAATGGAATCAGCTGTGGATGCAGCTGACATGATCATGAACTAATCCTATGAAATGTCCTCATTGCAACAGACAGGTCAGCACTTGCCCAATCAGATAAACAGGTACCACAACTTGGCGAAGTTGACATGTGTCCCTAACCATGACATAAGGGGATCCAGAAGCTGAGAGACATGGGAATGTTAGGGTGTATTTATCATGGGAGATTTGCTCACACACCCAAAGAATGTGAACATCTGGTGAAACATCTTTCACCAGAACCTTGAGAAATAGTTTCATGAGACTAGCTCCATCATCCCTGAAGAGCTCTGTAGTTACTCTTCTCTGTAGGTCAGACATTACTATGGAAACTGCTGTGACTGAGCTGGAATCCTTAAACACAATGGGAATGATTGGATCCAGAGTTGGCAGAAGCCAGGTGGTGACAGTTAGTCACTATAGAGAAGGTGAGTGTGGCCACCATAATGGACAGCAGACTCAAAGCAGCAGTCAAAATAGTATGATTCGCAGAGACTTGTGGCTTTGGCTAGTAGATCACAGGGTACCTAGAAGTAAAATAGTTGGGTAGTCTACTAAGTTCTTATTTGAGCTGCATAAGCAGATAAATTCTAGGTCAAGTGAACAGAAGTCTAACTTGCATTACAAAAACTGAGAATCATAGCCCCTTAATCAATTCCATGACTTGAGACAGTTTATAGACCCAGAGACCCTTGAATGTGGGGAGGACTGGGTATTCTTGGGGAAGGACCCTTTTACACTGCCCAAACTTTACACTGTTTATCTTCCTCCCAGCCTTCCCCAAGGAGACCTACTGCCTTTTACCAGGGTGACTATGTGCTGGGGAAAAGTTAATGATCAGATATTTCAGGAATTATTAGATACAGGCTCAAAAGTGACACTAATTCCAGAAGACCCAAAATGTCACTCTGTTCCACCAGAGTAGGGGCTTATGGAGGTCAGGTGATTGATAGAGTTTTAGCTCAGGTCCATCTCACAGTGGATCCAGTAGTCCCCAGACTCATTCTGTGGTCATTTCTCCAGTTTCAGAATCCATAATTGGAATTGACATTATCAGCAACTGGCAGAATCTTCACACTGTTTCTCTGACTCATGGAGTGAGGGCTATTATGGTAGGAAAGGTCAAATGGAAGCCATTAGAACTGCCTGACCCTAGCAAAATAGTGAATCAGAAGTAATCCCATATTCCTGGAGGGATTGCAGAGATTATTGCCACTCTTAAGGACTTGAAGGATGCAGGGGTGGTGATTCCCACCACATCCCCGTTCAACTCTCCTATTTGGTCTGTGCAGAAAACAGATGGGTCTTGGAGGATTACAGTAGATTATCATAAACTTAACCAGGTGGTGATTCCAATTGCAGCTACTGTTTCAGACATGGTATCATTGCTTGAGCAAATAAATACATCCCCTGGTACCTGGTATGCAACTATTGATCTGGTAAATGTCTTTTTCTCAGTTGTCAGTAAGGACCACCAGAAACAGTTTTCTTTCAGCTGGCAAGGCCAGCAGTATACCTTCACTGTCCTGCCTCAGGGTTATATCAATTCTCCAACCCTATGTCATAATCTTGTCTGCAGGGACCTTGATCATTTCTCCCTCCTACAGGACATCACACTGGTCCATTACATTGATGATATCATGCTGATTGTGTCTAGTGGACAAGAAGTAGCAACTACTCTAGACTAATTGGCAAGGTTATTTGCTTGTCAGGGGATGGGAGATAAATCCAGCAAAAATACAGGGGCCTTCCACCTCAGTGAAATTTTTAGGTGTCCAGAGTTGTGCATCATGTCAAAACATCACTTCTAAGGTGAAAGATTAGCTGTCGCATCTGGTCCCCACTGTGACTGAAAAAGAGGCACAATGGTCTCTTTGGATCTTGGAGACAACATGTTCCTCATTTGGGTGTGCTACTCTGGCCCATTTACCGAGTGACCAGAGGTTGCTAGTTTTGAGTGGGGACTGGAACAAGAGGAGGCTCTGTGACAGATCCATGCTGCTGAGAAAAGCTTCCTTGCCACTTGGGCCATATGATCCAATGGTGCTGGAAGTGTCAGTGGCAAGTATAGATGTTGTCTGGAGCCTTTGGCAGGCCCATACAGGAGAATCACAATGCAGACCCTTAGAATTTTGGAGCAAAGTCTTGCCATCCTCTGCAGATAACTACTCTTCTTTTGAGAAACAGCTTTTGGCCTGCTACTGGGCCTTAGTAGAGACTGAACACTTAATCATGGACCACCAAGTTACCATGAGACTGGAGTTGCTTTTCATGAGCTGGGTGTTGTCTGACTTACCAAGCCACAAAGCTGGGTGTGCACGGCAGCGCTCCATCATAAGATGGAAATAGTGTTTTAGAGTTAGGGCTCAAGTAGGTCCTGAAGGCACATGTAAGTTATATGAGGAAGTGGTCCAAATACTAATGGCCTCCACTCCTGCCACATTACCTTCTCTTTCCCAGACCAGAGCTATGGCCTCTTGGGGAGTTCCTCACAGTCAGTTGACTGAGAGAGAGAAAACTCAGGCCTGGTTTACAGATGGTTGTGCACAATATTCAGGGGTCACCTGGAAGTGGACAACTGCAGCACTACAACGCCATCCTGGGATGTCCGTAGAGGACAGTGCTGAGAGGAGATCCTCCCAGTGGGTGGAACTTCTAGCAGTGCACCAGTTGTTCATTTTGCTTGGAAGGAGAACTGGCTAGAGGTGAATTTGTATACTGACTCATGGGTTGTTGCTAATGGTTTGGTTGGATAATCAGGGACATGGAAGGAGTATGATTGGAAAATTGGTGACAAACAGGTCGTGGGAAGAGGTATGTGGATAGACCTTTCTGAGTGGGCAAAGAATTTGAAGATATTTGTATCCCATGTGAATACTCACCAGAGAATTATTTCAGTGGAGGAAGTTTTAAATAATCAAGTGGATAAGATGACTATGGATACAAATCCTATTGATACAAGTCATCTGCTTTCCTGAGCCACTCCTGCAATTGCCCAATGGGCTCATGAACAAAGTGGGCATGGTGGTAGGGATGGAGGTTATGCATGGATTCAGCAATATGGACTTCTACTCACCAAGGCCAACCTGGTTATGGCTACTGTTGAGTGCCCAATCTGCCAGCAGCAGAGACTCACATTCAGTCTCTGATATGGTACCATTCTCTGAGGTAATCAGCCTGATATCTGGTGGCACCAGGTAGCAGGCTGATTACATTGGATCACTTCCATCATGGAAGGGGAAGCAATTTGTTCTAACTGGAATAGACACATACTCCAGGTATGGTTTGCATTCCCTGCATGTGATGCTTCCGTGAAAACTACCGTACGTGGACTTACAGAATGCCTTATCCACTGTCATGGTATTCCACACAGCATTGCTTCTGATCAAGGAATCCACTTCAAGCAAATTAAATGCGGGAATGAGCCCATGCTCATGGAATTTTCTGGTCTTATGATGTCCTATCATCCAGAACAGCTGAGTTGATAGAACAGTGGAATGGCCTTTTGAAGACCCAATTATGGTGTCAACTAGGTGGCAATACCTTGCAGGGCTGAGACAGTGTTCTCCAGGAGGCTGTATATGCTCTGAATCAGCATCCACTCTGTGCTGTTTCTCCCATAGCCAGGATTCATGGATCCAGGTATCAAGGGGTAGAAATGGGAGTGGCACCACTCACTGTCACCCTTAGTGATTCACTAGGAAAATTTTTGTTTCCTGTCCCTGAATCCTTAGGCTCTGCTGATCTACAGGTCTTAGTTCCAAAAGGAAAAGTGCTCCTACCAGGAGACACAACAATGATTTCATTGAACTGGAAGTTAAGACTGCCACCTGGCCAGAATGGGCTTTTCATGCTACTGAATCAACAGGCACGAAAGGGGATTACTGTTTTGTCTGGGGTGATTGATCCTGACTATCAAGGGGAAATAGGACTGCAACTATACAATAGAGGTAAAGATGAGTTTTCCTGGAATACAGGATATATACCCTAGGGCATCTCTTAGTACTACCATGCCCTGTGGTTAAAATCAATGGAAAACTGCAACATCCCAATCCTGGCAGGACTACCAATAGCCCAGAAACTTCAGGAATGAAGGTTTAGGTCACCCCCACTTGGCAAAGAACCACGGCCAGCTGAAGTGCTTGCTGAAGGTAAAGGGATCAGTGAATGGGTATAGAAGAAGTTAGTGATAAATGTGAATGATGACCACGTGACCAGTTACAGAAATGAGGACTGTGGTTGTATGAATATTTCTTCCATGTTTTTTTATGAGTATGTTTGCATTTGTACATAAGAAAATATCTCGTTTTCCTCTTATCATATGACACAAGTTGTATTGTTCATGTTATAGTATTTAAGTAATAGGATATGAAGTTTAAGAGTGAATGTCACCTAAGGACTTGCACCCTTCTCTGGAGAGATGTAGTGCATTTCTGGTTCTACACAGGGCAGTTGAGTATTGTTAGGTGGAACGTATGTCTGTTATTGTGTTCTATTGGGAAGTAAGCATGTTTCAAGGTGATTCATATAGCTGCAAAGTTGACAAGGGGTGGGCTGTGATGATCAGATTCTTGTGTCAATTTGGTGAAATGATTATGCCCAGTTTTCTAGCCAGGCAAGCACTGGCCTGACCATTGCTGCAAGGATATTTCGTGACTGGCTGATAAACCAAAAGGATGGTCTATTAAGTCATCAGTCAGCTGGTTGCATCTGTGGCTGATTACATCTGCATTCAACTAAGGCATGCCTCACACAATGAGATAGTCCAATCCTCTGAAGGTTTTTAAGGAAGAAAAGAAACTCTTTCATTGCTTCTTCAACCAGCGAGCCTCTCCTGTGGAGTTCGTCCAGATCCTTCATTGGAGTTGCCAGCTTCATAGCGTGCCCTATGGATTTTGGACTCTTTTATTCCCAGGGTTGCTTGTGGCACCTTTATAAATCTCATGCTTACAGATGTCTAGTGTTGGTTCTGTTTCTCTGGAGAAACCCAACTAACTAATCCAATTTGACTCTATAAGTAAAGGAAATTGGACAAAGGAAGGAGCAGGAAGCCAGAAGTAACCAAACCCAGAAGAGAAAGAAGACAGTGCCCTGTGATAGGAAAGCCAAGGAACCCAAGGATTACTGACTGGAAGGAAGCAAGCCTTCCAACCTCTGAAACCATGAGATGAGACATTCCCATCCTTAAAGGTAACCAATTTTGTGGTATTTTTCATGCCATCCTGGAAGCTAAGACTGTCTTCTAAGACAGTTTGAAGAGAAACACACATAACTTAGTTTAGGACAGGATTTCTCAACTTCATCACTAATGACATTTGGGGCTAGTTGATTTTTTATTATGTGGGAGTGGTCTATGCATTGTAGGAAGTTTTAGAGCACCTTTGGCCTCTACTCATTACATGCCAGTAGCATCTGCCCAGTAGTGACAGCTGTCTCCAGACATTGTCAAATAGTGAAACATCTCTTGGGAGTTAGGGGAATTGCCCACCCCACCCCAATCCAGTTGAGAACTACTGGCTTAGGGTTTAGGAATCTTTTGTCCTTTGAAGTGGTGGAGGTGCAGCCAGAAGCACCTCCTTGGTATAAGTATCCTTGTACCAATCCTTTTGACAAATAAATCACCTCTAATTGCCAACTGCTTCTGAAATATTTATTTCCCAAGCAATATTCTCACGTTCTGTACTTTCCTCTGACATGTTTCTTCCCTCTAGGCAGTTGGCAGAGTTGGCTTCTCTGTGCTTCTCCCCTTGGGCCACACAGAGGGCCATTAGGGAGCTGTACTTGCATGCTTGGAATGATAGTCACCTCTGCAGGGCAGCAGGCTGCCTGCCTCAGAATCAGCACAAGTGGGGCAACTTGGTGGAAATGCACATTTTTGAGCACAGAATATTGAATCAGAACACATGAGGGTGGACCTGCAATTTGTATTTTTACCAAATTCCTTAGGTGAATCTGATGTACTCCATGTTTGGGATGTACTGGCTTAGAAAACTGAAAACAACATGAAAATTAAATGTCATTGTTTCTAGTCTTTAGATATATTAAAGAAGAACTGGGTCACAATTATACTTCAAAGTTGGACATGCTAAAAATAGCCACAGAAGTGTTTCATCTAGATCTGGTAAGGATTTGTACAAATAGCAGCTGATAATAATTACAGCTATATTCCATGGGCTAAATGTCATGCTCTGAAATAATTGCTTGGAATATGTAGCTGATAAGCTGGATTTCAGATTTTAGGGTGTGTACAACTCCTCTTCTTTATGACTGCTTACCTGCTTGCTGGGGGACTTGAGATAACTTTTCAACCTCTTTGATATACTGTAAAATGGGGAAAATGGTGGTACTTCTCTTATAGGTTTAGGATGGCAATTAAAATAGACAATGTATGCAAAATGTTTAACAGAGTCTGAGTCAAGTAAGGACATATTAAATGTTAGTTGTTGTTATTATATTAATTTTAGAAGGTGTAAATAATACTGAAGCAGAATTCAAACCCAGAGGGTGTTTGCCTTCAGAGGTCTTTCTTATGATAAATATGTACCTTTTTTTTAGAATGTCAGACTTGACATAAGAGTGGATCCTTAATTTTGATGCCAGAAATTGTGCTGACAAAGCTTTGATGCATGTCCCAGTTTTAAAATGGAAATTCTTATGTTCCAGGAACCTTCTCAGTCCTGGGCAAACCAGGATGGTGGGTTTCCACAAATCAATGTACCTGCATACTCTTTTCATGAGTATAGAATGGAAATCTCACCTAAATCTGATGATGATGGTGATGATAACTCAAAAATAAATGGTCCCACCCAGTAGAATTATAAACAACATTTCACCAGAATGTTGAAACTTGTAGCATGCTTTCACATCTATCCAGAGAAGCCCACAGCTTCCTGGCTAAATAAATGTTTCCCATAGACTGCCTGTATCAGGCTTCTTTGCCTGTCCAAAATTCTGATGTAGGAGGTTCATAGTTGGGCCCAGAAAAGTGCCTTTTAAATAGATATTTCAGGAGACTCTGGCACAGGCACTGTGAAGCAGTAGGGTGCAGGAGGTGATTTGGATAAGCACAAGGATTAGGGAGTAGGCCAGATTAGAAGAATGAGTTTTGTGTAAAGTCAAATGTTTTTGCTCCAGAAACTTGACTTTCTTCCCCAGATTCCAGGAATCTTAATTGGATATGATTCTAATCATTTGGGCATTAACTCCATTGGTCCCCTCAGCAAAATGTTGATTTAGAATCAATTAGACTTTGAACATGACTTATAGTTATTACTAGGCAGGTCCTGACTCAACAGGCACTGCAGATGTCACTTCTGGTAGTCTCCTCGGGTGATGATTGTTTGGGAAAACCCACTAAGATGATTCCACTCATGATCGAAATAGGAACATTGGGCTATTTTTATTTTAATCTCTAAGAGCTCTGCCTTGTTGCAGAAGAAGTTTGTTTGCAATGGGACTCATCCATTGAGAAAATACTATTGCCTACCAGGCATGGTTCTAAGGGCTTTCCATATTTCCCTCATTTAATCTTCAAGCCTTGTTGGGTAGCTGATGGCTGGTTAGCTGATGGCTGGGGATAAGTGGCCATACTGAGTCAGTCACACAGACACAGAGCACACAGCACACGACTGAGGGGTGAGTGTAAGGCATCTGCTTTATTGAGGAAGTGCACAGGTTTATATAGGCTGGGAACATGCAGGGACACGTGTCAGGCTGGGATTGGTCACCGTTGTTGCTAGGGCAGAGGGCAGATTTCTGGGATTGGTCACCGTTGTTGCTAGGGTGGAGGGCAGATTTCTGGGATTGGTCACCGTTGTTGCTAGGACGGAGGGCAGATTTCTGGGATTGGTCACCGTTGTTGCTAGGGCGGAGGGCAGATTTCTGGGATTGGTCACCGTTGTTGCTAGGGCGGAGGGCAGATTTCAGGTCAGCCATTTTGTGTTGCCTTGCATCAGCCATGGCAGCCATGTTAGTGATATTTTATGGCTTCTCCAACAATTCCTCCTTTTTTGTTTTTTAGCTTTCTGGGTAACTGTGCCTGTCTTAGGTTGCCCCCTCCGGAGGTCTTACCCATCTTTGGCTACCAGCTAAGCCACTGGAAGTGAGGGGCAGCAGCACCTGTCTTAGGTTGCCTCCCCAGGAGGTCTTACCCATCACTGGCTGCCTGCTGATCTGATCATCACACAGGAGGACTGAGATGTGCAAATTAGGTTGGCTATAATGGAGGCCATGGAGATGCAGGCGATGCAACTTTATGACAAAGCCAAAACCCAGACAATGGGAATGCATGCAGGAGGGGGTAAGCCAGAAACCACCTGTGTTCGGGAGGGTGATGGGGGCCCCAAGGAGCCCGAGGACTTCCTTGGGACTCAGGGGTACACAGCAGCTGGTGGGAGAGCAGAGGGGAAGGGTGCACAGGGGGTTGTTGACGGTAGCTTGTGATAAATTTCTCCAGGGCTTGATCTTCTTTTAGCCGCTTCTGCAATGTGTCTTAAACAAGCGATTTAGCAACAGGCCTTTAAGCTAGGGGGTTTGTCATACTTTGGTTACAGCATCATCGCACATAGAGCTAGGGGAAGGAATAGGTTGGTATTGCTGCATAAGCACCATAAGGTGGAGAGCATTAACTTGTGCTTTAATGAAAGCTAGCAGGCGCTTAATTACACGTGGGCCTATAGATATCAGGAGAAGGAGGATGAAAAGGGGTCCCAGAATAGAAGAGATTAGGGTGGTTAGCCATGGGGATCTATAAAATAATTGTTGGTACCAGATCTCTTGGGCGTCCCGCTCATGCTTACGGGTCGCAAGTCCTTCCCTGAGTTTGGTCATGGACTCCTTAATTACACCGGAATGGTCAGCATAAAAGCAACATTCCTCACCTAAAGCGGCACAGAGCCCTCCTTGCTTGAGGAAAAGCAGGTCTAAGCCTCTCCTGTTTTGGAGAACGACTTCTGACAGGAACGTAAGGGATTTTTTGAGGTGGGTGATGGAGCTTTCAATGCGGGTTAGGTCTTTGTCCACCGCAGCTCTTAAGCTGGAGAGGCCCTGTTATTGGAGGGTGATAGAGGTGATGCCAGTGCTTAGGCCAGCTACGCCGAAAAGAGAGGCAAGAGTAACGGCTGTGACGAGTTCTCTTTTTTCTCTTAGCGTGGCTGGAAACCACGCATCCCAGTATTGATAAAGGTCCTCTTCTTTATGGAAGAGGACATGGGGCAGCACAGTCACTAAGACACACATTTCTCCCGTCTCCGTGAGGGCCTTTTTCGCTATACATGGGGTAAGCCCTGTGGAAGAGCATAGCCATTTTGCCCCTACTGGGGGAATATAGTATTCACCGTGTGACGGAGAGGACGATTGAGCACAGACCTTATTTAGGGAGGCAGAGATGTTGCCAATGCAATGCCCAGAGTGAAGAACGGATTGCATGGTGAGACAGATTTTTTTGTTAGTCCAAGGACATTGGGAGGGATTGTCCTCATCAGAAGTAGTAAATGAGGCATTAACAGCTATGACATCATAATAAGGGGGCTGGGCAGTGACACACAGCCAACAACTGCGAGTAAGGTTAGGAAAGGAGGAGTTTAATGAAAGGAAGGCTGCTTGGAGCATTGGCCAGAGTGGGGTAGAGGGAGGGGGGGCAGAGGAAGAGCTTGTTTTGTTTAAGGGCGATAGTGGTGAGATGGGAGTGGGATTGGGAGAAGGAACAGCCTGAAGAGGGGGTATGAGTACTCTGCTGGGTCCAGTGGCAGATGTCTGCTGCATTGCTTCTTTTTTATTACGATAAGACCCCCCGGGTCAACCCCATCCAAATAATATCTGATGATCATGTTCGGCTGATCATCCAAGATGGGTCAGTAGGGAGTTGTACGGTAAGGTTAAGTTTTTCACAGTTTGATTTATCGTATAGATGACTGATGGAGTGGTTGTGGGGTTTGCATCCAAAAGGGGCCCGTGTTAGAGTTAGGTAATGATCAGTGGAGGGAGGTTTCCAAGTAGTGGCTAGTGTTTCACACCCCCAATATGCGCAGTAGTTTTGGTTGGGAGCATTGCAATACCGTTTACCAGGGTTTGAGGATGGGCACATGTAGTATTGGACTTTGTTAAGGCATGGTGTGCCCTCTGGAAGCAAAACTAGATCACAGGCATAAACAATGAAGGAGGAGCGGCCTGCTCCTCCTTCATCAGTGGTATGAATGATTTTGGAATCTTCCCATCGTGCTAAGGTCCATTTCCAAGGCTGGTGGGGGTTGGAAGGGAAGGGTGTATATTGGAGGGAGGCATCGGGGAGAATCAGAAGCAAAAACAAGAGGAGAGAGAATGGTGAGAAGGGTGAAGAAAACACTTGAGGTTCATGTTGATGCAGGGTTTGCGGGAGATCGTCCATTAGACATGGCAGGCTTTGTCAGCCGACTGGGGATCCAAAGGGGCTGGTCTGTGTTTTCTGGAAAGACACAAGCAAAACCTTGCCCTTGGGTTAAGAGTGGGTGTGGACCCTTCCACGCGTTTGTGAGTGGGTCCCTCCACGTAACCAGAGAGACGGGTGTAGGCGCCTCCCAAAGGCTGGCCCAGTGCTTTACCACAGGTGAGCACCAGTGAGTGTCAAAGGTCAGAAAGTTTAAGGTGATGAGGGCATTGTTGAGACAATCTCGGGGGCACCCTGCTGGGAATTGCTCCTTCAGTTTTTTAGTTGCTGTTTAAGTGTATGATGTGTGTGCTCAACTATGGCTTGTCCCTGGGGGTTGTAGGGAAGGCCAGTTTTGTGAGTTATGTGCCAATCAGCGCAAAACTGCTGGAAAAGCCCTTGATGAGTAACAAGGCCCATTGTCTGTTTTTATAGCCCATGGCACCCCCATAGTATTGAATGCCTGGAGGCAGGTGGAGATGACATGTTTTGCCTTTTCTCCAGAGAGGGCGGAAGCATGGACAAATTTGGGGTATGTGTCCACAATGACATGGAGATACTTGAACCTACCAAAGCCAGGGAAGTGTGTAACGTCCATTTGCCAGATGGCATTAGGTCGTAGGCCACGTGGATTTACTTCCTGTGGTTGTAGCGGACCTATCGGAAGGAGGGGCCCACACTGAGCACAAGTACATGTGAGGTGTTTGCACTGTTGCGCAGAAAGTGAGGGGAAAAGCTGTTGAAGGGATTGTGCTGACGTGAAATTTAGCATGGAGTACATGAGCCTGGTCGATGTCGGAGCTCAAGACATGGACCATGAGCGCCGAGTCCATGGCAGCATTACCCTCAGCGAGGGGTCCGGAGAGCTCAGTGTGTAACCGAATGTGCTGGATGAACCAGGGAAATGCACGGTTTTCCAGGAGGTCTCTCATGGCAATAAGCATGTCGTCTTGGAGAGACATCTTGTTTTTAAGAACCGCATGTGGCAGTGCCCTGACAGTTTGGGCTGCATATGCACTATCTGTGAAGATGTTTAATGAGGAGTTTTGGTGGTGAAGGAAAACCAAGAGGAGGACATAAAGCTCCCCCTGTTGTACTGAGCCGGAGTGTGGGTGTACCTCAACAGTATTTGGAGTACCGGCTTGCTTAAAAACAATAGAGCTGTGAGTTCTGTTTGCATCTGTAAAAGCAAGGAGGGCAGTGGGGATGGGCTTGGAGGTGGGAAATGCTTGTGAGCTGAGAATAAAGGGAAGAAAGGTCATGGATGTGATGAGTTTGTGTTTGGGCAGGTGATTGTCTATTTTCCCAGTGTAGCCGGCAAGGAGAATTTGCATGTTGAGGTCGGATTGGCAAAGGTGATTAATTTGTTCCATAGTAAAGGGGAGAACTAATGTATCGGGCTCTAAGCCGAACATACAGACAGCTGTGGTCCGAAGTTTTCTTCCAAGAATACAGACTGTGTCCCGGTAAGGAGTGATCTTTCCCAGAGAAGTGAGTGCCAAATGCACCCAGAAAAGCGGCCTATCCTGGTAAAGGAGACCTGTAGGTGTCCCTGGAGTATTGATGACTAGGGCCAAGAGAGGGCACTCTGGTTGGAATCGGACGAGGCTCATGGCCTTGATTTTGTCATTTATAAGGGATATATGCACATTCGTGCGGGGTCACTAAGAGTATGGTAGCTGGAGGGGTTGGAATCTCCCTCTAGAAGTTCAAACAGGGGCCTAAGTTCATGAGTAGTGATATTTAAGTGGGGGCACAGCCAATTAATGTCCCGCAGATGCATTGGAGCTCATTAAGGGTGCATCGGTCTGGGAGATCCAACCTAGGGGAGGTGGGTGTGATCTCATCAGTGATGGTGTAGCCCAGGAATGTGAAGGGGGGGCAATGTTGAATTTTGTCAGGTGCAACGGCAAGCTGTAGCTGTTTAAAATTGTCAAATAAAGCCGTAAGACAATCCGATAAATGACTTGGGTCTGGGTGGGCCAAAAGGATATCATCCATGTAATGCACCACCTGACAGTATGACAGAAGCGGGTTAGTAGCGACTGAGACATAAATCTGACACATTGCTGGGCTGTTTTTCATTCCCTGAAGAAGGACCTTCCATTGGAACATCTGATGAGGAGTGGCGTTAATTGTAGGGACTGAAAAAGCAAAATAAGGGCGGTCCTCTTCGTGGAAAGGAATAGAAAAGAAACAGTCTTTGATGTCAATGGCAATGATATGGTAGTCGTGTGTAATGGCCAAAGGACGGGGAAGTCCCAGCTGCGGGGATCCGATTTTTTCCATCTGGGTATTAATATTACAGAGGTCATGAATGAAACGCTATTTGCCAGTTTTCTTTTTGATTACAAAGACTGGTGAATTGTGAGGACTGATGGAAGACTCAGTGTGTCCAAGGGAAAGCTGTTCCTGGACAAGGGAGTGCAGGCTGGAAAGTTTTTCTCGAGGCAGCGGCCACTGCTCCATCCAAATAGGGGTGGTTGTTAGCCACTATAACTTGATGGGTGCTGGCTTGGTGACCGAAAATTGGGGCAGACGAGCAGCGGGCTCTATGCTTGGGGGTGAACCACAGGGTGGGATGTAAGAACAGCGTTAAGCTTTGGGAGGACATCCCGGCCCCAGAGTGGGTAAGTTAGACTGGGAAGAACCAGAGGGTTAAACGTGCCTGTGGTTCCATCGGGGTCCACGCAGGTTAGGGGGCTCGAGAGCTGTTGGGCAAGTTTGAGGCCTCCAACACCCTGCACTAAGGGTCCTGACTTAAGCTTCCATGAGGGGTTGATATCTTGGGGCCGAAGGATGGAAACGTCGGCCCCTGTGTCAAGTTGACAAGTAATGGCTTTGCCCTGAACTGTTAGTGTTAGAAAGGTTTTGCTTTGCATGATGGGAATAGCCCAGAGAACTGCGGGGGAGCGCTCCTCTCTTGGGGGGAGCTGAGAGGTTTGTAGGAGGAGTTGGGGGGGAAGTGTTAAAAGTACACTCACGAGCGTAGTGGCCGGGCTGATGGCATCGATAACAGGTTCTAGGCCCTTTGGGGGAATGACGATGTTCTATAAGGGTGGCAGCAAGAATGGAGGCGCCATCTTGAGCTGGGAGGCAGCATCGAGAGATGGAGTGTTAGTAGGGGGAAGAGGAGGGAGAGAGGGAGGGGCAGAAGGAGGGGAAATGAGATCAAAGGAGAGGGAGCAGGTTGCAGCGGCCTAGAGGGCTTAGGAGGAGCAGGGGGAGGGGCAACCATGGCGGCGGTGGCCGCAGAGGGTGAGGGTAAGGAAGGATATAGCGAAGCCACCGCAGAGGAAGAGAACAGTTTGTATGGAGGCAGGGAACGCTTGGGTTCGGAAAGGGGAGGCTTGGGTTCAGAAGCGGATGGAGGATTGGGCATGGAGGTGGGCAGTGGAGAGGATGAAGCCGTCATGGCAGGCGAAAGTGAAAGCGCCTCAGAAGGGGCTCCTGTGAGGCATGCATATATTGCTAGGAGGGTGGGAGTAAGGCCCAAACGAAAGGTTTTTCCCTCCTGTTCCTCAGTGGCACGAATGCGCTGAAGGAGTTTGGACCAAGTATTTGGGTCCCATATTGAGGCCTTTTTGAGCCAGGGGTTAGATCACGTAAGGACTTCCCAGTACTTGGGCACATTTTTTTCAGAGATTTTAACCCGCCTTGCGGCCAATAAGGCGTGGAGGGTTTGAGCCTGAGGCATGAAATCAGAAGAGGGAGTATTACCCATGATAAGGAGAATTTAGAGGGGGCAGTATGCACAGAGAAACTGCCGAGGGGGCCACTTACCAAGACAGGGGTGGCTGTCACTGAGAGCCACTGAAGGGGGCGGCTATCACGGAGAATCGCCAAGGGGGCGGCTGTCATGGAGAACCACCAAAGGGGGTGGTTATCACGGAGAATTGCCAAGGGGGTGGCTTTCACGGAGAACTGCTGAAGGGGGTAGTTATCACGGAGAACCGCCGAAGGGGGCGGTTATCACGGAGAATCGCCAAGGGGGTGGCTCTCATGGAGAACCACTGAAGGGGTGGTTATCATGGAGAATCGCCAAGGGGGTGGCTCTCACGGTAGTCACCGCCGAAGGGGGTGGTTATCACGGAGAACCGCTGAAGGGGGCAGCTATCACGGAGAACCGCCAAAGGTGGCAGCTGTCACGGAGAACCGCCGAAGGGGGTGGTTATCATGGAGAACTGCCGAAGGGGGAGGTTATCACAGAGAATCGCCAAGGGGGCGGCTCTCACAGAGAACCACCAAAGGGGGCCGCTCTCACGGAGAACCGCCGAAGGGGGTGGCTATCACGGAGAACCGCCAAGGGGGGCAGCTGTCATGGAGAACCACCGAAGGGGGCGACTATCACGGAGGACCACCGAAGGGGGCGGCTCTCACGGAGAACTGCCAAAGGGGAGGGGGTGGCCCCACACTGGGCGCCACTTGTGGGGTAGCTGATGGCTGGTTAGCTGATGGCTGGGGGTAAGTGGCCATACTGAGTCAGTCACACAGACACAAAGCACACAGCACACGACTCAGGAGACAACCCTCAGGGATGAGTGTAAGGCGTCCGCATTATTGAGGAAGTGCACAGGCTTATATAGGCTGGGAACATGCAGGGACACGTGTCAGGCTGGGATTGGTCACCGTTGTTGCTAGGGCGGAGGGCAGATTTTTGGGATTGGTCACCGTTGTTGCTAGGGCAGAGGGCAGATTTCTGGGATTGGTCACCGTTGTTGCTAGGGTGGAGGACAGATTTCTGGGATTGGTCACCATTGTTGCTAGGGCAGAGGGCAGATTTCAGGTCAGCCATTTTGTGTTGCCTTGCATCAGCCACGGCAGCCATGTTAGCAATATTTTATGGCTTCTCCAACAAAACCTAAGATATATTGCTGTTCTCATGTTTCAGATGGAAACTTAGGGACAGAAAGAAAGGTTGAGTTATTTGCACTTAGGCCATATAATTAGTAAACAGCCAAATTTAAAGACATGAAAATGATGTATTATTTAAATATATCTGTAAATTGTTTGACATATTGGGAAGTGGGGTGTTTGTTGAAACTAGGTGGGTTTTTATGGGCTGTTTTGACCAATAGAGTATGGGAGAAGTAACCTGATATGACTTCCAGGCTAGGTTATAGTAAGCAATTCAGCATCTGTCTTGCTTACTCTATACTCAGTCTTGCAGCTTCCGGGTACCAAGTAAATTGTCCAGCTGTCAGAGGAACCACTGTGTTGGGAGGGGACTCAAAACTAGCCCACGCAAAGAGACCATATGGAGAAGCCCTGAGACTACCTGGAGAGAGAAGGAGATGCCAGAACAGCAGCCCCAGAGACCATCTGCCTGAATCCAATGGGGAGACTGTCCCGCTAAGCCCTTTCTGAATTCCTGACCGACCAAAACCATGAGAGAATAATAAAATGTAATGATTTTAATTTTTTTAAGCCACTGAGTTTTAGAGTAATTTGTTTTACAGAAATGGTAACCTGAACGCACAGGCAGGTTTCTGTTCTTAGCCATTGCATTGTGTGGCCTCTGGAGAGAAGACCAGGGACTAGAAAAATGAAATCCCTCCTTCTCTGGGCCTTACATGTGGGGAAGAAACACTTGCCGTGACTTACATTTACTTTGAAAGTCTCACAAAGATTAGGTTAAGAGTGAGTTAAAAGCCTTCTTTTCTTTTTCCTCTGAAAGCACTACAAGTTTAGAGGGTATATTGCTAAGGATATAAGTTTGGCTGCAGTGGCAAAGACTCGAAGTTTTAGCAGCTGAATAAAGATAGTTGTTCATTTCTCACTCATGTCGAGTGTGGATATAAGCAGACAGGGGTTTGATGTAGCAGGTTCATTGTTTCAGAGTCCCCAACTCCCTCTATCTAGTCTTCCTTATCTCATGGTTTGCCCCGTCTGCATGTTCCCCCTTGGACTACCAGGGCACTGGAATTCTTGCCAGAGGGTAGAGGAAAGGAAGAAAGGAAATCCATGCCTTCCTTTAATGGTGTGTTTAGAATTAATTCCACTGGACAAAAATTAGTTAATGGCAAATTCAACTGCAAAGGACTATGGGAAGTGTAGTTTTATTCTAAGTAGACCATATTTGTTAAAATTTGGGAGTTCTATTAAAGAAAAGGGAAGATACATGTTAAAGGAAAATCTTCACTCTCTCATGGTGGTTGATAGAAACTCATGGCCAAAGGGAGACATGACAGAAACAGGAAAGGCTGAGGATTTCATGTCCCTCTTTTTTTTTTTTTTTTAAATATTTTTATTGCTAAAAGAAAACAAGATACAGGCATGAACAGTCTTAACACATGAACATTCCATACTTGGTGTACAATCAATGGCTCAAAATATTGTCACATAGTTGTATATTCATCACCATGATTATTTCTTAGAACATTTACATCATTCCAGGAAAAAAAAAAAAGAAAAAAAGAAAAAACTCATACATACCATACCCCTTACCCCTCCCTCTCATTGACCACTAGTATTTCCATCTACCCAATATATTTTAACTTTGTTCCCCCTAGTTTTTTCTACACCCCTTACCATTCCCTTTCATTAATCATTAGTATTTCAATCGACTCAATTTATTTTAACATTTGTTCCCCCATTATTTATTTATTTTATCCATACTTTTTACTCATCTATCCATACCATAGATAAAAGGAGCATCAGAAACAAGGTTCTCACAATCACACAGTCACATTGTGTTCTAGTTTGCTAGCTGCCAGAATGCAACACACCAGAGATGAATTGGCTTTTAATAAAAGGGGATTTATTTTGTTAGTTCTTCAGAGGAAAGGTAGCTAACTTTCCACTGAGGTTCTTTCTTACATGGGAAGGCACAGGATGGTCTCTGCTGGTCTTCTCTCCAGGCCTCTAGGTTCAGACAACTTTCCCCTGGGTGATTTCTTTCTGCATCTCCAAAGGCCTGGGCTGAGCTGCAAGGGCAGAGATAAGGTATGATGAGCTGCTTGGGCTGTGCTACATTGTGCTCTCTCATTTAAGTACCAGCCAGTTAAGTCAAACGGCATTCATTGCAGCAGGCACGCCTCCTAGCCAACTGCAGATGTAAATCAGCAACAGATGAGGTTCATGTACCATTCTCATGTCCACAGCAACAGGACTAGGTGCCTTCACCTGGCCAAGTTGACAACTGAATCTAACTATCACACACTGCAAAAGCCATATCATTATATGTTCTAGTTTGCTAGCTGCCAGAATGCAGTATACCAGAAATGGAATGGCTTTTTAAAAGGGGAATTTAGTAAGTTGCAATTTTACAGTCCTAAGGCTGAGAAAATGTCCCAATTAAAGCAAGTCTATAGAAATGTCCACTCTAAGGCATCCAGGGAAAGATACTTTGATTCAAGAAGGCTCATGAAGTTCAGGGTTTCTCTCTCAAGTGAGAAGAGACATGGCGAACACTGTCAGGGTTTCTTACTCATCTGGAAGGGCACGTGGCAAACACAGCATCATCTGCTAGCTTTCTCTCCTGGCTTCCTGTTTCACAAAGCTCCCCAGGAGGCATTTTCCTTCTTCATCTCCAAAGGTCACTGGCTGGTGGATTCTCTGCTTCTCATGGCTACATCGTCCTGCTCTCTCAAAATCTCTCTCATTCTCCAAAATGTTTCCTCTTTTATAGGATTCCAGTAAACTAAACAAGACCCACCCAAATGGGTGGAGACATGTCTCCACCTAATCCAGTTTAACCACCACTCTTGATTGAATTACATCTCCAGGGAGATGACCTAATTATAGATTCAAACATACAGTACTGAATAGGGATTAGAAGAAACGCCTGCCTTTACAAAATGGGATTAATATTAAAACATGACTTTTCTAGGGAGTATACATCCTTTCAAACCAGCACATTATACAGTCATCTTCAAGAAACATGGCTACTGGAACACAGCTCTACAGTTTCAGGCACTTACCTCTAGTCTCTCTAATATACCTTAAACTAAAAAAGGGATATCTATATCATGCATAAGAATAACCTCCAGGATAACCACTCGACTCTGAACTCTCTCAGCCACTGACACTTTATTTTGTTTCATTTTTCTCTTTTCTCTTTTGGTCAAGAAGGTTTTCTCAATCCCTTGATGCTGAGTCCCAGCTCATTCTAGGATTTCTGTTCCACATTACCAGGGAGGTTTATAGCCCTGGGAGTCATGTCCCACCTAGAGATGGGGAGGGAGGACCAATTGTGAGAATATTTGTCCAAGATTTATTTGGAGGTAAGTCTAAGAGCTGGAAGGGAGGAAAGAATAATGAAGGCAGCAGCAGCCAGTCTTTCTGAAACTATTCAAATCCATGTAGACCCTTGGGGATTCCATTGCCTACAAGTAACAGGAAACTTGATTAATGGTCAAGTCAAACTTTAAAATAATTGTGATTGATTACACAAGAAGTCTAGACATAAGTAAACTGTCTTTGGAAATCTAATGCTTAATGTGTCATCAGAGTCTAGGTTTCTCCCATTTTTCTACTCCAACTTACTTTACACATGGGATTTTTTTAATTAAAGAAAAAAAGAAATTAACCCAAAATTTAGAGATCATTCCATTCTACATATGCAATCAGTAATTCTTAACATCATCACATAGATGCATGATCATCATTTCTTAGTACATTTGCATCGATTTAGGAAAAGAACTAGCAAAACAACAGAAAAAGATATGGAATGTTAATATAGAGAAAAAATAAAAATAATAATAATAGTAAAAAAAGGAAAAAGAAAAAAAAAGACAAACAAACAGACAGACAAAAAAAAAACCCTATAGCTCAGATGCAGCTTCATTCAGTGTTTTAACATAATTACATAACAATTAGGTATTATTGTGCTGTCCATTTGTGAGTTTTTGTATCTAGTCCTGTTGCACAGTCTGTATCCCTTCAGCTCCAATTACCCATTATCTTACCCTATTTCTAACTCCTGCTGGATTCTGTTACCAATGACATATTCCAAGTTTATTCTCAAATGTCAGTTCACATCAGTGGGACCATACAGTATTTGTCCTTTAGTTTTTGGCTAGACTCACTCAGCATAATGTTCTCTAGGTCCATCCATGTTATTACATGGTTCATAAGTTTATTCTGTCTTAAAGCTGCATAATATTTCATCGTATGTATATACCACAGTTTATTTTGCCACTCGTCTGTTGATGGACATTTTGGCTGTTTCCATCTCTTTGCAATTGTAAATAACGCTGCTATAAACATTGGTGTGCAAATGTCCGTTTGTGTCTTTGCCCTTAAGTCCTCTGAGTAGATACCTAGCAATGGTATTGCTGGGTCATACGGCAATTCTATATTCAGCTTTTTGAGGAACCGCCAAACTGCCTTCCACAGTGGTTGCACCATTTGACATTCCCACCAACAGTGGATAAGTGTGCCTCTTTCTCCACATCCTCTCCAGCACTTGTCATTTTCTGTTTTGTTGATAATGGCCATTCTGGTGGGTGTGAGATGATATCTCATTGTGGTTTTGATTTGTATTTCTCTAATGGCCAGGGACATTGAGCATCTCTTCATGTGCCTTTTGGCCATTTGTATTTCCTCTTCTGATAGGTGTCTGTTCAAGTCTTTTTTCCCATTTTGTAATTGGGTTGGCTGACTTTTTGTTGTTGAGTTGGACAATCTCTTTATAAATTCTGGATACTAGACCTTTATCTGATATGTCATTTCCAAATATTGTCTCCCATTGTGTAGGCGGTCTTTCTACTTTCTTGATGAAGTTCTCTGATGCACAAAAGTGTTTAATTTTGAGGAGTTCCCATTTATTTATTTCCTTCTTCAGTGCTCTTGCTTTAGGTTTAAGGTCCCTAAAACCACCTCCAATTGTAAGTTTCATAAGATATCTCCCTACATTTTCCTCTGTTTTATGGTCTTAGACCTAATGTTTAGATCTTTGATCCATTTTGAGTTAACTTTTGTATAGGGTGTGAGATACGGGTCCTCTTCCATTCTTTTGCACATGGATATCCAGTTCTCTAGGCACCATTTATTGAAGAGACTGTTCTGTCCCAGGTGAGTTGGCTTGACTGCCTTATCAAAGGTCAAATGTCCATAGATGAGAGGGTCGATATCTGAGCACTCTATTCGATTCCATTGGTCGATATAGCTATCTTTATGTCAATACCATGCTGTTTTGACCACTGTGGCTTCATAATATGCCTTAAAGTCAGGCAACGCGAGACCTCCAGCTTTGTTTTTTTTCCTCAAGATGTTTTTAGCAATTCGGGGCACCCTGCCCTTCCAGATAAATTTGCTTATTGGTTTTTCTATTTCTGAAAAATAAGTTGTTGGGATTTTGATTGGTATTGCGTTGAATCTGTAAATCAATTTAGGTAGGATTGACATCTTAACTATATTTAGTCTTCCAATCCATGAACACGGTATGCCCTTCCATCTATTTAGGTCTTCTGTGATTTCCTTTAGCAGTTTTTTGTAGTTTTCTTTATATAGGTTTTTTGTCTCTTTAGTTAAATTTATTCCTAGGTATTTTATTCTTTTAGTTGCAATTGTAAATGGGATTCATTTCTTGATTTCCCCCTCAGCTTGTTCATTACTAGTGTATAGAAATGCTACAGATTTTTGAATGTTGATCTTGTAACCTGCTACTTTGCTGTACTCATTTATTAGCTCTAGTAGTTTTGTTGTGGATTTTTCCGGGTTTTCGACGTATAGTATCATATCGTCTGCAAACAGTGATAGTTTTACTTCTTCCTTTCCAATTTTGATGCCTTGTATTTCTTTTTCTTGTCTAATTGCTCTGGCTAGAACCTCCAACACAATGTTGAATAATAGTGGTGATAGTGGACATCCTTGTCTTGTTCCTGATCTTAGGGGGAAACTTTTCAATTTTTCCCCATAGAGGATGATATTAGCTGTGGGTTTTTCGTAAATTCCCTCTATCATTTTAAGGAAGTTCCCTTGTATTCCTATCCTTTGAAGTGTTTTCAACAGGAAATGATGTTGAATCTTGTCAAATGCCTTCTCTGCATCAATTGAGATGATCATGTGATTTTTCTGCTTTGATTTGTTGATATGGTGTATTACATTAATTGATTTTCTTATGTTGAACCATCCTTGCATACCTGGGGTGAATCCTACTTGGTCATGATGTATAATTCTTTTAATGTGTTGTTGGATATGATTTGCTAGAATTTTATTGAGGATTTTTGCATCTATATTCATTAGGAAGATTGGTCTGTAGTTTTCTTTTTTTGTAATATCTTTGCCTGATTTTGGTATGAGGGTGATGTTGGCTTCATAGAATGAATTAGGTAGTTTTCCCTCCGCTTCAATTTTTTTGAAGAGTTTGAGGAGAGTTGGTACTAATTCTTTCTGGAATGTTTGATAGAATTCAGATGTGAAGCTGTCTGGTCCTGGACTTTTCTTTTTAGGAAGCTTTTGAATGACTAATTCAATTTCTTTACTTGTGATTGGTTTGTTGAGGTCATCTATTTCTTCTTGAGTCAAAGTTGCTTGTTCATGTCTTTCCAGGAACCCGTCCATTTCATCTAAACTGTTGTATTTATTAGCATAAAGTTGTTCATAGTATCCTGTTATTACCTCCTTTATTTCTGTGAGGTCAGTAGTTATGTCTCCTCTTCCATTTCTGATCTTATTTATTTGCATCCTCTCTCTTCTTCTTTTTGTCAATCTTGCTAAGGGCCCATCAATCTTATTGATTTTCTCATAGAACCAACTTCTGGTCTTATTAATTTTCTCTATTGTTTTCATGTTTTCAATTTCATTTATTTCTGCTCTAATCTTTGTTATTTCTTTCCTTTTGCTTGCTTTGGGATTAGTTTGCTGTTCTTTCTCCAGTTCTTCCAAGTCGACAGTTAATTCCTGCATTTTTGTCTTTTCTTCTTTTCTGATATAGGCATTTAGGGCAATAAATTTCCCTCTTAGCACTGCCTTTGCTGCGTCCCACAAGTTTTGATATGTTGTGTTTTCGTTTTCATTTGCCTTGAGGTGTTTACTAATTTCTCTTGCAATTTCTTCTTTGACCCACTTGTTGTTTAGGAGTGTGTTGTTGAGCCTCCACATATTTGTGAATTTTCTGGCACTCCGCCTATTGTTGATTTCCAACTTCATTCCTTTATGATCCGAGAAAATGTTGTGTATTATTTCAATCTTTTTAAATTTGTTAAGACTTGCTTTGTGACCCAGAATATGGTCTATCTTTGAGAATGATCCATGAGCACTTGAGAAAAAGGTGTATCCTGCTGTTGTGGGATGTAATGTCCTATAAATGTCTGTTAAGTCTAGCTCATTTATAGTAATATTCAGATTCTCTATTTCTTTATTGATCCTCTGTCTAGATGCTCTGTCCATTGATGAGAGTGGTGAATTGAAGTCTCCAACTATTATGGTATATGTGTCTATTTCCCTTTTCAGTGTTTGCAGTGTATTCCTCACGTATTTTGGGGCATTCCGGTTTGATGCATAAATATTTATGATTGTTATGTCTTCTTGTTTAATTGTTCCTTTTATTAGTAGATAGTGTCCTTCTTTGTCTGTTTTAACTGTTTTACATTTGAAGTCTAATTTGTTGGATATTAGTATAGCTCCTCCTGCTCTTTTCTGGTTGTTATTTGCATGAAATATCTTTTCCCAACCTTTCACTTTCAACCTATGTTTATCTTTGGGTCTAAGATGTGTTTCCTGTAGACAGCATATAGAAGGATCCTGTTTTTAAATCCATTCTGCCAGTCCATGTCTTTTGATTGGGGAATTCAGTCCATTAACATTTAGTGTTATTACTGTTTGGATAATATTTTCCTCTACCAATTTGTCTTTTGTATTATGTACATCATATCTGATTTTCCTTCTTTCTACACTCTTCTCCATACCTCTCTCTTCTGTCTTTTCGTATCTGACTCTAGTGCTCCCTTTAGTATTTCTTGCAGAGCTGGTCTCTTGGTCACAAATTCTCTCAGTGACATTTTGTCTGAGAATGTTTTAATTTCTCCCTCATTTTTGAAGGACAATTTTGCTGGATATAGAAGTCTTGTTTGGCAGTTTTTCTCTTTTAGTAATTTAAATATATCATCCCACTGTCTTCTAGCTTCCATGGTTTCTGCTGAGAAATCTACACATAGTCTTATTGGGTTTCCCTTGTATGTGATGGATTGTTTTTCTCTTGGTGCTTTCAAGATCCTCTCTTTCTCTTTGACCTCTGACATTCTAACTAGTAAGTGTCTTCGCGAATGCCTATTTGGATCTATTCTCTTTGGGGTGCGCTGCCCTTCTTGGATCTGTAATTTTAGGTCTTTCATAATAGTTGGTAAATTTTCAGTGATAATTTCTTCCATTAGTTTTTCTCCTCCTTTCCCCCTCTCTTCTCCTTTTGGGACACCCACAACACGTATATTTGTGCGCTTCATAATGTCCTTAAGTTCCCTGATCCCCTGTTCAAATTTTTCCATTCTTTTCCCTAGAGTTTCTGTTTCTTTTTGGAATTCAGATGTTCCATCTTCCAAATCACTAATTCTATCTTCTGTCTCTTTAAATCTATCATTGTATGTATCCATTGTTTTTTCCATCTTTTCTACTTTATCCTTCACTTCCATAAGTTCTGTGATTTGTTTTTTCGGTTTTTCTATTTCTTCTTTTTGTTCAGCCCATGTCTTCTTATGTCCTCCCTCAATTTATCGATTTCGTTTTTGAAGAGGTTTTCCATTTCTGTTCGTATATTCAGCATTAGTTGTCTCAGCTCTTGTATCTCATTTGAACTATTGGTTTGTTCCTTTGACTTTGCCATATTTCAATTTTCTGTGCGTGATCCGTTATCTTCTGCTGGTGTCTCAGCATTTAGTCAGATTTCCCTTGGTGTTGGACCCAACAGGTTGAAAGATTTTTCTGTGAAATCTCTGGGTTCTGTTTTTCTTATCCTGCCCAGTAGGTGACGCTCATGGCACTCGTTTGTCTGTGGGTCCCACCAGTAAAAGGTGGTGTGGGTCCTTTAACTTTGGAAAACTCTCTCCATGGGGGAAGTTCGCCAGCCGAAGTGGCTTGGAAGAGTGTCAGCCGGCCCGGGGATCCGAACGCGGGGAGGGTTTGCCAGCCGCCGCAGCCCGGGAGAGCGCCCGTCTGAATCTCCTAGGCGGCCCGGGGCACCAAGCGTGGCGGGAGGGTGCCAGCCGCCGCGGCCTGGGAGAGTGCACTGTTCCCAGCCGGACTGGGAAGCCATGTGTTTGGAAGGAACCCCGGTCACCATTCTCCGCGGCCTTGGGATCTCCGATCCAATTCTCTCAGTTGGTCCGGGGGGCCTCGCGTGGTGGGGGCACCAGCTGCCGCGGCTTGAGGGGACCGCCTGCCCAATTCTGCCAGCTGGTCCGGGAAGGAGGAAGGGAGGGACTCCGGCCGCTTGCTGCCCCAGCCCGGGGAAGCCCGCGCCCCTCAGCAATCTCACTGGATTGGGTTCTCCCAGCCAGTCAGCCATTCCAGAATGGGGTACGCTGTCTTGTTGATCTCTGTCATGGCTCCGGGAGCTGTTCTGTATTGTTTCTACTCCCCTAGTAGCTGTTCTGGAGGAGGAACTAAGACCCGTGCATCTTACTAAGCCGCCATCTTCTCCAGAAGTCCCGGATTTTTACCATTTGGTTTATTTTATTTTTTTTTCATTTTCTTTCAGAATGACCCTAGTTATTTCCATTAATTCCTCATAACACTGTGCTCATAGATGGGCATAAATAAGTTGGGAAGAAACATCTTAATGTGCCTTTTTTTCATTTTATTGGAGGAGAAAAAAAACTTTTCTTGATGTTCTCCTTACATTTTATTGGATGGGGTCATGTTTTGGTTTGCTGAAGTTGACAAAATGCAATATACCAGAAATGGGTTGGCTTTTACAATAGGGATTTATCACCTTACAAGTTTACAGTCTTGAGGCTGCAAAAGTGTCCAGATTAAAGCATCAACAGGACAATATGTTTTCCCCAAAGACTGGCTACAGTGATCCTCAACTCTGTCACATGACCAGGTACATGGTGACTTCTGCTTGTCTCTCCCTTCTGTTGTTGCTTTCAGTTTCTGTTTGTTCCATCTCTCAGCTTATTTGGCTGTTTTTTTTCTCTGTCTTCTATCTTCTTAGAAAGGATTCTAGGAAAGGAATTAAGACCCACCCTGAATGAGGTGGGTCACATCTCAAGGTGAGATCCTACACAACAGAACATCCTATTTACAATGTTCACACTCACAGGAATGGGTTAAATTTAGGAACATGATCTTTTCTGGGGTGCATACAGCTTCAAAACATCACAGGTCACAAGGCTGGGGAGAAGAGGGCAGGTTATGACCTTTGGGTGACTTACTGATGGAAGGTGCCACAATGCCCTGCTTCCCACCTCAAGTCCCTTATCAAAGCTGCTCTTTCAACTAAGGAGAAGAGTCACTGGGAGGAGTTTTCTACCCTCTACACACTTACGGTGACGTCTGAGCTCTAGTATAGATTGGCATCTTGGCATCTGTTCTGCTGACCAATCCCTCATAAAATGTTTATGGTCAGGTAAGAAACAAAAGAGACACAAATAAAAAGAAATAGTTTTAAACTTCTTTGTTAAAAATAAAATTTGGGAAAGGCAAGATTTTATGTAACTGAGGACTCTTCGATTTCTCTTTTTCCTTCCCATAGTGCCTGATATTATGTTCTGAACTGAAATGGAATGGAAATGGAGACCTGACTGAAGGAATTAAACAAAACAAAATATACTCACTAATTTCTCTCAGTCTCCTGAATGCATAAGAAAGAAATGCCCAGTAACTAAGGAATCAAATATAAATAAAAATAAATAATTGTGCAACTTAATGGAAACTTAGGGATGATCTTGAACTGAGATTTTTAACTGGGGCAGGGGATGGGGCACACACTTAGGTAAGTTTTAGCAAAATCTTGGGGGGAAAGTATGTGTTTGTGGAGAATATTTATGATTTTCTGTGTGCCCAGAATATATTCCACATTTTCATGGTAACGATAATGTTTTCTTCAGAAAAATTAGTTTTCTCTAATTTCTGGTAGGGTTATCAATCAAGGCGGATGTCCATCCCCAAGCTAAGAGGCTGATTGTGTGCTCATTGTCTCTCTCTGTGCCCTGGTGGAGAGCAAGGGTAGAACCCAATCATTCCTTCTCTACAAGGCCTTCAGTAATAGAACTGAGAACTATCCTGGCTCAGTTGCCTATACCTAAACTACACCTTACATCTGAAAAAGGTCCCATTTACAATGAACTCATACCTACAGGAATGGATTTAGAATAAGAACATGTTTTTCTGGGCTATAGAACTCCAAGCCACCACACAGTGTCCCTCCCCAAGACTGGGTTTCAGACCTCTTTGGAAAAAGGTGTGGTTGCAGCCCACTGGATGGAAGAGAAATGTTCTGGGTTGTCCATTATAGAGCTCATCCACAGTCATTGGGCAAGCCGAAAACAGCTCTCTAGAGTACCAACAGGCTGAGCTGGTGAGTGGGTGTGCAGTGAAGGTTGGGAAGTCAGGAGCCCAATCTAGGCAGAGTGGCATGTGGCCTGTGGAGGTATGTTGTGTCCATATCAGGTGGGCTGTCTCAAGAGAGGTTGGGGCACAGTCCAAGTGCACCAGGGACTGTAAAATCTGCAATCTGGCGGGCAGTTGCAGCAGAGGGCCATTGGATATATCCCCTATCCTTCCCCCAGCCCAACATGTGATGTTTGCAGTTGTGCAGTAGGAACAAGAAGAAGAAGAAGGAGGCACTGGAACCAGGAGGAGAAGCCCATTCTTCCTACATCATCCCTCTAGCGCTCATTAATAACAAAGCTTAACATTATGTCACCTGGCAAACAGAAATGCTTAAAGGGCGCAGTTCCATTATTGCAAGCAGGTAGTGAAGGATGAATTTGTCAATAAGTTGATAAGTGGCTCACCTAGACTTCCTGAAATTCCCCTGATTTGGGGTCTGATTCTTTAGTTTGCTTTTCATTCTGTAAGCTACTCAATATTTTTCCAATCAATTTACTTTTTGCATAAGTTATCTTGAATTGATTTCTGTTGCTTGCAACTGAAAATCCTGACTTATATAGGATGTACAGTAGGGAACTTCATTCTCAATATTACATACTTTTATATTTTGAAAATGAGAAAGAGAACTATTATTTAGAAACCCAAATTGCAGAAAATTACTCTTAAATTCTTAAAATTATTGTAAATGTTGAGGAAATGCAGACGATAAGCTATCAAGGGTATGGGAGAGAGAGAGGAGGAAATACTTTCCTAAAAGAGACAAATTAAAACAAACAAAATAAACCTTATGTGTGCCCAGGATTTTTCAACCTATCTAAAAATCTGGTCATGGTTTACAAAAAGATAATAAGAAAGTGCTGTAGATCATTGCTTTGCAAACTTTTCTGAGTATACAAATAACCTGGGGATAATATTAAAGTGAAGATTCTGATTCAGTAGATTTGGGGTCCTGCGTTTCTAAGAAGCTTAAGGTAATGCTGATGTTGTGGGTCCTTGGCACACACAGCAGCAAGACAGTAGATAGATTTACAAAAAAAAAAAATGAGTGCCAAGGAAAGTAACTTCTCCAAATCCAAATGGCTAGTTTAGGGACAGAGTCTGAACTAGTAACTCCAAATGCATGCAAATCGCCAAAGATACACATGATGAAAGATCTGAATCAGATATCAATGCACAACAATAAGTGCCAAGATAATTTTTAGGGCAATCTTTGATCCACAGGTTTTGATAAAAGATCACAGAAACTAGAGTTTCCTAATGTTTTATCACTTGCTTACCACTTTCAGAATTTTTGCTACAGCCACATCTTTGGTTGTGTTCCTAGAAGCAGAACCTGAGACAAAGACTGTGTGAGAGTTATTTATTAGAACATGATCCCAGGGAAACTGTTGCAGACCAGGGATTTGTGACAGGGAAGGAGGCCAAGCACGCTTGAAATATGAAACAAAGTCCCACAGAAGGAAACTTTGGTTCAGTCCCTCAGGGCAGCTCTGTGGATTGTGGAGGTCTCACTCAGTCATCTAGAACTGTGCTGTTCAATGTGGCAGCCTCTGGCCACATGTGACCACTGAGCCCTTGAAACAAGCCTGGTCCAAGTCGAATGTGTAGTGTGAAATACACACCAGACTTTGAATATTTTGCACACAAAAAAAGAATGTAATATAACCTCTTTAGTCAGTTTTAAAATTGATTGCATGTTGGTAATATTTTAACAGAATGGGTTAAATCAAATATATGATCAAAATGATTCCACCTCTTTATTTTTTAGTTTTTTAAAGAAAATCTGATTATTAAAAAATTTTGAAGTACACAGATGGATGGCATTATATATCTGCTGGACTATGCATCTGCTGGTCACGGTTTAAGGGCACTGGTTAAGGCCTTTCTAGCTCTCCCTGACCCAAGGCAAACTGGCCTCTAGCAGCCTGAGGGTGCAGGCTGACACGCAGCGGTGAGTGCTGGCTGTGGGAGCAGAAGCTCGCAGGTGGACTGTGTGTAGCAAAATGGGACCTGACATTGCCTGTTACAATTCACATGATACTTGTACCATGACTAAGTTATATTTTTATTTACATGAACTTAAAAAAAAACAACAGAGCTTCATCATATGTAATGGTGTTGGTGGTACCTTGGGCTTGGTGTGTTGGGAACATTTATTTCTAAGCTACATTAAAATAAACACAACTATTAAAATAGAATCATATTTATCGCTGCTCTACCAATGGCACACATTTTGGAGAATTCTGGCAAAAACTAATGCTCGTTAATCTTCAGCAAAGGAATTCTGTTAAAAGAACAGTCGATCATTCTTCAATATGTATAATTATGACTTTCCTCCCTTCAGATTTTATGAAGCCATTTGAATTCCTCCAATGTGTTACTTTGACACTTAATGCGATGCTTATGCAACAATCATAAAAATTAATTATTTTCCTTTTTGAAACTATTTAAAAATCCCCATCCTTGGCCTGCCTTATTGACATCTGCACATTAAAGTGTGACTATGTGTCAACAATAATTTCGCAACAATGAATAAATGTCAAATTAATTTTGTGTCAAAATAGTAATTTGCTTCCTTTCTAATATGTGTAATTATTAATTTTGGGGAAGTGTGCAGAAAATATTAAGTATATTCTCAGAACTGAGGTTTACCCTCTAAAGTGATGCTTACTTTCCTTCTGGAATGTATTACTTGGGAGTTTCCTTTTAAGCAGGCCGGTACTTGGTGTTCAGTACAGTTAGAGAAGTTCATGTCTTTGTGTTTGTGCATGAGTGTGTGCATGTATTTATATGCTTGTGTGTGTGTGAGACCATGTCAGTCAGAGGCGGACCAGGACATCAACTGGAAAGGCTGACTGATGCGGGGAATCGGGATCTCAAAATTTAGGGTCATATTTTATGATTTATACAATTTCCATCTTCCATAATTGTTCAATATATTATGACATGAAACATACATTAAATGATTAAAAATAACTTCTAGTTTTGATAATAAAGGGAATACATGCTAATAAAAAAACAGATTAATCAGAATAGCATAAGTATGAATATTCATTCCACTTCCCAGAAATAATCTCAGCTGACATTTTGGTATATTTTCTTCCAGATTTTCTTCTGTTTCTGTGTGAGTATGTACTACCTAAATATCATCCTATTATATGCACTATGTTGTAATCTATATTTGTATGTAACAAGAAATCATAAATATTTTCCCATGTGAGAAATATTCCACAATCTTTAATGGCTACCTTGGAAGGAAGGTAGACCAGTAGTGTGTTGGATTAGAATGCAGCTTTGGAGTCTTGATTGCATGGGTCTGATCCCTGTTCTATGCTTTTACTAGCTATGGATTTTGGGCACGTTATCTAAATGACTCATACGTCTGTTTCCTTACCTGCGAAAGGTGGAAAGTAACAGTACATTCTTTATAGGGCTGTTATAAAGAGTACATGAGTGAATTTACACTAGTCCCTTGGAACAATGCCTAGCATATTGTAAGTAATCAATAAAAGTTACATAAGATTAATAATGCTGCTGCTGCTGCTGATAATGATAATGATAATTTAATTTAATTACCTAATCTTCTCTGACTACATATTTAGGTTGTTTCCTACATTTTGCTTTCTAAAGTAGTGTTGTGAGGTTAAATGTCATACATGTCAATGTTTATCTCTGATCAGTTTCTTCTGCTGAATTCTTATAAGTGGAAATATTGGATGCAAGAACACAAATGTTTGTAAGTCTCATGACGTATAAATTAGAAGTGTGTTCTAGAAAAATATCAATTTCTGTAACCTATCAGCTGAAATATTTTAAGCACATTTTGCCTGTTAGATGCATTATTATTAATAATACTCATAATATTGTAAAATACTTTTCTTTTGCTAGATGTTTGTGTGTTTTTCCTTTTCCCTGATCTTCACACTTCTTCTAGTATTATCCCCTTATACTGGATGTAAACGACATTCTTTCATTCTTTGTCAAACCAGTTATAGACAAAGTGAATATCATTTAAAGCAATATGGGATCATTGATTTAAGAAGAATAATATGGACATGGGTAAAGTAAAAAGTGAAAGTTCTTTCTCTCACATTAAGTGAAAGTTCTTTCTCTCACATTGTGCTTACCGCAATAACCGCTAACAAGTTGTTTAATATCCTTCTGGACTCTTAACAGAACTCTTTTAAAAATAAAACAGTGAAAAAAAATGCAGTGAGTGAATGAATGTGCTCTTGCTATAAAAAATCCAAACAATGGTCAGACATAACTATGAATACTTATTTATAAATGATATCTTACTATATTTGCTGAATGAAAATGCTTTTTGCATTCAATGGTATATCATGGATAAACTTCCAGTCAGTATACATACATTGACTTGATTTTTTTAAATGGCTGCAAAGCATTCTGTATATTATATGACTCTAATCAAAATTTAATAATCATTTCCTTGTTGATGGACAATTGTCTCCAATTTGTTGATATTGCATATTTGGTACATTTAATATCTTCATACCTATATTTTTATTTGTATGCAGATCATATAGGAATATGAGCTTGTAGGGGTGATTCTTTTATAAATATGTTCCAGTCAGTAAACAAAGATAGGTAAAGTTAAGATTTGTGAGAATATGTTTATATCTCTCTTTCCCCCCCAGAGTTTGTCTGAGGTATCCCAGCATAAGTAGTAAATGTATTTAATTGAAAACAAAAATTAATTAAACAAAAATGCTGCTGACACCCAAATTTCAGTTCTAAAGTCTTATTTACAAACATTCTTTTTTTTTCTGTTTTTGCTGTGAACTTTAATTTTTAACTGTAATCTAAACCATCTTTAAAAGAAATCATTTATCCTGAAGATTTGCTAGGTCCTAATTGCCCAGTTATTTGGATGATGGAATGCCATATCTGGAAAGCAAACTAGTTATCTTTTGAATTTATTTCAACATGCATTATTTAAACCACCAAAGGTGAGAACACTGCATGGATAAAAATGATAAAAAAATGCGATGGATTTAGCATCCCGAGGCTCAGGTTTAGCATTTAGTCATTTTTATTATATGGTTGGGTTGAAAATGCAAAAGAAAACCAGTAAAGGAACTATTAATGCTCCTTGGAGTTTCTGCCTGCCCTCTTGCCCGGAATGGAGGTAATTCTAGCTCAGAAGCTCTTGAATGCTTTACACATAATAGACACCAAGTGTGAAAAGCATGTTCTATATTTTAATGCTGACATCCTCATAGGAAAAACAAATTAAAGATTCAGAATACTTGGCTGTGATTCAGTACCTAAACACTTCCTGGTGCTTTTCAGAATCCCCTAGAGACTCATAAATGCTTCTGTGCTGGAGGTACCCATTGTCACAGCACGCTGAGGCCAGTTTATCAAACTAACGAGCTCAAGAGTGATGCTATTTCCAGGTTCAAATCCATGAGGGAGAGGCAGAGGGAAAAACAACACCAAAATTCCGAGAGAAGGGTAATTCCTAAGGGCCATCCAGGCAAAAAAATTTATTAACTCATGCACACCAAATCTTACCCAGAGTAATATTCTTCAAGGAGATTTTACTCTACAAATCTCACGCTCGTTCCCAAGTCTAAGCATGATGGATAAGATGGTGCAGTTTTTACACTGGGTGATGCTTATTGATCTAGACTTAAAAAAACAGTACTGTACGGCTCTTTTTCACTAACACGATATTTACAAATAACTATGGAACGGTTAGTATTTTTCTCTTGTCAGGTTCCTAATGCTTTTTTACATAAGCAGAAGGGGAAGGAAGTTTTACAATTCATTTAAAGGAACTTTTTCTTTACTTTGGAATTTAAATGACAGGCAAGACTGGGGGAAAATAGTGAGTTTGTGTGTAATTTGTGTCATCAAAACAACTGCTGTATTAGAATCTGAGATACGGCATCAATAGATAATGAGAAAAGAAAATGGAACTTATATAAATGTGTATTTCTTAAAAGCCTTTGCTACCTATTATTTTTCAGCTGTGTAGGCGAAAATTAGAGGCATATGTTGGATACACTTAACGTTGCTAGTAACATATCATATAATTTAAAATGGCAAGTCCATCTTACAGGTTTAGCTCATGCAATGCTGACTCATTTTGAAATTCAATCCATGTTTTAATGGACTATTCAGAGATTGTCAGTCAAACATTGAAAACATTTCTCAGAGGTGACTTTCTACATTTTGGTTTTAATATTCACAACATAACCAAATATGAATTTTCTCAGCTTTAAAAATGGTCCTTTTTACGTGACAAATTTGGTGGCTGCTTCTTTTTCTCCTTCCTACCCCCTTCTTCTTGGATAAATTCACAGAAGTAGGAGAACTTCTCACGTTAATCTTATTGTCTGCACATTTTTCAAATTTTCTTTGGGGCATATTTCAACATTTAATTTGGATGCAGTTAAAAATTTTTATTTCTTGCACTCTTAGTTTTTGTATAAAAAGCAAAGCAGCATATATAAATAATCTTTTAATATTTCTCAGCCTTTATATTTGGGCTTAAAAAGACATTTTTCTTGGAATGGCTTTTTTTTTTCTTTTCAAAGAAAGTCAAGTATATGCATATACCTGTTATGTTCTAAGTTGCATTTTAAAAACTTCAGAATATTATTATTTCTGCTGAGGTGTGAAGTATTTCCTCTTAAAGAGCCACCTATGCGTTTTCGTATGGCCTAGGCTTCAGTAGAGGCATTTTATAAATGATGATGGTGAAATTTATGTATTTGGGTCTTCAGGCCGTAACTAATGCCATTTGGAGCCTAAATAAGAACATTTCCTATCACAACTAAATGGCCATTTATCCTAGCCACATGATCTGCTATTTAGCCTTTAAAAGGCATAATCATCTGCCTATATTCTTATGTCATCAGTAACATCATACAAGAATCAAGAAGCCCAGGGATTTCCTCACCCCAAAATTATATAATTTGCTTATGTATTTATTTATTTATTTTTGCTATATATGGTTTATAAATTTGGCAGAAAGCTTTGGGTTTAAGTTTAGCATAAACTGAGAATTAAAGCCTAGGTTGGCAATCTTTTTTTTTTTTTTTTTTGCTATAATCTGGAAACCAAAATAGTGAAAAACCTCCAGAGAAGCGGATGCTGTTTCTTTGCACTTGAAATATGTTGAGCCAGGCTTCCCTTATCCAGCTGTTCAGCAAAACTACCTAGGGACTTCTTAAGAATATAGATTCTGGGGCTACCTCTATCCCCCCCTCATTCCCCAGAGAATATGATTTGGGAACTTCATTAAATAAAACAAAGCAAAGCAAAACTCTCCAAATGTTTCTGATAATCAGCCAGTGGTGTCTAGTATGGGGTGTGGAAAGAGATGGTTAAAATTAGAAATTGAGGAAATGGAGGGGGTGTTTTTTTTTTTTTTTCTTTTTAATATGAGCAGGCACCGGAAATCAAACCCAGGTCCTCTGGTATGGCAGGTGAGAACTCTACCTGCTGAGCCATTGTGGCCTGCCCTGTTTTTTATTTTTTAAATCACTATACCCATTTTAATACCATTAAGTAAGCATCCTTTCAAGTATTTCTTCCTGATATTCAGCTTCTTCAGATATATTAAGAACCATTTGGCAGTGCCACCCCTAGAGTGTCCTGCGGCCTTTGTTTATTTAAGCAATTTGATTGGAAATATATTATAAAACTCATGGGCCTGTATGAGGTATGGTGATTTATCAATGAAGATTTTGAATAATGGGTAGAGAAGAGTTACTTTTGCATTTGTTTATTGTGCAGCCAGAGCAGGCAAAGATTCTTTCATAGTATTTGGCACCATTGTTTCCTGTTCAGGGCCTGAAACCATCTCTACACATTCTTTACTGCCAAATGCACTGTTCCTGGCTAACTTCATGTCTCCATCCATGAGGACAAGGCAGCTATGTGGTTATTCCTCATGACACCATGCTCTTTGGGACCTGTCGCATCGAGACACCGTGGGCCTTCTTGTCTCCGCAGCTCCCCAGTGTCGTTTATTTGATATTGGGAACATCATCACACTGATGCTGCATTTTCCATCAAACCCACCATTAACACTGGCATGACTGCGCTTCCTTGATGCTGACCACAAATGCAAGGCTTACCCAGAGTATGCGGGAAGACATGAATGATAGATACTTAATTTTTCTGGTCCTGTTGGAGTCGCCATTTGAAATTTTAGATATGCCTGTAGGACAACACATCTTCCAGTCATGTCTTCTCCCGGACTCTTTAGAATATTGACTTCATACCTGCCTTTCACACACTGCTAGCCATGGGGGACAGGGGACAGGCCTTGAGCAGTGAGAGTGTTTCCATTCGCACAAGGCTTAAGATACACAGGAAAGCACATCAGTGTCACCATATCAGTCAGAGGCAGGCTCGGACATCAGTTGAAAAGGCCCTTTGTGTTGGGAGCAATGGTCTGGAAAGGCCCTAGAGGAGACAGGCTGGGTACCCCAGAGGACTGCCTGACATGTGGTGTGGGGTCTGTCGAGGGAGCAGGTGACCACACAGAATGACAGGGGTGGGGGTGGGGAAGGCCCAGGGTAGAGGAGGGCTGCTGCAGCCCCTGCTGACCTCAGAGGCTAGAGGCCGAATGTCGCACTGTGATGCGCACACATTGGGTGAGAGGCTGGCATGGGCCTCCACATGGCTCAAGCCTAAGGGTTCATGGTAGACCATCCATAGCCCAGAGCCCTGAACCTGTCCTGTGTCCAACACATGAGTGAGAGTCATCCAAAGCAGCATGTCAGTGGCCCAGCCTTGTCCCATCATGTGGCCACATCACACTTGGATTTCAGAGCTCCTCAGGCATTTGGTTGACATCATGAATGGGGCAGATGGTGGGAGAGCACCCTGAAGGGAAGAACCATGAGGGATCTTCAAGATCTTGGTTGGTTTTAGGCACCCCACCTTGATACTGTTGTAGGCCTTGATCCTTCCCTACTCCCACTCCAGGAGGACACCAAGAACTCTTCCTGGAAGGTACTCCAAGGACTGGACCTGCCCAGGGCCCTTATCGCCCCATGTCTTGGGATGGTCCTGGTGCTTACTGAATGCTTGGCACGATTCTGAACACTTGCCATATAGTAACTTATTTAATCCTCATGACACCCTAAGAGATAGGTTATCGTCATCATTCTGGCTATTTCATAGCTGTGGAAACTGACCACAGAGAGATTAAGTGCCTGTCAGGGTAACCCAGCTAGTAAGTAGCAGGTTTAGCTTTTGAACACAGGCAGTTTGATGTCTTAACCTCTGCGCTACTATTTTTCATTATTTGAACTCTGCTAAGGATAAGAGGAGGTAAATTGCACAGTTAGTTGACATTAGTCACTTTTTCCCCTCCCAGCATTCTTTTCGGTCTTCTCACAATCTCCTGATTTCTTTTTCAGAAATTGTCTCTACCCTGTGAGAACAGCCAACCAAAGTGTTCTGATCTCCTACTCTATAGCCAAAAGTGGTACCTTCAAAGCCTTCCTCTCATTCCAATGCAGCCAAGGTTGGGAAAGCAACCTAAGCTAAGAGAATCAGACTTTCTCACCCAGGACTTTGAATCTATTTTTTTCTAAATCAGGCAATTATATGTTTAACCAAGAAAAATCAGATTTTGACTAAATTGCCATTTCCACAAATAGCAGAATCACTGAATGAAACATTAACATCAAATCAAAATGCATAATTAATGGAGAAATGGAATGTTTTGTTGTTATTAAAGGATTTCTTCTTTTGCTGCAAGGCTGCTGTTTCACTGTATGAAAATAGCACCGGCACCTGACAGTGTACAACGAACAGAAACTCATCTCTGCTCCCTGTTATTTTCCAACAAAAATATGAAAGTCTTTTGACATAAATCCAGGGATTGATGTACGCAAGTTACCATATCATGGGATGCTTAAGTTAACAGTGTTACCTGTGAATTGCATAATTTCTACAAGTAGTTTTTTACCTCAGATAATTTCATATATTCTGACTGTAATAACTAGTTTAAATCATTGGGTGGTGTGAAAAAGATGCAAATTGTGTTTATCTGGTATCATTAGAAAGTTAAGGAGGATTTTCTTTCAATAGTGTGTTTGGAAAGAGTAGTTTCTGTTTTCCTCCTGGTATTGCTAGAAGTTGCTATTATAAATTTCCATCCACTGGTAATTTAAAATATTGCTGGATTAAGTTGTTTCAGACTAGTTTATCTGGGGGTTCCACTTTCACTGTTCAGTAGATTTTATGTATTTCTCGTATGCTTCTTCACTCATCAGTTCATCAAGTTTTGAAGGGTGACCGTCATCTTGATCATCCAGCCATCTTCGTAACAAGATTTGTTGACAAGTCCTGGATTTTCTGCAAGTGCTTCATTACTTTCTGTTACTTCTCTGGATAGAGTAGCAGCTTTCACACTTTCCAAGGCAACAAACTCCTCTTGTTTGTTCAATTTTGTCCTACCTTGGGAAGACTAAAGTCAATGACATCTCCCAAAGCTTCCAGTGCAAAAGTGCTGATTCCCACTGCTCCAGTCCCATTTTCTGTTGTTATCCATTCATGTTTGTCTGTGAATTTTGCACCAAGAGCAGAGTAGGGCTGGTGAGCCGCAACCGGGCGCCGCCACCTGCACCCCCAAGCTCCCAGCCCCTAGGGCTACAGACAGTGGGGCCCCCACTCCATGCCCCTCGCAGGAGGGTGGAGGGTCACTGTGCAGCCACTCAGACACACAGCTGCAGGGACCAAGACTTTGAATCTTGAGTGGGGAGAGTCAGAGATGGAAAAATGGGCCAATGGCAATGGACCCTGGTGGTTGTTCTGTACTAATTCCGGCCTTGATTCCTGACCTTTGTCCTTGCCTGAATTTACAGCTTTCCTGTAAATTCCATAGGCTCCCCAATAATCTCCTAATGAGTTTACCTTTTGCTCTTGCTGTCCAATATCAGTTTATGTTGCGCGTTGCCAAAGAACTCTATGTGTTTCCATTTGTCATTCTCACTAACCTGGTTGGAGTGGTGAACAAGTATCACCATGTCCATTTTATAGGTGGGGAGCTGTGGATTCAGAGAGGCTAAATAACATGCTCCAGGTCACACAGTCAGAAAGTGGCCAGCCAGGATTTCTTCCCCCAGGTTTTACCTCTCTTCGGAGGTGCATCTCCAAAGGTCATTTTGATTTCCTTTAGCTTCCATTAGTGGCAAAACATGTTTTGATATCAAACAGTCTTGTGTTTGCAATTTGGCAAATGACTGAAATGCCAGACCTTTTTCTGCATCTATGTATGAGGCTAATAAGAGAATCTACCTCAGAGAGCTATGGTGAGGGCCAGGAGATAATGATCTTGGGAAGCTCTTAGTGCCATGCTTGATATGCAAATTGTTGAGAATTGCAGGTCCAACAGGAGGATCTCTGGTTGTTGTTTGGGCAAGTCTAATGTATGTTAAGGTTTTTGGCAGTAGGAAAATTGGTGGGATGGGGAAGAATCCTGAGAGCAACGGTCCTAGTTGGGGCTAACCAGGTGCCACTGTCTTCAACTAGTAAACCCATGATGAGGTTCCTGGGCCACACTAACTGCTGGCTTCTGATCTGTCTCTTGCTGACCCAAAGCCCTTTGTGAGCCACTGCTCACAGCTCCCTGTCCTTACTGAGATGACCAATGGCAAATTGGCAGAAGCGCCCCCTTGAAGATGTTTGGAGTGACCATCCAAACCAAGTTGGATTGTGTCCTTCAGCAAGGAGATTTATTGTCCTGTAAAGAATATGAGGAGTGAAATGGAGTGGAGAGGCTGAGGTCTCACAGGCAGGGAGAATTAGCTTGAATTCTGATTCTACCCTTAACTGGCTTGTGACTTCTGACTCACAATTTCCTCACCTATAAAATGTCATGACCCTTTGTCACTTGGACTCCTCTTTGTCCCAGGAGATCTGGATAAACTTTTGTCTCAATTCCCCTAGTCCCAGGGCTTATGGGTGTCCAACACTCCCTTCAATATTTAGGTGAGTTCCTGAGAGACTTACATCAAGACACCATCAGGTGGACAAGGAATGAGGAGAAACCCTGAAAGGTCAAGTTTCCCCCAAAGTGTATTAAATTGGAAGAGACTGTCTTCAAACTAGAAGAGACGGATATATCTTAAGAGACAAGTTTGTTTGCTTTTTCTCTACCGTGGGTTGCAAATCTGGACTGTCCAACAGAACATTGTGTGATGATGGACATATTCTGTATCTTGGCCATCTGAGATGGTAGCCCCTGGGGGTTTTTGAGCACTCAAAATGTGATGAGTGTAATTGAGAAACTGAATTTAAATTTTAAAAAATCTTGAAATAGAAATAGTCACATGTGCCTCATGGCTGTTGTCCTGGAAAGGAAGCTAAGCTCTAGAGCAAGAATAGGTAGCTATAGAAAACAAAGATGCTTTATATACTTTATCAGAATGGTAAAGTCTAAATTAGTGACCTTTTAACCTGTGTGGTGTGGTAGTTGTGGTCACCGCTATGTGAAGACTCTATGTGAAGTGTGTCCAGTAAATCCAGAGGCCAGAAGGGTGAGGCTGGGGCAGAAATGGCAAACCAAGGAAGATGGAGGGCAGCTACTGGCAGCAGGACAGCCATAGGGAGTGATCATTAGGGCCTCTTCTTGGATTATTAATTTTTGAAAGAACCAGATCCTGTGTCAGAGAGGAAAGCTGATTGTAGCTAGTAGGGGTGGGCAGAAAAATGCAACACTTAGCTAAAAGAGAAAATACTTTATTTGAAAGATACTATTTTAAACTTGGAGAAGCTGCACTTAAATCAGAAGGAATGACACCTTAATTAGCAAGTTTAAATTTTTATCTCTGCACATCCTCCCTAAACATCCCCCATCCCACTGACCTAGAGGTCTGAGAGCAGGATTAGATCAGTTCTAGAAAATGAAAATACATATTTCCCTGCACATCTTAAGTAGCATGTTCAATTTTTTTTTTACCTCAATTACAATAATTGCATATTTATTTGTGTACATTATGCAATTGATGTCTATTTTGCCTACTTGATCGAAAACTCCCCAAGGGCAGGTTTGTTTTTCTCACTGTTGGGTAAAGGGCCTGGCAGAGCCTCTGGCACAAGGGTACTTGTGTGCAATACCTATTTTCTGAATGAGCAATAGAGTAGTTTGCCTCGATGTCCCTGGCCTAGCCCAAAATCTGGCATCCAGAAGTTACTCAATAGTTTAAATCTTTCTATCCCCGTGTAGGAAGGGTCCAATACATAGGGTCACTGAAATGAGCTTTTTGTTTTATGCCACCAGATATCACTGGATTCAGTTGTCTGTGATCCTGACAAATAGGAACTTGTATCTTTAACAGGTTGAGAAGACTGGTTATTTAAGGACATGGTCAATTAGATATCCACCTCACACAGTAAACAATTGCATTTAATTAACCTAAAAAAGATACAAATTATGACATTTAGTATTATCTGTATTTAGTATTAACTGGACTATAGTCCAGCTTTCCTAAAGTTTTTCAAGATTTTTTTTGTCAGACATGTACAAAATGTCTACTATTTCCATTAAATTAACTCATTAAAAAAATGAAACTAAATGCCTATTAAATTCTAATCCTCCTTAATATTCAATCTCCTTAATAAGAACGTCTATAGTCCCCCCTACATGGGACATGACATCAGGGGTGAAAGTTTCCCTAGCGGTGTGGGAGATGACTCTCAGGGATGAGCATGGCCCTGGCATCGTGGAATCAACAATGCTATCCTGACCAAAACCGGGAGAAGAAGTGTAACAAATAAGGTATCAGTGGCTGAGAGAGATCAGATAGAGTTGAGAGGCTACACTGGAGGTCACTCTTGTGCAAGCTTCAGTTAGACATTGCTGCTTATCACAGCTTGCCAAACCCCAATCAAAACCGTTCCTGCCAATCCTAGAGAACACCTAGGGCAATATATGAAATTCCACAAAGGCTCCATGCACTAGGATAACTTTCCAGAAACCTACAACCTCCCGATGGGTTGCTAGACCAGGTAAGTCCTGAAACGCAGAGGGACCAGCCTCTCCAGAACATCAACTAGATCCATCCCCCATCCCATATTATCGACAGCCCCTTCCAACATGAAAAAGTTAGAATGAGCACAGCCCCAATACACCTAAAGAGTGTGAGAAAGATCAAAGGAGAAGGTGGAGTTATTCAGAGATGGTAGGGTTTAAAAATGTTAAAGTCAGAGTATGATTGCTGAATAATTGTATTGATATTTCTTTTAATCTCCAATGTCTTGGAGCAGCTAGAAATAAAAACCTAAAAATGTGGAAATGTAACCCACACCAAATTCTGAAATCTGTTCTACAACTAATTGTTGCAGTATGCTTTGAAATTTATTGCTTTTTTTTGTATATGTTATTTTTCACAAAAAAGAAAAAAGTCATTGTGATGATAACTGTTCAGCTATATGTTGATACTGAGAACCACTGATGGGACACTTTGGCTGATTACATGGTATATGAATATATAATATATATCAGTGAAAAAATACAAAAAAGAATGTGTATAAAATCACAAATTTGGTATGCTAAATTTTTCCCGACATAGTGAAATAAACATATAACTGGTAGAATCATCTTGTGTGCCACTTGGGCCCTGAGTGCCACACCTTGGGAAACCCCAAACACTTAACTATTGAAATGTTTTAAGGAATGTACCTATTTGTGAAGCATGGGAGCTTGGCATCTCTAATCTTAGAATTATATGGCTCTCCACTTGGAGGAGGGGGTAGCTGGCTAGGTGACCCATTCATTCCTGTTTGCCCAGGACTTTCCTGGTATTAGCACTGAAATTCCCGCCTCCTGGGAAGCTCCTTAGTCCTGGGCAGACTGGGATGTTCAGTCACCCTATAGCTGGTACACTCATAATTTTAAACCACCGTCTTTTTAGAAATGGCCTAGTTAGTCTAAATTGCTGGGAGAAAGTAGCAATGACAAGGAAGGCAAAAAATATTTTAGACTTGGAGGCAGGAAAACTGGTTTAAGGATGGACTCTATTGCTTTTTGTTATTTAATTTTCTTAATTTAGGTTTCCCCAGAAATAGATGCTAAAATACAGATTTGAATACAAGTGGATTGTCTTGGAGATAATCCCAGGAAAATTGGAAATTACGAAGGAGTGAGAAAACAAGACTGGGAGTGAGAATGGCCAGTAGAGGGTGAGCTGTCAAGTGAGTCTCACTGTGGGCAACTCGAGGTTAACCCCATGTGGGAAACTCTAGGAGCCAGTTTAGAGCACTGGGGAGCCGGTATGCTCAACACCAAGTCCCATGGGTCATTGGTTGAGAACTGCTCCTGGGGATGTTAGTTCACCAGGGTTTCTGGCTTACCCCAAGACTTCAGCAGCATGGTTTTCCTCAACTAGAAGCTCTCAGGCAAAGAGATGGGGCACAGGCTGTGGGAGGCGTCCTCAGAGTACGACAGTGGGAAGACCTGAGGGCCATGAACCAGGCACCTGTCATGTCTCCCACAGTCACCTTGGGCCAGGCTCTCCCTCCTTGAGCTTTATTTTCCCCATGAGAGTGGACTGCTGCCAGCGTGAAAGTTGATTGGGGTGCTTCGGAGACACCTGCATTCCCGTCTCTCATTCCTTCCTGCTGGGTAACACTAAAAAAGTCTTTGCTGAGAGCTACGTTCCCCTGGCCACTTGTCACTTGTCCTCTCCCTTTTGAACAAAAGAGAGCAGACTTTGGCCTTAGGTGCCCCCAGCACACCACAGAATCACAGTATCTAGAATAAGACAATGCTGTTTTGTTTCAATTTTATTTTTTGTATGCTGTATGGCAGGGTCACATTTCATTATTTTTTCATGTGATTTTCCCATTATTGCAGCACCATTTATTGAAAAATTTTTTGCTTGTTTGTTTGTTTTTTTGGGAAGTGCATGGACCAGGAATTGAACCCAGTTCTCCTGCATGGCAGATGAGAATTCTACCACTGAACTATCCTTGCACCCCCTATTTTATTTTCTTATGGTTGCTTTCTATTTATGGTGTTTGATACTGGCCCTCCCTTATTTAAATAAAAATCACGCCAATTAATTGATCTCTGAATGCTCGCCTTGTTCAAAAATTGGATATGCCTGTGTTTCTTTGAGAACCTTTATTGTTCTGATGAAACTCCCTCTTTTGGCCTTTTCTTGACCTCTGTTCAACCCTCACCAGGCACTAGGCTTTAAGATCTTCCCCCTTCACTTGTTTGGTATGTTATTTGGTGAACCAAACAAGGCAAGCTATGATTGATGGTTGTATAAATATTGCCAGTGCTGGGCACTTTTCTGAAACATGCTATGGCAGCAGGCTGCCTTGGCGTCTCTCAATTCTGCCGAAAGGGGATTTTAATTTGGTGGTTATCATCAGCTGTGTCAGGTCACAAGCCCACATCAGCAGATTTGTGCTGAAGCTGAAAGAAGAGAAGTGTTTAAGAGGGTAAATGTATAAGTGTATTCTCAGCTTTAATCCATTTGGAGTCAGTTTGCATTGGAGCATCCAAGTATTTCTAAACAAAAGAGGGTATTTTAATAAGAAAGGTGATTGTGGTTTAAAGCCTTGATGTGTTTTGAGAAGAGAAAGATGTTTTAAAGACTAACCAATTGCATTTAATCATTGAAAAAAAGAAACATTTAAAAAAATGTAATGACTTTAACAAAGAATGCTGTGATTAAAGCAATATATCCCAAGCGCATTCTGTTTTATCTATAGCTAATCTTAGATGTAACATTTTCTGGAAATAGGTCAAATTCTGAGTATTTTGTATAAACATTATATCCCACTAGAGGGTGCCATTTAGTTGTAAATTTAACATTCTTTTTCTTTTTATAAAAATAATTTAAAAAACGACTATAGGGCTATGAATTCTGATGTGATTCTTGTTGAGTATGTTATGAAACTTCCTTCCAGACATTGTTTTATTTTCATCTTATATATGTGAAATTCCACTTCAAGAGGCACAACATGACCCCAAATCTTTCAATGTGTATTAAATTCCAATGATATTATGGTATGATGGGAGCAGAAGACATAAGTTTAAATTATTGTAATCCCGTGGGTCTTTTGACTATTGTTTCTATATGTATGTTACTGCACAGAGAAAATTTATTGGAAATATTAATACTGTCTGCTTAGCTCTTTTTTGAATACACGAAGAAAGGCATGTTCTAGGTGGATGAGTGTGCCAGTTTTCCCAAAGAGTAGCTTTTGTTATCTAAAGCAATTTGCAGGACCCTTTTTCAATTTGTTTTTCAGGATTTCAGCCTGTTAACTTTGGGTTGCCTTTCCTCCACTGTATTGTGGTCTGCCTTCCCTTTCTTTGATTCTAGCTTCCCTACATTCTTTAGCTTTCTTTTTCGACCTGGGCTTCTCTAACTGTGCTTTATGAGATGCTGAATTCTCAAAACCACACCGAGCTATGCCACTTTGCAAAATGACTTTCCCTCCAATTTTCAGAAAAGAAGTACAAATTAATCAATAGGATTTTCCTCAATTTACATTATTTTATTTCATTATATTTTTCTTAAGCTGTTATAGTTTACCTTCATAAGGCTGTAGTTCAATGTGATATTGAAATAACACAAAGGGCATAAAATGTACTTTTAAAAGTTTAATAAATTGATTTTCTGGTGGTCTGCAAAAGTATTTATCTAAACATGTGTGGAAATTCTGACTTTGGTATTTGTCCTGGAATTAACATTCTTTTCTATTTTTATAATGATACATATAATACATGAACATATGCTTATCATAAAATTCAAGCAATAAACATTTTAAAATATAATTTTTAACACAGAGGTAAAAATTATAGTCTCTCTTCATCCCTTCCTGCAAATCTCATTTTTCCTGAATTGTCACTGCTGCAGCTTAAATGTGTACACATCAGACATTTCTTATGCATATATGTACTTTAAAATGAAATCTTTAGTTTTTATTACTTTTGCCTAATGGAATAATAGTCTATGATAGATTGATATATTGCTTTTTAAAATTAATAATGTGTCCTGGAGATTGTTCCATTTCATTACCTGCAGATCTCACTCACTCTTTGTAACTGTGGAAGCATATTTCATAGTTTATATGGATGTCCCTTATTTTATTTAACCAGACATTGGGGTTGAATCCACTATTTTTAAAAATTATTTTTATTGTATACAACAAACATACAAACATTTTTGACATACAAACATTCTATAAATAGTGAACAATCAATGATTCACAATATCATCACAGTTGTGTATTCATCACTATGATAATTTTTTGAACATTTGCATCTCTCCAGCAAAAGAAATATAAAAGAAAAAACTCATACTTGCCTTACCCCTTCTTCTCATTGACCACTAGTATTTCAATCTACTTAATTTATTTTAACCTTTGTTCCCTCTATTATTTATTTACTTTTTATTCATATTTTTTACTTATCTGTCCATATCCTAGATAAAAGGGGCATCAGACACAAGGTTTTCACAATCACATAGTCACATTGCAAAAGCTATATCATTATACAATCATCTTCAAGAAACATGGCTACTGGAACACAGCTCTACATTTTCAGTTACTTCCCTCTAGCCACTCTAATTATGCCATGAACTAAAAAGGGATATCTATATAATGCATAAGAATAATTTCCAGGATAACCTCTCGACTATTTGAAATCTCTAAGCCACTGGCACTTTATTTTGTCTCATTTTTCTCTTCCCTTTTTTGGTAAAGAAGGTTTTCTCAATTCCTTGATGCTGAGTCCCAGGTCATCCCAAGATTTCTGTCCCACATTGCCAGGGAGGTTTACACCCCTGGGAGTCATGTCCCACATAGAGGGGGGAGGGCAGTGAGTTCACTTACCGTGTTGGCTGAGAGAGGGGGACGCCATATCTGAGCTACAAAAGAGGTTCTCTGGGGATGACTCTTAGGCATCATTTTAAGTAGGCATAGTCTATCCTTTGCAGGAATAAGTTTCATAGGGGCAAACCCCAAGATTGAGGGCTTAGCCTATTGATTTGGTTGTCCCCACTGCTTGCTAGAATAACAGAAATTCTCCAAATGGGAAAGCTGAATTTTCCCCCCTTTCTCCCCATTCCCCCAAGGAGACTTTGCAAATACTTCTTTATTTGCTGTTCGAATCACTCTGGGATTTATTGGGGCATCACACTAACCTGGACAAACCAACAAAATCCCATGCCCTATTTAAGCTTAAATTAGGAAATGCACTAGTCAAAATATAAATTTTGCACCAAATAAACATTTCTCTCTTTAGTGTCACACAGAAGTTGAAGTTTTAAAATATGAATTACCATCTATTTTCAATACCCTGCAGTACTGAATTCTTTGTTCTTCTACACGCAAAACATTTTTTAATTTGTGCATTTAGTCACTATCATTGTACAACTCTTTTTAAAATATCTCGAACAACCTCGCAGGAGTCAGCCTTGTTTTGACTGCCTGTGTGTGTGTCTGGAGAATGGAGTTCTGGGGGAGTTTCTAGGTCACAGGTTAAATTTATGTTTTTTTATTGTCAGCAGTTCTACTCTCAGAATCATATTCTCCCATATCTTGCCACCAGGAATCACCTAATAAAACTCCAACCTGGGAGATGGGCACCGAAGAAGTTTCTTCAAGGATCTGCCTGAGTGGGAGTTCCGTCCAGGTTCTGGGACCTGTAGCTGCAGGGGCTTCGCCAGAGCTTATCTGTCCAGCCACACGGGGGTGCAAGCTGCAGTGTCTGAGTCTTGAGCGGGCAGAGTACTCCACTGTGGCAGTTCTGCAGTACAGTTTTGGGTGTTGTTTCTGGCTAAGCTACCTGTAAGTCTTGTCCTCAGTCCCTCATGGAGATTTGACAACAAAGTCTCTTTTATTAAATTCTTTCCTGTTGGAAACTAGCCAGAGATGTTTCTGTTGCTTGCAATTCTGAATCCCGACTTTGGGATGGGTACATTTGAGAAGTGGTGGGAGAATAGGCTCATGAAGTTGTATGGAGGAAAATTCTAAGTGCCAAACTGAGTGAGGCATTTGTGATGTGCTGCATAATTTGAAACAGAACAAATATCTGCAAGGACATTGGTTATAATAGCAAAAATTTATTTCCTTAGGTGAGTCATAGAAGAATATATTAAGCATATGAAAAATTATACAGCCTCAGCAATAGGAAAACTGCAAATAAATTCAGATGCTATTTTACTTCATCAGACAGGTGTAAAGATTAAAAAGAAAATGCACACTGCTGATAAAGATGTGGGAAAGGAGATGCTTTAAGTTCCACCGATATGAACTTTCTGTGGGGAAATCTGGCAATAAGCACTATAGCTTTAAATTGTAGTCCATGTGTTTTGATCCAACATTTTGACTTCTAGGAATTTATCTAGGGAAATAACTGAATAAGTACATTAAGATTTACATGCCAGGATGTTTATTTCATGGTGTTTATACTATTGAAAAACTGAAAGCACTCAGTGATACACCAATAGGGGAGTAACCAAATTAATTATTACAATGTACAATGTAATTAAGCAGCATCCATTCAAATGAATAAGATGATCTCTAAATATTGACATGGACATGTGTCCACAAAATATTGTTGCATGGAAAAGTCTGCTAATGACTTCTAATGTATATGTTAGTGTGTTAGTCAAGGTTCTCTAGAGAAACAGAACCAACAGGAGATATCTGTAAATACAAGATTTATAAATCTGTCTCACGCAACAGTGGAAGAGTCCAAACTCAAGAGGGCAGGCTTTGAAGCTGGCAGCTCCGATGAAGGGTCTAGAGGAGCTCCACGGAGGAGGTTCACTAGCTGAAGAAGCAGTGAATGAGTCTCTCTTCTTCCTTGAAAGCCTTCAACTGATTGGAGCATCTGGTTGTGGGAGACACACCTGAGTTGATTGCAGATGTAATCAGCCACAGATGCAATCAACTGTCTCATGACTTAATACACCAGCCTTCTGATTTATTAACCAGCCACAAACCACCCTTGCAGCAATGGTTAGGCCACTGCTTGCCTGACCAGACAACTGGGCATCATCATTTGGCCAAGTTGATGCCAGTACCCAACCGTCACAGTTGGGTCTTGAGGTGGTCTGATAAATTATACCCTTCTTTTTTTTATATACATATATATTTTTTATTGACAAATCTTCACACACATACATTCCACACATGGTCTATAATCATGGCTCACAATATCATCACATAGTTGTGTATTTATCGCCATGATCATTTTTAGAACACTTGAATCAGTCCACAAAAAGAAATAAAAAAACCAAAGAACTCATACAGCCCATACCCCATATCCTTCATTTTTGTCTAAGTTCTGAATCAATTGAACAATAGCCACCAAAGTCAGACAGAAGACAATAAAAACTTCAACTTTATTTCAGATGAAAGTTTTATTGGAATATATAGCTACATGGGTTTAGAGCAGCTCACTTCCAGGCAAGTTACTCTGTCAAAGACTGCTGCCTCAGAGATTGCCTGGTTCTGAGGCAGAGAGGAAAGGGAGCACATTGCAACCAGGCTTTTAACATTCTATTAAAAATATTAAAACTATTTGATATTTGAGAGTTGTGGACCAAGGGCTATCACCTGTCAATCAATTAGCTCACTCTTCTGTGGGGCAAGAGTCCAGGAATGTTGCTTTGGTTGTGGTCCCTCTACAAAGGAAGCAAGAGGGGTAGAGAGTAAGTGTTACCTTTCCCTACCATTATCATTTAATTCTATTTTTGTATTAAAAATGTACATGTTCGTGTAAATAGGTATAAAAACAAGCCAAAGAAGGATGTACAATAAATAGTTTTCCCTGTAGGGTAGGATTGTAAGGGGATTTTCAGTTCCTCTTTATTATTTGAATAAACAGAAATTATTTTTTCAGGAGGAAAAAACATATTTCCATTAGAAAATGAAGTTTCTGTACATATTAGGTATAATTCATTCTTTATGTAGATGACATTTAATCATGCAGCAAATACCTTTTATAGCCAGCTAAACCTTGAAAATCAATAGAAACTAGTAACATGATGAAAATAATTACTGGGATTCTTCACACATTCTCTGATGTCCTTTCAATACTGGGATGTAAACCAAGTCTTTGCACTTTCTTGGATCCCCTTTTCAAACCTTCTTTATCAAAACTCATTTTCTATGCTTCTATTGTATCTTGACTGTACTGTGAAAACACAGGAGATTTTTTTTTTAGGTGAAATTCACATAACATAAAATTAACCATTCACCAAGTTGCACAACCACCACCTCTATTTAGTTCCAGAATGTTTCCATCACCTGCAGAATAAAAGCTTTCTTTACTGACATAGGTGTTAGGCCAACATTATTTTAGGAATCCTCCCAAAAGACCTATAAAGTGGGTACTGGCATTGGATTTTTTTCTTTCTGGTGTGCATCCTCCCTTGTCCTGGAAAGAGCACACGGTTTCCTTCTGGGGACCAACCTTCTCCCCCAGTCCAGCTGTGCGGTTTGGAGCATCGATGCCATCCATCCCTGGCTCTGCTGTGGGCACCTGGATCATCTGAGCTGCACCTGTGTAGGTATGGGTTTAAGGATGGGCACATGACAGAGTTGGGGACAGTGTTGGAATGGATGAGGAGGAGTACTCTATTTTTCATTGGAAAAATACATAATCTAGGAGCTGCTGGCCAGCTTTCTGCCACCATGGGGGGCCAGTCAGCCTGACAGAGAAGATGACCGAGACTCAGCAGGGTCAAGAAACAGAGAACACCAGGTCCTGATGTGATTATTGAGTTCCCAAATCCAGCTGTTTCTGAAGCCAGTTCTATCTTTTTTCAAACTTTTTAATTTTGAGAAAGTTTCAAACTTAGAGGACAGTTGCAAAAATAAGTAAATAAAAGCAACACAAATTCAACACAGTGAACTCCAACACCAACCCCCAGATAACCAGATAAACCAATGTTAGCATTTTTACACCTTTGCCGTATCATTTTATCTGTCATCTCTATCTATCTATCAATATCTATCATCTATCTATCATCTATCTATCTATCTATATCTATCTATCTATCTATCTATCTATCTATCTATATCTATCTATCATCGATCTATCTATATCTATCTATCTATGTATTAGTATCTATGTATCTATCTATCTATCATCTATCTTTATCTATCTATCATCTATCTGTCAATTTTCTGAACATTTGCAAGCAGATTGCATACATCATACTCCTTGAATGCATAATACTTCTGTGTGTATTTCCTACAAACAAGAATATTTACTTATGTAATCACCTTAAGTGCAGTTAACAAGTTCAAGAAATTTAACATTGGTATAAAGCTTACATTCCATATTCTTATGTCCTAATAGTGTCATTTTGAGCCTTTTCCCGCCATTCTTAGATTCCATCCAATATTATGTATTGCATTTAATTGTATCTCTTTAGTTTCTTTCCCTTCCTTCCTTTCTTTCTAAATTGTGGAAGCATATGTACAACATATATCTCCCTATCTCAACTACACATAAGCATACCATTCAGCGTGATTAATCTCATTCATTATGTTGCAGTACTTTCACTATCATCCATTATTAGAACTTTCCCTTCATCCCAAACAGAAAGCCTATACTTGTTTGCATTAACTCCCCATTGCCCCTATCCCCACCTCTGGTAACTTGTACTCTTCGTTCTGTCTCTAAGTTTGCATATTCTTTGATATTTTCTTTGTGATTACCATGGATCTTAAATTTAATATCCTAAATCTATAATAATCATATTTGCTTTGATACCAACTTAACTCCAAGAGCATACATGAACTCTATTCTTATGATGTTTGTGCCCCCACTTTTACGTAATTCTTGTCACAGAATACATGTTGGTGCATTGTGAGTCCAAAACCATTGATTTATCATTACATTTTTTGCATCTTCCTTTTAGATCCTGTAGGAAGTAAAAGTGGTGTAACAAATACAAAATACAATGACATTTACTCATGTAAATCTCTTTGCTGGAGATCTTAACTTCCTCATGTATCTTCAGTCAGTTGTCTAGTGTCCTTTCTTTCAACATGCAGAACTCTCTGTTTTGGTTTGCTAAAGATGCTGGAATGGAGTACACCAGACATGGAATGGCTTTTATAAAGGGGATTTATGAAGTCACAAGTTTACAGTTTTAAGGCCTTACAAATGTCCAAACTAAGGCATCCAGAGAAATGTACCTTGATTCCGAAGAAAGACCAAGGTCTGTCTCATGGAAGGGAACATGGCTGATGTCTGCTGGTCCTTGTTCCCAGCTTCATTGCCTTTATCTTCTTATTCCTTGGTTTTCTCTTTAAGCATCTGTGGGGCCTCACTTAGCTGCTCCAGGGCAAAACTCCAGGTATCACCTCTTAGCTTAGCATCTCATGGAAAGGCACATGGCAATGTCTGCTGAACTCTGGCTCCTATCTAGCTTCCTTTGGCCTTCTCAGCTCCTGGCATCTCTTGGAGTTTCTAAATTTCCAAATATCTACATCTAGGCTTTCTCTATCTGCACTCTGAGCATTTCCAAATGTCTGCCTCTATGTCGGCTCTGATTTCTAATGGCTCTCCAAGCATCTGAGCTTCCTCCAAAATGTTTCCCCTTTTAAAGGACTCCAGTAAACTAATCAAGACCCACCTTGAATGGGCACAGTCACACCTCCAACTAATCAAAATGCCACATGTACAATTTAGTGGGTCAATCTTCATGGAAACAATCTAATCAAAGGTTTCACTCAAAACAATAGGTCTGGCCCTACAAGATTGGATTAGGAAAAGAACATGGCGTTTTGGGATACATAACCATTTCAAACTAGCATACTCCCTTTGGCATTTCTTGGAGGGCCAGTCTAGGGTGATGAAGTACCTCAACTTTTGTTTCTCTGGGAATGTCTAAATTTCTTCCTTATTTTTAAAAGACAGTTTTGCCAGATACGGAATTCTTGGTTGGCGATTTTTTTTCTTTCGGCACTTTAAATTATATCTTCCGTCTGCCTTGTTGCCTCTATAGTTTCTGATGAGAAATTGGCATTTAATTTTATTGAGGCTTCCTGGTATGTGATGCATTGCTTCTCTCTTGTGACTTTCAGAATTCTCTTTATTTTGGCATTCAACAGTTTGATTATGACATCATGTGGTGTGGGTCTATTTGGGTTTTCACTGTTTGGAGTTTGTTGAGTACCTTGGATATATATGTTCATGTCTTAATTAAATCTGGGAAGTTTTCAGTCATTATTTCTTTATGCTCTCCTTCTTCTCCTTCTGGGACTCCTACTGTGTGTTCATTGGTACAGTTGTTGGTGTCCCATAGGGTCTTCAAGCTCTGTTCAATTTTCTTTATTCTTTCCTCAGACTGGATGATTTCAATATTCTTACCTCCAATTTCACTGATTCTTTCTTTTCTTAGGCCCAATCTCCTCTTGAAGCTCTCTAGGAAATTTTTAATTTCTGTTGCTATGCATTTCAGCTCTGTTTGGTTCCTTTTCATACTCTCTACTGATATTCTCTTTGTGTTCATCTGTTGCATTCCTAATTTCCTAGTCTTTGCCTAGTATGCCACACATTTGATTCTCCTCATCGATGATTTCTATGATTTAATCTTCTCCTTTGCCTGAACCATCACTTTCTGTTTCTTTGTATGTTTTGTAATCTTTTGTTGAAGCCTGGACATTTTGATGCTTTAGTGTCTTATTGCTCTAATTTAGACTCAGAGTTATCATCACAGAGTTTTCCTTGAATGCCAGGAGCTAACAAAAAAAAAAAAAAAAAGGGAAAAAATAAAACACCTTTCTCAGTCTTTGCAGATTGACAAGTGCTCTCCTTCAGAGCTTACTTGTACAATGAGCTTGGGGAATAGATGAAGGCTAAAGCTGGGGCCTCCCTGGTCCTTTCCGCACATACCTCTTGTCTCGTGCATGTGCATATGGTCCTAGGAATTCTCACCTTTACATGGGTAGGTATGTCATCTTTTCCTTAGGAAATAGTTTCCTCAGTCCTTGGCACTGCACTATATATCCTACAGACAGCAGTCCTCTGCCCCAGACAGCAATCCCTTGCCCCAGACAACAACTCTTGCCCACTTGACTGCTTTTCCACAGTGTTCTGTAGGAGAGCTCTGTGTGCCTCCTTCTACAGGCAGGGCAAGTTCTCAGATGGTGAGAACTCTCAGGTCACCAACAGACAGATTGATCCAAGTATACCCCTCCCGGTATGTGCATGAGGGTTACTCTGCTCCCTTTGGAAATGGGACCAAGGACTCGTAGTGGGAGTGTAGGCTGGCTCCACTCTGAGCAAGTGAAGGGTGGGGAAGGCGCTAGTCAAGATGTCACAAGCTCCTTCTGCTTTTTTTTTTTCCTTTTTTTAGGTGCACGGTTCGGAAATCAAATCCGGGTCTCCCACATGGAAGGTGAGCATTCTACCAGATCCTTCTGCTTTTACGTGGCCTTTTTCTTGATTTTGCCTCACACTGTTACTGCAGCCCTTTAGCCATTTTTTGGAGCCTTTAAAATGATGTTCCCTGCTGGTTGTTAAAAGCTTCTGTGAGGGGATAGAGCCCTGAAGCATCTCATTCCAACCTCTTGATTCAGCTGTATCTGTGATATTTTCAAATATTTGAGTCATTTAAGCTCTTTCTTTTTCCTTAAGTCAGTTTAAATAGAAATTTTTGTCACTTGAAATCAAAAGCATTTACCTCTCATAGGAGTATTGCCCCATTTTATAGATGTGCGACTACAGCACCAGGATGATATAATTTTACCATGAGAACACAGCTTTGAACTCAGGTCAGTATGACCCCAAGGCCAATGTCTTCAGTCACTCCCCACTGAAGAATCACTTCCCAGCTTCTATTCCATGCTGGCTGTGTTCAGAGATGGAAAGCCAAGCTCCACTATCTTGTTAGTGAATGTGAATCTGTGATTCTCCAGGGTCCTATGCTGAATGTGCTTGTTCAATTTTGGCAAGAAGAAAAGGAACATTTCTTTGAACTTGGTATGTATAATTAACTATTTTTGAGTAAGTTACAGTAACCTCTGTGGGTTATTTTTTTTATCATAAATGACTCTGATGAAAATGGCTTTGATTTGGATTCCCAGTGACCTATGAACTGCCATCATTAGGCACTTGGTAGAGGTTTTACTAATTACAAGAAATAAAAAGTAAAATCTGGAGACTCCACCTCCCTCCAGATATTCTTTGCAAAACATTCTTTACTAGGCCCTCGACTACCACTAGCAAAATATCAAAGAGGCAGAAGAACCTGATGGAAACAGTTTTATTGAGCGCTTCTGTGACAAAAATATCTGCAAAGGGAGTTCTATCAATTTTATTAAGCTACATTGTACACTTTTACATGACAAGCATATCAAGCACAATAGCATTTGAATTAGCAATCAAGTTTTAATAGTATTTGACACTTCCCCACCTTGTTCTGGCAGAAACTGTCTCTCTGAGGAGAGACACCATCTGAAGAATAGTCATCCCCAACAGAGAAATGGGTGGTAGTCCAAAGTTCATTTGCAAATCTGCGGCTTAAAACACATTTTCTCATGGAAACAATGGTAGGAATGGTATTTAGTGCTCTGTGTTGACATGTCAAAGATGTTGTTTCCCAACTTATCATTGAAAGGATTTGGTTACAAGTCACAGAAACCAACTCTGGTTAATTTAAGCCAAAAAGAAGGTACGGGAAGGATATTGGAAACTCTGAGTCAGCAGCAAGACTAAAGTACCAGACTTTACAAGAGGCAGCCCCAGAGTGCCACAGAGCAGGACCTAAGTAATGGCTACTGCCTTGATTTCTACCATCACCCGACGACCAAAAAATTGGATTCTTCTGCCAGCTCACACCTTGGCAAATGGCACCTACATTTAATCAGTTCCTCAGGCCAACATGTTGGAACTATTCTTGGCTCTTCTATTTTTTCTTATTCGCTACATCCAGTTCATCAGCCAATCTGGTCAGCTCTACCTTCCAAATATATCTGAAATCTGATCACTTCTCATAACCCCTATAGCTATACCTCTGGTTTTAGGCAGCATCATCTCTTACCTAAAATACAGCCAATATCTCCTTACTGGGCTTTCTGCCTCTACCTTTTCCCTCAAAATCTATCCTCCACCCAACAGCCAAAGGGATTGTGTTAAAACCTAAGCCATAGCATGTCCTTCTCCCCAAGTGTTTGTCAATTCTGAATAAATGGCTTGATCTGGCTCCTGTCACCACCTCTTCAATCTTCTCACTGGTCATATTTCAACCTCTGTCTTTCTGTGCCAGCACGGGTCTCAGATACACCCGTTCTTGCCTCAGGGCCTTTCCTTGCTCTGCCTTCTGTCTGGAACACTCTTGCCAGATCTTCTCTGCTCACATATTGTTTCCTATAAGGGACCTTCTCTGACCACACTCTAAAATAGAAGTCATTGTTGCCCATTCCCATCACAATCTGTCCCCCTTACTCTGTTTCTCTTTATAGCCCTCATCACCATCTGCTATATAATACCCTTGCTGGTTTATCATCTGACTCACTCCTTGTGGTAGTTTGAAGTTTTATGCATCCCAGAACAGGCAATGTTCCTTTATTCCATTCCTATAGGTATAGGCCTATTGTGGGTGGGACCTCTTGATTAGGGTATTTCCATTGAAATGCGATCCATCTCATTCAGGATTCTTGATTCTCTTGATAGAGTCTTTTATAAAGAGGATGAGACACACAGAAGCTAAGAGATGAAATAAAGAAAACACAGAGAAGTTTAGAGAAAAGCCCCAGAGAAGCTAAGAGAGTACCCACGGTAGCTCAGGGAGGAAGCCAGAAGCTGAAAGCAATGAAACTCAGGGATGAAGGATCAGCAGATGCCCAGCCATGTGCCTTCCCATGTGACAGAGGTGTCCCAGATGCCAGGAGCCTGTCTTAAGAGTCCAGGTACTCTGAATGCCTTGATGATGCCTTGAGATGGATATTTTCATGGCTTAAGAATTATAAACTGTAAGTCAATAATCCCCACTGTAAAAACCCACCCATTTCTGTATATTGCATTCTAGCAGCCCCTTTAACAAACTGAAATATTCCCCAGGAAATAAGCTCCTTAATGTCTGTTTTCTTCAATTCCGTGTCCTCACACAGGCACATATTAGATATTCAGTAAATATTTTCTTAAGTGAACAAATGAATGCATGCATGGATGAATTTAGGAACTGCACTGTTGTGGGAACAGTCTAATCGTGGTCTCTCCACTGGAAGGAATGAACTCTGATAACTTTCCATTTCAGTATTCAAATTCCAGGAAGGGATTTCTTTTTTTTTTTTTACACACAGCATTATTCCATTTATATAAAGCTCGATTACATGTACAAGCAAGTATACATACACATATATATAGTTTAAGAATACAAACATATGTAGAATTATAAAATTGAGCAATGATATAGTAAACACAAAATTGGAGAGAGTGGTTACTAATTTTGTGGAAGAAGGAAGATTTGAAATGGAGAGAGTCATTCAGGGAATTTCAAGGTATATGCAATGTTCTTTTAAATAAAAAGGATAGTGAGAGCAGAGGTGTTCATCGCACAATAATTCTTTTTATGTTGCATATGTTTTATGAATATTATTTATACTTTCCACGTTTAGTAAAACAACTAAAATGAACTCTTCTAAACTCACAGGGGTAGGATGTGTGCATGTGTGTGGGTAGGGAGGGATACAGGTGTGTGCTGATGCCCATGAATTTGAAAGAAGGACATTTGGTCAGTTGCTAACTTGTTATGAATCAATCTGACCCCAGCTTTTTTTGTATTGGCAATTGATTTATGTATATATATATATTTTGAGTGCATGGTCCAGGAATCAAACCCGGGTCTCCAGCAAGAAAGGCGAGCATTCTACCCTGAACCATCCATGCACCCTGATTTAGATTTTAAATAAAAACCTAAGTGTACAAGCTGACCCCAGGAGTGCCTGTTGAAAGGAAAAATGCTTTTTTCTTTTTCTGACATGGAAAATGCTAGTTAAACATACAAGGTGAAAAAGTAAGATAGAAAGCTATGCACATACTTTCATTCCGATAGTGCTTAAAACATCTGTGTATATACATAGATTTATAAAAGCTTAAAAAGTTTCTATTAAGATATTTAAATGGGGTTATCTCTTGAATATTTCGATTTCAGAAAAGAACATAGGCTTTACAAGCAGCTGGACTGGTTGGTTTATTTCGTTTCTCCCCATTCTGCCTGGTCAGTCCCTCCACTCCATTCTGTGCTGTCCTGTGGGAGTGCTGCTTGCCTCTTTTTGTGTTTTTTTTTTTATTAATTAAAAAAAATTAACAAACAAAACATTTAGAAACCATTCCATTCTCTCTATATAATCAGTAATTCTTAATATGATCACATAGTTGCATATTCATCATTTCTTAGTACATTTGCATCGATTTAGAAAAAGAAATAAAAAGACAACGGAAAAAGAAATAAAATGATAATAGAGAAAAAAAAACTATACGTACCATACCCCTTACCCCTCGCTTTCATTTACCACTATTTCAAACTGACTTTATTTTAACATTTGTTCCCCCCTATTATTTATTTTTATTCCATATGTTCTACTCTTCTGCTGATATAGTAGTTAAAAGGAGCATCAGACATAAGGTTTTCACATTCACAGAGTCTCATTGTGAAAGCTATATCATTGTTCAATCATCATCAAGAAACATGGCTACTGGAGCACAGCACTACATTTTCAGGCAATTCTCTTCAGCCTCTCCACTACATCTTGAACAACAAGGTGATATCTACTTAATGCGTAAGAATAACCTCCAGGATAACCTCTCAACTCTGTTTGGAATCCCTCAGCCATTGACACTTTGCCTCATTTTACTCTTCCCCCTTTTGGTCGAGAAGGTTCTCTCAGTCTCTTGATGTTAATTCTCAGCTCATTCTAGGGTTTTTCTCAGTTCTTTGATGCTGAGTCTCAGCTCATTCCAGGATCTTTGTCCCACGTTGCCAGGAAGGTCCACACCCCTGGGAGTCATGTCCCACGCAGAGAGGGGGAGGGTGCTCATCATATTGGCTGGAGAGAGAGGCCACATCTGAGCAACGAAAGAGGCTCTCTTGGGGGTGACTCTTTGGCCTAAGTTTTAAGTAAGTAGACTTGACCTATCTTTTGTGGGGTTAAGTTTCATGTGAACAAACCCCAAGACTGGGGGCTCAGCCTATAGCTTTGGTTGTCCACACTGCTTGTGAGAATATCAAGAATTCAACTTGGGGAAGTTGAATTTCTCCCCACTCTCACCATTCCCCGAAGGGGGCTTGCAAATACTTTTCCAGTCACTGATCAAATCATTCCGGGATTCATCGGGGGATCACTCTGGACAAACCAACAAAATCTCATGTGCTACCTGAGATTCCAAGTACTTATGACATTCAATCAAACTATCTACATGAGTTATATTAGGAAATGCTCTAGTCAAAATCTAAATTTTGTAACAAATAAACATTTTTTGCTTTAGTCTTACACGTAATGTGACATTTTGAAGTATTAGTTATCTATTTTCAGCACCCTGCAAGAATGAGAATCCTTTGTTCTTCCTCATGCAAAAACATTTTTAAAATTTGTACATTGTACATTTCACTATTATTATACACTCTAGGCCAGGAAGGGATTTCTGATTGGTGTAGGACGGCTAATAGGCCCATGCCTTGGCTAATGGAGAGTAAAACATAAGTCCTACAAGATTGCACTCAAAAGAAGAAACATTCCCTGAAAATGTGATCTCTATGTTAAATAACACTCTGTTTCATGGATACTTTATGTTTCGAGTAAAGCAGAAAACACAAGTAATGTAGCTTAGACATACAAGGACTTGGTCTTCATGCATTCCAACATATGAGAAGGCAGTTGCTGGTCCTAGGCTGGCTTCTCTGTGGTTCTCTTGTCCTTTCCCTCAAAGTTATAATGTGGTGGCCACTTGCCCAACCTTCCTGCCTTCACACGTTCTTCAAGGGAAGGAAGGTACAGGGGACAAGGGGCACAGCACTTTCTTCAAGCACTTCTCTCTCTAATCACAAAAATAAATATCTATTCTAAGGACTGTTTGAAACTTTCTGTTATTTCTCCTTGGCAAAATGGAGGCCAGAGCAATGCACATTTGGCTTCACTGGTCTGTAAGGTAAGAGTTGGGCAAGGAAGAAGGGTGTTGGGAATGCTTGTAGGTATTATGTCCAGGAAACAGTGTCTGCCCAGATCCAACAACTTAGAAGCAGGGGATTAGGATTTGATCTAAGTTTTGTTTCATGACAAAGTCTATTTCTTAGGCACTAGGTTTCATTGTTTCTGTTGAGGAAGATTTTGCTTTCATTTTGTTTTTAGATGCTTTCTAGATAGCAAACAGCTTTGTGATGCAATATGTCTGGACTTGAATATGATTTGAGGCTGGGTCCATATGAATTACAGTTCTTTGGTTGTAACAAACTAAAAAAGAATGTGGGCAACTTAAACAAGGGATTTATTGGATGGATATGGTGCAGTGCAAAGAATCAAAGAAAAAGGAATAACTAGGCTTCAGACAAGACAGGCACCAGGGAACCTAGGTGTCAAGAGCTGGTCTCTACAGATTATATAAACTTCAGTCATACTCTGTCATTGAGCTAGAGGAGGGTAGGCCCTGCGATTGAGCTCCCGTTGAGTCTGTACACAATGTGAGGGAGAGAGTGCCTCAAAAAGAAGTCATGGGAATTCCTCAAAAAGAAGTGGGACCAAATGCTGGGCAGGCAGAAAAGCAGATGATGTTCTTCATATAGCCTTCCAGAATCTGGACAGGGGAGATTCTAAATTTGGATTGACCCCAGTAAGTGACCCCACTTGCTGATGCTGCTGGTGGAGTTTCATCTCATGAGGCAGAGAGATGGATGTGTTTAGAATACTAAGTGTGAGTGGAGTTTCTCAGGAATTTCTTATCCTCTTTGCCTCAGCCCTGAGGCCCTGGAAATGTGAACTAGTCTCCAGTTTCCACTGAAATTATGCCACCCCTCCGTAGAGCAGGGTAACTTGATGGTGAAGAGGTCAGTCCCCAGAGATGGATAGACCTGGAGTTAAATTCTGGTTTCTCAAATTCCCAGCTGGGCAAAGCCAGGCTAGTAACTCAGCTTCTCTGAGCCTTGCTTCCCTTGACTAAAAATGGGAATTATAATAATCGCACATATCCCATAGGTGGGTAGTTAAAGTCCAAATGTATGAACTTTATTCAGTACAGTGCCTGGCATGTAGTGAAAGAAACCATTATAAGAATAATGAAGATGGATCTGTAAGTCCTAAGCCAATCAGATCCTTCCAGACTTTCGGACGATGGACTCTCAGCTACTTTGTTAGAAATACCGGGAGTGCTTGAAGCAGTGGTTCCCAACTCTGACTCTACATTGGAATTGCATGGAGAGCTTTAAAGGAATACTGACACCTGAGAGCCTCCCCACAACAGTCTGCTTTAACTGTGCTCCTAAGCTCCTAAGATGATCTAAGGGTCAAGGTTGAGAACGGTTGACTTGGAATTAAATACTCCACGCCAGAGATTTAGTAAATGGAAGCATTTCTGATAAGACCAAACAATTGCAATTTTTGGCAGATAACTTGTCAAATCTCTGATGAAAATGCAAGGCCTAATATAGAAGTCCAGAAGGGTCATTTAGCCCAGGTTTCCATTCTTTAAGTGTCCCAAATTTAAAAATTTTGCCTTCATTTCTAAATGAGTTTATGCATATACATATATTCACATATGCTTGCATGGGTTAAAAGTATTTGTTAGTAGTAAATGCTAATCCACTTCTAGGTATAAACTAATTTTTCCATGTAAAAACCTGTACACAAATGTTCATAGCAGCATTATTCACAACAGCCAAAAAGTGTAACAACCCGAATGTCCATCAACTGATGAATGGATAAAGAAAATGTGATCTATTCATACGATGGAATATGATTTGGCAATAAAAGGGAATAAAGTACTGATATATACTACAATATGGATGAACATTGAAAAACTGTGGTAAATGAAAGAAGCCTGTCATAAAAAAATCATGTATCATATGGTTCCAATTATGTGAAATGTCAAGGATAAGCAAATCTACAGAGAAAAAAGTAGATTATTGGTTGCCAGTGGATTGGAAGTTGAGAGGACTAGGGAGTGACTACTAATGGGTATGGGGTTTCTTTTGGGGGTGATGAGATATTCTGAAATTAGATAGTGGTGATGGCTGTACAACTCTAAGGATATGCTAGAACTACTACTAAAACTGTCCATTTTAAACGGGTGAATTTTATGACCTATATATTCATGATATGTATTCATATCAGATAAAATTCTGTTATTAAAAAGAGTAAATGCTGAAGATACACCAGAATTTTTGTAACCTGTTACATTTAAAAACTGTCCAAGGAGCTTCAAAAAATTAAAGCGCTCCAGGGCTCTCCTGGCCTGTCAGAGGACTTGGGCACGTTCTTCCCTGATGAGCCTCCCACATTCCAATCCCTTCATTAACTTCACTTGCCCTCTTTTGGCATATTGGTACTTGTTGTCTTTTATTCATATTAGATACCCTTTCTAGGTATTTTGCCATATATACTCATGTATGAGAAATCATTTATTTCCCTTGCACCCTCATGACCTCATTAAATTGCAAATTCCCTATGACAGTACTTGACATAATAGCCAATATTGTTTTTACATAGTAGTTATTTATGTTGCACAGTGGAAGGCCTAATTAAAAAAAATATTTGCGAAGGGGTTTAAGAAGCTCCATAGCAGTTACCTTAAGATAGAGTTTCTCCACTCTTTCTGCCTCTGAGACTCTCTGGGTCCCTTTACAATGCTGACTCCTGGGCTGGGGCTAGGCATTTGAGGTCTCCAGGGGATTCTGACATGCAGCAAGGGCTAGAAAAGTGGTTTTTCCACAGGAGCGTTTTTACCCCACTGGGGACATTTGGCAACATCTCGGAATATTTTTTGATTGTCACAACTGGGAGAGGTGCTACTAGTATTTAGTGGGCAGAGGCCAGGGTGCCACTCAACTTCCTACATTGCCCAAGACAACAATATATCATCCCACTGTCTTCTAGCCTCCATGGTTTCTGCTGAGAAATCTACACATAGTCTTATTGGGTTTCCCTTGTATGTGATGGATTGTTTTTCTCTTGCTGCTTTCAAGATCCTCTCTTTCTCTTTGACCTCTGACATTCTAACTAGTAAGTGTCTTGGAGAACGCCTATTTGGGTCTAATCTCTTTGGGGTACGCTGCACTTCTTGGATCTGTAATTTTAGGTCTTTCATAAGAGTTGGGAAATTTTCAGTGAAAATTTCTTCCATTAGTTTTTCTCCTCCTTTTCCCTTCTCTTCTCCTTCTGGGACACCCACAACACGTATATTTGTGCGGTTCATATTGTCCTTGAGTTCCCTGATACCCTGTTCAAATTTTTCCATTCTTTTCCCGATAGTTTCTGTTTGTTTTTGGAATTCAGATGTTTCATCCTCCAAATCACTAATTCTATCTTCTGTCTCTTTGAATCTATCATTGTAGGTATCCATTGTTTTTTCTATCTTTTCTACTTTGTCCTTCATTTCCATAAGTTCTGTGATTTGTTTTTTCAGTTTTTCTATTTCTTCTTTATGTTCAGCCCATGTCTTCTTCATGTCCTCCCTCAATTTATCGATTTCGTTTTTGAAGAGGTTTTCCATTTCTGTTTGTATATTTAGCATTAGTTGTCTCAGCTCCTGTATCTCATTTGAACTATTGGTTTGTTCCTTTGACTGGGCCATATTTTCAATTATTTGAGCGTGATCCGTTATCTTCTGTTGGCGTCTGCGCATTTAGACAGATTTCCCTGGGTATTGGATCCAAAAGTTTGGAAGATTTTCCTGTGAAATCTCTGGGTTCTGTTTTTCTTATCCTGCCCAGTAGGTGGCGCTCATGGCACACGTTTGTCTGCGGGTCCCACCAGTAAAAGGTGCTGTGGGACCTTAAACTTTGGAAAACTCTCGCCGTCCTGGGGGTTCGCTAGGCGAAGCGGCTTGAGCCGCCCGGGGTCCGAACGCAGGGAGGGTGTCCGAACGCAGGGAGGGTTGCTGGTCGCCGCAGCCAGGGAAAGAGCCCGTCCGAATTTCCTAGTCGGCCCTGGGCAACAAGCGTGGCGGGAGGGCGCCAGCGGCAGCGGCCCGTCCGAGAGAGTGCACGTTCCCTGGGAGTCACGGGGTCACCGTTCTCCGCGGCCTGGGGGTTTCCGATCCAATTCTCTCAGTTGGTCTGGGGGCTGCGCGTGGTGTGGGCGCCAGTCGCCTTGGTTTCAGGGGACCGCCTCTCCAATTCTCCCAGCCGGCCCGGGAAGGGGGAAGGGAGTAACTCCGGCCGCTTGCCACCCCGCCCGGTAAGGCCCGCGCGCCTCGGCGATCTCACCCGAGCTGCTTCTCTCAGCCAGCCAGCCGTTCCAGGATGGGGTACGCTGTCTTTTTTATCTCTGTTGTGGCTTTGGGCGCTTTCTGTGTCGTTTCTACTCCCCTAGTAGCTGTCCTGGAGAAGAAACTAAGATCCGTGCGTCTTACTAAGCCGCCATCTTCCAGGAAGTCCCCCAAGACAACAATAGAGATTGATCTGGCCCAAAATGTCAGCAGTGCCGAGGCTGACAAACCCTGGGCTAGAGGAATCAAAGTGAAAGCTAACCAACTGAGTCATTAGAATTTGACCCTAGGGAAGGTGGTAGCAGATTGGAAATAGAAAAGCATGACTGTTATACTTAGGTAGCCACATGGGCTTATCACTGGGAATCACAGATATGGTTCAATATGGCATTGAGTTTGATCTCCTCATGAGTTACATGGAATCAGGAGTTCTTTGTTGATAAGCTCATTTTAAGGCAAGGCAGAAATTAGGCTGTTAAAATTCTTGTTATTTTTACAGACATTCTACAGCTAAAAGGCATCAACTGTCAAATGCCTAATCACGTTGAAAATGAAGAACTTTTGACAGTTACTGTGCATCTTCATTCCTTTGGTAAGTTTTCAGAATTATTGCTTTTGTTATGGAGTGAAACTTGGAGCACAGCATCACAATCTGGAAACACAGCCCATCATTATTTGTGGTAAGGAGGAAACAATCGATAAGAACAACCATCTATAGACTCAGAAGGAAAAAAGTCTTTGTGGGTTGGAACAGACACCTGAATTGGATGCAGGTCAAGTGCCACCAAAGCAACAAGCGTCCTATGCACTTGGGGACAAATGTGGACTGGATGAATTTTTGTTTGTTTGTTTAAAATCAATCACTTGGTATGTTCTCATAAGCTATGTGAGAGATTGCTTTGTGGATAATGAAAACAAAATGACAGGCAGATAAATTTAGTTGCTGTTTAAGAAATCTTATAATGTATTCTCAATAGTATAAAGATCAGGGAATCACATAATTGAAAGAGCTGAAAACAGCATTAGCACCAGAGCTTATAAGGAAGAGAGCAAGGAAATCAACTGTGGAAAGCGGGAAAGGAGCTTAGTTAAGGCCAAGTTCCCTTCAGTGAAGAAGCTGGATGAAACTGTCCACTATGGAAGCCAGAGGATCTGGCTCAATGGTTCTCGGCCTTGGCTGTACAATAGATTCCCTGGGAGCTTTAAAGAATTCTGAGGCCCAGGCTATAGTCCGGATGAATATAACCTGAATGTCTGGGATGTGACCAGTTTGTTTTGAATCTCTCTGGGCAATTCCAGTGGGCAGTCAAATTTGAGGACCCTTGGTAGATATGCCCTTTCCTTCCCCCTGGAGTACAGGTATAGTGGCTTGGCTGTGTTGAGCTCCTATCACAATCCAGCCAGGGCTTTAACCTTGATGGTCATAGAGATACTTCGCTTAGAAAGTATTTGTGGCAATGGCATTGGAAGCAGTATTGTGATCCCAATGGCAGTGAAGTCCAGTAGGAGTAGGGTTGGTGTCCTAAGGAGAATGTGCCTCTTGAGTGACCTTGGTGTGTCTTGTCTAACATGGCTTCCATTGGTTCCTGCTAATTTTTCCAGCCCTGTTTTCTAGACTCCCTCTCAATTTTGGGGACTTCCTGATTTCCCACCAGTAAATATCATCTCTGATAAGTTAGAGTTGGTTTCTGTTGCTTGCAGTCAAGAATATACCAGAAAGGGCAGATGAGTAAAAAATATGGATTAAAAATACATAAATAATAGGGGGAACAAATGTTAAAACAAATTGAGTAGATTGAAATACTAGTGATCAATGAAAGGGAGTGAGTGGTAAGGGGTATAGAAAAAAATAGGGGGAACAAAGGTTAAAATATATTGGGTAGATACTAGTGGTCAATGCGTAGGGGGTGAGAGGCATGGTATGTATGAGTTTTTTTTTTATTTCTTTTTCTGGAGTGATGCAAATGTTCTAAAAAATGATCATGGTGATGAATATACTACTATGTGATGATGTCGTGAGCCATGGATTGTACAGCATGTATGGAATGTTTGTATGTCAAGAATGTTCGTGTTTGTATGTTGTTTTGGCTTGTTGATTAAAAACAAGATCCATAAATTAAAAAAAAAAAGAATAAGCCAGAAAGGTATCTTTATAGAATGTTTTTCTTGAAATTAGCAGATTGCAAACTACCTATTTTAACTTCATTCTAAGTAATGATATCCCAGGAATCCTTTTAGTTGTGTTTGTTATATTATTTTTCTGAATATGTATTAAAATAAATACTTAAGTATTAGAAGTAAAATATCATCTCAGTACTACCTAAAATTCTCTTACATCCCACCATCTCATGTGATACACTTTGGGAAAGGCTGAGGTATGATTCTTTCAGGGCAGTTAACAGAAAGCAGGTCTGGATAGCTTAATCCAAATAAGGAATTTATTGGAGTTTCTCATAGAACCAAGGAAGCCAGTGGGTAGCTAGGGACTTAACCAGGTTTGTAGCCCTTCTCTGTCCAGTGCTCCCAATAATGTGGGAAACTTTCAAGTGTTAGGTGGGAAGAGGTTCAGCTTTGGTCAGGAAGGTCAGGCTATGGAGTGCGGAGACAGTGCTGCCCCTGTCAGAGTCTAGAGGCAGTTCCCAGGAAAGGTTCATTGACTTGAACAAGGCACCTACCGAAGATGCACTTTTAACATTATAGGAAAATAGTCATACACCGAAACAGACTATAAATCAGACAGGATATGTTGAACTGCAAGTGACAAAAACCCAACACAAACTGACTTAAGCAAAAAAGGGTCCCTGTTGGCTCAGAAAACTGGAAAGTCTAGGAATGAGAACCAGCTTAAGCAACTGCTGGGTCCAGGGCTCAAACAATTTTAGGATTAGGACCCCCTTCCTCTCCTCCTCTCTTCCCCTCTCTCTGTTGCCTTCACACTCAGACAGGTTTCTCTACCAGGCATTCCCAGGAATTCTGGGATTCTTTGTCATCCTCAGAGATAGCCTTCTTGGTGTAAGAAACTTCTCTTTTAGTTTCAGCAACAGTCCTGGGAGAGATTCTCATTGGTTGGGGAGAAGTTATGGGTCCATCTCTGAATCAACCACTGTGGCTTGGGGGGCTTGGACTGCAGCACTGATTGGCCAGGTGGGAGCCAAGAGCTCACCCTGGGGTTGTGGGTGGGGCCAGTCTCAGGGGCTGAAATTAGGGGTGGGCTGGTGAATGTTTAAGAACCAACACTGGCGGGTGCATGGATGGTTCAGTGGTTAGAATGCCTGCCTTTCATGTGAGTGATCTGGGTTTGATTCCCGGACCATGCACCCCCGCAAAAAAAAAAGAACCAACATGGGGTGGCAGATCGGGACTCCTGACTATTACCATTTGCTGATTTCCACATGTAAACCCTCCCACCATGGCTGATTTCAAACTACCATATAATGTCAAATATCTTAGAAAACTCCTGAAAATTGAACATCTTTGTGAGCAATCAAGAGGTGGCTGTAGCACACCACTGGCTGAGACCAGGGGAAAGGCAGTTTCCTCCAAGAAAATCATCATTCTGGTACCCATACTAGAATAATGGAGAATGGCTATGGGCCTGAGAAACCAAGAGATTCATCCTAGAGAATACAGAAAAACTTCAGTTTATTTTGGTAAATATGTATTGGATGTATCTTCCCACAAAAGTGCTAGGAAGTAGGTTCTAGAAGTGAAATCATTGTTCCTTTATCACATATTTATCTACAAAGGACAGATATTGTTTTGATTTTGGGACACAGAAGGCTAACATGTAACAAAAGCCTGTAAAACATATGATGAGTGATGTGATAGAGGAAAAGAAACAGTGGCATAAAGGAGGGAGAGATGAGGTGGGGGGGGTAGTCTGGGACTGGATTTTCCACGACATATTTATGGTGTTGGGTTTTATCCTGCTATTGATGAGGGAATTATTAAAGAGTTTCCAGCAGGGGAAAAGGTGGCTATTAGACTGGTATTTTAGAATGATCTTTAGGGAAGCTGGGTAGAGAACTGACTCTACAGGAACCACACTGGAAGCAGTAGGAATCCAGGGAAGAGAATGTAGGGGAACATGCAGGTGGAACAGAATTAATATGGTGGCTGGTTGGATGGGAGGAAGAGGTCAGTCCTGGAGGACTCTCACTGTCCTGGTCTGGGAGGAGATTTATATCCTACGGGGAAGAGCAAAGCTTATACATAGGAGAGAAAGTTAAAACCTACATGCAAAAGAAGGGATTAGAATAGAATGTACCTCATTGATTTAACAGTATGGGCTAAAACAATTGGTGGTCAGGAAGGAGGGATATCAATATTGGGTGGCATAATTGAAGACAACTTCATGAAAGAGGTAGATGGAAGATGGCTTTAAATAATAAAGATTGTATTTCCAGAGAGAAGCAAAGACTCCAATGCAGATTCTGTGCCCACCTGTCTCTAACTTCTGGATCCAGGGCTCAAATATGTCAGCACTCCATCTCCTCTAGCCCCTCCTTTTGTCTTTTCCTCTGTGTTGGATTTATTCCCAGGCAGGCAAGGCACCCCCCTTTTTCTGCAGAAAAAGAAAAAGTCTCCTTTTCTCCCCCAGAAAAACAGAGTTTGAGAAGTAAAAATTTGAGATGTTGCAAGTATGAAAACTTATTTATTCTACCCTTCACAAATGAACAATAATTTAGCTGACTATGGAATTCTTATTTGGAAAGAAATATTTTTCCATTGTCATTTTGAAGGAATTCATTGATTGTTTTCCAGTTTTCAGCATGGCTATTGTTAACTGTGATGCTATTCTCAACACCCCTCTCCCCCTTTCTCTGGAAATCTTTTAGGATCTGAAATTTTATGATGATGGGATTTGGGGGATCTTTTATTGGGCTGGGTAATTGATAGGTTTTTGAAGCTCATGTTCTTTCATTTTGTGAAATTTTCTTGAATAATTTTTATGCTATTTCCCCATTTTCATTTATAAATTTTGTTGTTGTTTTATAAACTTACTATTATTTGGATGTTGTACCTCTAATTTTCTTCTTAATATTTTCTCTTTCATTGTCCATCTCTATTTTCTTTTTGTTGTACTTTATGGGAGAGTTCTCACCACCATCTTCCAAGCTATCTTATAAATTTTTAATTGCAGCATCGTATCTTTAATTTCCCAAAGCTATTTGTTGTTCTCTGAATGTTCATTTTTATGCATTTTATTCATGGATGTTATATCTCGTTGAAGATATTTCAGTACTTTGATGTTCTTTGTTGCTTGCTGCACAGTCTTTGTTTCCCCAGAGTTTCTTTTTTCCTTGTTTGTTTTCATCTCTGAATTCCATTTTAGAGGTTTTGCTCAAATATGTGTTGTTGTTTGGATGTCCATTTGTATTTCACAGTGAGGCATTAAAAAACAAACTCAACAATTTATGTCTTAGATCTTGTTGACTGCTGGGCCTGTGAATGGGGGGACTTCATTGTTTTATTGAGGGATCCCAAAATGCCAGTATTTGAGTTATTCTTTTTCTTGGACAGGCCAGTTTTTAAAAAGGAGAGGGCACAATGACTTTTCCATGTGGAAGCGAGGTGGTAAGAGCTGGTAGCCAGAACTGGGAGCTGAGTAGGGGAAGGAGGTTGAGGATCTCATTATCAGTGTGCAGACTTGCATTTTACCTGTTTGTATCAGAAAGGTCTCTCATTCTCACTCTCACTCTCACTCTCAGGGGTGACTCTTCAGTGGTGCCTGATGTCTTCTTTCCCAGGGTTTTTCTGGTTAACTCAAGCAGATATTAACACTCCTTTCTTTCAGAGGGAGATAGAGGAGGCTCTCCTTAGAGTCTTCCTGGTTGCAGCCCCATTCTGCATTCTGTGACCCTACCTTCAGAAGTAACCAGTGTCTCCTAGTCTTGAAGCTTCTCGGGGGCCTGGGGCTGGAATTGGCTTCTGGTTGGCTTCTGGCAACTATTTAAGCTCTCAGCTGTGGGAAAAAGCTGGAACCTCCTCAGTCACTTCCCACTTATTCATCTGCCTTCCATCTTTCAAAATTTGGCTGACATTTCTCCCCTGCCATGGTCTATTCTCCCATTTGCTTTGTCCTTGTAACTTTTAAATTCTGTTGCTGTCATTTTAGTGGAGTTTTGAGAAAGAAAGAAGAAAAACGGGTGCATTCGACCTACCATTTTAACCGGAAGTCCTTTAATATACTCCCTATCCATTTTTAATGTGTCTGTCCATTCCACATCTCTCTTAACTGCTGCTCCAGGTTGGTCAGACATCTCGATTGAGTTGCCCTTGATGACTTTCTTCAGGTGTTTTCCAGTTGAGTGTTTCCCAAGGTCAGAACTCACGAGCGCTTTGGGCAGCCCCTCACAAGCACAGTAATACCAGCTGAGAAGGCAGCTTGTTCTGCATAACAACTACTCGAGATTTCATTACTCCATTTCTTTTCTTATGGGAGAGGGGGGTGGGGTAAGGTCAAAAGGACTATATAGATCTTTGCAAGAGATTTTACAGTCTTCAAACATTGCAGACAGGAGCTAGGGCATAGCTTTCCATTTTGCAGATTTTATTATATTTTGAAAGGCTTTTAATTTTAATTTTAAAATAAATTGTAAAAACCTCAACAGAGCAGAGGCTCAACATGAACTTGCCTGGTCTCTCTCTCTTCTCTAGTCCTGTGCCGGCCTCTTCTGGGTTTGGTGTGTATCCTTCTAACCTCTCTTACTATGCATGTGATGACATCTTTTGTTTCCCTGTTATGTGCCAGGCACTGATATAAGGACTGACAGTACTTTGGTGAACAAGAAAGGCCAAATCTTTTCCCTCATGGAGCTTTCACTTTAGTGGATACACAAAGCTTTAGTCATTCAATGCACACACGTTCCACACCTACAAACACACCCACACCCACACTCACTGGCCATATGATACAGTTATTCTACAATCTTTCCATGTTATTACCTGTAGATCTCCTTTATCCTTTTTTAATGGATGTGCAGCATTTCATTATATGAATATATTATTTATTGCTTTCATCATAGGGATCATTTAGACTGTTTCCAGTTTTCTGCTATTACAAACAATGAATGAACAATGAATGGATCTACCTTTTTAATAGCTTCACGGAGATCCACAGGATGGGTCAATCCTGTTTTGTTCAAACATTCCCCTTTTGATAGACCTTTAAATGCTTCCAGTTTCTATTTTTTTCTTATACAAATGACTCAGCAAAATTGATATTGTACATTTAGCTTTGTACCTATGTACAAGACTATTTATACTATATACACATACACACACATACAAGTAGGATATTGGGATCAAATGGAATGGCATTATACATTTTGAAAGCTATTGCCAAATTGCCTTAAAAGAAGTTTGAATCTATTTACACTGCCAGCAGCCATGAATGAGTGTGTCTGGACCTGAAAGAGGTCTTTTAGACATGTGCTGTGATTTTTCATTTTCCCACCATTTCCCCAGTTAATTTAAATGTGACTGTTGCAGGACCATATGCATTCCAGTTACTGCCAGATTTATAGCATCTGAGATTTCTTATCAGATTCCATGGCACTAACTATTGTCTCAAAGCAACAAGGACATTGAAAACTTATCATTTTTCTTCTCCCAGACCTTTAATGAATGACCTAAAGAATGTTGGTCTCAGACCTATCTTTGAGGCAGTCATTTAAGGAAAAAAACAATCTAAGAAAATCTCCAAACCATACATCTATACATTGTCCTAAATCATTTTTAATCCATAACAAAATGTAATTCTTTAGTTCATATTTAGGAAAGTAAAGCAAATTTTATTTACAAGGTCATCTCTCTCCATTATCTCAATAAGCCTCTTCAAAGCATTTTGTGTAGGTTGAGGCATGATTTGATCATAAATGAATATGCATTACCAGACGTGAAAACCAGGGACTTCCAAGTGGGGTGATTAAGGCAGGCAGGGTTAGACACCATGATATAATGATGGTCACTCATGGTAACTTTCAGATGTTGTCTCCAGTCAACAGCCTTCATATTGGATAAAATATTTCCTGTAGGCTTGCTCACATTGGATCCTTGCTCTTTTAATGTATTTCTCTGTAAGCAAGTGCAAATTGTGCTTGACTTAACCAAGCAGCTCTACCTTAATTTGTTGGCAAGATGTGATGCGTAACCAAAATGGATTTTTAGGCTCGTCAAATGTCTGTTATGTGGTTCAAAAGCAGAGTGACCTTTATAACTGACATCAGTGCACTGTAAATCTAAAATTCAAGACCAAGATTGGAAATTCTCACACTATTTTCCTTTTGTTAGAGGAGAAAACAGAATTTGGCTGGACACATACACTAAAATTAGATTCTTAAATAAACAGCCCAGGCCTTAATAATTCATGCAAAGACATAGGGAAAAATGAGGAAAATAATTGAGCAATGGCAGGCAAATACCATGCCATTTTGTACAGCCTCAAACTAATCATCAGAACTGTATATCTCTGATATACAGGTTTATTAATGAAACAAAAAGGCGTCTACTATGGATAAATAATATATCATATGGAATTCACACATTCTATGTATAATAGAGATCAGCGACACCTATCAATTCATTTTAAATCAGGTCATGTGTATTTCGCTCAGTCTGCAGTTTGTCAATCTCTGCTAATAGAAGTGGGTTGCTGGGCTTCAACTGCTGGAAAGAAGCAGGCCAAACAGACAAGTATTTACAAAACAAACAAACAAAAACCCAACAAGACAAGCTCTGCCCTCATGAAGATGTCCAATGGTGATCTGTTTGGGCATTTATCACAGCTAATGTGGGGCTCAATTTAGAGGTTTAGTGAAAAAATTCATCAGTGCCATTAAGGAATGAAGACATTTTTGAAAATTTGCCTCTTTTTTTTAATTCTACAAACCTAATAGGATATTTATGACTGGATGAAAAAAAATTTGCATCATCAGCTTGAAAGAGTTGTCAAGGGAGGGTTACAAAGCTAGGGGCCAAAGGATAGTGGCTGGAAAGAAAGGCATAGATCAAAGTGCAAAAACTGGATTGGATAGAGGGTTTCTAAAAAAAACAAAAAAAAATAATTAGTAGTATCACATAAATAGGCATCATTAGCTGATGTGATGTCTATGTCAAATAAATAACAGTTGAAAACAATAAAACTCCTGGTAATGTACTCTGTTGCAATATTGATGGCAGCATGTGGGGACCATCTGATTGCTGTTAAACAGATGTGGCAATTAGCAAACCTTATGGTCATGCTGGTAAGATTATTATGCAACACGTTCTTCAGCAAAATTAGACGACTTCCTTCTTTGTGTGGCTTTATCCACATGGAGAGTATGGAGAGTTATTTAGTCTCTCACGCCATTTAAGCAATATCTTTAGCTAATACTGCCTACCCCTTATACAGATGTGTGAGTGCATATATATATGTGTGTGTATGTGTATATTTATATATCTTGATGCCTTCTGAAAGGTTTGGAGAATTTCAGAATTTAAACAAGAATAATATCAATTCAGTTGTTTAGCAGATACTTCAATTATAAGGGCTAATGGACAAATTGAGAGATAAAAAGATTTTTCTATCATGTTGAAATCCAATGAACAGTTTTCAATTAGGCTTAGGATATAAAAGGAAAAAAAGAAAGAGTCTTCTCCTTGATGTTAACATTGCTGAGAAAGATGAGAGGAACTCTGCTTTTTCATTATATGAAGAGATGCATATAATGTCACATATTTAAATTATAAATCAGGTCGCTATCTGCCAACTGAAAGCAATATCAATTAGAACTTAGGTGGATTAAGCTTTAAAATGCCTTATATTTAATGACAAAAGTATGACTGTTAATCTCCGCAGCCATCAAAGGGATAATTTAAGGCAGCAAGAAATCAGAGAATGATGTCACAAAAATAGGCCCTTGCAGCTTTTTGGATAGTATTATCGTAATTAATGTACTTCGAATGACTTTTTTGTGGGTTACGGGCTTTCACAAAAGCATTTATTGCAGGCATAAAATATAAAACTCTAAAGAGTGGGTTTGACTAGGGTTGACTGGAGGGTCCTTAGCCTTTCTGCTACAGTAATTCCTGTAAAATAATAGTTTCATTTACAGGCGCAATTTATAATGTTGAATTTATGCCAGTTCATCTGATATAAATCATGATAATAGCATGATCTATTGTATGTCACTTGAGTGAATGCAAATTAAATATCGTTAAATTAAAGAAAAACTGTTAAAATAACATTAGGTTGTAACCAGAGCTGTTGGAATTAAGGAAATGTGGGGGTAAGGCTGAAATTTCACTACTGTAGGACCTGATCTGATACTGGATGTGTTGCCAAAAGCAAATATATACACACAAATTTTTAAAAATGGTCACATGGAATTATAGCAAAGTCATAAATCCATCTCAGAGCATTCTTTCATTTTAACTTCCAAGAGCAGCACTAAAAATTAAGTAGCTGTTACTCTGTTTGGTTTTTCTTCCTGCAATTCTTTAATGTCTTATTCAGCAACTGTAGATGAAATTTAATTACTTGGTGTTTTTTTCTTCTTTTCTTTTGACTCATAGCCCCCCTCTACCTACTCCAGAGTCTGCCACAAACACCTTCAGCAAAGCTATTTTCTTCTCTAGACCCTAGCGTCCGTTTCAGTCCCAGAGAGAGTGCACAGGGGGTTAGTTGGTTAGACCCTTCTTGACTCCTTTCACTGCTTCTCTAGTGCCCCATCAAGAGGATGAATCAACAGCATCTATTACTGCTTCAATTGTATAATGTGGTTCTAGAAACCTTGGGTCATTAATAAACAGAAGTCATTGAAATACATCTATCAGACAAATCCACTTCCTCCCACACATCTGAATTCTTTTTATTCCATTTCAGAAGTTGATTACAATTGGTCTTCAAAGCCAATCAGAAGCATTGTGTTAAGACAAATACAGAGAGAGGTAGGCTAAGAGGAAACAGGAGCTACAGATAATATTATTTCTCTTTTACATAGAAAAAAATATATGTTGCAAACCATATCATCATGGAGCACACAAGGTAAGGAGTAAGTTGGAATTGTGGCGTGTGCACGTGTGTGTGTGTTCTGTTTCACGTTTAACTTAGCACATTGTCAGAACTCAATAAATGTTGATGGATGACAGGGTGACATACCCATTATAACATCAATTAATTTGCTGTCAAGAAAAAGTGGGTCCTTCAAATTATCCAGCCATAATTGCCTTGTCTTTGCTAACTTTTCCCCCCTCCATAACAGGTTATGTGAGTAGTTATCAACACATATGCCTCAGAAATATTCAATAAAAGGCTTCATTTCCCCCCATATGCTAGGATAGAAAAAAAGAGATATAATTTATTGTGGTGCCTGGTTTCCTGTTTTGATGTGAGCAAGTGGTTATCCTGATGGACCAAGTAAGTAGTATGGGGCTGTAAAAAAGAATATCTGCAGTGGTGCTGGCCATGCTAGATTTGAAGATGAACAGAAAAGCTAACATTTATTAAGCACTTGGTTTATCATGTGCCAGATATATCAACCGGGACTAGGTCCAGGGTGAGGTGATGGAGGCACTCAGCTGGGGTACAAAATTTGAAGGGGTGCCAAAAACCTCACTAATCAAGATAAATAATATTTTCATGAAATATTAAAAAAAATTAAAATCAGCACAAAAATGTAATTTTTATGGATTTTCAGTTTAGAAAAAAATGGTCATTTTTTTCCAGAACATTAAAGAAGTTGAAAAAATATTGAAAAGTAGATGTATCAAACATACAATATTACTGTACACTTAAATATTTTATTTTTGCCCCAAACAGAATTCATTATAATTTTACATTTATGGCTTTAAAGGAAGGCTACCCATTAGTACTATTTTCAAAACACTTCAGGTAAAAAAAAAAATTACAATTAAAAATTACATGTAAGCGTGAGTATAGGGATTCACATTTTCCCTTGTGCCTCAGGCTTTAAAAAGCCTCCTCAGGGTAGTGTATGGATCCTGTTTTGATGTAAAAACTTGATATTTTGTTTATTGTGGATTTTTTTTGCATTAGTTTTGATTTTTGTAAATATTGCATTAAATATTTCTATCTTGATTGCTGAGCTATTTGGCATCCCCTTAAGTTCTGCACTGAGGTGAGTACCTCACTGCCCTGACTTAGTCCAGGCCGGGGAGGCACTTTCCATGCTATCTCATTCAATCTTTCAATACATCCATGATGCAGGCATTATTAGCAGGCCGATTTTGCAGATGGAGAAACTGAGCATGGATTCAGTTTCCGCGCCCTGCCCCCGGCCCTTTGGCATTCGTGCTTCCCCAGTATACCAGGCTCCTGAGACTTCTGCCCAAAGGTTTTCTAGAGCGGCCTGCCAGCATGGGAGAGAGGGAGCCGTGTCGCGGTGCTCAGCCCCGGGAGCAGTGCTCAACCCGTGGCAGATGGGAGGCACGTGGTAAACACCCCAGTTCCGAGCGCCTGGAACCCGGGCGGCACTGGGTCCCATTGTCTCTGCAGCAGCCTCTCCTGAGTGCACCCTCCATGCCGGGCTTCCCTTCTCCCCCACACTGCTTCCTGGGAACGCTTCCCGAATGAACTACCCTCATTCAAATCCTGTATCAGGGTGTATTTCTGCGGAACCCTAGCAGATGCGCTGAGGCACAGAGACTCCGATCAAGTAACCCACCAAGTTGGAGAGCGAGAATTCAATCCCAGGACGTCTGTCACCAGAGTCCATGTTCTCCCTGTGGGCCAAATTCGGTGCGCTGTCTCTTTTTGTCCCGCCACGAGCTGAGTATTGTTTTTTTTTTTTTTTTTACATTTCTAAGTGGCAAAAAATCAAAGGAAGAATCCTATTTTGTGATATGTAAATATGATACCAGATTTAGGAGGTGAAAGGATAGTTCAGTGGTAGAATTCTTGCCTGCCATGTGGGAGACCCGGGTTCAATTCCCGGCTCATGCACTCCCTTCCCAGCCCCCCACTCCCCCAAAAAAATGATGTGAAATTTCAGTTTCCCTAAGTACCATTTTATTGGAACACAGTTACTCCCATTTGTTTACATGTTATCTGAGGCTGTTTTTGTGACATCACAGTAGTCAATTGGTTGCTGTAGAGGTGAGATGGCTGGTAAAGCCTAAAATATTTATTATGTAATCCCTATCAGAAAAGTTCTACTGCCTTTCTATCCCAGCTCTATAACTTTTTAGTTGGGTGACCTGAAATAAGTTCTTTTACTAACTTCCCTGAGTCTCAGATTTTGCAAATATAAAATGGGGATAAATAACTACTCTCCTATAGTACTTGGCAAGACAATATTGGAGGTAGTATTTTATAAATCTCCTAGCACACAGTTAAATATAATAAATATACAGTGTAAATATAATTTCTATTTCTACCAAAATAAGTTTTAGGAAAATTACTAATTATTGAACTGTCCCTTAGCCCATGAAAGCCATATTTAGTAACCGACAGATTTTGCTGGTTGTGGCCTGGGATAATGTGTGGAGTTTATAGGCTGTGGTGGGTCTAATTACCTGCTAGATGCAGATTCCTTCAAAGTTAGGCAAGACATGGAAAAACAAAGAAAACAAATGCATAGAAAGAAAGCCTTATAGAAAATGTCAGGAGTACTATGTGAGCAACTGAAATCAATATTCAAAATGCTTGCATGTCTCAATTTTTCTTTGTTACCATGTCACTATTTTGAAAAGTGTAAATTATACTTGCAAAAACTTAATGTATGCATATATATGTATGCAAGTATACAACTTAGCAGGGTGATACAGACAAGCACAACTGTAGGTTTTGCTTAGAATAAAAGGCAGAAGCAAGTGGCAAAAACCATTTCCTTACCAAGTTGAGCTGTGGGTCATTCCAGCAGACCCTTGTTCGGGACATATAAACAGATGTATGTGAAACCTCGGTGGTGCTTCCTACATTTCCCTTGAATCCATCTCCTGTCCTCCATCCCTTAGGGATTCCAAAAACTGGTCTCCTTCCCTCTAGTCTAAAAATAAGTGGCTGGTATTTGCCTCCCAAGGGCATTTGATAATGTCTAGAGACATATTTGATTGTCACACCTGGGGTGTGTGTGTGTGTGTGTGTGTGTGTGTGTGTGTGCTATTGGCATTTAGAGGGTAGAGGCCATCAATGCTGACAAATACACTATAATGCACGGGACAATTCCCACAACAAAGAATTGTCTGGGCCAAAATGTCAATAGGGCTGAGGTTGAGAAACTCTGCTCTCGTCTTTCCCTGCAATGGATTCTCCACACAGCAGGCAGAGTGATTTTTGTATCCTAAAATCTATATCCGATCATGTCACTTCCTTGCTTAAAGCCCTTTATTGCATTCTCCTTGCTTGTAGGGTAAAATTTGAATCCTAATACATGATTACAAAAACTTCCATTGATGTCTCTTGCCTACGTTTCCCCTCATCTTTCGACTACACACTTCTACTCTATAATTCCATCATATTGTTCACGAATAGGACTTTGCATAAATTGTTTCATAGGTTGAGGCATGCCTTCACTGTCGTCGTCTTCTTTTTCTGGTCAATGCCTGTGCACTAGTAATGCCAAGCATCAGCTTCAGGTTACATGGTAACCATATTTCTAACAGTATGCTTAATCCCTTGTGATGCTTAATTGCTTGTTCACTCAATTAACTACACTCTCACCTAGACTAATCTTGGAGGGCGGGGATTGTGACTTTCATTCTCGATATTATACGTACAATGTCTGGAACACAGAAGGCCCTCATTAAATGTTGTGATAATATTGATTTGTAATGTAATTTTATCAACCGAAAAATGATGAAGGGAAGGAGAAGCCCAAAATGGTGGAATCCGAGCAGTGTAAATTCACAGGCTGTCTTGGATTCTTTGGAGGAAATGGATTCTTTGGTGGAAAAACTTATTATTATTTGACTATAATAAGTTTACAAAATAAATTTCTAAAAAAATCACTAGATGATGGACAATGTCACTGTCAAGAACTGTGAAATGTCCAAGATTTTGCCCTGCTTACAAGGTAACAAGTTACCCTGTCATGGTTTCCTAGATACACGTAGAAGACACAAGACTCCTAGGTCAGAGACAAAGAGGTTATTACACACTGCGGTCAGTGTTAGCTTTATGTTTGTATCTATTTCCCTTGCCCCCGAGGCCCACAGGGGCAGTATGCAGTGGCCCAGGTAGATGCTGCATACGCAGTGGCTTTGTGTCACATCTGAGAATCCCCGTGCTTCGGAAAGCTCCAGTTTTATAAAAAGACTTGGGGCAAATTTGTCCAACCTTTGTCCAAGAGGGATGAATTACCTTTATTATCCTTATCAGGAAACAAATCTGCTTTCTGCTTAGAGGGAGACACTATCTCTATTTTTCAAGGCTGTTTCGCTTACAAATATCCTTGAGAAGGTAGTCTGGGAAAGCTGCCACAGACACGTAGAAATGCCATGGAGAATTACCATCCAACAGTCAACCAGGTGCATGGATGTTGGGTGGCTGATGTCTTAGAATGAGCTTTAAAATCAACTGTTTTTCTACCATTCAAAATGAGCTAACAGTTCCTTGTATTCATTTACATGCAAGATGGGGTGAATAGAAAATATAGAAACATTCCTCAATTTTTCTGTATTAAGCTATTCTCACAAATTCATAGGAAGGATGTGCAGGCAAACATTTGAAAATACATTTCTCTGGAAATGGCACCAGGCTTCCTATCTGTCAAGTCCTGTGGATTTTATCTTCTACATGTTTCTTGAATTTATCCACTCATCTTCACCTCCATTGCTGCCATCTCCTTTAGGTGGCCATTTTCTTTCTCTCACGGGGAGTATAGCAATAACTTCCTCGAAGGTTTTCCTTTCTCCTCTAACCATTGTTTAGCTAACATCTAGAAGGCTAGCTTCCTTATCTCTGAAATGGGGACAGCAACAATGTCATGCCATAGAATTTTGGGGAGGATTACATGGGATTATGCCTTGACATGTGGTGAGGACTCAGTAAATGTGAGCTCTTACGTTTATTACTTATATATGCACAAGTTTTGAATTAGTATTTTCTGAGTTTCTTACAGCCAAAATAGACTATGAGGCAAAATCTTCAAAGTGAAATCACTCCTTGTGAATGGATTCAAGTATGGCAAAGCATTTTTCTGTTGCAATCCCTGAGTTGAAAAACAGCTATGCAAAAGAAAAAAGGGGAGTTAAAATTTGGAGAAAGGGTAAATTAGATCAGTCAGTGCTTACCTTCAAGAAAAAATAATTTGTACTACTCTTCTATTATCAACCAACCCTACTTCACTGGGGTTGAACATTTGCTAAGCACATCAGAATACATTTTTAAAAATGATTTGAAAGCTCTGCTCTATTCTGTGATTAATTGACAATGTTTGAGCCAATACAGGAGGAATAAAGTTACCACATCACTGTATGTATGTGAGATAAAATATACAATTAAAAATATTTATTACACTGATACGGAAAAGAATAACATGTTAAACAGATAAGCATGTAATAATGCATATTTTTCCCATAAAATTTAATTTATCCCTTGGGCTGGGCATAAACTTTCTCCTTGAACAACTTGCTTTCCAACTATAGATTGCTGAGCTAAACTGCTTAGTTTTACAGCAAATTGATCACTACTGTAATATTTCAGGAGCAAAATGATCCTCACCAGTCAGTTTGATTTCAAAGGCCAAAATTTATAGTTTTGTTCCTGATTTAGTGATAAGATTTTTTAACATATTGAGCCTTTTATCACCTTCTATCAGGACATGGAGTTGAACTTACAAATGAAAAAAAAAAAGCCCAACAAAAAAGCAACCATAAATAATATAGTACAGAATGACAGAAGAATTTAATATTCCCTTTAGACCAGTGGGAAATTACTCAGATTTCTGTCCTTGCAAACATACGTCCTGGTCTCTATGGAAGACATATTATGCAATCTTTATGCTCCTGGAAAAAGAGTCACAGACAATGCTGGAACTCAAAACCACAAGTACTTTGCTAAAGCATAAAGGAAACTTTATTATATGTATGCTCCCCAGTGTCTCAACTCGATTTTATTCCAGGCAGATAAAATGTAGTTATTGGACACTTCTGAAATGTTGAAAATAGGTGCAGACATTTAATGATGGGAAAGTTCATGACTCAGTAAAGATTACTCCCTAGCTGGTAGCTTAGGACAGAAAACTATAAAATCAAATTATGATAATCATAGGAGTCAGGAGAAAAATGTAGGCCCACCAAGCTCTATTTACTGAATTTTTGAATTCATTATACACCACCTACTTTGGAAGCACTGGGGACAGGTTTTCGGTAATGTCAGTAGATTTGCAAAGTAAAATTATTTTGTGATTACTATGGTGAACTTTTAGAAAACAAGTTTTGAATGAAAGGACTGGGTCTAGATGGGACATGCAGTAACAGAGAACAAAGACAGTCTGTTTACATCCAAAATATACCCACACACATCTGGAATTTACTTTTTGAAGAGTTGGTTTGATTTTAAACTGGTGAAAACAGATGTGTTTTCTTGTGTTTTTTTTTTACCACTAAAAATCATTGTTTTCCCAAGCAACATTTCTATCTTATAGCAGTGTCTACCTGTCCTGACCAAAGAGAGTTAAACCATTGATCTGGGTTTTAAATAGGACTTTGAGCTGCAGTGGTCTATTTTATCACATGTAACTTACATGTTGAGTCAGCAAGGCCAAATAAGCTTCTAGTAGACATCAAATCTAGACAGCTGGGGTCTGCAAGGTTATTTTTTCAAACTTCACTCAGATCTACGTTTTAGAGCATGGACTGACATTTTCCATCTGTGATATTAAGAATATCTATGCCTGGTCAGTGCCATTGACTGACAAATCCTGTTGATGATTTTATATGGAATGTCAGCCCCTGCTACATCAAATCACACAGCAGCTAGCATTTTATGAGATGGCTTTAAAAAATATATATATGCTTGTTTACATTTATAGAGTTATGTACTTAGTTTTATTTTAATTTTTAAGAAACGTTTCCCCCTACCATTCTGTAATATTTAAAATAGTTATTGCCTCATAGCAAACAGTCATGAAACCTCACTGACATACAACATAAGCATTTATCGCTCTTGCTGGGGACTGGCCAGCCAAGGGGCCCTGCTGACCTTGCCTGGTTGCTCACATAGCTGAGGTCAGCTTTGTCTGTTGGCTGGGCCACTGGATGACCACGTGACTAGCCTCTGCTCCCCTCATCCTCTGGCAAGCTTGCTTGACTTGGTCTCGTGACAGTGGTAGCAGGCCGAGACCTGTCACTTCTGTTTCATTGTATTGACTGAAACAAGTCACAAGGTTAGCCTGGATGCAAGGGGCTCTACCTCTTTTAGCAAGAGGAATGGCAAAGGGATGTGGCAAAAGGTACAGACCTGGAAAGGGGTGAAGAATTGGGGCCATTAATTCACCTGTCCATAGAGCTCATTAATCTTCACAATATGCTATGAAGTGTGTTATAATTCTTGTCCCATTTCGCAGGTGAGGAAATTAATGGATAGCCTAATAATAGGCTAAGTAACTAACTAAAGGTCACCCAGTCAATAATGGTAGAACCAGGGGTTGAGAGAGTCTGGGCTCTTAACCACTGTGCTAGACAGTTTGATTATGAGAAACATAAAACGGTAGGTCGTTCACTCAGGCTTTTGAAAACCATACCCCATCATGGAGGAATGAGCATAAATGTTAGTCCACAAACCAAGATGTGCAATACAACTTTATTTTCTATATCTCAACTTAGTTGCTGATTCAGTGCTTCCATTCTGCTTCTGGTGGAATAAGTAAACTGATTCTTCCTGGAGGATTACTTCCTATGGCGGACTTTTGTCATTGTTTTGGCTGCTTGGCGTCCGAGCTTCCATCCCATGTCTGAGGATCCCTCAGCTTTCAAGGGTAAGTTTGCTTCCCATTGCTGAAGATGCAAAGGGCAGTTATGTGCTTTCGCAGTCTCCGTGGCAGTTAGGATTTGGGCACCTGACTTAGAATCAGCCAGCCGCATGGCCCAGTACCAGATTCTGGATAAGAAGGAAGGAAAAAGTAGGGATCACACAGAATCCATTCCGGCTAGAGGTAGTAGCCACATCGAGTTTCCAGGGCAGGGATAGAAGTTGTTCCATCAGTGTCCAGTGTTCAGCACCATTGCCCGCAGTAGTATAACGTCAGCATCTGTGCCCAGCACTGGTAGTGGGGATGCCGTCCTGGGTCCGGGAGTATAGCTCAGTTTGGGGCACTGTTCTGACTGCAAAGCAACTAAGCCTGATTCCTTTGACCTCTTGGGAGATTCTGTGAGCTAGACAGTAATTAAAAAAATTTTTTTTTGCATGTTCAGGCTCCAGGAATCTAACCCGGGTTCCTGCACGGCAGGCAAGAATTCTACCACTGAGCTACACTTGCACCGCCAGTAATTTTTCTTTTATATTTTAATTGAGTTATCTTCACATGCATACAGTCCATCCGAAGTATGCAATCTGTGGCTCACAATATCTCATAGTTGTGTTTTCATCACCATGATCATTTTTTAGAACATTTGCGTCATTCCAGAAAAAGAAATAAAAAGAAAAAAAGAAAAAGCTCATACATCCCATATCCCTTACCCCTCCCTGTCATTGACCACTAGTATTTCAGTCTACTCATTTTTTTTACTTCTTATCCCCCCCCTATTATTTATTTATTTTTGTCCTGATTTTTTTACTTACCTGTCCATACCCTGGATAAAGGGAGCATCAAACGCAAGGTTTTCACAATCACACGGTCACGTTGTAAAAACTATATAGTTATACAATTGTCTTCAAGAATCAAGGCTATTGGAATACAGCTCAACAGTTTTAGGAACTTCTCTCTAGCCACTCCAATATACCATGAACTAAAAAGAGATCTATATAATGCATAAGAATAACCTCCAGGATAACCTCTCGTTTCTGTTTGAAATCTCACAGCCACTGAAACTTTGTTTTGTCTCATTTCTCTCTTCCCCCTTTTGGTCAAGAAGCCTTTCTCACTCCCATGATGCTGGGTCAGGGGTCATCCTGGGAGGTCTGTCCCACACTACCAGGGAGATTTATGCCCTTGGGAGTCACGTTCCATGTAGTGGGGAGGGCAACGAGTTAACCTGCTGAGTTGCCTTTGAGAGAGAGGTCATATCTGGGCAACAAAAGAGGTTCTCTGGGGGTGACTCTTAGACATAAGTAGGCTTAGCTTCTCCTTTGTAGGAATAAGCTTCATAGGGTCCCCAAGATCGAGGGCTCAGCCTATTGAATTGGTTGTCCCCACTGCTTGCAAGAATCTCAGAAATTCCCTGGATGGGGAAGTTGAATATTTCCTCCTCCCTCCCCAGTCCCCCAAGGGGATTTTGCAAATACTTTTTTATTCTCTGCCCAAATTACTCTGGGATTTATCAGAGCATCACACTAACTTGTACAAACCAACAAGATTTCATGCCCTATTCAAGATTCCATGTAATTATGGTGTTCGAATAAACTGACAATACAAGTTAAATTAGATAATGTGCTACTCATAATATAAATTTTCCACCAAATTAACATCTCTCCCTTTGGTCTCACACATAAATTAAAGTTTGAAAAAATGGACCATATAATCTTTTACCCTGTATTCTGATTTACCTTAGTCCTATCCAGATCAGCTTCCTTCATATCTCTGCTTGAAGTCTGATCCCTTTTTCAACAGTTCCCATATGGAGTAATGCTGACTTTCATAGCTTCAGAGCTCTAACTCTGAGTCTCAGGTATCACATAAATACCCAAAGTTTCTGGGTATGATCATGTTATATACAAATAGCTCATTATCTTAGAATTTAGAATTCACAGTTATACCTCCTGAATAGATGTGACTGCTATAAGAGCTTATAATCTAGGACCTTTTACAATAGGCCCAACCTGATAACCCATGCCCTCAACTTCAATTCTCTGAGTTTGTATATTATAGATAGTCCGTATGAATGAGGCATGATGATATTTGTCTTTTTGTTTCTGAGCCCAGCCCTTTCCTGCTTTGTGCCAAGGGTTTGGAGGCTTACACCGTGTGCGGACGTCAGAGGTGGTCCCCTTGGCCCTCTGGCTTTGGACTACCGATTCCTGCAGCATGACCATGGCTGTATTTGTCCTTCAAGACCAGCAACTTTCTGCCACCTCTCTGACATATTTGGGTGAAAGGATTTTGGGGAAGCTACCTCTGGCCCCACCTGCCTAGACAAGTGATGTGATCATTCATTTTTCTCTTGGAGTTTGCTTCCTCTTTTGTGGTCCATGGAGAAGTAGATCATCCTCTGTTGAAATCTCCTTGAACTAGTAGAACTTTTTGCTTATCTCTTTCACTTAAAGTTTTCTTTCCTACCTTTGGAGGAGCTCTTTCTGTGCTGGGAAAAACCCTTTTCTTAGCAATTTTGATTGACATCCTTTGGATTTGTTTGCAAACTTCTGCTTCTTCTTTTTTTAAATCACATTTGTTAATCAGGGATAAACCTTCTTTTTTTTTCCTTATTTAGTCTCTGTAAGCTTATTAACAGGGGTTTCTAATCTCTCTTGTTTGGAGAAGGGGGATGGAGGAGAGAGGCTGGGAAGGCAGGAAAGTTCCCATTTAGTGATACCGTTGTGAAATGGCTCAATAGTCTCTGACCCAGCACATGTTTGTTTATTTATTAATTAATCTATTTTTTTGCATGGGAAGGCACCAGGAATTGAACCCGGGTCTCCGGCATGGCAGGCGAGATCTCTGCCTGCCGAGTCACCGTGGCCTGCCCCCGGCACATGTTTAAAGCTGACTCTTCCCTCTGAACATTCTCACAGGTTCTTTTGAGATTACCGTCTCATCTTTGGAGAATTCACATAGGAATATTTCTATCTATTTTAATTCCATTATACCTGGCTTGGGGGCCAAAGATTTCCCTTGACATCCCTTTCTTTACTCAAGATATCCACGTATGCCACATGTTGTTCAGGGGACTTACAGGTATATAAGATCATTGACTTGCAGGGTTTAGAAACAGACATGTTGGAACTAGGTCTCTTACATTCTGCTCTGTGGTCTTTGAGACAAAATCTCCATTGGCAGTTAATTCTCCCTGCCGGTTACAGGAACCTAGATTCCCTACTTCTTCCCCATTCCAAGTCACTTGTATGCCTTCTCTTCCCATTTTCAACGCTTTTGTTTGGGGGTCAAAAGAACTCCCTCCTGCATGTATCTACAAACATACATCCAAATCGTTTTGCCTCATGTTTAGTCCTATGATTCCCAAAGTTTCTGATTTTGATTTGGGAGAAAATGCCTCAATGGAGTACTAATGAGACAACAGTAGTGAGGAAGCTGAGCTTAAAGAACACAGAATAGTAGTTCAAGACATACTGCTGCCACAGCCCTGGATTAAAGAGTGATGGAGGGCTTTTCAGAAGTGTTATTTTAGCTGGCTCTGAAGGATAAGTAGGAGTTTGCCTTTGAGATAAAGTAAAGAAAACAGATATTCCTGACAAAAGGAATGGGGCACCAAGGGGTAAGTTATCTGATAGCAAATAAAATGCTTGTGAAATGATTGTAGTGAAGACATGGCTGGAGGAGTCTTGACAGTGGACTTGTGTGTCGAGCTGAGGAGCATGTTCACTATCCAGTAATCCATAGGGCGCCTTTGGAATATTTTAGACAGAGGGGTGACATGGCAAGGTTTATGTTCTAGAAAGTCAACTAAACCAAGGGGGGGAAACTACAAAACTAGTAAGGTATCTATCGAGAAAGCTACAAAAGGTTGGTGAAGGGAATAAAGGGAGCCCTTTAAAAATAGAGAGCTCTGTCATCTTAAGCTCTTGGCTGCTAATCATAATATTTGTTATTATTAGTTGGTCTGATTTTAGTCTATATTTTTTCCTAATTACTTTTCTTCTAGATGTGGGAGGAGAGAAAGGAGTTAATAAAATATCATTAAATGTTCCCCGTTCCCTACTGCTCCCCAGTGAATAGAAGGAAAGTTGAAAAAACAAAACCAAACCATTTGGGCTGTAGGAATAAATGGGAAAAGAGAAACTCTCCAAAAATATATATGACATGATTATACTTTTGTAATAATAATAAAGAGTACATATGGTGGCATTAAAACATGCATAAAAATGAATTTGGAGGACTATACAATGAACAATTAATACTGGTGTTTTGATTCATTTTCAAGTATTATATCTATACTGTTTAATATTTTTTAAAACAGTGAGTATGTATTGCATTCGAATCAGAAAAAAAACAATAAAGATATTTACATTAAGAAGATGTCACACAAAATACAATCCAAGTCCTTACCAGGCCCCTCACGGCCTGCCTGACTCAGCCCTCACCATCTCTGACCTCTTTTCCTTTCTCTCGTCCACTTGCTCACTTCCTTTCAGTATCTTGGCTTCCTGTATCGTCCTTGACTCCAAGCACCTTTCCACTTTCCAGTCTTTTTTTTCTGTTCTCTCTGCTGGGCACATTCAGCCAGATAGCTGCATGGGCCCCTTTTCCATGACCTCAGATAAACCTTCCTTAAAGTCTCCATTTCCTTAACGTGCATTATATTTCTCCATAATACTTACCCACCACACTATGTCATGTCTATTTATTATCTGTCATCTGTCCTCCTCTCTCTCAATTGTATCTCTCATCATCTCTGTCCATCACCTCTCTCTCTCTCATCTACCCACCTATCATCACCTTTTCTCTCTGTCATCTCTTCCTATTTATTTATCTCTCAACTGTCTAATAACCCATCTACATATTATCTAGCTATCATCTCTCTCTCTAACCTATCATCTGTCTATCTATCTAAAATGTTTAGTCTCAACTTCGGAACTATTGGCATTTTGGGTTGGGTAATTCTTTGTTTTGAGAGCTGTCCTATGCACTTCCCATGCATGTTTAAAAGTATCTCTGCATCCCCTCCTCACACCCCATTGTAACATCCAAAAATATCTCTAGTAATTGCCAAATGTCTTCAGTGGGGAGCAAAATTCTTCCTCTTTCCCCTTTGAGAAACACTGCTGTAGGAGTAATTCACAGTTAAATACCTCTCTATCTTTCTAAAAATATGTAAAGCATCATATTGAGGTAGACTAGGTAAATTTTGATCTGCTTTGCTATTAGAAATGAGGTGAAAATTCTGTCATGGACTCTTATACTTTAATGAGAGTTACTCAGATCTCAGCACCTTGCTACATTTTAGTTATCTTGTTTAGTATAAATGCAATCCAATTTAATCTGCATATAAACACATGCATTGCATATTAAAATCAACATATTATAAACATCAGGCTGAATGCTTTCTTGAAGAGGCAAACTAAAAAAATTCATGCATATTAATATTGCAGATAAGCCAATTATTGCATGGAGTAGTAAATAAAAAACAATATGATTAATCTAAAACTGGGAGCTTTATAAAGCAAAATATATGATATTAAGATCAGACTGCTTTAGAAACAATATTATGAAACCTTGCATTTTACATGTAATTTGTTTGAAATTAATTTCCCAGAGTGCTATCTTATTTTTGTTTCACCTAGACCTACACTAATAAGTTTTATGAAACATTGATATTACTTAAAATCACAACACAGAGAAGAAACCATCTCTCTGTTCTTAATTGAGGCAAACCACACTGCTTAACTTCACAGTTCTCAAGGCCCCAAGGACTTCCAGGTATGCTGGAATTCTTGATTATATGTTGGAAGAGAGAAGTGATGCAGATGGCATGGCTTATTAAACAATCTACTTTCTTAACTGCAGAATGATAGTAATAACCTTTAAAATAAAAATAATATGATTTTTGAGCACAACTATGTGCCAAGCCCTGAGCATTGTAATTATTTAATTCAGTCCTTATAACTGCCTGGGAGTTTGGCATTATTATTAACCACATTTTACAGAAGGGGAAACTGAGGCATTAATCTTCCCAAGATCACATACAACTAGCAAGAGGTGGAGCTGGGCTCTGAACCCAGCCCTGTTGGACTCCCAAACCTCAAAACCATTAACTCTAAAGATAATTAGCAGCTTAATATGTTATCTGAATGAAGAATAAGCCTTCATTCTTATTGAATAGATTTTCTATGTTGCCAACGTGCCAGTTTGTGCATCTTTTTATATCCTCATTCATAATATGAATATTCACAACATCGAGTGGACTCTAGCAGAGAAAAATATGCCATGGATAAATTTAAAACATACACACTAAGCGTAGGAAAATGGTAAGGGAGATCTATAGGAGAAGGCTCTTGGAATAATCCAGCATGGGAAGAAGACTGCCTGGACTGTGGTAGCTGCAAAAGACAAGAAGAGTAGAGGATGGACTTCAGAGATCTTTTAAGAAGTAGAGTGGACAGAACATAGTGACTGGGACATTGGAGGTGAGGGAGAGGAAGGAGTGAAGTATGGTACTCATGTTTCTGAGTTGTGTGACTCAGTGGACAGCACCCTTCATTGAACTGGGAGGAGAAGGTTGGTGTAGTAGTTAGAGTCAGGTGTCAACTTGGCCAGGTGAAGGTGCCTAGTTCTATTGCTGTGGACGTGAGCCAATGGCATGTGAACCTCATCTGTTGCTGATTACATCTGCAGTCGGCTAGGAGGCATGCCTGCTGCAATGAATGATGTTTGATTTAATTGGCTGGTGCTTAAATGAGAGCGCTCAATGTAGCACAGCCTAAGCAGCTCATCATACCTCGTCTCAGCACTCACAGCTCAGCTCAGGCCTTTGGAGATGCAGAAAGAAATCACCCTGGGGAAACTTGTTGGAATCCAGAGATCTGGAGAGAAGGCCAGCAGAGTTTGCCCTGTGCCTTCCCGTGTAAGAAAGAACCTCAGTTGAAAGTTGGCTGCTTTTCCTCTGAAGAACTATACTTAACTAAATAAATCCCCTTTTATCGAAAGCCAGTCCATCTCTGGTGTGTTGCATTCTGGCAGCTAGCAAACTAGAACAGTTGAGTTCCCATTTTTCCATGTTGGGGTTGCAGTGCCTGAGGGATGAGGTGACAATATTCAGACAGTGAGATGAGTGGATGGCACCCCTAGGCTACTTTTCTTTCCACCCCTGGAATCGGGCTCCTTGTCCAGAGTGTAAGCTCTTTGAGGGCAGTGTCCAAGATTTATCCATCTGTGTCTCCCCCAGAATGAATGACACACACTGCTGGTACTTCAAGGAATAGCAGTCGGAAGAGCCAACATGAAGAAACATGATGCAGGTCTACCTTTGTCTTGCACTTGCCTTCCTGGGACACATCCGGTATTCTTCTCCTCACAACGTTTCATTGATTGCCTTCTGCTGAGATCATTGTATTCTAAGCCACATCACTCTCTCCATATTTTACTCCTTCTTATGCTTCAAGACCTATTACAACTTTCACTTCTTCCGTAAAAACTCCTTCTAAGCTTCCCCCGTTCACCTGATATAACAGCTTTCTCTTTTCTGCTTTTGAAACATCTTATTTGTAGCCTTTGAAACTCACCATAAGTTGCTTTCTATACTGATTTATGCTCTAAGAACCTGTTGTGGTACCTGAAATATTCTAGGCAGGGAACATTTGCTATTCTTATTACATATTTGAATCATACACACTTTAGACTAAGGAGTACAAATTTAAATGCATGCAGCAGCCCGCTACATGCTAGCAATGGATCGTGAACAAGCCATGCCACTACTTTGAGCCTCAGTTTACTGATCCATAAAATGGGGATCATAATACATATTCTGTGAAATTGTTGTACAGAGTAAATGAATTTGAATATGCAAGGACATAGAAAATTGCCAGACACATAATAAGAACTGTATAAATATTTGCTGTTATTATTACAGGACTCTACTAATAACAGTAAATGAATTAAATTGGCTGAAATTGAGAAAATTCTTTTCTTGAAACCCATGGCTCTGGCTTTTATTTTCCCACTTTTGACATGATATGGGTATAAGGAATGTTATATAGGTTTCTTAAATCCACAATCAGGAAAATAGTAGCATAAGTATGATGAATGGTAACGGAAGCTCTACTTCTATGTCAGAGGGCAAGAGGGAGGAATGGAAACTGGGGAGAACTGGAGAGAGCATACCCTGTCTAAAAGGGGCAGCTGCTGTTCAGGCCAACCATTGCTGATGTCAGATTGGCATGTTTTTAAAGAGAAGCCAAAGTCTGACTTTTTATATGAGCTCTCTTAATTTTTAAATGTTGGCAACTAAATAAAAAGTAAAATTTAATACATTCTGCAGTACTATAATATGAGGGTCAAACAAAACATATCTATAGGTCAGCTTGGCCCCAGGCCCCTGGCCGGTGTGCAGTAGGTAGGCAAGTACACGTTAAACTGAATTGAATTTTGGTGTAAGAACTCTGGAGGACTTGCTAATCTTGAAACCGAGCTTATGCTTTTAAAAAAAATGATTCTAAGGATATCATCCATTGTTGCTATCTTTTTTTTTTTTGTCTTTGTGTGCACATTGGTGTAACATGCCCTGAATGCAGAAAAGGAATAAACTAGGTCATTTACTTGGACAGTGAAATTCTCTGAAACAAAAGCAGCAAAAAATTGATCATTTTCCTACTGAAGAAGCAGGAAAACATCCACCCCAAACATCCACACAATTTAATGGAAGAAAACCCAGTCTGAAAAAAATGTTAAATTCATGCATTTTAAAAGAAGAATTTTTAATCACATTAATTTAAACAGAAATCCTAAATCGGTTTTCCTCTAAGAACACAATCAACTGCTTAGTATCCCTAAAGACAGCTTTGGTCTCTACAAGGAATGCAGTTATTTGTTTTTATTTTCTTCCCCTTTGCCTTCTGGATGTTTTTTTTCCCTTTCCATTTTATAGAATTTAATAATGGGTGAAGTAACAAATGAGAAGATAAAAATATTCCTGAACACTCTAGGGCATACATGGGTATATAAACAGATATTGTAGCTATTCCCTTAAATTACATCATTTGCTCTACAATTTGACTTTATAATTTGAACTCCCTGCTTACTACTAAATTTAACTTGTATATGCTAGTGTATGTCTCTCTCTGAATGCTAGCAAATGGTAGGCTTAGGGTGTAAAATGCCAAATTATCGATCTCATCTGTGTTTCTGTGGGTTTATGAGTCCACATGTACGGATCTATTTTAACAAGATGTATCAAGGAGGCTTTTCTGGGTCTTTGTTTGTTTTTCCTTCTTGTTTACGGAGAGCAGATCCCTCCCTCTATTTCAAATGGCCCTCTCTTCTCATCTGCAAATATTCATAGTATCGATATTTCCTTGATTATTCCCTCTAAACTTTCTTGGTTCCTGTCTCTGTCTTTTATTATTTCTACTGTGTCATTAGAAACTGACTGCTGGAGCCTGCCAATTAGCCTTTGTCTGTCAGGGCAGGGCCCTGTCCCCACGTGGAGATGCGCCGCTCCTGACAAAAGAGCAGTAGATGGACTCAGGTTAGCTGTCCCCAAACTTCCTGTGTGTGTGTGTAAGGGGGAAATGTTGGGGGGTAGGGAGGGCAGGACAGGGGGCTCTGAACACCTAAAAGCAAATTTACCTTATAAAGTAACTTTTCAACTCTATACTAAGATAACAATGGTTCTGAAATGATTTCTGGCATAGATGCTGTCAGCCTGAGTTGGTGGGTGTGAAAATGGGGTCATGGGGACCAGGATGATGTCGTTTTCTGTGTCTGGGTCCCATCTGCTCTGTTCCCCACCTTAAAGTGCCTCCTGCCTTATTAATATTCCTGGGTACCCGCCAGGGCTGGTGCCAGGGTGAGGCAGGTGTGGCATTTGCCTTGGACACAAAATTGAAGGCCCCTTCTCCAAAGACTCAGTAATCGAAACAAATAGTATTTTAATGCAGTCTTTTTAAAAAATCAAGATTAATGCTCTATATCCATGATGATCAAAATATCAAAATTTTAAATAAAGACAGGATTGGCAATAATGCTTTGCAGTCATATTAGAGCCTGAGGTGAAAGGGAAAATTTGTAATACTGAACCTGTCCTCATTTAAAATGTTCCTATTTTGTTCATCATGGATTTTTTCTGTGTTAATTTTGATTTTTATGAATATTACCATAAATATAATTTATCTGGATTACTGAGTTTTTTGGTGCCTGGCTCTCCTTATCCTAACCCTGGCCCTGATGGTTTCTCACAGCGGCTGGCATGTGACTGCTCCTCTCCCTGGCCACTGCCACTACCCACCCAGCACTCAGAAGGCACTGCAGGGCCCCTTGGGCAGTGAGTGGGCAAATCCATCTTTTGGAGGGGAATACTGAGAACTTAGGACCTCAAGATGCCAAGGTGCTACATTATGTCAAAGGGTAGGGGCCTCATTATAATAATTTCTGATAGAGAGGCCCCCAAACAATCTGCCAGTACACACATGTCCTACAGAGCTCTTGGTTTTCACTTGCTATTTCCTGTTCTCCATCAGACTTGGGGATAAAAATTCATTGAGGTCTTGGCTGGGAGACAAGTCCCAGGGCCCCAAACCACGCTTTATTCAGGATCACTCCTTCTCTCATGCAGCCAAGTCTTTTTTACTAGGTAGGCCTCACTGTGTTGTGAAGTCCTTTAGACCTGCGGGCAAACAACCTCCCTGCAGTCCTCGCTACTCTGTACCAGACACAGTCGTCATCCTCATCACCTCCATTGCTACCACTCAGTATTCACTGAATGTAAAGCATGCTACGTCTCATTTAATCCTCATGATAACCCTGTCTTTTTATTGTGAAAAATAACATATACACAAAAAATCAATAAATTACAAAGTATACTGCAACAATTAATTGTAGAACAAATTTCAGAGGTTGGTATGGGTTACAATTCCACAATTTTGGGTTATTCCTTCTAGCTGCTCCAAGATACTGGAGACTAAAATCAATATATTGGTTCAGCTGTCATATTCATTTGCTAAATCCTATCTTCTCTGTTTTAACTCCACCTTCTTTGATCTTTCTCCCACTCTTTAATGGTATTTGGATTATGACCATTCTAACTTTTTCATTTTGAAAAGGACTGTCAATAATATGGGATAGAGGGATGGAACTAGTTGATGTTCTGGAGAGGCTGGCCTCTCTGGGTTTTAGGACTTATCTGGCTTAGGAACCCATCTGGAGGTTGTAGGTTTCTGGAAAGTAATCGTGGTACATGGAACCTTTGTAGAATCTCAGACAAAGCCCTAGGTGTTCTTTAGGGTTGACAGCAATGGTTTTGGTTGGGGTTTGGCAAACCATGATAAGTAGCAATATCTAGCTGAAGCTTGCATAAGAGTAGCTTCCGGAATAGCCTCTCAACTCTACTTGAACTCTCTCAGCCACTAGTTCTTTATTTGCTACAATTCTTTCCCCTCTTTTGGTCAGGAAGGCACTGTAAACAGGAAGTGGGGAGGGTAATTATAGAGACCACATCTGAGCAACAAAAAGGTCCTCTGGAAACAATACTTAGGCATAACTATAGGTAGGCTAAGCTTCTCTGATACTTAAATAAGCTTCACAAGAGCAAGCCTCAAGATCAAGGGATGGACTATTGATTTGGGAGTCCCTAATATTTGAGACAATATCAGGGCTTTCCCTGGTGGTAAAGTTTAATAGTTCCATATTTTTCTTCCATTCCTCAAGGAACTTTGCCAATACTTTTAAATTATCTGCTCAACATACTCTGGGATGTATCCGGGCGTTATTGTTAAGCTATACGGAATTACAAGCCCTCATTCCCATTCTGGGCTCCCTGTGTTTGGGTTGTTTAAATGATCTATCCAGAAAGTTGAGTCAGATTATGTGCTACAGATAATTTAGGTTCTGGATAAAATAAACTTCTCTTCCTTTGGTCTCATATAGTGGGTGAGGTTCTAAAATACAGACAATGTCCTCTTTACCCCTGTATTCTGATTTACCTTAGTCTTGACTCCACTGGTTATCTCTGATTAAAGCCTGATCTCTTTCTCAATTTCATTAGCAGTTGTTGTATATGGCAATGCTAACTTTAAGAACTTCAGAACTCTTACTCTGAGTCTTGGATGTCACACAGGTACCCAAACCAGGAAGCTTATGTAGAATTTTATTTGCTCTATTTTGCATGATGAAAAATTATTTTTTATTTCACAAATATAAAGGTATATTATGAAATAAAATTGAAATGTTTGTTTTAAACTATATGTCATATATTTTCTCTCCCCCTTAATACATGCATGTGTGTATGTCTGTCCATACACCCTCAAAATTCTGATACTTTGTCCCTGGTTCAAGTTCAGTGCTCGGTTATACAGATGATTAATACAGAGAAATTTCTAATAGATTCACCCCCTCAGACAAACAACCTAGGGTGTCTATTTTAGAGACCTAATAGAAACCACAGACTGGTGGTAGAATGAGACATTTTAAGTTAGAGTTGATAGCTGTAAGTGACAGAAGCTAATTGATTAACTTAGAGTATGGATTCATCGAAAGGATAGTAGCTTGCTCACAGAATATAAGGAGATCCAGAGACTCAAGTTTGATTACCCCATAGTAATCTGGTTCTAAAGCCCATAGCCCTGCCCATCTACCTCTCTTGCTTCTCTATAAAGGTTTATTTGTTGAATAAAAAGGTACAATGCAATTAGAGGTGATAGATTCCTCCAATGAGCATCTTAGCTTAGAATTCCAGCCTTTCCTCAAATAATAAAGTCTAACAGGTCCAAGAGGCTGAGTAAGTTGCCCGAGGACAACAACCCTTAGAGATAAATAATCCCATAACACTTCCCATTATACAGATGAGAAAACTGAAATGTAGAGTGATTAAGTGGCTTACCTAGAGTTCCAGAGCCAGTAGGTTTTAGAACTCGAATTTGAACCCAGGCTATCCACCCCAGAGACCTTGTAACCATCTGGAATCTAGACTATTTTAAACAGCAAATTTAAAATACATTTAACTTTGTGCTAAAATAGACAGCCTGGATTGTTTGTCTGAGGGGCTAAATCTTTCTGTTCTTGACATCAACCTCTTCATTTAATTCTTACAATGTTGCTTTTTAAAACTCACTGTGTATATATCATGCAGGAGTTGGAAAAAATTTTCACAACTACTTATATTTACAGGCAGTATTATCTTTTGGGATGTGATTTCTAGAAGTTTACCATCTGTTCTGGAAAAGAATGGAAAACTTTAAAAACATGATCACTTAGAATATGATAACTTAGGTATAACTGTGAGTTCAGGGCAGGCATCAGCCTTTGGCATTCCCAACCACCTTGGAATCCCAGCTTCCCCAGGCCTCAGCAACCCAATGATTGAGGGTTATTGATATAAGGCCGATAGCCTTTGCTTGTATCATAACACAGGCCCACAGTCCCTGCAAACCACGCTTTCTCCCAAGCATATGCGAGCTCCCGTGCAGAGTCTTCTATGTCATACAAACTATAAGGTTCATCCAGCTTCTCTTGTGGGAACTACTCCTGTCAAAGAGTTCAGACAGGAGAATGCGGGATGAGAAATCAACTTCATTTTGTCCTCCTAATCTCTTTCTATCTTCCCAGCTTCCTTCTCTGTTGTAGGCTGAACTGTGTACCCCCAAAATATATGTTCAAGTCCTAACCTCTGGTTCCATGAATTTAGGATGTTTGAGAATGCAGTGAGTTATGGGGCCATGCTGGATTCAGGTGGGCCCTAATCCAATATGACTGGTGTGTTATGAGAAGAGATGTGGACACAGTCCCATGGAGAGAGTAGGCGGCCATGTGACAGAGGCAGAGGCTGAGTTAAAGTGCCACAAGCCGAAAAGCACCGTGGATTGCCAGCAAGCCACCATCAGAGCGCTACAGGCTTCAGAGGAACACCACGGGCCAACTGACAACCTGATTTTGGGCTCCCAGCCTCCCGCTGCGAGAGAATACATTTCTGGGGTTTTAAACCACCCGGTTTATGGTACTTTATTACAGCAGTTCCAGGAAACTGAGACTCTCTCTAGCCCCTAACAAGGGGCCTGAACAAAACGGATCCTTGTCAGCTTCTTCCCCATTAATTCATGTGGATAGATTGTCTTATTTAGAGCTTCCCAGAGGTAGAACCCGAGCTGAAGATCTGAGTGCCAGTGGCTTATTCAGGAGGTGGTACCAGGAACTGTGGGGAGGGGAGTGGGGAGTAAGGAGAGAAGGAAATCGATGCCAGCAGCTCAGCAATCACTGAGGGTATCTGGAGCTTAGTGTCTCTCAAGAAACTCTGGAAGCCAGTGTAGAAAAGTACCCCAGAGAACAATGGAATTATCAGCAATTGAGAATGTTGATGGACTGTGGACTTTGAGCATTATACATGATGCCTAATGAATGCAGGTGGCTGAAGGATGCACTGACTGAGAAGCAGATTGATGAACAATGGTGTATACATATGGTCAAATATTGTGCTTCCACAAAAAGGAACGAAGTTAAGTATGCAACGATGTGAATGAACCCGAGGTACATTTGGTGAGGCAAAATAAACCAGAAAAGAAAGAACAATTATTGTATGGTCTGCTTTAGAAAATGATTCTAAGAAAGCAGGGGCCTAGATTGTAAGCTCTTACAGCAGACACATTTAGTCTGGAGTGGTAATTGTTCTTTCTGGATTTTGAGAAGCTGTTTTATATATCTACAACCTGGTATTTAGAGATAAGGATGAAGCCAATCAGGTCAGGATTAAGGTAACTCAGAACACAGGGATAAGGAAGACACTGTCTATGTGCTCCTACTCTTTGGGATCAAAGGAGAAAGATTTATTTTGTCTGGAACCTACGTTTTCTGTAGCACATAATCTAACTCAACCTGTCTGGATAGCCCATTTGAACAATTGAAACACAGGGAGCCCAGAATAAGAATGAAGGCCTTTAATCCTGCGTAGTTTAATGTAATGCCTGGATAGATCCTAGAATATAGTAAGCAGATAACAAAAAAGTATTGGCAAGGTCCCTTGAGGGATGCGAGAAAAAATATGGAACTATTAAACTTTACTGTGAGGGAATGAATCTCCTGATACTGTGTCAAACATTAGGGGCACCCAAATCAATTGGCCAAGCCCTTGATTGTTGCTTCCATGGGACCGGAGCACGAAGGATATTAAGGAATGATGAGAAAGAAAGAGACAGACGGGATCAGGGGGTCTGAAGATCAGCCATAACAGACAACAGACAACTTGATTCTTAACCAGATCCCGCCTATATACTGCAGGGTGACAAAAGGCATGCATGCATTTCCTGAGGGAACAGAGTGCTTATCTTTCAGCACTCTTTTCCTTCATACTTAACTTAACTCCCAGACTGCTCTCCATAACAATCTCCACAGTTTACTGCTGCCACCACTGCAGGTCTTGTTTTTACCCTTGTTCCTACACTTGATCTTGAAGCTTACTCCGGTGATGCTTATGTAGGTAGTGGAGAAGCTTAGCCTACCTATAGGTACGCCTAAGAGTTACTCCTGGAGTCCCTCTTTTATTGCTCAGTTGTGGCCTCACTTTCTCTAAGTTCAACTCTGTAAGTGAAATCATTGCCCTCCCCCTTACGTGGGACATGACATCCACGGGTGAAAGTCTCCCTGGCAGGGTGGAAGATGACTCCCAGGGATGAGTCCAGCCCTGGCACCATGGGATCAATAACTCCATTCTAACCAAAAGGGGGAGAATAAGTGTAACTAATAAAGTGTTGGTGACTGAGAGAGTTCAAATAGAATCGAGAATCTACTCTGGAGGTTACTCTTAAGCAAGCTTCAGTTAGACATAGCTACCAATAATAACTTGCCAAACCTTAACCAAAACCATTCTAGCTAATCCTAAAGAAAACCTAGGTGATTATATAAGATTCTACGAAGGTTCCATGCACTAGGGTAACTTTCCAGAAACCTACAACCTCCAGATGGATCCCTGGACCAGATAAGTCCTGAAACCTAGAGGGCCCAGCCTCTCCAGAAGATCAGCTAGTTCCATCTCCATACCCCATATTATTGACAGCCCCTTCCAACATGAAAAAGTTGGAATAGCCATAGCCCAAATACCCCTGAAGAGTGGGATAGAAAGATCAAAGGTGATGGTGGAGTTATACAGAGAAGTTAGGGTTAAACAAGCAAATATGATTGCTGAATTATTAAACTGATATTTCTTTTAGTCTCCAGTATCTTAGAGCAGCTAGAAGTAAAAATTAAAATTGTGGAATTGTAACCCATATCAAACTCTGAAATCTGTTCTACAACTAACTGCTGTGCTGTGCTTTGAAATTTGTTGCTTTTTTGCACATATGTTATTTTTCACAAAAAGGGGGGAAAAAAAAGGAAAAAAAAGTTTATTGTGATGATAAAAAAAATTTAAGCCTTCTAGCCCCTTATAGTCTGGAGCAGCCAAGGAAAAATCTGAGAGGATGGTATGGTAGCCCATGACAAACTCTGCGATCTGTTCTGTAACTACGTGTTGAAGAGTACTCTGAAAATTATTCCTTTTTTCTTTCTTTGCTTTGTATATATGTTGTATTATACAATTAAAAAAGTTAAAAAAAAGTGCCCCAGAGTTATTTTCCCTGTGGAGGTAGGAAGTTGGGTGTTTATATACCAACACTGGCAGTTGTTGTTTGGGGGCTACCTCAGAGGAGAATTGATTTCCTGGCACTTCTGTCATGTCATGCGGGTCTCCAGAAGCCAGACAGTCCACCAGGCACAGAAATGCAGGTGCTGCTGGCATTTGTAGACAGCATCACGAGCTGAGGGGGGGCAGGACCAGACCCATACCGGGAAGGCAGGGATGCCACTGGTGTATCCACTCCACTCCACCATCAGAGAGAGCCTTGATGTCTCAGTCCTAACAAAGGCCTTAACTCAAGAACCTCCCTCTCGCCCGACTCCCAGTTCATTGTCAAGAAAAGACTGGAAGAAAATGTTAATGCAAACCCACACTTCGCTAACAGCAGTGTTTGAGTGTTGTTTTTTTTTTTTTTAATTCTCCTGGGCCTGCTATTTCAAATTAGTAAAATGACCTTTTCCCATTTCTTTTCCCCTCTCTTTAGTACCTCTCAGATCCAATACTCATTGTGGTTTCTCTGTTTTCAAGTGATGATAAGGAGATTAAATCACACAACTCTGGGTTGTTTGCCCAAATTTTTCCCTTGCCTCGGCTATTACTGGTATTTCTATTTATTTTAATTGGAATTTGGTCTTTTATTGAGCCTATTGTCTTTCGATGATATTTTTAAAGGTTTGTTCAGCAACTCCTATAATTCCTAATAAACAAAAAATAATTCTTCAGTCAAGATGCTACGTGCTCTGGCCATCAGGGCCAGGTCTGATGGGCTGGGATTCTTTTGGTGGTGGAGTTCATCATAGCAAATGGTGCTAAATTTTATTCTTTGGATTCGTTTTAGTTTTGGAACTTAAACACCAGACTTTTTTTTTTAAAGACTATTGTATTTATTGGTCTTTCCTTTCTATTCACTAGCCATTAACCACTATCACCAACAGAATCTAGTATTAAATAGTGCTGTCTGAATCCTAGCTCTGCCACTCCTAGCTCCGCCATCTAGGGTTAGTTGCTTTTCTGCTCACCTATTTCTTCATCTGTTATTTATTCATCAGTAAAACCCAGCTCATTGGCCCTTACATTGAATGGACTTAAGGTATACATATAGACATAGGTGGACTTTGAGTGACTAAGCCACAGATATTGTATCATTCCACTCACATGAAATATCTAGAATACGTAAATTCATAGAGACAGAAGTCAATTACAGGTTACCAGGGGCTGGGGGGAGGGATGAATGGGGCTTATTGCTTAATGGGTGCAGAGTTTCCCTTTGGGGTCCTGAAACAGTTTTGGTAATGGATGAAGCGATGGTCACAATATTGTGAATGTAATTAATATCATTGAATTGTACACTTAAAATGGGAAAATTCAGTTATATTTATGTTACCACAATAAAAATTTTAAAAAGCTTAGTTTAATACCGATAGCATAGTAAAGCATTTTATCATCTTGATCAATGGAAACTTTTATTACAAACTTTCAAACACTATCACATTTTATTTAAATAGGATTCAAGTAGAGTTGAGTGACTATTCTGGAGGCTACTCTTAGGCAAGCTTCAGCTACCTATTGCTAATTGCCATGCTTTGCCAACCCCCATCCAACATCATTCCTGTTAACCCTAAAGAACACCCAGGTCTCTGTCTGGGATTCTGCAAAAGTTTCAGCAGTAAGTTTACTTTCCAGAAACCTACAACCTACAGATGGTTCTTAGGTCAGATAAGTCCTGAAACCCAGAGGGGCTAGCTTCTTCAGGAATACCAGCTAGTTCCATCCCCTTAACCCATTGTTGACACCCCTTTTCAAAATGAAAAAGTTAGAATGGGTATGCCCAAATATCCCTAAAGATTAGAAGGCTCAAAGAAGAAGGAGTTATAACAGAGAAGATAGGATTTAACCAATAAGTATCACTGCTGAAGCATATTGATATTTCTTTTAGTCTCCAGTGTCTTGGAGCAGCTATAAGGAAAAACCTGAAATTGTGGAACTGTAAGCCATACCAAACCTTAAAATTTGTTCTATAACTTTTTGTTAAAATGTATTTGAAATATATTGTCTTTTTGCATTTATGTTGTATTTCCCAATAAAAATGTTAAAAAAAAAAAGAAGTGATATGTTAACTGATGAGTCAGGATGTGTATTCAATCTTGAATTATCCAGAGACTGATTGGTGGTTTATGTGTGTATATGTAACACTGTGTCTGTACACAAGTGTGTGTGTGTGTGTGTGTATAATATCCATGAGTCAAGTTCTCCTTAATTTTGAAATGTTAATTATATCAGAACTTAATGAATGCATATGGCAGTGTGTCCGAGTGCCCTTTAACTCCTTGATCAATATCGACCTAATTTTATCCTGAGTAGCTCTATTTCCTAGCCTTGATGTGTGAGCATCTGTGAATCTTCTCAAGGAAATGAAGTCGTAGTAACATCTAGAGAGTGCAATGAGATGATTACTCTGAACTGAATCTGTTTCTCCCTGTGCCTCTTTCCCCCACATCACCCCTGTGGCCGACCTCTGTGAGGATGGAGAGCAGCTCTCCTGCTTGGCTCTCAACTGATTGAAGGAAAATAAGGTAATAGGACCGGCTACCAGTTCCTGAGAAGTTGCCATGTACCAAGCACTTCCCTGCAAATTCACTTACTTCGCCGTGGAGTTGGAACTTTTGTTACTGCCATCCCCATTTGAGAGACGAGATTGGCATAAATAAGCACCCAGACATTTAATAAATACATGGCGGAGCCAGGCCATTGTCAACTCTAGTGCTGCCATTAAAGAAAAAAAATTTAATTTTGAAAAAAATTCAGATTTACAGAAAAGTTACAAAGATAGTACAAGCTTTCCATTTTTATCCATTGTACTTTACCGTCTCTTAAGATTCATTAAGATTTTACCAAATCGTGCCAACATTATTACCAGCTCATCTAGCTTCTTAAGTGTAGACCTGACTTCAGTTAGAGGCTCTGGTTAACTACATACATGGTCGCAACAGAGATGCAAATTTACTCTTTCATTCAACAAATAAAGATCGAGTGCTCCCTATGTGCCTAGCACGGTGTCAGGTATGGGTTATAGTGGTAAGCAACACAGTAGCGCTGACTCTTTACAATGCATGGAAATGGGCACTGTGTGCGTGCACACACGTACACACCTGCACAAACACACACTCACAATCACCCGAGTATACATTTATAAGAAACAAACTCTGAAGGGCACCTAGCAATGGAAGCTGACCTGGTCTGGTGGGCACGGAACAGACAAAGGTGCCAGGGAGAGCTTCCCATAAGAGATGATGCTTGAGCTGATATGTGAAGAGTGAGTGGGAAGAGTGGGAGCTAAAGGAGAAAGAGGAGGGGAAGACTTCCCGGAAAACAGACCATCTCATCCAGGACCCTGGTGTCTTCACTCAGGTTCCCTTTAATGAGTTTCGGACTCAGAGATAAGAGCCTGGGTTAAGTGTTGTACACATGTTAGTTCATTTAATTCTCATAACACCACTAGAAGTGAAGTGCTATTTTAATTCACATTTTATAGGTGAGGAAACTGGACCTTATAAAGGTTAAATGATTTGCTTTGATTTCAAAATTCAGGGAGAGCCAGGTGCGGGATCCAGGCTCTAGAATCTGCTTAATTGACCCGTACACTGAACTGCTTCACCTGTGAAATAGGGATAAAGATACAGTGTCATTATTAGGGTAAAATGTGAAATAGCCATCCTCCGGAGGACCTGAAACTGTTTTATTTTTTTTAATCAGTTCAACTGTTATTCAATTTTGATGCATGGTAGTGTTTTCAGTATTTTAATTAAAAAAATTATAAGTAAGAGTGCTTGTAAAAAAAAAGTAAATATTACCGAACAAATAGTAAATGTTCTTTGTTCTTTTGCTGACTCCCTGCCCTTCTCCCAGTTGTCCAAATATCACTCTTTTTCCAGAGCAGGGGTTGGAAAACTATGGCTCTCTGGCCAAATCCAGTCTCCACCCCCTACTCCCCCTGTTTTTGTAAATAAAGTTTTACTGGAAGATGGCCGCCACCGTTTATCATCGTTCATGGCAGCTTTGTGCCCTAAGAGCAGACTTGCATAGCTGCGACAGAGACTGCACGGTCCGCAAGGTTGGGAATATTTGTTATCTGTCCCTTTACATAAAAAGTTTGCCAATTTCTGCTCTAGAGCTAATCAATGTTCAAATGTGCAGCTGTCATATCAGACCCTTTTCTTTGTTTTTGCATATGTGAGTATATGTTTGTGAGCATTACACATACATACTTATACACACAATATGTCTGTATATATGTGTGATTTCTATATCTATGGACAAATAGATATAACCATATACCCATAGATGGATCTATATATCTATATGTAATCATATTATGCATGTTGGTATACAAACGGGCATTTATTTCCCTTAATGATACAACTTGGATATTTTTCCATATCAGTGCCTCTATAAAGCCATTCTGTTATTTTGAGAAAAGCATGTATTCCATAGTAGGGATGTAGCATACTTTATTTGATCATTCCCTTACTCCATTGATGAACATAAGGGTTGATTTCCAGTTTTCTTTGGACATCTTGAATGATTCCTCTAAATGTCATTGAAAACCCAATTGCAGCCATCATTTGTTTAATTTGTAAAATTTAAGCCTTTGCAGCAAGGAGGCTAACTTCATTCCCTCTTAGATTTTCCCACACACAGTAAACAGGACCAAAAATAAACTTTGCATTTCAGATCTCAATTGTGCATTATGCACTTAATTAAAATTCCCATTGTCAGTGAAAGGTAAGGACTATATTAGATTGTGGTTGTTGGCATCATGATTAATATGCATTTAAGCTTTAAAATCTGTTGTTACATTATGGTAGGTTTTCCAGAAAGTAACACAAAGCTTTAAAATGGAATTTTAAAAAGACAGAAGGAGATATGAACTTGGTGGAAGAAATCCAGCATATTCTAGAGCAGATGATAGCTATATATAATAAAAAATGGAGCCAAATGTCACACCTTAATTTGCGTGTTGTTTAAACCAGGCAGGTTCCTGCCTAATTCTCTTTCTGAGAATTAGAACTGTGCAAAATCAAAGGAAGAAAAATGCAAGGTATCAGACTCCAGGATGAAACTTGCATGCAGTTTTCTCTTTTGAAAAACCGAATATTCAGGTTTCACCAATCCTTGGGTCAGTTTTAGGTGGGAGCACCTGCTTAGTTTTTGCCCTAAAGATCAGCTTCTTCCACATGATCACATTTTCCAGTGTGAGAGTCTCATTTTCATTTTTTGACCTTAAAATGTTTCCCTTTTGTTCTGAGATTTATCTGTGGGCTTGATGTGAATTTTCCACTTTGTTTGGTGCGTTTCCATTTATAAGTTGTGTTTTTCTCACCTTCTCTGCTTCACGCTCAGTTTATTTCCCTTAAAGATCAAGAAAATGACTGTGAAAAGTTTGTTCACGTTTTGAGGTGGCCTCAATTCTTATACCTCAGTGGTTCCCTGGAAATTTTTCCCTCTAGCTGTTGACTTTTTGCCTTCTTTCTGGTTATGCTTTTGGTCATTGCACATTTTCAAACCATTATTTTTTATTATTAATATTAGTTTTGTTCTTCTAATTTTTTTCTTCCTTTGTTCTTTTGTTCTTTATTTTCAATATTTCTAACCTGTGCTTGTTTTATCCTTGAATAATTTCAAGGGACGTGTTAAATATCTGAGGCAGAGAGTGCTAGCTTTTTTCCCAATAGCTCTCCTCCCTTGCTTTCTTAGTAAATGGACTCACCCCACCACCTCCCCACCCAAGTCATCCATGCACGTGGTCTCTGAGAACAACACGACATATCCCAGGTTGTTTTGTGACTGTGTTTTGACCATATGACTAGGTGACCACTTTCTGGCCAATGGATATAGGTAGAAATGCTCTTTGCAATTACTTGGAAGCATCTTTATTAAGAGGACACTTGCCTCCTGCTTTCTGTAAGGTGATTGTGGAGGCTGGCAGTAGAGTGGGTCCCTTGGACCTTGACACTGAAGCTCTGTGTGTGTGTGTGTGTGTGTGTGTGTGTGTGTGTGTGTGTTGAACTTCGTAGACCAGATAACCAGAGACACAATGGCAATGTGCAATCTCAGTGAATGCTGGGAGTTAAATGTCAACAGCACAGAAGACCAGAAAATATTAGCAGCTACTGGTGGAAAGCAGACTACAGTGAAAAACCAGACTCTGCTTCCTAATGCTAGTATCCTACAAAATGTCTTAATCCTTGGGACTTGTCGAAGGGAGAAGAAAGGGGGTTCATATGTGTGTGCCTGTGTGTGCATATGCAAAATCCTGAAGTGACTGTGTTTAAACAGGAAATGATGGCATTTGCCTGAAAGTGACTAAATTTTCTTCTATTAGGTAGATTTGGGACTTGAGATAAAATGGAATTAAATTGACTTACAGAAAAATGAAAAAAAATTATATTTCTTGTACGCTCAGATTTGTGTTCTGTGAAAATCATGCCCACTCTGGGAGTCTGAGGGGCTCAAGTAGGCAAGTGGGAACCATTGCCATGTTAAGCACAGCAGTGACACTGTCAGATTTGTGTTTTCTTCCAAAGTCTTTTTTTCTAAGAGGTTGTAGTCATGTGATGGTCATGGGCTGCTTTCATCCCCTTGTGTAGATGCTCAACTGTCCCACATATGTCACTCCAGTTTTGCAGAGTCAGAAGGTCTTTCCTGAATTATTTTCTATTGTCATCATTTGTGATCTCCACTGTAGCTCTGCCTTTTTATATTTTCTTCAAAACAGACTCCCAATTTTTGGAGAGAGCACTTATATTCTCTTGGTCAAATTCAAGAATTAAAACTGATTCAGTCATTTGGCTGATAAAGAAAACTGATAAAAAAGAACATGACTTTCTTTGAGAAATTAATTTTTAAAATATGTTGCCCTTTTATCCACCTTCTCCCAATTTTATTTGTTGCTCAAGTGATATTATAAGCACATTATAAGAATTTTTAAAATAGGAAAAAAACATTAACGATGATATTATTCAGCAGTTTTGGTTGAAAGTGACAAAAACTGAATTCAAATAAGCTGAAGTAGAAAAAGAAATTACAGGCTTAAGTAACTGAAAATCCAGGAATAGAACTAGCTTTAGATAAGGCTTAATCCTGACTCCAACAATGTTCATATGGAATGAGTGCTTCTCCATTTCTTAATTCTCTTTTCTAATGCATGGGGATCGCTTTTTTTAAAAAAATATTTTTGTTGTAAAACTAAACAAGCATACAAACATTCTATACATCATGCACAGTCAATGGCTCACAATATCATCACATAGTTGTGTATTCATCACCATGATTATTTTTTGAACATTTGCATCTCTCCAGCAAAAGAAATAAAACAGAAAAAAAGAAACAACTCATATATCCATACTCTTTGCCCCTTCTTTTTGAACACTAGTATTTTAATCTATTCAATTTATTTTAACCTTTGTTCCCCATATTATTTGTTTACTTTTTATCCATATTTTCACTTATCTGTCCGTATCCTAGATAAATGGAAGATCAGACACAAAATTTTCACAATCGCACAGTCACATTGTAAAAGCTATATCATTATACAATCATCTTCAAGAAACATGGCTACGGGGACACAGCTTTCAGTTTCAGGTACTTACCTCTAGCCTCTCTTATAGACCATAAACTAAAAAGGGAATGTCTATATAATGCATAAGAATAACCTCCAGTATAACTTCTCGACCCTGTTTGAAATCTCTAAGCCATTGACACTTTATTTTGTTTCATTTCTCTCTTCCTGCTTTTGGTCAAGAAGGCTTTCTCAATCCTTTGATGCTGAGTCCCAGCTCATACCAGAATTCCTGTTCCATGTTGCCAGGGAGGTTTACACCCCTGAGAGTCATGTCCCATGTAGAGGTGGGGAGAGCAGTGAGCTTGTTTGCCATGTCAGCTTAGAGAGAGGCCACATCTGAACAATGAAAGAGGTCCTCTGGGGTGACTCTTAGGCATCATTTTAAGTAGGTGTAGCCTATCCTTTGCAGGGATAAGTTTCATAGGGACAAACCCCAAGATTGAGGGCTTGGCCTATTGATTTGTTTGTCCCCACTGTTTGCAAGAATATCAGGAATTCTCCAAATGGGGAAGCTGAATTTTTTTCCCTTTCTCCCCATTCCCCCAAGAGGACTTTAGAAATACTTCTTTATTCACTGTTAAGATCACTGTTGGATTTATCAGGACATGACACTAACTTGGACAAACCAACAAAATCTCATGATGGGCATCCCTCTTGAGCAGGATCAACTCTTTGGTGATAAGATGACCACCATCAGTGCCAGCTTCCTACAATATGATTTTTAGCAACCTGACAGTAGGAGGTCTTCTTTTTCTTAATATTTCAAAAAATCTTTCATGTAAATGATTCTTGTTGGCTTTATCTGAATGATTCTTGATGGCCAAGGTGATATATGCTGTTTGGGACAGATCTGCAGCATATGTTCAACTTTGGATTTGGGGGCAGGTTAACCCCTGGAGCTCCATGGATTAAAGATGAGGGAGAGGTGGTTCCCATTGTCCCCCCAAAGTTTCTGGGAGTTTTCCCTAGAAGAATGAACAGATGCTGAATAGGAAAAAATAGAGAGCTACCAAGTCAATAATCCCATCTCCCAAACATAATAAGCATTCCCTTTCCTCTATGTCCTTAGACATTGCATCTTTACTTGATTATAATTATAATATAGAATAAATCAGGGGTCAGCAAACACAGTCCCTTCATGGTTTCCTTTTGCTTTTCCTATTCTTTCACGCTTTCATTAGAATCTTGTTTGATTAGAGGCCAGGATTGGTGTTTGCATGACTATTTTAGAATTATTTCCTCCAAAGGATGACTTAGGTCACAGGTTGGTAAACTCTTTCTGTAAAGAACCAGACAGTAAATATTGAGGCTTTGGGGACTATACAAGTCTCAGTTGCAACTACGCAAATCTACCATTTGAAAGCAGCCACTGGCAATATATAAATGAGTGGGTGTGACTGTGTTCCAATAAGACTTTATAACAAAAACAGATCGTGGGCCGAATTTGGCTCATGGACCACAGTTTGTTATCCTCTGACTTAGATGATTAGCAATGTCTTTATAAATGTCTTGGTTTACTATTTGGGCAAAAAAATTTTTACAGTAGTTTTTTAAACAATTTTTCAAATTGTGTTCTGTAGAGCCTGGGGCTTTGAAGGAGTTGCTTAAGGGTCTGCAGAGGTGATGGAAGGATAGGGGCCTGGGAGAGGTCTAATCCAAGGTCAGTGGGCATGTTTACAAACCTGCATTTTGAGAGAGCAAAATTTGGAATCACACCTCATTTATATGCGCATGCATGTAAATGCCCACATATAATAATAAAGAAATGGCGATTTTTTCCACAATAAAATTGAGTTACTATAAATAGCCATTTTTCTTTCTATAATGTCCCCAATGAGTTGTCTTCTAGTCCAAAGAAATAGGAAGATCACAATTTAATGTTTAGTTTGGCTACAACTTTTGTTTCTAGAGAAGACAATGACTCCTATAATGGTTCAACTTACCAGTCAAAGCAGCCTATCATAAAATTTGGGGAGAGTATCAAATTCCTCTCTGGACCTTTAGAATGTCCAATTTGATAGGGATTCTTTCTCATTTGTGAAAGGATTAGGGTTCACATTTCTTGCTTCTTTTTGGCCACCTTCCACTCATCTGTCTAGTTTCTGATTCATGAACCCTTCCCTGAATCCACCTTCTCAATTTGTGGCAATCTCTCATTATGCCTCTCACCTTTTCTTTATAGCACTTGTCACCCCTTGTCATGTTACAGCTGTGAGTGTGAACGTGATCATCTGTTCCATATCCATCTTTCCTTATTAAAGAGCGAGTCCCCAGGGGCAAGAACCAAGTCTGTTTGGTTCACTATTGCCTTGCTGATGCTGGACCCATAGCAAGTGCACAATAAGAGTTTGCTGAATGAACTATCGTTCACGTCATTGCACTGGCATGGAATTGTAGAGAAATCTGAGGGCTACAGATAGCTTATAGGAACAGTTCCACAGTGATATCATTTAGGAACAACTCCTGCTACCTACAAGTAACAGACCATTGACAAATAGTGACTCAATACATAAGACCTTTATGGTTTACGGGAGAAGAAGCTGCTAGAGTCTCACCTAATCCCCTCCTCCTCTATTTCTCATGCAGGTCAATGAGTAATCCCCTGGGATTCTTTAAGTGCTTTCTTTGGCTGGTGATGCTTTTGGGACAAGCAGGAGATGCCAAGTAGTTAACATTCTCAGGACCCTCAACAAATAACAGCTGGGAGTTGATGGATAAATACCCCAGCTTTCTTGCCCCTCAATGGAGCCTGGAGCTTGGAGCTCAGATGTCCACAAGGGTTTTCTGTCCATGAACACACACTTTCTGTATTGGCTACCTTCCTTTCTCTGACTCACTTCCCCACTCCCCTGTTGGAGCTTCCTGGGATCACGTCCCACATAAACTATTTGCACTCAAATCCTTGTCTCAGCTCTGCTTCTGGGGCAGCAAATGCAAAACATTTATTTATCAAGAAGCCTGGATGTAGACAGTGCTAAGGTTGGCCAGCTCCTCAGTTCAACATGGCCATCAAGTACCCAGACTTTTCTAGTCTTCTTTCCTCCCTCCTCAGCAGGTGGCTTTCCATCTTCAGACATGTCCATACCAGACTGCAAGATGGCCGCTGCACTAGAGATAGTCTTTTTTTCTTAACCATTATTATAATTCAGTATAATATTCAATATAATAATTCAATTTTTCTTAACCAATATTATCTTCTCTCGACAGCATTCAAAGTTGGAAGTGCTGGAGTGGGGGACGGAGCAGCAGGGTCTTTCCTCTCATGCATCTCTGCTTGACACACAAAAAATAACTTTCCTAGAAGTTTTCCTTTTACATCTCATCGGCTAGAACTGAGTCACATGGCCACCACTTACTGCAAAGGAAGCTGGGATAGTGACTTGCTGGTCTTTTTCATGTCTGTAGTGGGAGGTGAAAGGCATTTGGTATGAACATTGTCTAGCCACACCATTCGCTAGCACAGGGTGCGTTTTCTTCTCTTTCTTACTAGTTTTGTAGCAATGGGTGATAAGACCATTCATCTGTTTGTTAGTTCAAAAAGGGAATATGAAACTAAAAGTGCCTTCAGAAAGGAATTTTAATCTGTTCATGGCTGAAAAGTTTAAATTTTACAGCAAAAGTTTGAAATCTTCGTAAACGACAGAGATGAAAAGGTCGGCATTTAAATCTGTTTCCCTAACAGATGGCTCCCAGAGTGAGCCGGGATCGGAATTTGCACTCGGGGCCCAGCCACCCTCCAGAAAGCTGGTCATGCCGTTTATGACATCAGCAGCGCCCCAGAGTGATTTATGAGTTTTCCTTGTACTCAGTTTGGTGCCATCCATTATGCTACTGTGGGTAATGTTGATTAGGAAGGTGCCTTTGACAGCTCAGTGGGGGAAAAGGGGTTCATGTTAGGGGGCTGAATTATAATAATGCTTAAGAAAAAAAAGACAAAGGTACACAAAAGGGGGGTTGGACATTAGCAGCCTTTTACATTTCCGTGTGTGTATGTGTGCATGCACATGTCTGAGAGGGAAGGAAGAGTAAGATTGTATCAAGTCATTGAAAAATGATACACTTTACATTTGGGAACAAAGATTTTCTTGTTCCCACCCCAGACTCAGATAATTACTAATTGACGTCTATACAGCTCCTTAACAAAGTCCTGCCTCTTACTTTATGCTGGGTGTTACATACACATTTAACCAGTAATTTTTTTTCAAGTTTTTATTGATATGTTATATATTCACATACCATGTAATCACCCAAAGTATACAATCAATGGTTCACACTATCATCATATAACAGTGCATTTATCATCACACTTAACTTTTTTCTTTTCTTGTGAAAAAGCAATAAATTTCAAAGCATACCACAACAACTAGTTATAGAACAGATTTCAGAGATTGATATGGGTTACAGTTGCACAATTTTAGGTGTTTCCTTCTAGCTGCTCCCAAACACTGGAGACTGAAAGAAATAACAATATAATGACTCAGGAGTCATACTCATTTGTTAAATCCTATCTTCTCTTTTATAACTCCACCTTCTCCTTTGATCTCTTTTTAAAAAATTATTTATTTTTATTGATATTTATTATTTATTCACATGCCATGTAATCATCCGAAATGTACAATCAATGTTAACCAGTAATTTTTGGGGCTTCAAAAAAGAGCTATATCACTTCAAGCTTCTGAAAATCAGTGGAACGGGTTATGGGTCAAAGGTCATTGCAACCAAACCAAAGAGATGTTTGAAATATATTTTCTCCACTGGAATTTGATTGGGTTAGGTATTGCCTGAAAAAAGCCAGTGGTTGTAGCTGTGCCATTTTTTTTTTTGGTAGTATAATTCTTGTAGAAATGGTGTTTGTGTTAATAGTATTTGACCCCAAAGAGTTGAAGATATTTAAATAACTGATGTAATGACAAGCTTCTGGATACAAGTCACCTATAAACTATACACAGTGATTCTCAAACTTTGGGGGGATGCCTGGGCCTTTTTGGAAACTTTCTGAGAGTCTTAGAGGGTGGGGCTAGAGATACCTATATTTTAACAAGCTAGTTGGGGAGTTCTGATGTATACCAAGTGCCACGTCACTGCCATGGAGATTCTTTAAAAAAGCTCTTATCACTCTTAGGTGCATTTATTCATTCAGCAAACGCTGGTTGATTTCCTCTAGTGCCAGGTCTTGGGGGTTGCACCTATCCAAATGGTAGCCACTAGCTACATTAGGCTATTTAAATTTTAATTTACATTAATTAAAATGAAATAAAATTTAAAATTCAGGTCCTTAGTCCTGCTAGCTTCATTTCAAGTGTTCAGTAGCCACACATGGCTAGTGGCTACCATATTGGACCACAAAGAGACAGAACATTTCCATCATTGCAGAGAATTCTACTAGACTGCATGGATTAGACAATAAACAATGCAGATGCAATATCTGCCCTGATGGAGAAAACAGATCAGCTTCTCTACCCTCACAAATAAATTGACAAATCAATAATTACAAAGTGTGTTTTATACAGGAAACAAAGAGCTGTGCCCAGAGACAGCTATATAATTTGTGGGGCCCAGTGGAATTTGAAGATGCAGGGACCCTGATAACATCATGAAGAATTTCAAGTTGGCTACAGCAGAGCATGAAACCAAGCATGGGCCGGTGAAGCTGATGCTGGCTAAAACCAAGGAGGACGGGGACCTTACCATAACTGGGGGTGCCACAAATGCTTGTACAATAAGGCGACAAATAATCTGAAATGGAAAGGCTGGTAAAAAGCGAGGCACACAAGGCGGGGAGGAGAAGGTGGCTTTGGGCAAAGGGAACAAACTGAACACAGGCCCTGAGGTGGGAAAGAGGGTGGCAGCTTCAAGGACCTGGCAGCCTTCTAGAACGTCTGGGCAGCGCCGGTGGTGGTGGTGGACCAGCAGGAGACAGGCCCGGAACGCTGATCAGGGCCGGGTCGGGAAGGCGGGTCTCTCCAGCTGAAGGCTATGTGCGTAGCCCCGATCTCGCCGCAAGCTGCCTTGCCTGGCTCAGCATGTGGCCCCGCATCTTTTGGTTTTGCATGTGAGCTTGCAAGCATTCCTAACAAATGAGAAATCCGCATGAGACGGAATGAAGTTTTTTTTTTTTTTTTTTTTTTTTTACTTTCTTAAGGAAAAGGAGGGAGAGGCACAGGAAATTCTTTGCTCTGCTTTACAATCTGGTGCGGTAGCAGGTGAAGGAAGCTGGGAAGGCTGCGCAGGCTTCTCACAGGAGCGCAGCAGCTCCGGCCCCCCGGATGGAGCGCTGGGCGGTAAGATTCGTGACTCTCCCATGTGTCAGAGAGAAGCGTTGCCTCGCGCACATGCTACTTCCCGAAAAGGTGTTTCGCCAACAGAAATGCTGATTCTCTGGCTCCCTAATGCTATATTTAGAGATGACATTTTCGTTTGCACAGATCATCAGCTCCCATTTGAATACGGCTCCAGGAGCTCTACTGTGACGGTGGCTGCACTGACTTTTATTTTCCTGCTTCCCTTTCAGAAATATGGGGAACTGGCGAGATCAGTAGAATTCTGTAATTTGGGAGATGAAGATAGTTGGATATGATAAATTCATCCATTTTGAAAGAGGTCAAAATGAATCAGTATGTTGACTTTCAAAAGGGCTTAGGGAAAAATGTGATCTACACTATATTTTCTGTCTCATCTAAAAAATATCTTTATAGACTCCAGCTGAAACATACTTTAGTGTCAGAAATCCTTCCAGTTTTTTTTTTTTTGGCTAGTTTTCAACCTGAAAGTTTCTGAAATCTTAGTTGACTTAGCGATAGTTCAGATTTAGAGAGAAACTTTTTTTTTTTGTATATAAAACATTATTTCATTGACTGTTTGGGTCTGTGGCACGTGTGTGTATGTTGTTTTGTGTCTGATGGAGTTCAAATTCTAAATATTCTCTGACCTATTTCCATCTTGGCATATTTTCCACAGCTATTGATAACGAAGGAAAGGATCAAATATCTTACTTCCTTGACAAGAGAGTGGAAATCATGGAAAGTAATAAAGATAACTGTGGGCTCCCCATCAATCTGTAGGGTTGTTGGCCTGCCTTTAGTAGTGACATTCTATAGCCTTCAGGAACCTGATCAAGGGACCCCATAAAATTATGAGCATGTGCACCATTAGAGGGCAGTGTGCACTCTCTCCACAAGCCCATAAAAATTATATGTTTCCCTGCCATAGCTAAAAGGATTTGTTTGGCAAAGGGCAAAGCCATTAGGCATAAATATTCAGCATCTTTTTTTTTTTTTTTTTTTGCTATTGCTGTCATAATGGAAACAATGATTTGAAAGTTCGATTAAACCTGTAGATTTCCTATCTACTGTATGTTTGCAAGCACCTACTTTTCAAAGTGGTTTCTTTTGATTTCCAACTGTGATAAAAAGATATGAATTTCAGGACTTCGATAGGGAAAGCTCACTTTAATCTCAGTGTGGAAGCTCTCATTGGAATAGAGATATCATTAGGTACCAGGAAAGTCTTTATCACAATAACAGTATCCAAAATACTGTTAAAAACTTTTTTTAAAAACAGGAAAAAATGTCATTATTCTCTGTAAACTGCGTTGGAAAATTCTCCCCCCAATCCCACCCCCAAACCTAATACAAACATGAAGAATTAGTGAATTACTTTTTCAGTCCTGGTTTCCTGAGATGCATAAAACATAAATCCATGTACATCTGACCATTGATAGATCAGTAAACAAAGGCCAGAGCACACATTTGTACAGACATGATTATTTGCATTTAAAAAATGGTTTACCACGACTTTGTAGAATGAAGATATTTGATTCACCTGTGATCATAAAATCACGGTGTTGGCGTGCGGATCTGGAATTGGAAAATTACTATTGCGTCCGTGTACGAGCCAACATCAGCTCCTTGTTCAGGTGCAAGATTGTAAAATAAGGGTCTGGTAGTCCCGTCTTTGCAAAAATTCAGCAAATAAATTGTTTGCTTTACAACTGCTAGGCACTTTTGCGTCTGGCAGCGTTGTTTTTCTGCTGACAGCAACAGATTGAGCTCTTCTGCTTGAATTTCTCTAGAGGGCAGTAAGGATTCAAGGCTCTTTCTGTATTTTTTCTGAAATGACAGATCATCATTGTGTTCCTGAGCTGGAGAGAGCAGCCAAAAACCCAGAAAGGAGCTGCCACTGCTTTCTGTTACATCCTCCAAGCCGATATTTTGTGATAAACCTCCAGAAAAGCATGCACACGTGCGCGCACACACACACACATCTTTTTGAAAAGAAGTGTCTGGATTTATTAATAGAATACAGCTATAGATGTAACACATTTATATTAATTGTTGATGAAGGATTTTAAAATTAAATAGCTCTTGCAATGGTGCATTGGACGACTGGGTAAAGCCAGAAGTGGTTAATCCAAACACAAGAGCCCAGAGAGGGAAATTCGTATAAGCCAGTGGTCCTCAAATAGAGGCAATTTTGCCCCCACGGGTCATTTGGTGATGTCTGGAGACATTTTACTTGTCACACTGGCAGGTAGCGGGTACAGGCCAGGGATGCTGTGAAACATCCCCAAATGTTGGCCATGCCCCAGGTGGAAAACCCTGATATAAAGAATCAGGTAATCAGGAAGGGTTTGTGAAAAGAGATTTTAGAAAGCTAAAGAGAGTCTAGTTCTTAGTTCCAGTATTTTGGACTCAGAAGACGAAGAGCTGGGTAGCCTGTGATATCCAAGATCATTTTTCTTTTGCTCCCATTGTTAAAATTTTCTGTTCGGGGAACCTAAGTGACTCTGAGCTCCCTTGGCAGAAGGAGACATTGAGGTGAGTGGGGACCCGGGTTCCTCTGCTGCTGTGAATCAGGTGCTTCTTTGCAGGGTGGGGCCTCTGGATGCTGAAGTGCTTTTTAAGTGCATGTTCAGTGTGGAAATGCTGATATGCCAGGCAGAAACATACCTTTGGGAAACGGAGGGCCTTAAAATGAGCCCTTTGCAAATGGTAGCCTTTGTTGGGTGTTTTGTAGCTCTGTGTTGGGGCTACTCAACAGGGGGCAGTTTTCTCTCCCAGGGGGCATTTGGCAGTGTCTGGAGACAGTTTGGTTGTCATAGCTCGGGGGGTAGTGGTGGGGGTGCTGCTGGACTCTACTAGGTGGAGACCAGGGATGCTGCCAAACATCCTCCTGTGCATAGGGCAGCCACGCCGTCCGCACCCCACACAAAGGAGTGATCTGGCTCCAATGTCAAGAGTGCTGAGGATCAGGACACTGGCTCTAGTTTCTGGCTTCGAATAGTTTATTTACTTTCCCTTCCCAGCCCAGGTTCCAAAGTGCTCACAGTTATGAAAATTTTCCATCCTCAGACATCCCACTGTGACTTGCTAGAAGGGGCAAAGAACGGGTATTGCATCCGTGGTGTTTGTAAGGTTGAGTCATATATTTCCGCACATTTAAAGGGACAGCTCTGTGCCCACAGGCAGGCATTTAGGCTGAGAGAGCAAGTTGGAGAAGGCAGTTTCTTCATTTAGATGTGCGTTTTTGTTTTTTCTTCAGTGAACTAAAGTGAGCAGGTGCAAAGTAAACTTAGAAATGCAATTAATTTCTAGAAGGCCCAGGCACAGGGCCAGTCTTTGCAAAAGCTGGAAGATGGCAAGCCTTTGCAGAAATATCCAGGAAAGAGTGGACATGATCGTCTGTCAGGAGACAGGCTGGGAGAAAGCAGGCAGCATGAGGAGTTTTGCTGCATGGAGTTAAACCGAATAGGGTTTGAATCCAGCTCTGCTGCTTACTAGTTCTATGACTTGGGACAAATCACTTCATCTCTCACAGCTGTAGTTTTCGTGTCTGTTAAATGGGGCTAATATTAATCTTTAATTTAATTTTAAATAAATTAGAGCTTTAAATAATAATGAGTTTATTAAAGAGCTTTGCAGAGTACCTGCTGTATCGTAAGTTATAATGCTAGCTACTTTAAATGTTAATGGCTTTTTTATTAGTAGTATGCCAGCTACTTTATTGTTATCATCACTGTCACTGTCATTATTTTCAATGTTCCAAACCTTCATTTGTGTCGAACCAAGATTTTATGTGTCCACGGACATTGCCTATTTTTTTTTTTAATCTGAAAAACTAGAATTTTTATCTTATGATTTTTTGAGCATCTCTGTCATGCAGCTTTTTCAGTATTTTTAAATTTGGAAGCATTTTAAACATTGGGCAAAATATAGTTGTTTTAATTGATTGCTTAATCAAAAAGAAATTGTTTATTTTTGGTGTTTGGGTTAAAGTCATCCGGAATTAAATAAATGATACAGCAAAGTGAAAAATAATTTTCTGACGTGTAGCACTTGAATTTCTTAAAAAGGTGGAAATTATGTTTGTTTGGGAAAATAATTTGAGGCATACTTGGGGCAGAAGTTGAGACCTTGCGAGTCTTAAAGTTGTTGAGAAATGAGGCCCCAGAGAAAAGGGCCAAAGTTCTGAGCATAAGGCAAGGAGAATTTGTTTGGCTTGGGTGGAGATGAGAAGAGAGAGAAGGCTGGGGGATGAAGAGGGGGCCAGGCTAGGAGTAGACACATGAGTCAGGCCTGGACAGTCGGAGCAGAGCATTTCCCTAGCTCTCTACAGAGTGGCTCTGGGGTGAATGTGCAGGGCCCATCACAGTGAATCCTAGGCCACTCCCTGGAGCAAATAAGATCAAGCTATTCTCTTTCTCCCGGACATGAGCTGCCAGGATGTCATTTGTCATTCTGGAGCTGCTGGCAGCTGTTTTGTCACCATTTGGTAGGTGTGTGAGCATGGAGCTAACCCAGGGACAAGCAGAACCCAGAACAGCGGCAAGACTGACTCCTGAAGACGTTGGTTAACCCCCTGAATCCAGCTGTGGCGGATCAGGTCTACTTCAGGCCTTTTAATTTGCATGAGCCAATTATCTTTTGTGTTTAAACCAGCTGAGTTGGTATTTCTGTCACTTGAAATCAAAGGAGTATACACTAAAGCAGGGAGGCTTTCAGGTTTCTTATTCTGAAGTCTGGATCTGTTTTACCAAAAGGTAATTAATTGCTCTATAAATGAACAGACAAGAATATTTAAACTCAGTTTTCTCATCTGTAGAATGGGAAACTAAATCAGTGTTTCCAGCCTGAAGTATTCAGGTCCTTGGGCTACTTGATGTTAAGAATGAGGTTCCCAAGGCAATTTTAACATTTCAAACTCCTGAATCCATATCCTTGGTTTATGTATAGATACCCATAAATTAATTGGAATATCACATTTCTTCACTTTTTGCTTGGAACTTTCAACTCATTGAGGCCATACTGGTTAGGAAAAGCTAATAAGAGGTCCAATGTGTAACATTTGATTAATTATTAAAAATGGAAATGAAACAACTTAGAAATGTATTTTGGTAGATACAAACCTTTTTGAACACTGGGGCCATTTAATCAAATGTGGTCATTGGGGTGAAAAGGTTGGAAACTGGCCTTTAGGACAAAAGGTAGATGATAGCATATTTTCAGTAAAAAACTTGTCAGGATTTAAAATCTGTCCTAGATTGCAATAGGTTGATATGGTTCATCTTTCATTCCATGCAAAAAGGATTCACTGAAGTACTCTTCCTCCACCTTAAAATTTTTTTTTTTGGTGTTACTCATTCACTCATTAATTCATTCAGCAAAAATGTGTTACATTGTGTGTGTCAGGCACTGTTCTTGGCATGAAGATGTGGCAATCAGCAAAACAGGAAAAAAATATTCCCTGCCTGGGTGACAGAAAATAATAAAATAAACAAGAAAAATGTATAGTATGTGAGATTGTGATAAATACTGTGAATGACATAAAATAGGAAAAGGGAGAGGGAGTTCTGGGCAGGAGGTAATGCTACTTCAAATTGAGTGATTGTGATGGTTTGAAGCTGTGTGTATCCGAGAAAAACATGTTCTTAAATTTAATCCATTCCTGTGAGTGTGAACCTGTTGTTTCTAGGATGTTGTGATGAGGTTATTCAATTAAGGTGTGCTCACCTCAATCAAATGGGTCTTAATGCTATTACTAGAGTCCTTTGTAAGTGGAGTGAAATTCAGGCAGACAGAAAGTCACAGGAAGTAAGAAGCTGAACATCAGTGGAACACAGAAGTGAAGGGAGAGGCCAGGAAATGCCACCAGGTATGTGCCTTGCCATCAGGCAAACTAAGGATCAAGGATCACCGGCAGCCAGCCCCAGAATGCCAGTCTCGGGGAAGAAAACATTGCCTTGAAACCTAGATTTGGACATTCTTTTGGCCTCAAAACCATGAGCAAATAAATTCCCATTGTATAACCATGTCATGGTATTTGCTTGAGAAGTCCTGGAAACTAAAACAGCGGCCAAGGATGCCTCGGTGATTAGGAGACATTTACAAAGAGACCTGAAGAAGGCGAAGGAGAGAACGCAGCAGATCCCAGGGGGAAGAGTGCTCCAGGCAGAGGAGATGGCAAGGCCAAAGTCCTGGAGGCAGCGTGTACCTGCCATAAATCAAGCATCACCCAGAATGCCAGTACAGTCAGAATGGGGTGAGAGAGGAAATCGGCCAAAGGCGATGAGGTCAGAGAGTAACAGAGTGGGGGTGAAAGGGGCAGACCACAAGGGACAGGAGTTCTAAACCTTGGCACTGCTGACATTTGCGGCTGGCTAATAGTTTGTGGTGGGGGTTGTCCTGTGCATTGTAAGATATTTAGCAGCCTTCCTGGCCTCTACCCATTTGATGCCAGTAGTTCCTTTCCCTCCACTAGGGCAACCAAAAATGTCCCCAGACATTGCCTGGGGGGCACAATCACCCCAGTTGAGAGCCGCTTCAGTAGGATACCATAAGGACTTTGGCTTTTACCCCAGGTGAGAGACAGGAACCATGGATGAGTTTGAAGGCAGGAACAATATGGTTTGGCATGATTGAAAAGCCTAAATTGTCTGCTGAGGGCAAGAATAATCTGAAAAAGATCAAATGGTGGAAGCCAGAGAGCTGTGGAGGAGGCCACTGTGTTAACTTGAAGGGGATCCAGGGGAAGGGAAAGGGACTGACCAGTGAAGCCATGGGCAGGGGAGATATTAAAGAGATACGGAAGGGCCATGTGCCATGGCCCCTGAGCAATCGGGAGGCACACGCCCACGGATACAGGACAGAAGTTGCTGCCGTGGCCTGGGTGGCTGTCCCTGGTGAGTCCTCGCTGCTTTTCAACCAGCTTGGGTTCTGCACTGTCTTATGTTTTTTTGTTGTTGTTGTTGTTCTGAGCCAGGCCTGATGTGGCAAGGGAGACAGCCCTTTATCTGCATTGGTTTAATAGACAGCTCAGTCTAAGACACGTAAGACTGGTTCCCAGGCTAACACATGTGGCGGGTGTGTAGGAGAGAAATTAGGCATGCTGCGAAGCAGCTGTGTGACAAAGCAGTGGGAAGCTTTTAACACGCACACACGCAGAGTATTTCCGTGGTAAGGAAACCCGCTCTGAGTATCCCGGTTCATGATGTCTGCTGGATAAATTGGGGGCTAGTTTCTCATTCCTTCACTTAGCCATTCAACCAACATTTCCTGAGAACCTCCCATAAGAGGTGAGGGGCTGCAGGGGCTTGGAGGTAAATTGGACAAGAATTTTGTCTCTTCTCTGCCAAACCCTTCAGTGTCTTCATCGCACACAGAGTAAGAGTTGGTGGTACCAAGCCCTGCTAGGCCCTAGCTGGGGGGAGGGGGGGGAAGGGGGGTGGGGATCCTTTTCCTTCAAGGGCCAGAGACTAAATATTTCTGGCTTTCTGACCCATATGGTCCCCTTTGCAGCCACTCAACTCTGGCCCCTGTAGCGTGACAGCCGCTGTAGACCACATGTGAGGGTGGGGCAGGGGTCCGAGGCTGCTTTATTTATGAATGGTAAAATTTGAACTTCAGGCAGTTTTCACATGATGAAATATTGTTCTTTAAAAATACCACATTTTTTAAAGCTATTTAAAATGTAAAAACCATTCTTGTCTCCCAGGCTCACCAAACCAGTGGCAGGCTGGATTTGGCTTGACCACTCCTTACATAAAACATGACCAAAGAGGGAAACCTTGACCCCTCCAAAAGGTGCCCCAAATGTCTACTTTTCTGTCTTTAAGATGAGAGATACCACCCCGGACATTGGGGACTAGGTTTGGTTGGCACTGCAGGAATTAGCCAGCCAATACCTGAACTTCTGGCCTCACGGACTCGGTCCCCACTACTCGGTGCTGCCATTTGAAAGCAGACGTGGGCAATCGGCTGTGTTCCAATAAAACTTTATTTACAAAAACATGTGATTCGGCCTCCAGGTCTTAATTTGCTGAGCCTCGCCCTACGTGAAATAAACCCACTCACCTCCCAGTCTCTCTTGCTGATGTCATCTTCTGCATCACTCCTGTTCTCAATTTGTCCTATGTCGACAGGGCCCTTGCTGCTCCCCGGCAGGCGAAGCACATGCTCCCACTGCAGGGCTTCTGCCCCATCAGCTTGCAGTGCTCTCCCTCTGACAGCCCCTGGCTCACTCCCCTCTTCTTTCAGGGCTCAGTCCACGTTATTCCTCAGAGACGTCTTCCCTGACCATCGCTGCGTAAGATGGCAAGACCTTGCTCCTGCACTCCTCACTGCCATCCCTGGCTTCCTTCTTCTCCATAGCATTTTTTTGGTCATAGTCATTTATTGTCTATCTCCCCCCATAGGATGGAAGTTCCTTGAGAGAGGAGACAACTATGTTTTTTCTCACTGTTGTATTATCCTCTGGGCTTAGAAAAGGGCCTGGTTTATACTAGGTGCGCAGTAAACATTTTTTAGAGAATAAATAAAAATAGTTAAGCCTCACTCGTTGCGATCAGCCTATAATCTTTTGTTTGAACCCAGTACGGAGAGTTAAGATTTATTGTATTAAAAATGGCCAGCTGCCTGGTCTTCCTCCTCATGGAAACGAGTTATTCTATAGCAACACAGGCAACAGGAATTGTAGTGAGCCATATATCTAATTCAAATTTTTTTCTACCAGTCACATTAAAAAATTAAAAAAGAGAAAAGAAATTAAAAAGTGAAAATAAACCAGAATTGATTTTGATAAAATATCTTTTTGCCCTAGTATATCCATGTTCTAGTTTGCTAGCTGCCAGAATGTACCAGAAATGGAATGGCTTTTCAAAAGGGGAATTTAATAAGTTGCTCGTTTACAGTTCTAAGGCTGAGAAAATGTCCCAGTTAAAACAAGTCTATAGAAATGTCTAATCAAAGGCATCCAGGGAAAGATACCTTGGTTCAAGAAGGCCGATGAAGTTCAGGGTTTCTCTCTCAAGTGAGAAGGCACATGGCGAACACAGTCAGGGCTTCTCTCTCAGCTGGACAGGCACATGGCGAATACGGTGTCATCTGCTAGCTTGGTCTCCTGGCTTCCTGTTTCATGAAGCTCCCCGGGAGGCGTTTTCCTTCTTCATCTCCAAAGGTCGCTGGCTGGTGGACTCTCTGCTTCATGGTGCTGCAGCATTCTCTGCTCTCTCTCTGAGTCTCTCTGAATCTCCAAAATGTTTCCTCTTTTATAGGACTTCAGAAACTAATCAAGACCCACTCAAATGGGTGGAGACATGTCATCCCCTAATCCAGTTTAACAACCATTCTTAACTAAATCACATCAACCAGGGAGATGATCTCATTACAGTTTCAAATATACAGTATTGAATAGGGATTATTCTACCTTTAAGAAATGAGATTTATATTAAAACATGGCTTTTCTTAGGGGCAATACTTCCTTTCAAACCAGCACAATCCAAAATATTACTTTCAACATGTGTAATAAATATAAAAAAGTTACTAATGAGAGATGCCTTTGTTTGTACTAAGCCTTCAAAATCTGATGTGCATTTTATTCTTGTAGAATTTCCTATTTGGACTAGTTATATTTCAGGTCCTCAAAAGTCATTGACTAGTAGCTACTATATGGGAGAGTATAGGGCTATAGGATTTGAGCTTTTGAAGGATATGAGACAGAATAGTGTCCTCGTCACTCATAAGCGATTCTTCCATTGCTGTTAAATACCTGTTCTGGCCAACCTTCATCGTGATTCAGTCTGCCAAAGTTTTGGGATAAACCATCACTGTCAAAATTTATTGGTACTCAGGGGAAAATCAAGCTTTCCATGGCATAATGCAGCATCATAAATTAAGGTAAATGCTTTAAAAAATTATGATGTTACACCATGCTTTGATGTAATGTAATGTGACAGGTTGTAATTTTCATTTTTTGTACAATTCCCTCAATGAAAAGTGAGTTTGAGAAAGTTTACATTGCCTGGACCTTGGAATCTCGGCCACGTTTCAGTCAGTCACAGCCGTGTGTCACTGCTCATTGTGTTGGGGCAGCAGTTGCCACCTAGTTTCTTTTCTGTAAGGTTCTTTTTGGTGTGGCCCTTGAGTGGTCCGTTTGGTTTCTAGATTCATTCTACGATTCTCCTGGGGATTCAGAGGCAAACGAAGAGAGGTCTTTGCAACCCTAACTCACTCTACAGAGTTGTTTTGGAACTGTGATCCCCATCGGTTCATGTGGCATAATTGGTAAATAAATTTCCTCTGCAACGAGGTGGATTTGTAATGCTTATCTGGGGTCCTGTGTTAAGAAAACTTTTGCAGATGCATCTAGGTTCATGTTGGAGAGTACCATATTCAACCAGGAATGTCTTCCAGGGGTATGGGAAGGGCTAACTGCAGTTTATGTGATATATATTTAACCTTCCATTTCTGCAGTGTCTCTTGCTTCTGGGATGGGCATATAATGGGCGTTTCTTTTTCTGGGGTACTGACTGTGCCAAGGTGGGTGGTCTGTGTCCTAAAGTGGGTTGAATGGACAGACTGGTTTACCTTTGGCAGATCACTTGACAGAAAGGCCTGCACTGTCACCTAAGCCTCGCCTGACTTCTTGTGTGGGAAACGATGCCCCAGTGCTAAGTCTGGAAGTAGATGCCAGGAGGATTGAGGAAAGAGTAGAATGAGAAATTATTGGAGGGGAAAATTCTGACTGGGGAAGGAAAACTGGTAGAGCAATGGATTTCATCTCACAGTAATTCAAATTCTTTAGTAGAGTCTGCCTGGAGCTCTTTGCTGGAGGGATTCTGAACTTGTGCCAGGGATTTAGGGAGAAAGAGAGGCATGATTGATTGGTCATGTCTACCATGGGTTTAGGAGCTCCGCAAGACATAACACATGCCTGACATTGCAATCCCTGATTTAGAAGCATGGTTGTGCTAGGGTTCAGACAGAGAGTTATGATTGATTGGTGATGTCTGCCATGGGTATAGGAGTAATGCAAAACAGTACACAGGCCACTTATTGTAATCTTTGATTTAGGGGCAAGGCGTAGGTATGGCATAAATTCCTGGGTTTTCTTTGACAAGTGCACATTTTAATTTTCTCTCCCTACATTCATTTGCTCATTTAACAAATGGCCATTAGTTATCTGATCTGTGCTTGTGCTAAGTCATATGATTTCAGCAAAGATAAAATATCCTCTCTGTTCCCCCCCCCCCCCCCCGCCCCTCCACTAAGCACATGGTAGATAGTAGTAAGTGCCATCCAAGATGGGGAGGAAATTGGCCATGGGAGTTAGAGGATGGCTTCAGGAAGGAGGTGACATTTGAATGGATTAATGCATGATGAGCACATTTTGAACATGTAGAGATGAGGGAAGGGACATTCTAGGTGGAAGGGACAGGCCAAGCCAAGGCATGATGGTAAGAGAGAAGGAGTGTTTATGGGGAAGAGCAAGTAGTTGAACTTTACAAGAATGAATGATGCATAAAAAGGAACAGTGGAGAGAGAGAGCAGAGTGACAAGTTTAAGCAGGGTAAATTCTGGTGGACTTTGATTGCCAAATTAAAAAATAGTTAGCAAACCATATGGAGCCATATGGATGATTCAGTAGCCTCTAAAGTGCAGTCTAAAGGGGCACCAGGATTCTCCTGCTGCCCAGCACTCCACCATCGTAGCTTAAGTCTTCAGCATCTAAAAAATGTTGAAATTTTAAATAGTCCACAAATAATGTGTGACGGGATAAGAGTATTATTAATTTTTGAAAGTCCCTAGTCCTGTCCATATTACTTGCCTGCTAAAGAAGGTTCTGGCTTAGCTTGCTTCTATCTTTCCTTTACTGATCTTCAGAGAGGGTCTGGCCTCTCTGACAAGACAAAGACTTTGTGGTGGAGAATGAAGAGGGAAAAAGAAGAATAGGGTTGGAATAGGTGTTCAGGTGTCTAGGGCTAAAGGACTGATTCATAGTGGTTTGAGATGAGAAGCTGGGCTATGGGAAGTAATGGAGGCAATAGGAAAGATATTTGAAAGAGTTATTTCTTACAGATAAAGAACTGGAGGAATTTTGAAATCACTTTTGCTTGTGTATGCCACGTTCCTTTAACCGTAACACAGATCAGTGACTGCATGAGATGGAGGCAGGCTGTGGCTTCCAGAGTGGCACCCCACAGAGGGAACCTTCTCATCATCCACCAATATGAAGATTCTCATCTCGCACAGGAGTTAGGTTCTAAAGTCGACACTCAAGGTAACATTCTCATGGTATCAAAAGTATTCCTGAAAAATTCCCAAACTGTAAATAAAAACCTCAGCATCTCTCAGTAAGTCTGAGTGAGCTAGGTTTTCCTCCATTGTGGAAACAGCTTGTCTGGTGGGACACCAGCTGAAATAGTTGGCTTGCATTTAGGGGTTCACACTGTCTGAAGAAATTCACATCTTTTAACACAGTATCTACACCCAGCAAGGTGAAATGCTCACCAGCAAGTGCTGTTTTCTCTCTTTCCATCTCTTTCAGCTGAGTGCTTATCATTGATTTGACAGGAGTTTAAGGCCGGTATGATGTGACTCCGTGGCATGGCAGGTGGCATGAACACCAAGAACAGCTTCCCAGGAGTGTGATGTGGAGGGAGGTGGAAGTCAGGGAATCCCTGTTTCAGGTAACCATGAGAAGAACCCATGGAATGGATTTGGTGGTTAGGGGAGCACAGGTATCTGGAGCTTCAATGCATTCTCTACGTTGAATGCTGACTCCTAGATTCTAAATAAATACAGCCCTGGAGTGCCCTAGCAGGGGCTGAAGTGTCACCTGAGTGTCCTCTCTCAGGAAGCCCACGAATAATTTCTCATTAGCAAAATGAAATAGAAAAGATGGCTGGTGGACCAGATGATGATAGAAGAACTTTCTACTCCCACACCCTCAATCCAGCAGTGGATTGAGGCTGCAGAGCAAACCTCGTGCCAACCTGGCCTGGTGCTGGCATGTGACCTGCTGGAAACTGGGTAAGCTTGGCGTGACCACTCTGGAGGAAGGAGGCCAACAGTTGACCCCACAGAACTTGGAAATGAGTGAGTAACACCCGCCCTTCACATCTGGAGTCACTGAGGTCATGGCCTCCCTGTCTTCCTGCCAAATTTTATGTTACCTGTTGGGAGGTATCGGGAAGATTTTTCCTGCATTCCACCTTTTCCTGTATTCTCATTTTTCTGTGTTTTTCTTTTACCTTTTCAATTCCTTTCAATCTTTCTTTTCCCTCTCAAGTGCCTTTGTGTGGGTGCCACAAGTAAGGCTTGAACACTCAATGGGAAGAGAGGGTGATGTGCTGTTTTCAATGCTGAATTTTGTGCTACGAGTTCCCTGACAGAGGGGACTGTTAGAGGCAGGTGACAAATGTCTCCCCATTGATGGAGAGGCCCACCCCAGAGGCCCTGCATCAGGTTTTGCCACATGCAGCAGGTGTCCTCAGAGGCTGGCTTTGTGGGGAAAGGTGTTGGGAGGACCCCTGGAAAAATGAGCTCAACTGATCACACCTCCAAAACCAGAGAGGGCAGAGAATTCTTTCTGTTCTTACAAGTTCTGCCTGCTTTAGGCTTCAATCATTTGCATCTTGACTAGGTGGGGACATCTCTAAGTTCTTCCTGCACATTCTGTCAATGGCCTTTTTGCATATACCCTTGGTTTAGGGAGTTGGATCCAGTAGCAATATTAAAAATATTGACTGATAGGCACCAACCAGTCAGAAACTGTCCTAGTTTCCTTGGAAATACCACAAACTGGGTGGGATAAAACAACGGAAACTTTTTGTCTCATAGTTCTGGAGGCTAGAAGTCTGAAATCAAGGTGTCAGCTGGGCTTTGCTCCATCTGAAACTTGGAAGAGAGGATCCTTTCTTGCCTCTTGCTAGCTTCTGGTGTTGGCTGCCATTCCTTGGTGTTCCTTGGCTTGCAGGTGCATCATCCAATCTCTGCCTCCTCCATCTTCTCGGGGCCTGCTCCCTGGTCTGTCTGTCTCTTCTCTCCTTCTTATAAGGACACTAGTAATATTGAAATAAGGGCCCTTCCGACTCCAGTATGACCTCAATTTTACTTAATCAGTTCTATCTTTAGTGACCCTATTTCCAAATAAGATCATATTCTGAGGTATTATGGGTTAGGACTCTAACATATCTCTTTTGAGGGGGACACAATTCAACCCATAACATCAACCAATCAAACCTGATGTTGGAAGTGAACAACATCATTTTCATGTTGTGCCAGCTGAATGTGGCCTTAAATGTACTCTGTGCTGCTAGTGCACTTTGTGTATCGTTTTAATCACATAGCTGTCTTAGAAATGGGCTAGTGGAGTCTGCCATATATGCTTCTCATGTATATCAATTACAATTGTACAAAGCAAAGGAGAGCAAGAAAATAATCTAAATAAAGATAGTGAATATACCTCCAGTCACCTTGGCGCTCTGTGCTCCAGAATGAGCATGAGAGAGAAAATAGGAATTTGTTGTTCATTCAGTTGGTCTCAGCTCCTGCATTTCACTCAGAGAGAGCAGCCCATCCTGTTTACTGTGGCACTAGCATTCAAAGAGACAAATATGCTGGTCATATAACATGGGCCTTAAATGTAAATGAGTTATAGTGTGAACCAAAAACAACCAGCTAACCCAGTTGTTTCAATATGGTAGGAAAAACTGTTTCCTTGGGGCTTGCTGGGAGATGGTGTGTAGGTATAGATGGTAGATTTAGGTGTACACTTAGACTTGGCACCCTCCTAAGGGAATTTTAATTTGCAATTCGCACTATATTTTTTGGCTTTAGAACCCAACTCCTTGCAAGCTGTCACTTCACTGTGCTTTGTATTTCGTACCTGACTAACTAGCACACCTTAAATATAATGAACATCTTCAAGCTGTCTTCTAGGAAAATGTAAGTCAACCTAAACCCATGTAAAAGGAGCCTATCATTACAGTCACTAATTTCAGTCTTTATTTCTTGAGGTTTTCTAGGCCAAATCATCCCTACATTTCATCATCTGCCTCTTCTCATTATAATAAACCAAGAGAATCCCAAATTTCTAGGATTCTAGGCTTCTAGGATTGTGTCCATAGTATAGAAATAATATGGATTGTGTCCAGCATCTGAATCAGCCATTTCACAAATCCCAGCTGAATCTCTTTAGCCCCTTAACATCTGGATTTCCCACTTATAAATGAATCCAAAATTGTATAGGAGTTTAAATTAGACTTCCTTCCAGATAAATTGTCTCACATATCTGGAAGAAGATTGATTTTGTGAAATTTATTTGCAGAATGTTTTAGAAGTACTTATCCCATCCTTTTTTTTTTTTTTTTCCTGGCTTGAATATCCTGGGGAAATTTTATTTTATTTTTTTACATGGGCAGGCACCAGAAATCGAACCTGGGTCTCTGGTATGGCAGGCGAATTCTGCCACTGAGCCACCATCACATTGCCTGAAAATTTGATTTTAAATTATTACTGCATCTAAGTTTTTGATCCCAAGTACATAACAAAATGGATTGTATTGAGTAAAAATTAAAGTCATGTATATGATCTGTTTTGTTGGCCAATATTGTGCCTTTAAGTTATTATTTACCTACTCTAAATAATAAGAAACCGGAGAGAATTCCCCTTTTTGACTTCCAGTGGATTACATTGCTAAAAAGTAGTAAATTAAAAAAAAAACAAGAAGACAACGTAGTTTCTCAGTACTAAGTGCTGTACTAGTGATCAATATTCAATATGCTTATTGATTTCGTTTGAACTGAAAAGAGAATTGAAAGATTGCCATTTCTTATGCTGGCGACATCTGTGAAGACCAGAATAGAGTGACGGTTAAAATTGCATAAAGGTCAAACTTTAAAAGACAATCAACTATTTTTTTTTTTTTTTACTGTAATGAGATCAATGGTGCTCCAAATATGACACGAGAAGTGGACATCTATAATACAGAAATCACCAACTAACACTTTTAATAATAACAGGAACTTAGGTATGTACTAGAATAAAATATGAGTCCAGGTGGAGTTTAAGTATTTTTTAACCAAGATGTGAATTCTTTTCTTAGAAAAGCTGAACTCATTTTGACTAATGTGTCTGTGTTTCTAATTATGATCATTTCTATTTATGAAGTAATTCAATTACTTGAAGAATAACTTTGGAATCCACACATTTCTATATTGATTTTCCTTAAAAATAAATTATAATTAAAAACCTTTCTCAAACACACACACACACACTCATGCCAAACTTTCCTCCACTTCCTGATGAATGGGATCCATTAGTTCAGCCGCATTTTCACTCAGATGGTAAATTATGGAAATGTGCTGCCCATGTTGATTCAGAACAATTTTTAGTATTTCATGTTTGTTCTAAAGAGGACAGTAAACAATTGCTTTGATCTTTCTTCTGGAAATCATTCCTTCTTTTCTCTCCTCCCTCCCTGCCTCTCTTCCTTCCGTTTCTGGAAACAGGAAACCTCGGTAGGGTTGTCTATCATGGGACGGATACAGGGACCGCGTGGAAGTTTCTGGACACTCGCTGCGTTCTGCCCAGCATGCTGAAGTGCTCTTGCCTGTGCTCATGCCATATTCTTGGAATATATCTCTGCTTTCTTTCTGGCTAAATATTACTTGAACTTGAGATACAGCTCAAGCAACTGGCAAAGAGCTTAGCTAGGTGCCCCAGTCTGACTTAGATGTCCTGCCTTGGCACTCTCATTGCCCTCTGGAGGTATTTTTTGTGGTGATATGGTGAGAACTCTGCCTGCTGAGCTGCTGTGGCCTGCCCCTGTAATTATTATTTGACCAGTGTATCTTCCCACCTACTCTGTATTCTACATAAGGGTGGGGAATTTGTCTGTCCCCTCGTTATCTCCCTAGTATCTCCCTCAGCACATGGCTGAGGCTCAATTAGACATTCTAGTCAGAGTAATAAATTGTAAATTATCCTTTAAAAGCTTATATTTTTTATTTTTCAATGGGTGTCTGAAGGTAGGCAAATCAGTTCACTTTGGGAGGGTTGGACTGTACTTGTTTTGACAACAATATCAAAATGTAGTGCTTTTTTTCACCAGTGCTTTGATGTATTTTCCACAATGATATTTAATGCTTTTTGAATATCAAATAGCATTTTTGGTGGGCAAATGATTTTTATGTTAAAAGGAGGGGTCACATATATTAATTATGAGAAAATATTTGCAAATGTTCCTTTCAATCATCGTAATAGTTAATATTTATTGAGCATTTACTATGATCCAGATAACTTGCCAGGATAGATTCCTGCTGCTGAGTGCCAAAAATTTGCTATTTAAATCCAGCATGGGTGCATTCAATTGGCGGACAATAGGTCGCATGGCTGCACCTAGCTGCAAGGGAATCTTATAGTTGTAGGTGGTCTCTATCCTTCACCAAGTCTCATAAGTAGGAAATTACCAAAACATATAAAAGAGAGTTCAGATTTGGGGCACCAAGAAAGGGTGGCAAATGGCCACTAAGTCTTATAAGCTGTAGCAGGTGCTCTTAGTGGGCTTTCTTTATGCCCTTGCCCTCACCACTTCAGTGCATTCCAAATTCCAACTGCCAGCTCCTGCATCTCTGCTTTCTTTTTGCTTTGGCATCTCTTTGCTTTGGCTTTCTCTTGCTGCTGAAGCCCGTTTTACCACTTGGAAAGCAAGCTAGACATGCTGGGCAATTAATATCCCTGGCGATTTGCCCTTAATCAGTGACCAAAAAGGAGGGAGTCATTGGTGTATAAATAACCCTGGGTTGGGTAACTCTGAGGCGTGTTTTACATGGTAAAGAAGCTGGAGGTCCAAGTATTCACAGTGGTCACTTGCTTAAAAAACAAACCCTGTACTGGCTGCCTTCCCTTTTCTATCTTACTTCCCCACTCTCCCACTGATTTTTCCTGGGACCACATACAAGATAAACTACCAGAGGGATCCAAAACTAAGACACAAGCAGAATGATGTTAATTAAGCTTTACATTCTGTACTTCGTGTTACCAGGCATAACAAAATAACCACTAAAACCCTACCTTCTTGGGTTTTCAAGTATAGAATAGTATTGTAATATTGAATAGGTTATTTCAAATCACTTCCTCTAGGATTCAAACTTATCATCTTAGGAGTTTTGCCTCCTAATGATATGCATTGGCATTGCACACTGTTAGCCATCTGATGCTCAAGAGACTCGTGTTGGTTCATTTATATGCCAGCATAGCAAGAGCCCTGCCCTTATCTGTGCCTGAGGTAGAACTCAGGAGAGAAGTCATGTCTTGAGATATTGATTTGGTCTGGAAATATTGATTTGGAAGCCATCCATACAGAAGTGAGAGCTGAAGCCATGGGGTGCGTGGGAAGGGGAAGGATAGAAAAGATTGCCTGGAGGCAAAGCAATAGGAAGAGAAGAGGATAGAAAATGTTGAGGATAGACTCTACAGTAACACATAGGTTTAGTTAGTGAGGGGGAGAGAGGAACTGCTAGGAAACTGGATTAAAAGAGATAGAAAAGGCAGACAATATGGATTGCCTGGGATCATCACATGGGGAAAGTTTTAAGAAAGTTATGAATCACAGCATCAAATGTTAATGGCAGCCTAGAGAGGGTTGGACTTGAAACAAGGTTGAAGAAATTGGGAGTAAAGCAATTCAATAGTTAGAGAGGAGTTTCAGTAGAGTGATGGGGGTGGAAGAGAGTTTGTATATGGTGGAAAAATACATGAAGATGTGCTAGAGCAGATATCGCCTGAAATCCCCAAATTCCCAAATCTCAAAGTTTGGAACTATGCCAGCTTCAAGCTGTTGTGTACCCCAGAAAAGCCATGTTCTTTAATCCTCATTTGATACTGTTGGTTGTGAACTTTTGATTAGATGGTTTCCATGGAGATGTGTCTCCACTACATTCAAGGTGGGGTTGCTTACTGGAGCCCTTTAAGAGGGAACCATTTTGGAAAAAGTTTCAGAGCCAACACAGCCAGAGACCTGTGGAGATGCAGAAGGAAAATGTCCCCAAGGAGGCCTTATGAAATGAGAAGAGAAAGCTAGTGGAGTTTGCCATGTGCTTTCCCAGCTGACAGTGGTGTTCTTGATGGCATCAGCCTTTTTTGAGTGAAAGTAATCTCTTGTTGGTGCCTTAATTTGGACATTTTCATGCCCTTAGAACTGTAAACTTACAACTTAATAAATTCCCTTTGTAAAAGTCATTCTATTTCTGGTATATTGCATTCCAGCAGCTTTAGCAAACTAAAACATGAAAATAATGTGAGTTTCTCTCTCTCTATTCATCCAAACTCCATAGTGTGAATATTTGCATGTTTTTCCTGAGACTAATTAAAGTGGTAGATTTAGAGTGTTCTCTCATATACTTTGGCATAAATAAATGCAATAGATGCTGCAGTATAAACCAGGAGAAGGTAGCTTATGCTGCAGCAACAAACATGCCCCAAATAGCAGTGGTTTGAACAAGGCTTTGGTCTCACTGTGGGTCAGCTGGGGTGCTGCTTCCTGTCATCTCCACACCAGGACCCAGGATGATGGCGTGTCCATTATCTGGGTTATTGCTAATCTCATGGTTGAGGGAAGAGAGAACATGGGGGAACCATGTGATGGCTCTTAAGGCTTTTTAAGGAGTGACACACATCACTGTTGCTCATCTGTCATCACACAAGGCAAGTCATGTAACCACCTGAGCTCGACAGGGTGATGCATAATTCTCTTAGGGAGGCCAATCCCAAAACGAGCAGCTAATATTTTGAATAATAATGCAATCTGCAATAACTTCTGTTCTAGTTTGCTAGCTGCCAGAATGCAATATACCAGAAATGGAATGGCTTTTAAAAAGGGGAATTTAATAAGTTGCTAGTTTATAGTTCTAAGGCCAAGAAAATGTCCCAATTACAAGTCTATAGAAATGTCCAATCAAAGGCATACAGGGAAAGATACCTTGGTTCAAGAAGGCGATGAAGTTCAGAGTTTCTCTTCCAAGTGAGAAGGCAAGTGGCAAATGCAGTCACAGTTTCTCTCTTGGCTGGAAGGGCACATGGCGAACACGGCATCATCTGCTAGCTTTCTCTCCTAGCTTCCTGTTTCATGAAGCTCCCTGGGAGGCATTTTCCTTCTTTATCTCCAAAGGTTGCTGGCTGGTGGACTCTCTGCTTCTCATGGCTGTGTCGTTCTTCTCCAGGGAGACAATCTGATTACAGTTTCAAACATACAGTATTGAATAAGGATTATTCTGCCTTTATGAAATGGGATTTAGGTTAAATCATGGCTTTTCTAGGGGACATACATCCTTTCAAACCAGCACAGCTTCTTATTACCTTTTTTTAATTTAATTTTTTTAATTAGAGAAGTTGTAGGTTTACAGAGAAACTATGGAGAAAATACAGAGTTCCCATATACATCCCTTTCACACACACAGTATCCTCTATTATTAACACTTTTCATTAGTTTGGTAACTTTGTTATGATTATACTATTAACTATAGTCCATATTTTACATTAGGGTTCACTGTTTGCATTGTACAGCTATATATATATGTATATGTATAATTTTATTCTAGTAACATATATACAACCTGAAATTTCCCCTTTTAACTACATTCAAACATATAATGCAGTGATGTTAATTATATTCGCAGCACTGTTACCAACATTCATTACCCAAACTTTTCCATCACCCCAAAGAGAAACTCTGGACCGTTAACTCCCTATTTCCTACCCCTACTCCAGTCCCTGGTTACCTGTATTTTAGTTTCTGACTCTATGAATTTGTTTATTCTAATTATTTCATAACAGTGAGATCATTCAATATTTGTATTTTTCTATCTAGCTTATTTCACGCAACATGATGTCTTCAAGGTTTACCTATGTTGTCACATTTATCAGAACTTTATCTCTTTTTTTCAGCTAAAAATATTCCATTGTATGAATATACCACGATTTGTTTACCCATTCATTGGTGATGGGCAATTGGGTTGCTTCCATCTCCTGGCTATTTTGAATAATTTTACTTTTGGTATTATTCAATATAGACCTAGAAGTGGGATTGCCAGGTCATATGATAATTCTATGTTTAATTTTCTGAGGCACTGCCACACTATTCCACAGCAGCTATACCACTTTGCATTCCCACCATCAATTAACCAGTGTTTCTATTTCTCCACATCCTCTCCAATACTTATTTTCCATTTTTTTAAGAGTAATCATTCCAGTATGTGTGAAATGGTATCTTATTGTGGTTTTGATAGGCATTGCCTAATGTTGAACACCTTTTCATGTGTTTATTGGCCATTTGTATATCTTCTCTGCAGAAATATATGAGTCTTTTACCCATATTTAAATTGGGTTGTATGTCCTTTTGTTGTTGAGTTGTAGGTTTTCTTTATATACTCTGGATATCAAACTCTTATTGAATATGTGGTTTACAAATATTTCCTGTAAGTTGTCTTTTACTTTCACGATAAAGTCCTTTGATGTACAAGAGTTTTAAATTTTGAGGAAGTCCTTTTTATCTATTTTTTTTCCTTTGTTGCTCATACATTCGGGGTTAAGTCTAAGCAATCATTGTTGGACACTAGGTTCTAAATATGCTTCCCTATGTTTTCTTCTAGGAGTTTTGTGATTTTGTTTGATTTATTTAGGTCTTTGATCCATTCTGAGTTGATTTTTGTGTATGGTATGAGTTAGGGAACCACCTTCATTCTTTTGCACATGGATTCAGTTTTTCCAGCACAATTTGTTGAAGAGACAATTATTTCCAAAGTGAGTGGACTTGGCACCTTGGCCCAAAATCAATCAGTCATAGATATAAGTGTTTATTTCTGAACTATCAATGCTATTCCATTGGCATATATGTCTGTCTTTGTGCCAGTACCATGCTTTTTGATATCTGTAGTTTTTAAATAAGTTTTAAAATCTGAAAGTGTGAGTCCTTCAACTTTGTTCTTTTTTTCCAAGATGGTTTTACTATCTGGGATCTGTTGCCTTTTCATATAAAATTGATGATTGACATTTCCATTTCTGCAAAGAAGACTGTTGGAATTTTGATTGGGGTTGCATTGCATGGGTAAATTACTTTGGGTAGAAATGACATCTTAACAATATTTAGTTTTCCAATCCATGAACACAGAGTGTGTTTCCATTTTTTAGGAGTTTTTTGATTTCTTCTTGCAGTGTTTTGTTGTATTCTATGTATAAATCCTCCACATGCTAGGCTAACTGTATTTCTAGATATTTAATTCTTTTAGTTACTATTGTAAAAAGATTTTTTCCTGATTTCTTTTTCAGATTTTTCATTATTGTGTATAGAATCACTTCTGATTTTGCATGTTGATCTTGCATCTTGCCACTTTGCTGAATTCATTTATTACCTCTACTCGCATTGTTGTGAATTTTTCAGGATTTCCTCTATGTAGGATTATGTCATCTGCATGCATGGAAAAGTTGACATCTTCCTTTCCAATTTGCATGGATTTTATTTCTTTTTCTTGCCTAATTGCTATGGCTGGGACTTCCAGAACAATGTTGAATAATAGTGGTGACAGAAGGCATCCTCATCTTCTTCCTGATCTTAGAGAGAAGGCTTTCAATCTTTTGCCATTGATTATGATATTACCTGTGGAATTTACGTATATGCCCTTTATCATGTTGAGTAAGTTTCCTTCTAATCCTAGTTTTCTAAGGGTTTTTATGAAGCAATGATAGATTTTGTCAAATGTCTTTTATGTGTCAATTGAGATGAGTATGTGTTCTTTTATTCATTCTATTAATGTGCTGTATGACATTAATTGATTTTCTTATATTGAGTCACCCTTGTGTACCTGGGATAAATCCCACTTGATTATGGGATAATACCACTTGATTGATTCTTTTAATGTGCTGTTGGATTCAGTTTTTTAGTATTTTGTTAATGATATCAGCATCTAAATTCATAAGGGGTATTGACCTGCAATTTTCTTTTCTTGTGGTATCTTGATCTGGCTTTGATATTAGGGTGCTGCTAGCCTCATAGAATGAGTTAGGAAGTATTCCTTACTCATCATTTTTCTGGAAGAGTTTGAACAAGATTGGTGTTAATTATTCTTGGAATGTTTGGTAAAATTCACGAGTGAAGCCATCTAGTCCTGGACTTTTCTTTCTTGGGGGATTTTTGATTACTAATTTGGTCTCTTTATTTGTTATTCATGTGTTGAAATCTTCTATTTCTGCTTTAGTAAGTATAGGTAGTTTGTTTGTTCCTAGGAACTTGTCTATTTCATCTAGGATATCTAAGTTTTGATATACTGCTGTATGCTTTTTATTTCTGTGGGGCTGTTAGTAATGTCTCCTCTCTCTTCTGATTTTAGTTAGTTGTGTCCTCTCTCTTTTTCTTTGTCAGTCTAGCCAAAGGTTTGCCAATTTTATTGATCTTTTCAAAGAACAAACTTTTGGTTTGTTATTTCTCTTCATTGCTTCTTTTATTCTCAATTTCATTGATCTCTTTTCTAATCTTTGTTATTTCCTTTCTTCTGTTCACTTTGGGTTTAGTTTGCTTCTCACTTCTAGATCCTCTTGTTGTGAGATTAGGTCTCTGATTGGAGATCTTTATTCTTTTTGATGTTACCATTTAAAACTATACATTTCTTTTTCGTCACTGCCTTTGCTGCATCCCATAAGTTTGGATATGTTGTGTTTTCATTTTTATTTGCCTTGAAGTATTTCTTAATTTCCTTTGTGATTCCTTCTTTGACCCATTGGCTGCTTAAGAGTATGTTGTTTTATTTCCATATATTTATGAATTTTCCAATTCTTCCTCTTTTACTGATTTCTAGGTTCATTCCATTGTGGTTGAAGCTCTCTACCTTTTCTGAGCCTAGGTCTTGTCCTATGGGTTTGTGCTCACTTAGGAGCCTTAGGAATTCCCTGTTTACAAGAATAGGAATGTCCCTTCCACTCCCTATGAAATGGACTTTTCCTACCTCTTGGGTGCTCTACTGCATGTCTTTAATCGGGTAATCTTTTGCCCCAGGTCACTTTGACTTTATTGTTTCTTTTACTGCTTTGGTTGTCTGTAGCTGTTTCTGCCTGGAGGGCTATTCTGGGGGGGCAGGACAGAGATGAGTGTCATGCTTCCATCTTCTAGGCTGCCACCTGACAGAATAGCACCAACATACAGACACTCCAATATGTGCATAAGGTTTCTCTGCTCCCTCTGGAACAGGGCCAGGGACACACAAAGGGAGTGCAGGCTGCTTCACATCATGCCAAGGAGGGTTTTAGGGAAGCCTCAGTAAGGGTTCCATGAGTTTCTCCTACCATTTTTTAAAGCTATATTTTCCTGGTTTGGCACTTGTACAGTTACTGCAACCCTTTAACTGTTTTCTGGAGTTTAGGGAAAGATGGTTCTACCAGTTTTTTCTAGTTGTTCAAGTATTCTGTAGGATAACAGCAACCTGGAGCATCTTATGCTGCCATATTGGTAGACCAGAAGCCTCTTATTACCTTTTTACTATCTGAATCTGAAACCATCTGGCCCTGAAAGTTTCAGATAAGGGATTATGAATTTGTGTAATCTAGTCTTTCAAAAAAATAATCTGACTGTAAATAAAGAATAGCTGGAACAGAAGCTGAAATGAAGAAAGGGGTTTTTTTCATAGGGAAGATTTGAATATTGAATGAATTAAGAATATTTTGGTTCTAAGCGATGTAAACTCAAAATGAATTAAGTAAGAACAGGATTTTTTCACTCATTCTATTATTTTCCTAACAGTATCTGTAAAAGACTTCCACAAACTCAGTGGCTTAAAACAATAAAATTTATTCTCTCACATCCTGGAGGGCAGAGGTCCAAAAATCAGTATCACTGGACCAAAACCAAGGTGTTGGCACAGAAAGACTCCCACGGTTGGTTCTAGGGTACAGCTCTAGGTAAAATCCCATTTCTTGCCTCTTCCAGCTTCCAGGGCTTCTGGCATTCCATGGCTTGTGGTTGCATCACTCCTGTCTATGCCTTTGTGGTTACATTGCCTTCTCCTTGTTCTTGTGTGTCAACTTTCCATCTACCTCTCTCATATAAGAACACTTGTGATTACATTTACGGACAACCCAGATGATCGAGGATAATATCTTCAAGTTTCTTAAACTTGGTTACATCTTTCAAGTCTTCTTTTTAACCATATGTGGTGACATTCACAGGTTTTAGGATTAGGACATGGGTATATTTTGAGGAGGTCATTATCCAACTTCCTACACTGATATATCCAAAATGCCTGGGGATAGCTCAAGTGTACAAGTCCAGTTGCTGAAGCATTGTCATCAGAAATATTTCCTTCTGTCTTCTGCCTTATTCTGTGTTGGCTTCATTCTCAGGCAGGCTCTTCCTGTGGGTTTAAAAATGGCCCAAAGCTCTAGACAAAGGATAAGCAAACTATGATTTACAGGCCAAACGTTCACTGCCTGTTTTTGTAAATAAAGATCTATTGGAACACAGATTTTGTTTCCATTTGTTTACCTTTTTTTTTTTTTTCTCTTACATGGGCAGGCACTGGGAATCAAACCTGGGTCTCTGGCATGGCAGGCGAGAATTCTGCCACTGAGCCACTGTTGCACTGCCCCCATTTGTTTATATATGGCTGCTTTCATGGGGCAGATTTCAGCAATTGCAGAAACCTTATGATCTACAAAGCCTCAAGTATTTACTCTCAGATCCTTTATAGAAAAAGCTTGCTGAACTCTGTTCTATGCTGATGCTGTCTTACCAGCTTAGCACTTCCAGTGGAAAATTTCAGAACTGATAAATACTAGCCTCGTTGTTCATCCTGGAACCGATTCTTTTGGCCGTAGGAATGGAAAGCCCTGATGGTACCAGCCAGGGTCATGTGCTCACCTCAGGAAACAGGACCGGGGTAAACCCTATTTAAAGCTTATGGACTGCAGATGAGGGAGGCTTTGTTTTCAAAAGGATATTTTGGGTGCGATTACCAACAGAAGGAAAAATGGATGCTTAGCAGAACAAAAGAAGAGTAGTTCACTAAAAATATGTTGGTCTGTAGAGGAGAAGGTGCCAATGGAAAAATAAAACTTGCAGATGTAAGTGAGAAAAGGAGAGGACAAGGAATCAGGAATGGAATTGGTATAAACCTAGATTTCTACAAATTTCTTAAAACAAATTTTGGGATATAACCAATGGACAGGTGGCAGATTCTAAAAAGATGAGGGAAAAGAAATGACCAAATATTAGGAGGAGAACTTGCCGAATTTGGAGCCATATAGGCCAGAGCAGGGAAGAGTCACAAGAAAGGAATTATTAATAATGACAAATGTCACAGAGAGGACCAGAGAACTAATGAGGAACGAAAGGAGGGGTAGAGAGTGAAGCAGGACAATGGCTTACCAAAATGGTGGCATGTCTGAATGGAATGGAATGCATAGCACTTTCCCAATTCGGTGTTTACATGCTTCTCACACTCTGTATAATACAGTCCTAAGTGTAAGTTTTTGCTAGTCACTGTTCCCTAAAAGAGGAATTGCTAAGAATAATAACAGTCTTATATTAAGAGCTGTGAAGTTACAGGAAGTTATTGAAATATGTTTAACTCTTGATCTTCACAACCAAGAAATTTAAACATGTTTACATTGTTTTATCATAATTTTCTTCTTTTCTGCATCATTTTAATGGAAGATGCCATATAAAAATAAATTGATTTGAAATGGCAGAGGCTTTAAAAGACTATAATAGATTGATAAAGTAGGTCACCTCCTTATATGTTTGGCATGATGCCCAGAGAAAGAAAGTAAAAGTAAGAAAGAGTCAAAAGTTGGTCTTAGAGCACGAGGGGTTTTAGCTGAGAATGGCATCCTCACTAATATTCAATAAGAATAGTGACCTTTCAGCTTTCAGAGAGTGTCCTTTGTCCTCACGCACAAAATTTATTCTGGTGGAAAATTCTCCAACAACCTTAAGGTTCCTGAGAGCTAAAAACATGTGCATGTGCATGGGTGTAGAAATCAAAGGTATATTATGAACATATAATTGTCTCTACTTAATATTCCAGAAAAGATGAGAAAGGTGGCAAAAATAAGAACCTTTGCCCTTGGTCAGTTAGTACTGGGCTGGGAAACTCTGCTGGCTGTCAATATATTGATGCTTCCCTTCACATTTACGGTGACATCTTTAGATACCAGCGGAATGTGCCTTTCTCTAGCATTTTTAGGTTTATTGCCTGGGAGGGAGGAGAAGAGAACAAAACTCGATCGAAGGACCTTTATTGGGTTGCTGTGCGCAAGCAGGCTGAAGCCTAAGATGGTGAGAGCACCTAGCAGGGGAAGGGGCACAGCTTAAATAGAATGTTTGGCAGGAAGTAGGGAAAGGGAGGCTGTGTGTTTTCTTTGTCTAGCTTGGGAGTGGGAAGTTGGCAGGTTTCCATTGATTGGTTTTGGAAGCAGGGGGCTAAGTTGGGAGTTGGGAGCTCTTCATTGGTGAAGTTTAAAATTTAAATGCTGCCATAGTCTTGCAGGGTGGCAATAGTTGGAGGGTGGATGTTGAGCAAATGGAGCTTATTGCAAGATTACAGCTGCAAGAGGGCATGGACTGGGGTGGGCTCGGTGGATTTCCTGGAAATCATGGGTGGGGGAAGCTTCTTGGAATATTTGCTAGGGGTTGGTCACGTCATGGGGGAAGGGGTTCTGCTTAACAAGCACGAACTCTTTTCTAAAATTTTAATGGTCTAAAAATACAAATGTAGACCAGTGTTTCTCACAGTGCACCTTGCAGACCCATGGCATCAAGATCCATTTGAACTATTTCCCAAAAATGCAGATTCTTTCATCTTACCTTCAAATGAGGGTGTTAGGGTCTGGAAATCTGTCTTTTGATGTTTTTCCTTCAGGTTTTTAAGTTCATGTACACATTTTAATTAATTTCAAATAGATGGTATGTGTTCAGAAGTGTAAATCTAAAAGATTTGAAAGGATACATAGGGAAATGTAAAACTTGGTCCCACACCTGATATTCAAGATCCTGTTTCCTCTCCCAGATGTAAGTCCTGTTACTAGACCCTTTCAGAGACACTTAATGCTTGGGAAAGCACATAGGACTTCATATATTTATATATATGTGTGTATCATCAGGTACACTGTATTGCTTCTTGGTTTCAATTTGATCTTGGTTCCCACATGCTTACATTCCTAGTTATCTTGCTCACTTTTAGCCAAAGCCTTGATACTTCATAACTGATCATTCTCTTACTGATGGATATTTATTTAGGTTGTCTCTAATGTTTGCCTCTGACAGACAATGTCTTAACGAATATCCTTCTAATTTTTGCACATAAGGCAAGAACTTAATGTATTATATCAGTTGTCATTCTTAGCTTCAAGCCACAGAAAATGAACTCTGGCTAATTTAGACAGAAAAAGAATTTATTAGAGGATCAACACATGGGCTAGAGAGCCAGGTTGGAAGGCTCCTACCAGGAAAAGGTCATAATGAGTCTATGGACAATGAAGATGCTATTTCCATCATTGTGGGGCCCAGATGGTGCTGCCTGCACCACCAATGCCACCCTCCCAGCAAACAGGAACTTCAACTTGAATCCTGGAAACTGGATGTAGCTCTGCCATTACTGCTGGCACCTTTGCCAGAGTAGACTGGGCACAAGTCCAGTTTTTTTGTGTCATTAACTTCTCAAGACACTTGATTATTAGAGCCGTGCCTTGTACTCACTGAGAGGAGTCCAGAAATGTGAGAATAAAGCTTCTCTAGTGGGCGTTTGTCACTGACCCCCCTCAACTCTCATAAAGAAAAGCGGGTGTCTTGGTTGGGTTCCTTCTCAAAACAGACCCTGTGCCAAGGGAATATATTGGCGAGATAATCTCAGGAGGCGCAAGTGAAGGGGTGGGGAAGATGAGACAAGGAAAGGGAGAAAAAGCAATAAAAGATGCATGAGGTAGGGGGTTACCACTGTGGACCTCTGGGGTCAGTCCTGGTGGGGAGTCTCTGGGGAAATGTGCATAATGTGACTCAGAATTTGTCCACTAGGTAGTGGGGACAACTGGAGAATTTATGTTTCAACGCCCATACTTTATCAGTTGGGGGTTGTCCATAGGGGTCTTAAGTTCCCCGCTGAGCAGGCTCTTCTGGTTCTGCAGAATTCTCCCTGGCAGAGAAGCTTGAGGTGGGAATCTACCATTTTGCTCCAAAAACATCCATTTTGTCTTCTGGTAAACTCAGATGTGGGTGAATGGATGGAGGGGGGATAGATATAAAAACACGGTCTGCTATAGTGAGTTCATATGCTGGGTAACCAAAATTGAGAAGCTCTCAAAAGACCAGAGAAAATAACTAACTATGTAAACAAAGGAATAATCGCAGGTATGATTTATTAATTAATTGTTCTACCAATGCTTTCTTAATGTATCTGACTTCTAATGGAGAATACATAAAAATACTAATAGTAGAGGGGGTCAGTGTTAGAATCTTCTAATTTGTTTACTATTGATGGATATCAGCTAATAGGAGGACATCAGATACAATGTTTATTTTCTAATTATAAGCTTGTGGGAATATATTTCTACATGCCAATTTTTTTTCTGAGTAGTACTGATGAACACAGTAAATCGTGACTGCACCATTAAGTTTGATGAATCCATATAATTGCTGCACAAATATTTTGAATTTAATTGCATGTAATGTAGTTAACTCTCAGTTATCAGTGCCAATAAGGGGAGCAGTGGCATGGATAATTCAAAACAGTGGAAAACCCAAAATCATTTATGGGAGGCTTTGGAGGTCCATCTTTGACTCAGAGTTACAGATTCACCTTTCTAATTCTATTTTGTTTAGGCTAGTGGGAAAATTTAATTTCATTTGATAAAACATGGGCTGATGGGAGAGGAAAGTTGTTGAAATTTTCTATGTGTTGGTGGAAGCTGGCATTAGAATTTTTCAACAGATAGCCACATTTAGGTAATTAAGAGTTCACTGGACTCAAATCTTATTAAAGAGAGCCGAATTATTTCTCCTCATTGTTTATGTGTATGAAATACTGGGCACTGTGCCAAGTCCTTTAAAGGATAATCTCATACTATTCTCACAGCCACTCATAATTAGGAGGTATAGTGTGGTGCAGAAGAATTAAAGTTCTAGAATCAAACTGTGGAGGGTTTACCTCTTAGTTTCTGTTAAATTATTACTTAAGAGAAATTGCTTAAGTTATGAAATCACATGATATGATAATGCTTAACCCATGGGGTTGTTGATTTCCCATGGGACCTAAATGAGAATCCATACAAAGCATGGTAGCTGACTTAGAGGAAGTACTCAATAAATGCTTTATACTGGATGCCCACTGTACAGATAGAAAACCTGCAAAACAAGGTTTTCTTGTTAACTACAGTTAATTAGTTGTTGTCAAAGTCAGCATTTTGGTCCTGCTCTATTCACCTCCAGCCTAATCTCTTAATGAACCTTCTAGAACAATGTGCCTCAAACTTTAAAGTGCATGAGAATCAACTGGGGACCTTGTTGAAAAGCAGATTCAGTGGTTCCGTGACAAGGCTTGAGATTCTGAATTTTTAACAAGTGCCACGTTTGATGGCTATGTGGCTAACTCACACACTGAGTGGCAAGGAACTAGATAAATATGGTCAAACACTTTAATTTGTTTGCTTTTCTCCTTTGTTTTCATGAGCAAGTTCAGAGAAGTGATGTTCCCAGTACTCTGTCACACAAGCTCCAACCCAGTTTTTAGAGTTCCATGAAACTTTCCTAGTCCCCTACCTCCCCAGAGTGTCTTCCTTTTCCACTTTCTAGTATAATTACATGTGTAGGCATGTGCTGGGAAGCAGTGCAGGGAAGCAGCTAAGAGCACAGGGGATCATGTGGGCTTGGGTTTGAGTTGAAGCTCTGCAACTTATTAATTATATGACCTTGGATCTATAGCTTCTCTGAACTTCAGTATCCTCCTTTGTAAAGTAGTCATGATAATTAAACCCTCATAATAAGTTCATTGTAAGACTCAGACAAGTTCATGTAAAAGTCTTAGTCCAATGGCTGGCACCAAGCAGTGCTTGGTAAAAGCTCCACAAGACTGTAAGCAATGTGAGGGTGGCCATGCATGTGAAGGTTGTCTTAGCTATTTTGCCTGTGAGTCTAATCCAAACATGGCCCCTCTCTCCCCTTTGTAGGAAACTCACTTTTCCAGTGTCCTTTTCAACTAAGGGCAGCCATGTGGCCCAGTTCTGGCCAAAGGAACGTAAGCTTTAGTCTTCCAGGGACTTCTGGGAAAAGTCTTGGAATCTGGGAAGGGAAAAGAACCATTTGAGAAAAAGCCCTTTGGCACTCTGTATTTTATACCTCTAACTTTCTTCTTTTGCATGTGGCTGTGATGGCTGGGATTGTGGCAGCCCTTTTGCTACCACAAAGCTACAAACTCTTCACTGAGACTGCACTGCAGCTCACCTTCTCCCTTGGTCCAATCCTGCTTCTGTCCTTCACTCACAGATGTTGATCCTAAGAGCACTTCCTCCTTGAAGTCTGGCATGCTAATCTTGGTCTCAGAATCAGCCTCTCAGGGAACCCAATCTGCAAAAGTATATTTGAGAATCTAGACAAAAAAAAAATGACTTGGCTCTTGGCTAGTCATAAGGACATCTATGCTAATACAAGATTGATAGCATTTGTCTTTTTTTTTTTTTTTGGTTGTCATATTCTAAATCTCCTTCCAATGTGTGGAAGGAATTTCCCCACCACCTTATGATCTTGGTTAGAGTTATATTCTTTAATTCAAAACTGAACATGCCAAACACTTCCTTTTCCAGACTCCCCTGTAGCTGGGATGCAGGCAGGCATTCTGGGCTTAGTGATGGGAAAGCTCATTCTGAACTTTGCCTCGGTGGCCAGGGATGGTCAAGAAGCAGTGGCCGAGGACCATCTTTTTAGTGAGGCTGCAGCTGCATCCATGTTTGGGGACAGCAGTGAAGCAGAGTCATGGGAACACCCTCTCTTCAGTATTGTGCAGGCTGCAGGACCCATGGGGCTGTCAGGACAAGCTGCAGCATCCATCACTCAGCTGTAAGCACAAGCACATCCTCCTCGAACTAGGCTGCAACTTTCTTTTTCTACAGTTCTGACTGCAGGAATTGTCACCCTTTTCACTGCCTGCTCTCCTAGCCTATTCTCTGGCCTTCCTGGTGATTCTATGAGCTTCCAATAACCTTACTCATGTAAGTCAACCAGAGTTAGTGCCTCTTATTTGCATCACAGAACCATGTAACACTATTTAATTTAATTTGTATCCTTGGGCATTTAAGTTGATGCATTTTCTGTATCATTGCTGATAATATTGTATTGTTTAGAGATTTACAGTTAATAGAATGTCTACACATGCATTAGTTCATCTGTGCCTCAAAATAACCATATAGGTTTATATAGTTAGTATAGCTTATTTTGTAGGTTATATATTTATTAAAACTCTTATTTTTTAGGTGAATGAACTGCTTAAATTCACTCATTAAATAGCAGAGCTGGACTGGAACCTAACTAACCTTTTATTTAATTCTTTTCAAATTAAAAATTCTTAAGCAGCTAAGTACTGTGTTAACTAGAAGAGCTCAACATCTGATCCTGTTAGATCATGGAAATGTTTTCTGTGAAATTTTTTCAATCATTAAAGAAAAACATCTTTCTTGTTAAATAATTCCAACAACACAGAATAGAAGATGAAACGGTAACCAGAGGAAGCAAGTAACAATTTGTTCTGTCTTCTAGAAATTTTCTAAATATATTTCAGTATAGTAAGGCCTATTCTTTTTTATTTTACACAAATCACAGCATATTATCCATACTGTTCTTCAACTTGTCTTTTTCTTTCTTTTGACGAAATATCTCAGACATCTTGTCAATATTGCTGTATACAGCTGTGCTTAATTCTAACTGGCACACATTACATGGTTGTATCTTAATCTAAATGGTCAGTTCTCTATTGACTTATGCTATCTTAGCATGGGGCTCCCAGAAGCAGAGCTTGAGATGGGTGTTCTTGTACAAGGGATTTAACAAGAGTGTGCAGGAGGCAGGAAACGGCAGGGGAAAAAATTAGGCCATCCTCTAGAGAAGATGCAGATTTGAGCTGTTACTGGCCAAACCTCACTGAGGTTTGGGGGCAGAAACGCCAGCTCAGAAAAGGGGTCTAGCTGGGACACCAATAGCATTAGCTACATATAGGTATGTGGTTTCCAGTTTTCCTTTTTCTGTGTTAATGATATTGTGCACACTTATCTTTGTGTTATGTGTGCAAAATATCTCTGAGACCTTCTTGGGAGTGAAATGTGTAAACCAAAGGGAGTAGTAGAGACTGCTAGTTGCTGACACAATATCCATTCTTCTTTCCAGTTTACTGAAAGAACCAAATTTGTTCATGGCATAAACATTACCTGTTAGAAAAGTACACCTACAAGCCTCCTTTGAAGATGGGGACACAGTTCTGACCAATGACATGTAACTAGAAGTGATTGGATGTAGCTTACAGGATAGATCCATGGGGCCTGGGGGATAATAGCATTCACAGTCAATGGCAACAAGTCTTCGGCACTTTTGCCCTTCTTCTTCCTGCCCAGAACAGGGGTGTGATGATGGAGGTGATGCAGCCGTCTTGTGATGGTGAGTCTTGTGATAGGCTCTTGGTGGTCCGAGAGGCAGCATTATGGAGCCACTATACTAGCCTTAGACTCCATTTCATATCACCAGCTTCTCCTCATGTGAGAGAAAATATGCCTTATTTTTTAAGCCTTTAACAGATATAGAGAGTACATGCATTTTAAATATTGGTACATACTGCAGGGTGGGGTTTCAAGGGATACTAGGTAGGTTCTAAAGCAGGGTCTCTCAACCCTGGCAATGTGTTACTTGGAGCGTGATAAGTCTCTGTTTTTGGGGGGCTGTCCTGTACATAGTTTAGCAGCATCCCTTGCCTTTACCCACCCCCCACCAAGTCATAGTAGTCAAAAATGTACTCCAGACATTGCCGAAAGTTCCCTGCCTGAAGACCACTTCTCTAAAGCCAGGGTGTATAACAAAAATCACAGATAGTCAAAAATACCCTTGAAAATCCATCGAATCACTGAGAAGATATTTATTGAAGCCCTACTATGTGCTATGTGCTGTTCTTAGTGCTAGAGATGGAGCAGTATAAAAAGTGCACGAAAACAAAGACTCCTGTCTTTCTGGAACTTACATTCTACTGGGGGAAACAAATAATAAAAACAATTCAAAAATAAACTATATTGCATGTCCTGTATTCCTGGGGACAGATCTTGATATAGCTTCTTTATCATTACCAGTAATATTAGTAATGGTTAGAGTAAGAGTCTGCACATTACAACCCATGGGTCAAATCTGGCCCTCCATTTCTTTTTGTAAATAAAGCTTATTGGAACACAGCTGTGTCCATTTATTTGTGGATTGCCTCTGGCTGCTCCTGCACTACAACAGTAGAGCTGAGTAAGTCATGGCAGAAACTGGGTGGCCCACAAAGACAAAAATATTTACTTTCTAGATCTTTCCAGCAAAAGTTTGCCAACCACTGGATTAGAGAATTATAGTTTGCAGAATGTCTGCACATGCGTTATCTTATTTGCTCTTCAAAGCAGACCTGTGAGATGGCTGTTTCCTTCCCATTTTATAGGTTAAAGTCAGAGATTTGCCCACATTCACTCAGCAGTTTAGAGTGATGGTAATTGTGCAGGTTTGTAAGGATTATGTTCCCTAGAAAAGCCATGTTTTAATCCTGATCCATCTTGTGGAGGCAGCCGTTTCTTTTCATCCATATTCAGTGCTGCAGGTTGGAAACTTGATTAGATTATCTCCCTAGAGATATGACACACCTAATTGTGGGTATTAACCTTTGATTAGAGGGAGATGCGACTCCGTCCATTCCAGGTGGGTCTTGATTAGTTTACTGGAATCCTTTAAGAGGAAACATTTTGAAAAAAGTTTCAGAGACCCGACACACACGAGAGCCCATGAGGCCAGAGACTTTTGGAGCTGAAGAAGGAAAACACCCCGGGTGGAGCTTCATGAAACAAGAAGCCTGGAGAGCAAGCTAGCACACATTGCCATATTTGTCTTTCTAGTTAGAGAAACCCTGAAAGTCATCGACCTTCCTGAATCAAAGTGTTTTCCCTGGATGCCTTAGATTGGACATTTCTATAGCCTTGCTTTAATTTGGACATTTTTACAGCCTTAGAACTGTAAATTTGCAACTTAATAAATTTTCCCTTTTAAAAGCTGTTCCATTTCTGGTGTATCACATTCTGGCAGCTTGCAAATTAGAATAGGAGTGTTGGGGAGATTGCAATTTTAAGTCAGGTTGTCATGGAAGGTGAGGATTTAAGCTGTGTGGCTATGTGAGGGACAAGTATTTTAGACAGAAAGAAGACATCTCGAATGTTTGAGGAACCGTGAGGGGTCGACAGATTGAACGTGAAAGAGAATAGTTGGAGATGAAGTCAGAGAGAGGTGGGGAGGAGTGCTTTTGCTTTTTACTTTGAGTGTGACCAGAGGCCCCAGGAAGGCTCAGAGGAGTGGCATGATCAGACTTAAGTTTTGACAGGAAACGTCAGCTCCCCATTGAGAACAGAGTGAAGGGGTTAAAGGTGGGAGCAGGGGCCCAGTTGGAGGTAGATGTAGCAGTGGCTGCAGCCAGAGGAGGTTGAATTCTGAATCTCTCTGAAGAGAGACTTGATTGCTATTGGACTGGATGGGACTGGGGGGTGGGCTCTGAGAGAGAGAGAGAGCGGTGTCCTGGAAGGCCCTGAGGTTTTCAGCTTGAGACCTGGCAAGGTGACATCATTGCGATGGAGGGCAGGTTTGGGAAAGGGGTTGGAGATCAGGAGTTCTGTTTTGGATACATCAAGTAGTGATTCTTCTCATGCACACTAAAGGTTGGAATTCCTGTGGACTAATGAAAGAAGCCAAATGAAAAATTAGAGGCTACCTGGGCCTTCAAACCACATCTTCCTACTATAAGAGAATTGTAGGATTCCCAACAGTAAATAGAGGGTGGGTTGAGAATTCTCAAGGGTTTTTGGCTTTCTTGAAAGATTTGAAGATGTCTGCAAACTTTTTCTGCAAAAAGCCGTATAATGAACAGTTTTGGCTTTGAGAGTCAAACAGTCTTTGTCACAACTACTCAACTATGCCATGTCAGTGCCAAAGCAGCCATAGGCAAATGCAAACAAGATGGCGTGGCTGTGTGCCCATAAAAGCTTACAAAACAGGCAGTGGACTGAAGATGGCTGCAGGTGGTCATAGGCTGCAAATTCCCCAAGTTTATGTCATTCTGTTTGAATAGCAAGCTTCTAAAAACTTAAGATGTGCTAGTAGATTTGTTTGCTCTGAGGATAGTTGGGATAATAATACATACAAAAGCAAAAGCAAAGCTGCATCTGAGCTATAGTTGTTTTTTTTTTCTTATATATTTTTGTATTTTTTATTTTTATTTTTATTTTTTCTCTATATTATCATTTTATTTCTTTTTCTGTTGTCTTGCTATTTCTTTTTCTAAATCGATGCATATGTACTAAGAAATGATGATCATACATCTATGTGATGATATTAAGAATTACTGATTGCATATGTAGAATGGAATGATTTCTAAATGTTGTGTTAGTTAATTTTTTTTAATTAATAAAAAAAAAAAAGCAAAAGTAACCAGCACAGAGCATGGCACACAATAGGGGCTCAGCATAAGATTTGCTTTGTTTAACGTTTGACCTCTCTGGAGTTGGCATGTGCCTTATTCTTTAGAGAAGTCCTTGGCTATCTGGTTTTCTAAGTTGTTATTTCCTGCCCTGTCTCCATCACACTCATGCCCCTTGCACTGCTCGCATGACCCCTTACACTAGTATTGCATCTGGCAGGTACAGTAGGAGAAAAAGGTGGTTTCAAATGAGTGCTTGATGAAAAATCAGTGTGTTGCGGAGTCCCTGACATGGCCCAACCAAATTACATTGTCATCAACGGTGTAGACTGTAGAGTGAGCATCTAGGTACCAGAAATTTGACATTTACTTATACTTGTATCCTTACATTTAAGGCAAGACAGGAGAGAAATTGATTCATTCATCACTAGAATCGGGGAGAAAAGGCTGTGTTCCTCAGTGGTTCTGAAACTTTTTCTAGAACAATAGATGGGGAATTCTGTATGGGGTGACAGAACCTGGAGTGTTTGGAAGGGTTGATAAGATGGTGATTTATTTTGATGTGACTGCTAGGACTACAGAGGGATGTTACTGCTGTGAGTCTTGTTAATACAAAAATATTAAACCCATTCCTGCTCCCTGGGCGCCTCCAATGGGAAAGATACAACATAGAGGAAAGGAAAGATACTTTACTGGAAATATTGCCTTGCATGCTTCTCTTTCATTGTTTTGTGTTGCTGGGAGAAATCAGAAGGGAAGAAAGAAAGCAGTGAATGGTGGAAATTATGGCAAAAGGTGGCATATTTGGGGCCGGCAAATGGATATTGAAATTGCAAAATAGCCTACTGATTTATAGTTGTATTAAGGCAGGTGCTCAAGTTGGTGGTGTTAGTAATGGAATTTTGCACTTCTCAATGAGCCTGATCCTGTGTGTATTTGAATAAGGCATGTGGTCACTGCAACAGCACCACCCAAAACCCCATCCCTGAAAAAATTTCCCTCATTACCTACATTTCCCATCCTGTGTGAGAAGGCTTCGCAGTGACCATGAAGGCAGCCTTTCCATTGTGAAGGGAAGTTCTTTGGTAAAGTAGAAAGAATATAGACTTTGGCTTCTGCCAACAAGGGTTTTTGAGTACTATATTAGTTATCTACTGCTGTGTAACAAATTACCACAAACCTTAGTTTCTTAAAAAATAAACTTTGATTAACTCACACTATCTGTAGGTCAGGAATTCCGAAGTGACAGGCTGGTTCTGGTCTCTCATGAGATTGCGGTCAAAATGTCAGCTGGGGTCACAGTCATGCCACTGTGGTGGATTGGGCGTACCCTCCCAAGATGGCCCGCTCACATGGCTGGCAAGCCGGAGTTGGCTCTTGGCAGGAGCCTCAGTTCTTCTCCCTGTGAGCCTCTCTGGAGGTGACCTTGAGCGTGCTCATAGCATGCAGGATGGCCTCCCATAGAGCGAGCAAAGACAGTGAGGTTTCAGCTAAAAAGCCTCTTGTAACCTAGTATCAGAAGTCCCACATTGTCCTTTTGACATTCTAGATGGCTTAGTCTTATTTAATGAGAGAGGGACATACCTAAGGTGTGGATACCTGGAGGCAAGGACCACTGGGGCCATCTTGGGGACTGGCTTTTGGGAGCACTTTCTACATGCCAGGCACTGGCTCCTTGTGCTTTATCTCCTTTGGTCCCTATAGGGACAGCAGTAATATGAGGTAGGATTGTCTCTGATGGGAAATTGAGTCTTGGATAGTTTCACTGATTTGTCTCATGTCACACAGCTAGTGTGGATTGTAATGTGCATAACTAAGGTCAGAGCCAGTAGATTAATACTGGCTTCCATATCCTCATCAGAGAGATCTGAGTTCAAATCCTCTGCCCACTGCTTGTGCTTGATCCTGGTAAGGCAACCCAATTGTGCTTGTGCAGATCAAATGTGATAATGGTTTGGAAGTAGGGCTTGGCACACCAAAGTCTGCACTTTAAAAAAATTTTTTCTCTTCCTATTGAATTTTCTAAACTGGGGTAAAAAGTGACAGGTAGCATGAGAGATCAGTTTTAGATAGTGCAGGGATGAAATGTTTTCTTTGTTTTTTTAACTTTCAAGAGTGATGCATTTATTTCAATATATATTTGGAAAAATAATGAATTCTCATTAATAAGTTACTTAATTAAACCTCAGTTTTAATGTCTATAAAATAAGCAAAATAATGCTTACTTCTTAGGGTTGCATGGATCAGAGAAGATGATGTATATCGAGGGTTTAGCAACTTAAGATTTCTAATAGACACACAATAATATTCACTGCTATTAGCCCAAGGTAAGTGTAAAGTGTTCTGGGAATCATGGGGGTGGGATTTGAGGTTAAGAACATGGAAACATAATCATTGGCACCAATTTCTGTGCTTTCTGAACTCCAAGGGAGAATCTCTTTAGTGATTTGAGCTCCATTTAAGATTATGACCCAGTGGTAGAAGAAGTTACGGAGGAAATGAGATTTTCTTTTCAGTTATGTTAATGGCATCAGTGAGAATTAACTTTTACAGCCACAGTCTTGATAAGGTAGAATGTTTAAAAGCAGATGCTTTTATATGTAAGAAAACTGGCTGGCTTCACTGGGTGTATAACTGTTCTTTTATGATTTTTCACTTCCTACCCCAAGGTTGCCTAATTGCACAGATGCAGATATCCTGTCTGCTCACTTCCTTTGGGTATCAGCTCACACCAACCCCAGTTTACCTTCACTGGAGGGACTTACTCTCCCACAATTTAATTTCCAACTTCTAATGCAAAGCAGGCTTATTTGCTTTGACAGGCAACTACAGAATAAAACAGAAAGGGGTGAATTATATAGTCAGCTAGCACCCTGCCATTATAAGTAATATGGTTTAACAGGGAAGGAAATGAAGAAATAAAAAAACAAAGATTCCAGCCACCACAAGGTTTCCCCTAAAGAACTTGCTCCCAATGAACCTTAGAAAATACAGCCAGGGTAGGAAGGCTTTCAGAAGAACAGGAGAAACAAATATTGATTGATTGATTCATAATTTGTGCCCTATCTTCTGCAAATAATTTGATGTAGTTTAGAAAAAAGAAATGCTATTGAGTCCCTCTTTTGTTTAGGGTATTATTATCAGTGGCATTGAAATAAACATTGGAATAGATGGTCAAATTTCAGGATTTGATTTTCTCTAAATTTGAGAATTTTTGGTTTAGAATATAATCTTAGTGATGAAAACATTTGGTGTTGAAAGAGGGCAATGTGGTTTAAAAATTATTATTTTTTACTTTTATATAATATTGAAATTAATGCATGGTTTTGAAAAAAGTTAAAAATTAAAAAGTAAAGGTAAAATGTAGAAGTAAGAAGCAAATATCATCCTTTATGACTCTGCCATGCCCTCTTCTCCCCCAGTAAAACATTGTTAGTAGTTTTGAGTGTAGAATGACATTAGTAGTTTCTGGTTTTCTAATGTCCAGTTCCTTCTCTAAAAATAGCACAGTTTTCTCTTGTGGAATTTTTTTTTCCTTGACTTGACCCCCAACTGACCAGAGCTGGGGTCAATCCTAAAACCCCATGGGGCAGCCACATCACAGGGATAGAGGAAATGGATATTGGAGGCTCACCCACATTGTCCAACATACTCTGAAATGAGGTTACATGTGCTATTAACACTTTGGGGCGAATACTTTGACCTTATCTGTTTCCTTAAAGTTGGAGGCCTAAGTCAGTGTGAGAGAACTTAAAAGCAGGAGTGTGAAGTTGTGGAAGAAAATAATGGAAGGGTAATGGAGGGGTAATGGAGGACAAATTTCACCAACCGCAGTTAGCTTGAAGACCAGTTTCAGGTGGCGGAAAGAGGTTTAACCCTTGTTGTGTTATCCTGCTTCTTGTCCTAGAGTTGAAGTCTGCAGTTGCTCAGTGTCTAGTCCTACTTCTTCTGGTATAGCACCTTGGTTTTCTTTCGGAGAAACACTTCTCCTCTACTTTCTGCATCTTTGAGATGGGACTAGTTCCTTTCCCCCACACCCCTCCTAGCTCAATTCCAGGGATGAGCTCATAACTAAAGTCTGGTCAATGGACCAATTCCTATCGTGACTACGGATGTTGGTTCAGGGACATGTGACCCATGTGAGACCAACAAGACTCACTTTATTACTTCTGTTGGAATGAACAGGCCAAAGGCACTCATTTTTTTTTTTTATTGATTTTTTATTCTGGTGCTTCTGTTTTATGGTTTTGAAAATATAAGTACTAACTCTGAGAATGCAACCAAGATGAGATAAAGAGCAGAGCTTCTTGATACATTATATTAAGCACCACCAGTGTCTGAAAGTTGTAACTCTTAAACAACTCAGTTACCTGAGTCAAGAAATTTTATTATTATTATTATTATTTTGCTAAGATATTTTTAGTTGAGTCTCTACCATTTTCAGTCAAACAAGAATGACTAACATACACCACCAACTCCTTTCATCAACCCCCTTTGCAGAGCCCCCTATGTCCCCTAGGTAGTTCTTTTTTCACATGTGCATATGAACAGTTATGGTCAGTTTTCATAGTACCTCAGCCATTGTTTCCTCTGTCTCCTGCTATGGTTCCTCCTTGCTGAGTGTTTCACTGCCAGGTCTCTTGGGCACCACCACCTCTCACTGGCCCTGCCCCCTATTGGTTGCTTATCATCAATCCATGTCCCTTGTTTCTTCCTTTCTCCCTTGCTGCTAGGACTCACTTTCTACAACAAAGGTGAAAATTCTAGATACTAAGTTTTCAGGCTCCCTTGTAAGTAGGGTAGGGCATAGGCATGCAACTTATTCCAGATCAAGGAACCTGGGAGGAAATCTGCTTGGAAGCAGCTGCTGCTGCTTCTGCTGTGGCTTTCTCCCCTCCCCAAATTCCCTCTCATTCTTAACAGCATGGTTGAAGTATAATTGACCTACAATTAACTGTACATATTTAATGTGTACAATTTGATAAGTTTTGACTTATGTATACAACTGTGAAATGATCTCCACAATCAAATTAATGAATACATCCATTACCCTCAAAAGTTTCTTTTTGCCTCTTTCCCCTCTTCCCCATCCCCAGGTAAACATTGATATGCTTTATGTCAGTATATTTTACACTGTAGTTTCTAGAATTTTAAATAAATGGAATCATACAGAATGCACTCTTTTCTTATCTGGTTTCTTTCACTAGGCATAATTATTTTGAGATTCAGCCCAGTTGTGTACATCAGTAGTTCATTTCTTTTTACTGCTGAGTGGTAGGTATTTCATTGTATGGACATATTACAATTTGTTTAGCCACTCTCCTGTTGATGGACATTTGGGTTATTTCGAGTTTGGCTAATACAAATAAAGCTGCAATAATCATTAATATTCAAGTCTTTGTATAGACATATGCTTCCATTTCTCTTGAGTAAATGCCAAGAAATGAAATAGCCGGATTGTATAGGAGGGTATGTTTAATTATTTAAGAAACCGAAAAATGTTTTTCAAACTGCTCATACAAGTTTACATTGCCAACAGCTTTGTGTAGGAGTTCCAGGTGCTCCACATCCTCCCTAGTCGTTTTAATTGGGAAGTTTAGTTTGTTAACATTCAAAGTTATTACTGAAAAGCATTTCTTGAATCCACCATCTTATCTTTTGGATTTTATTTGTCAGATGTATATATTCATTTTCCTCTTTCTTTTTATCCTTTAAGTTACCCTTACTGGTACTCTTCAATTCTGTGCCCTCTTCCAGGCCTCCTCCTGACTTTTTTTTTCACAAGGTAGAATTCCCTTTAGTATTTCTTGTAGGGCCAGTGTTTTGTTGACAAATTCTTTCAGAATTTGTTTGTCTGTGAAAATTTTAATCTCTCCCTCAGTTTTGAAGGACAATTTAGCTGTGCACAGAATTCTTGGCTGAAAGTCTTTCTCTTTCAGGATCTTAAATATATCATACCACTGCCTTCTCACCTCCATGGTGCCAGTGGAGTAGTCTGAACTCAGTCTTACGTGGTTTCCCTTGTATGTAGTAGATTGTTTTTCTCTTGTCATTTTCAGCTTCTCTTTAACATTTGACAGACTGATTAGTATGTGTCTTGGGGAAGGCCTATTTGGATTTATTCTGTTTGGAGTTTCCTGAGCTTCTGTAGAGTTCCCATACTTGCATATTTATGTCCTTCATAAAAGTTGAGAGATTTCCCCCATTATATCCTCAGCTAATCTTCCTATCACCTTACTCTTCTCTTCTCCTTCTGGGACACCAATGATTCTTATATTTGTGTGTGTTGTTTTGTCCATCATTTCCCTGAGATCCGATTCAAATTTTTCCATCTTTTTTGCCATTTGCTCTGTTTGAAATCACTTGTCCTGCCCTCTAGTTCACTTATTCTTTCTTCTGCCTCTTCAAATCTGCTGCTATGTGTCTCTAGTATGTTTTTTATTTGATCTACAGCATCTTTAATCTCTGTGGTATCTACTATTTTTCTATTTATTCTTTCAAATTCTTCTTTATGCTCTTCTACTGTCTTCTTGATCTCCTTTATGTCATTAGCCATCCCACTTATGTTATTTAGAAGAGTTTGTATGAGCGTCTTTGATTAGTTGTTCCAACATCTGTGTCTCCTCTGGTACTTTAATTTGGTTGTTAGCTTGGGCTGTATCTGTCTGCATGATGATGCGCTTGGTGATCATCTGCTGTCTTTGTGGGATATAAATATCTTGATTGGTTTACTTTGGAAGTTGATTTCCTTCAGTAGTCTAAAGCTTTGTATTTGTGGGATGGATGTGGAGCAGGATGTGGGGTGGGGCACAACAGTGCAGTGATGCATTGCAGTGCAGGTATAGGCGCAGATTGGGGATGCTACATTGGTTTGTGAGCATGGATGCCCAGCGGCAGGAAGGATGTGGCTGTGCGGGTGCATGGGTCTGGGGGGCAGGGCCTTGGTGTGCACTGGACTAGGGTACAGGGCCCTTTGTGTGCATGCGCAGATCTTAGGGCAGCAGATTGTCTTTGGTCCTGCATCGGTGGGCTGGGGGCAGATATGGTCCGGCTGTGCAGGTCAGCGCTTGCCCAGAGCTGGGGGGTGTGACTGGAGGCTGTGGGCATGCATAGATCTGAGAGGGCCGTAAACTGATGTACATGTGCGCAGACCTCAGGGAGGGGTGGGTGGTGTTGCATGACTATATGTGCTGGAAGTTTTGTAGCCTGGGTATCGTGGTAAGTACCTGCAGCCTTTATGCAATGGTGACTGCCTGAAGGAGGCAGGAAGAGGGAGGTAGGGCTCGGGAGGGGTGGAGTGAGACTGCACTTTTGCAGGAGAGGTGGGTTGGGCTGGGTCAGGTGTGTGTGCTTGGGGTGGGGATGTGGGGCAGGTACATGTGCAAAGGGTTGGTGGGGTGGGGTGCTTGGAACAGGGGGATGGGGCGCGGGTAACGGGGTTCAGGTGCATGGGGTATGGGGTGAGTCACAGATTGTGGGGCTGTGCTGGTGAGGGTAGTGCATTCAAGGAATGCAGCTTGGCTTACTTTCTAATCCCCCTCTCCCTGCCCATGGGACTCCTGAGGGCTCCAGGCTTTTGCATTAAACTATGTGCACAGTCAGACAGTCTCTGGTTCTTTGCATTTCAGTTCCTTAGCTTTTTTTTTTTTTTTTTTTTTTTTTAAAGGAAAGACAGAGAGAAGGAAGGAAGGATAGAAGGAAGGAAGGAAGGAAGAAAGGGAAACATTTTTAAACATTTTCTTGTTTTATTGTATTCTGTTTCTCCGTTTTTGTTACATGGGCTGGGGCCGGGAATCGAACCGAGGTCCTCCGGCATAGCAGGCAAGCACTTTGCCCGCTGAGCCACCGCGGCCCGCCCAGTTCCTTAGCTTTTGCAACCAGGGCCTCCCTATGTGCTACAGAAGACCCTCTCAGGTCATTTATACCCTAGAATTGCCATCTCAGTTGCTCCCCATCCCTTCTGTAGCAGTTCCTGGGGCAGGGGTAAACTCGACCTATCCTATACTGCCATCTTCCTGCAACTCTGGTATAGTCAGTCTTTTTAATTTTAGCCATTCTGTTAGGGTGTGTATAGTGGTAACGCACTGTGGTTTTCATTTGAATTTTCCTAATGACTAACAATGTTAAACATCCCACATGTTTATTTGTTATTCATATATTCTTTGGTGAAGTGTCTTTTAAAATCTTTTTGTGTTACTTGAGTTTTGAGAGTTTTGTGTATGTTAAGAATACAAGTCCTTCATCAGATATATATTTTGCAAATATTCTTTTCCTAGTCTGTGACTTGTCTTTTCATTCTCTTAACCGTGTCTTTCAAAGAGCAGAAAATTCTAATTTTGACAAATGTGGCCAGTCTAGCTTTCTTTATATTTATGTTCACATTTTAAATTTTTTCCATCCTTTTACTTTTAACCTATCTTTGTCTTTATATTTAAAGTGGGTGTCTCACAGGCAGAATGTAGTCTGGTCTTCCTTTTTTTTTTTTTTTAATGCAATCTCTCAATCCCTTTATTTTAGTTAGGGTTTTTAGACAATTTACATCTAATGTGACTATTGATATGGTTAAGTTTAATTTTATCATCTTACTATTTCATTTCTATTTGTGTCATCTATTTTTTGTTCCCCTTTCCTGCGTTCTTTTATATTAATTAAATATTTTTTTATGGTTCTATTTTATGTCTTTTGTTGGCTTGTTAGTTATAACTTTTTTGTTTTGTTATTTTGTTGATTGCTTATCACAATCAATCTTCAAGTGATATTAAACCACTTCACAGAGAGTATAAGAACACTGCCGTCATAAACTTCATTTCTCCCTTCTTGAGAGAAGCTAGTGTTCTCATACGTTTTACTTTTATGCATATTATAAACCCCATACCACATTGTTATTTTTGTTTAATCAGTCATTTATCTTTTAGAGAGATGTAACTATTAAGGAAAAAACTCATATATGTAATTACTATTTCCAGTGCTTGGCGTTCCTTTGTGTAAATTCAAATCTCCACCTGGTATCATTTTCCTTTGGCCTGAAAGACATCCTTTAACATTTTTTTTGTAGCGTGGGTCTGCTGATCATGAATTTTTTCAGCTTTTGAATGTTTGAAAAGTCTTTATTTTGCCTTCATTTTTGAAAGATAGCTTTACTGGATATAAAAATCTACATTGACAGATTTTGATGTTTTGCTGTGTGATCATCTGGATGGTGTTTCTCAGAAGAAACTGCCATCATTATTATTTTTGTTCTGTACATATTATGTCTTTTTGTCTCTGGTCCCTTTTAAGATTTTTTCTTTATCACTGGTTTTGAGAAATCTGATTATGATGTATATTTGTGCAGTTTTCTTTATATTTCCTATGCTTTGGTTTCATGGGGCTTCTTGTAGCCATGGGTTTATAATTTTCATCTAATTTGGAATTATCTACCATTATTTCTTTAAATATTTTTTCTGTCCCTTCCCACTCCTCCTTTCTCACATACATTCAGGTCTCTTGAAATTTCCCACGTTATACTGATGGCTCTATTTGTTATATTTATTTTTATTAAAGAAGTTTTGTAGGTCTACAGAAAAGTCAAGCAGAAACAGAGTTCTCATATACCTCCCCGCACCATAAGCAGTTTTTCCTATTACTAACACTTTGTGTTAGTGTGGTATCTGTTTATTTTTTTGAAAATTAATTTGATAGTTTCTATTGCTATGCCTTCAAATTCAATAGTGTTTTCTTGTGCAATTAATCTTCCATTAATCCTATCCAGTGTATTTTTAATCTCAGATATTTTTATTTTCATCTTTATAAATTTGATTATCTTTATGTCTTCCATGTCACCACTTAGCTTTTTGAAAATATGGAATGCAGTTATCATAACTGTGTTTTAATGACCTTGTCAGCTAATTCTAACAGTTCTTAGTCATTTCAACTGATTAATTTCTTCTCCTAATTTTGAATCTTAAATTATTCCTACTTTGTATGCCTGATAATTTTTAATCGGGTGCCAGATATTATGAATTTTATCCTTTTTTGGATAATTTTGTATTTCTGCAAAATTTCTGCAAAAATATTCTTAAACTTTGTTCAAGGACACAGTTTATTTCCTTGAGAACACCTTGATCCTTTTGGGTCTTGATTTTAAGATTTGTCAGGCAACACCAGGGCAGGATTTAGTCTAGGGCTAATTATTCCTATTGCAGAGGCAAGCATCCTCTTAACCCTATGAATTGTGTGGGTTCCTACCCAGGCTGGTTTAAGTAGGCACTATCTATAGTCTTTTTGGTGGTTCTTTCTTCAGACTCAAGTAGCATCCTTATATGCCTGTTTTGATCAGTATTATGCTGATTGCTTTAGGGAGAGCCTCTAAAAATGGATGGAGTTCTCTCTCTGTCCAGCTCTCTCCTTTCTGGTACTCTGCCCTGTAGACTCAAGCCGCCTTTCCCCTACTCAAATTCTCAGCTCCATCTCATCTCAGACAGACTGTCTGCCTTCACTTTGGTTCCTCTCCCTGTGCCATAGCCTGGAAATTCTCTCAAGGCAATAAGCTGGGGAAATCATGGGGCTTACTTCATTTTTCTTGTTTCTCAGGAATCACTATAAGATTCACTGTCCTTTATTGCCAGATGTTCAGTGACTTGAAAACAGTGTTTCAGATATTATTTTTCTAGATTTTTGTTTTTTTGGTTTCTGGTAGGAGGGTAAATCTGGTCCTTCTTACTCCATGTTGTCCAGAGGCAGAAGTGCCAATGCTTTGCTTAGGACCTTATGAGAAAGGATTTTCTACCCCATGAAAAGGAACTCATAAGGATAAATTCCTATTTCTGCCTTTAAAATTGTTTTTGTGACACTGTGGTGCTTGGAGCTATGGCAGCTTTGTTGCAACCATGAGGGGACAAGTCATGGAATTAAAATGAACACACTGAGGATGGCAAAGCAGAAAATTACAAAATTCCTGGGCCTCTGATGACAGAATAAATTAACCACAGAACAATCCTGTCTGAATGTTCTATTGTATGTTATTACCTATCTTTCTTATTTAAGCTTCTCCCAGTTGGGTATTCTCTTATTTGCATCCAGTAGAATTGTATCTGATACAGCATGGTGTGTAAACCACTGAAGGCATCCAAGATCAGGAATTCTTAACTTTTTTGAGCCATGGATTCCTTTTGCAGTCTAGGGAGCTTAGAGGCCATTTCTTAGAATAATGTTTTGAGTATATAAGATAAAACGTACAGGGTTGCTGATAAAATTAAGAATAATGAAAGGCAGTTATCAAATAGTAATGAAATAAATCTACGTAAAGAAATATATGTTTCCTTTTTAATTCATTAAATAACAGGATCTAGCAGAAAGTCTATAACTATTATGATTTCAAAATAAATGATAACATTAAATAGTATTGAAATGTTTGGAAAAACTGTAAAGTGATGAAATATCTATGATTTCTGCTGGTGACAGTCATAAGTACTGTAGCTTGTTATCTACTTTCATAATTAAAGGAAATGGTAAATTTCAATTAGAGGTTCCTGAAAATAAAGATGTAATTTCCCCCCTCCTTTGTTAATGGGTAGCTTGCGTTCTCTCCTTGAACCCCTCAGTGATCTATGGAATCCAGGTTAAATGTATCATTTTAGATGGAAGGTGAAATTTTTAAACAAGTTCCACAACTATGAATTTTTAAAATGTATATTGGAAAACAATGTAACTATTACCTCATGCCCATGACTTCATGGGCATTATTGTTTAGGACAAGGCTACATTTTTAAAAAGTAGTCAGTTTATAATTGCTTTAAACAAAAAATAAGTAAATGATAGAACAGATAGTATATGGATATGACAAAAATTCTGAAGGCAGCTCCAAGTGGTGTGGTTTGCAAAAAGATCGATGTCCCATTTGGCCCTTCTTTCTTCTAGCCACAGCCTCTACAATCATTCATTGTACAAACTCATGTCATAAGAACTCAACCCAGAAAGAAATTCACGGACTAATGCTTTGATGGTGAGGAATGATGGTGAGGAAACATGAATCTGGAAGTTCCAAAAGTTTGAACGAACGCTATAGTTCCTCCAGAATTGGAAGGTTGCTGCTCAGAACCATCTCTGCTATTCATTAGGCAGTCAAAACAATGGTTAAATTGTCCTTCCCTCTGTTAGCAGGTTGGGAAGGTGCAGTCCTGTAAGTGTTGGGCTTTAGGCAGCCAGGAAAGTCCGGGGTTGGCTTCTGCCATTTGCAGTATCAGTTGTCTATAAAAGCAATAGTGGGGAATAATTTTATGGGAATGATACATTTCTATACTTTATCTTTTGCTGAGACACAGTTATAACTACCCCTTTGGATTGAGAACCAGAGCTATTTTCCTGGCTGCTAAATTAGGGCAACTGAGCCATCCCACATTCAGAACGACTGAAGCAAAGCTTTTTAGTGTATGTGTGTGCTAAGCAAGTGGAATAGGTTTCGTGTACTGTTACAGGCTCCCTCTATAGCTGCATGACCCCATCCTTGTCCTCATCTCTCTGTAATCAATATCTTCTCCAGAACAGCGGTGTTGATGATGAATGTTCTTAAAACAATCTCCCCATAACCAGGTATATTGGCAAAAAGCCATTCATTTCCCTTGATCTTCTTGGCAGAGCATTTTGATGTTTAATAAAGATGCACGTTTGGGAAGGCTCCGGAATGGGTGTTGACATCACATCATAAGCCTCCACTGGGCTTTGAGTCATTAGTGGAATGACTCCAGATGGTTATCAACTGAAGAGCAGATCCGTGGGGCTGTTGATAAAGGTGTTTGACCTCACCCATCTCTATTTCTGATGCATGCAGGTGTTAGGAGGAAATTCACTCCAGACAGTCTCAAATCATTTCAATTAATTTTGGCAAATATGTGTTAAGGGCTAACGGGGTGTCAGACCCTCCACTAGATGCAAGGTCAAAACAAATCTTGGCCATTGCCTTCAGGGATCTCACAGAGCAGAGGGAAGAGACAGGTGAGCAAAACATCACCATTGTATGAGTGTAACAATGAAAATATGCACAAATTAGAGAGATTGCAGAGAGCAGGGAGAAATGAACTCCAGCCATGATGATGGCAGGCTGGGTGAGACAGAAAGAGAACAAATATTGCTGAGTCCACCCTGTGCTAGTTTCTTTCACTTGCACTGTCTATTTAATCCTCAAAGCCTGTCTATTAAATGGGTATGAGGGTAGCCATTTTAAATATAAAGAAATTGAGTTTCAGAATAATTAAATCTTGTATTATGATCACTTGGCTACTAAGTAAGTGATAAAGGTGGAGTAGACACTAAATATTTTGAACATCTCTTGATTCCATCAACTTTTTCTATTTCCATTTTATTGCCTTGGTTCAAACAATTATCATGTCTTCCCTTTGCTTGGACAGTAGTTTCTAGCTGGACTCCATATAGCCCCCTCATTTTCCATCCTGTAAACAAAGGGAACTTTTAAAATCCAGATATGAATGTGACAATGTGACACATGCCTCTTTAAAACCTGCCAGTGGCTTCTCACTTTTACCTTAATTTGGTCCTGCTTACAGGCTCCCTTTTGAGGGTCACATGATCTCTTATTTTACTTTTGTAAACATGCCACGCTACTTCCTTCCTCAGGGCCTTTGCATATCCCGACCCCAATCTTTCGGTCTCAGTTCAAATGTCAATGTTCCATCCCCTAGATTCTATCAGGTTCCTTCACTCTCATCATTTCAGCATGACAATAGCTAACATTTATTGAGTTCTCACTATGTGCAGCCACTGTTAAAGCTTATTATATATATATCAATTTAATTTTCAAAACAGCTCTATGAATATATATTCTTTTATTTCAGTTTTAGAGCTGTTGTTATCTGATTCCTGAGTCACTCTCCTTACTACTATACCGTCCTGCCTCCAATGCATCATGGTCGTCATGGAGAAATCCTTTAGGTCTCTCTTCAGGAAAACTGCTTTGGAAGCATCATCGACTGAACCTTCAGGTCGTGCTCATTCAAGGTGAGGTCACACTTTGCACAGGCTGTTCCCACCAGTGACTGAACATGGTGAGGATACTCGAGTGAGGCCATTTCTACCCAATGCAGGACTTCGCTACAGATGATCTTTGCTTGGGAACTTCTCATCAGCCTGGCCAAAATGTTCTCGGAACTGCAATGTGGTCTGAGGTTCTTCTGACCCAATCCTCTTCCTTTCGGTTCTCCCTTCACAAGCATTGGGCCTGCATTGCAGGCTACAGGCTCTCCACGTGTATTCCTGCTCCTTCCCTCATTCTTGTTGACAGGAATTTCCCCAGTAAAGCTCTTGCATGTCTAATCCAATCTTTGCACCTGCTTCTTGGGAGACTTGAACAAATAAGGCATCCTATACTTTTCCTCACAGCACACGTCATGGTTTGCAATTACAAATTTATTTGTATGATTATTTGACTATGGTCTGTCTTCCTTGGAAGACTATAAAACCTATGAGATCCATATCTTTGCTTCTTAGTTCCCAATTGTATCCCTGACTCTTTGCACAATACTTGGCATAGTCTGTATTGCTTCAGAACTAATTGAGGAGTGAACAAACTCAGCTCTAGCTGGATTCAAAGCTTGTTCTGTTACGGAGGAGCCCATTTTGGCCTCACTCAGGTTGGTAGGCACCTGGGAATAGAGTCTGAATATAGTAGTTTCAAGAGCTGTACTTAAGTCCAATTATGATAGAGATGAAAATTAAACCTATTTGAAATGTATTTCTTGTGCTATAATCATTTTTAAATTAATTTTTCCTTGTTTTAATTTATCCCAGAATTTTTAGTGAAAAATTTCAAACATATAGCAAAGTTGGAAAAATTTTCCGTGTAAAGCTGTATACCCATCCCTAGATTCCATCATTCACATACTATATTTGTTTTAGCACATATCTCTCTGTCTGTTCCTCTGCCAACCCATCAATCCATCTTACGTTTTTGACATACGTTCAAATGAATTGCAGACAGTATACTTGCTTCAACATTTATATTGTTAACTGGAGTTCATGATTTGTTTACATTTTGCCTTTTGCTGTAAAACTTATATCAAATGAAATGCACAAATCCTAATTGTATATTTGATGAGTTTTGACAAATGCATGCTCCTGTGTGACCCAAATCCTATCAAATGATAAAACATTACCATCATCCCTGAAAGTTTTCTCCTGCCCCTTCCCAGTCAACCCCAGTCTCCACAGAAGAAACCATGTTTCTAATTTTTTTATCATAGACAAATTTTGTTTGTTCTAGAACTTAATATAAAAGAATAATAAGTTTGTACCCTTTTGTGCAAGGCTACATGTCACTCACTCTTCTGCTTAAAATTCTTCATATCCCATGATAAAAAAAGGAAACAGCTTAGCTCTTCATGATCTCCAGCTTCACTCCTGCAAATAGCCATTCTATATTTTAGTTCCTCAAATGTTCTATTCTTTTTAATCTTTGGTCTTTTATGCATAGTTCCCTCTGCCTGAGCACTTAAGTCACTCATCCCATTCCTTTGCCTTGTGTGACGGCTCACTGTTGTTTCTGCCTGCCAAGCATTCTTTCTCTTTTCCTGGTAACACCAACCCTTCTTCTATGTGTGAGCTACCACCCCTCTCCACACAGTTTTGTTGGCCTTTCAGTAACAGCATCCTGCCTCCCTGCCCACAAGAGTAATCAAATAACCCAAGCCTGGCCAATCATATTCACTTATCTTCTTAGCTATAGTAATTAGTTAAGGGAGACCATGTAACCTATCCTGGACTGATGATTCCAAGCATTCTTTTTTCTTTTTTTTTTTTTTACACGGGCAGGCACCGAACCCGGGTCCTCAGGCATGGCAGTCGAGCACTCTTACCTGCTGAGCCACCGTGGCCAGCCCTCCAAGCATTCTTTTGTGAAAAAAAGTTCAGGCCTACAGGAAACCCATATGCCTATTATCTAGATTCTACAAGAAACTTTTGCTACACTTGCTTTATCACACATGTTTCCACTATCCATTCTTCCCTCTCTCCATGTATCTAATAATCTATCTTATTTTTTGATTCATTTCGAAGTAGGCTGCAGACATCAGTAAAATTCATCCTTAAACGGTTCAGCGTGGCTATCATTAGATAGACTTCAGTACTTGTTTATGGTTTTGAGGAGTGAATTTTATATTCAGTGAAATGCACAAATCTTAACTGCACCATTGGCTGAACTTTTGACAAATGCATATGCCTCTTAACGCAACCACTCTTAAGATATAGAATATTACTCCCTTGTGCTTCTTAGCAATTCTTGTCCTAATTCTCACCCAGAGGCAACCACTATTCTTTTTTTCACTGTGTTTAATTTATTCTAGAACTCCACACAAGTGGAATCCTACACAAAGTGCTCTTTTGTGTAAGGTGTCTTCACTTTATTTAATGTCTTAGAGGTTCATCCATTTTGTTGTGTACATCAGTGATTTTTTTATTTCATTTTTCCACCAAGTATTATTACATTGTATGGACTATCACAGTTTGACAATTCTCCTGTTGATGGTCACCTGGGCTGTTTCTGATATTTAAGTACTATAAATAAAGTTGCTGAGAGCATGAATCTTTTTCTGGCTTTTGTTGCTCTAAAGTAAATACCAAAGGGGAATTGTTGAGGCATAAGGAAGATATGTTTCACTCTTTAAGAACTGCAAGACCTCTCTGCAGATGCCTATAACATTTTACATTCCCACCAAAACTGTATGAGTTCTGGTTGCTCCAACACCATCACCTACATTTTATGTCACCAGCCTTTTCAAGGTCAGCCTTTTTGGTACGTGGCTGGTATCTCTTTATGGTTTTAATTTGCATTTCCCCTATGACTAGTGATGTCAAACATTTTTTCATGTGCTTTTTGGCCACTTGTGTATATTTCTTTGTGGATTGTCTATTATAGTTGGGTTGTTTCTCTTTTTTTCTGTTGAGGTATAGGAGTTCTCTATTTATGCTAAAGGCCAGATCTGCATTAGATATGTTTTGCAAACATTTTTTTCTTATCTGTGGCTTGCATATTCATTTTCTGTTGTTGTTATTGTAGCAGTTGTAGGTTTACAGAAAAATCATGCAGATGATACAGAGCACTCATGCAGTACCCCTCCTTCTAACTGTGACTTTCTGAGCAGAAAATTTTAATTTTGATGAAATCTAATTTGCCATTTCCACCTTCCCTCCCCTCCAGCCCCCCACATTCTGTATAAGAAATCTCTGCCCCAAGTTGAAAAGATATTTTCCTGTGTTTCCTTCTGGAAGCTTTATCATTTAAGCTTTCTATATTTAGGTCTATGATCCAACACATATGAATTTTTGTGTCTAGTGTGAAATAGGGATTGAGATTCTTTTTTTTTTCTATATGGATGTCCAATTGTTCTAGCACAATTTTTTTTAAAAAAGAAACCCTAGGGGTTTCTAAAACAGAGAGAGGGAGAGCGAATACGAACTGCTCTGTTTCATCCAGGACTCCGGTGGGGCTAAATGGGGCAGACACTCAGAGAGGATTAGAGGGGAGAGAGATGGAAGATGGACAGACAGAACGCCGTTGGAGACAGTGTTCAAGCCCCTCTGGCTCCAGTCATGCCTGAGTCCTGAGATCCCCTTCAAGTCTTCCCAGTTTTGAGTCAATACATTCCCTTTTATGTGTAAATGCTTTCAACTTGGCTTCTTGTCATTTACAACCTTTCCATGCTTGGCTGAGACACCTGGAAAACAATCACTCATATCACAGGACTCAGACTAAAGGCCATTACCATTAATTTACATCCCCTTTTCTGTGTGCTTTCATAACACATTATTTAAATGGTCTTTTGCTTTTGGGACTTCCCTGACAGACTGTAATCCCAGGGAGGGAGGAGCCCTTATCTGCCCTGCCCACTGCTATAGCCCCAGCCTCTTGAATGTTTTGCAGCCCTTGGTAATTGTTCAATAAATGTTTGTTCAAGGAATAAATGGATATTTGAATGTTATTAACTCTTTAAAGGTGCATTCTGTATCTCTATGTTTGCATTCATCACAGAAGACTAAAAAAGTGACTTGGCAAAATGTCTCAGAAGCCAGGTTTATGAAATTGTGAACTACTTCAGCTATCCCTTTCATTGTTGTTCTTTCTCATTGTCCTGATGCCTTCTTGTTTTAGGAATATGGTGCCTCAACTTCTGAACTGAAAGAAAACATTACCTTTCTTTGCCCTTTTTTACCTTCCTTTGTCCTTTTTACCTCAGGACCCTGTATCAATCAGGGTTCCCCAGAGAAACAGGACCAATAGGATTTATTTTTAATCTAATAATCTATTTATTTGCTATGGAATTGGTTCATGCAATTATGGGGGCTGGCAAGTCCCAAATCTATAGGATTTGTGTGTGTGTGTGTGGAAAATAACATATATGCCTAAAAGCCATAAATTTCAAAACACATTGCAACAATTGTAGAACAGATTTCAGAGTTTGGTACAGGCTATAATTCCACAATTTTAGGATTTTACTTCTAGCTGCTCTAAGATACAGGAGACTAAAAGAAATATCAATGTAATCATTCAGCTCTCATACTCATTGGTTAAACCCGACCTTCTCTGTATAACTCCACCATCTATAGGATTTTGTAGGAGTTGATGGTGCAGTCTTGAGGCAAATGTTTTTTCTTTGGAAACCTCAGTTTTTGCTCATAGGCCTTCAACTGATTGGATGAAGCCCACTCACAGTATCGACGATAATCTCCTTAAAGTCAATCCATTGTAGATGTTAACCATATTTACAGAACACCCTCACAGCAACTCCTAGAGTAGTGTTTGATTAAATAACTGGGCACCATAGCCCAGGCAGGTTGACACATAAAACTATTGTAGACTTTAATCCCTTTTATAGGAAAGATCTGCTAATGCATTCCGATGTGTTCATGACTACTACTTTGTGAGTGTGTTCATCTTTGTAATTCATTTCAGTAGGATCCTTTCGTGGTAATGCCTTAGCTCAAAGATGTGGCCCATGTGATGGGATTTCTCACTGATAGTGTAGCAGGCAGGCCCCTGGCAGTAAGCAGGCCCCCGGTTTACTCAGGCCGCTTCCTCTTTGGAAAGTCTCCCAGCCCCAAGGACCATTGAAAGCACATGTAGGCAAGATAAGAGGCCTCTGTAGGAGCCCCTCCTCCATGAACGCTTATCCACTTCTGTATACTCAGCTTTGCAATCCTTGCGGGTCTGATCATCGGCACACAGCCAGTCATGTCCCTTGAGAATTGCTAGTTACCATATTAGGAAAACCCTGTCCCAGATGAGCCATTTGGCCTTGAAAATCTTGTGCCAGCCCCTGTTCAGGGCTGAGGCTTTCAGAGATGACTCGGCTGAGCCCTGTGCACACAGACTAATAAATCTTGCTTCCTGAAACTTTGGAGCCTCGATCCTGGTTCTTCCGGTGTTTTGCATAACGTTCCTGGAGGCTGGCAGCCTCAGTCCTAGTTTAGTGCTGCATTTCTGGGGGCTTGTCCGGGATCGAGAGGCTCGTGATATTCTCACCTCCCTGGTCCATGGCGTTGGTGTCATCCGGACCAGAGACTCGACAGAATCCAGTGCCAGCTGTGCGGTTTTCCCTGTCCCTCAGACTCCTGACCTCCCCTGGAGGGACGCCCATCACTGCTGGACCAGCGATGGATCCTGGACAGTTTTTGGAACCAGGTTCATGGGATCACTGCCCATCTGACTGGTAAGCACCTGGGTGTGTTAGTATCAGCCCGCTCGTAAAAGGCTAGGGGAGCCTGAGTGGAAAGGGAGCCTGATCACCTCCCAAGACTACCTGAGTACCCATGGTCTCCACTAGGATGACCAAGCGAAACAGAAGTCTTCAGGTCTGGCTCTGGGAAGCGCGGTGTCAGTTGAGTGTGTGTGATTGTGTGAATGAAAAGTAGCTCTGGGCCACTGGAGTTGTGCACCAGGCCGTGATTGAGTTCGGACCCTGCAGTTCCTGCAACCCTGCTAAGGGCCAGGCCAGACCGATGACGCGATGGTTTGTTCAAAACCCTTTGTTGTTCGTCTGTAAGCCCTCTCCTAATTGTTGGCACTGCCAGCATGGGAGGGGAGGTCGGTAAGACACTGTTGCAGTGCATGATGTCAACTTTAAGAAGGATTTTACTGATGACTGGGGATTCAAGTTGACCCCTGGCCATTTAGGAAGCTGTGTGAACTAGAATGGACCACTTTTGGGGTAGATTGGCTGTCTGAAGGAACTTTTGAGTTAGAGAAGGTGAATGCAGTTCATAGTGTAGTGTCAGGGATGTCTGGACACCCAGATCAGTTTCCCTATGTTGCACCTGGCTGGAAGTCACAAAGAAGAAGCCAGGGAGAGTCCCACAAGAGACCAAAAGGCAAGCCCAAGGTCCCAGTCCTGCCCAGTGCACCAGGAGAAGAAGAAGAACCTCCACCTTATTTCATGACCTGCAGCCCTGCTGAGCTCCTCGACAGCAAACCCAGACCTCCCAGCAGCCCAGAGACATCGCCTGAGGCCCCACTGCGCCCGGCCATCCCTGAACTCCCTGAGCTGCAGCAGCTGCAGCCCCGGCCGTGTGTGACCGCTCCACCTGCAGCCACACCTGTAATGCACCTGAGAGAAACCCAAGGGGCACCCTATGTCGATGCCTAGGGAGACTTCCAAGAAAGGAGAAGAACCTTTGTGTGTATTCCATTCATTTCAACTGCCTGCTGAACTGGAAGAATCATACATGGTCCTACACGGAAAGGCCCCAGGTGATGATTGACCTTTTCCAGTCTATTGTCCAGACTCATCAGCCCACTTGACCTGACTGCAACCAGCTGCTCGTAACTCTACTCAGCACTGAAGAGCGCCGGTGTGTGGTGACAGTGGCATGGAAGCAACTGGAGGAGGTCACCACCTTAGACCCAGCCCAATACACCACCCAGTTTTCCAGGAGACGATCCAAAGTGGGACCTGAACACTGACATCGCATTGCAATCCCTTCAATGGTTTGAAGGCCCTGCATCAAGGCCTCAGGAAAAGTAGCCAAAAAGCCACCAGCATGACCAAGGTCAGAGTGGTCTTGCAGAAGCCAGATGAGCCCCCGAGCGAGTTCCTTGAGCAATCAATAGAAACCTTCTGCTAATACACACCATTCAATCATGAGGCCACAGACAGCCAGAAGTTGGTAAATGCCGCCTTCATGGGACAAGCAGCCCCTGACGTTCGACTTGAGCTCCAGAAACTAGACAGATCTGTGGGCATGAACATGAGCCAGCTGATAGAAGTGGCCCCAAGGGTGTTTGTTAATGGGACCAAGTGGGGGCCAAGGAAAAGAAATGAGAATTCAGGGAAAAGGTTCAGATAATTGCTGCAAGCTTTGAGAAGCAGGACCAAGGGCCCTGGCCAAAGATGACCCGGCAGGTCTGAGTGCCCCTGGGGTGAAACCAGTGTGCTTACTGCAAGGAGGAGGGACATTGGATGAAAGAGTGTCCTAATAAGGCCATCCTGTCAACAGATGGGGGAAGATGGGACACCAGCCCAGGCCTCGTCTGGATCCGGACACCATCACCTTGGCTGATGATGAACTTTCTGACTAGGACAGACCGGGTTCCATATTTTTAGGCCCCCAGGAACTCATGGTCAAAGTAGAATTAGGGGACCAAACAATGAGCTTCATGGTGGATACCGGTGCCGAACACTCAGTGATAACCTAGCCCCTGGGGAATGTTCGCCCAATTTCCAGCGGGCAATAGACATAGTGGGTGCCACTGGTGTAGTGCAGAAGAAGCCATTGCTGAAGGCCAGAAAGTGCAACATTGGGGGTCACTCTGTGTCACACCAGTTCCTGTACATGCCTGAATGCCTGCTGCCACTCCAGGGATGGGACCGCCTCAGGAAACTGCATGCCCAAATTACTTTTGGCCCCAGGGAGAAGCCTCTCTGAAAATTGATGGCCTGCAAAAGATCCCACTCCTAACCGCACTAGCTGGTGAAGAGTGGCGGCTGCATGAGGAATCTAAAGCGGGAGGGGAGGTCTGCTCTTGTCTGCCATTCCTGGGCATTCCAAGTGTCTGGGTGGGACACAACCCATCAGGCCTAGCCAAATACTGCCCCCCTGGTGGTAACTTCCCTGAAGTCCATGGCATGCCCTGTGGCAGTGCAACAGTATCTAATCCCTTAAAAGGCTCTCGAGGGAATCCAAGGCCATTTGGTGCAGCTAGAATCTCACCAGATCATCCAGCCCTGCAACTCCCCATGGAACACCCCGCTGCTACCCATGAAGGAAACTCAAACAGGAGAATTTCGCCTGGTCTAAATCATGCAAGCAGTCAGTGCGTCTGCGGAAACCATTCACCCTGTGGTTCCTAACCGGTGTGCCCTCCTCAGCCTGGTCCCAGGGGAAGCCAGATGGTTCTCAGGCTTGGACTTGAAAGACACCTTCTTCTGCATCCGGGTAGACCCTGTCAGCCAGGAAATATACGCCTTCGAGTGGGAAAGGCCCTCAGTAGTGGGAACCGAAAGACAGTGTACTTGGACTCGGTTGCCTCGGGTGTTCAAAAACTCCCCAACTATTTTTTAGACAAGCACTAAGGAAGGATCTACAATCATTCCCAGCCAAAGAGTACAACTGTACTGTCCTACAATATGTAGATGACCTCCTGCTTGCCGCCGAATCCCTGTGACTGTGAGAGAGGGACGGGGCGCCTTCTCCATCCCCTGGACCAGGCAGGGTCCCACGTGTCCCAGAGAAAGGCCCAAATTTGCCAGCAACAAGTCAAATGTCTGGATTTTTACCTACAGCAAGGGACCCAAAGCCTAGGGCCAGAGCATAAGCAGGTTGTCTGCCATCCCCACACCAACTTCCAGGAAACAAGTCAGGGAGTTTTTAGGGGCAACTGGGTTCTGCAGAGTCTGGATCCTGAACTATATGTTCTTAGCAAGATCCCTCTACGAAGTCACAAAGCAGGCGATAAGGACACATTCCAGTGGGGGACTGAATAAGAGCATGCTTTCCAGGGTCTAAAGGCAGCACTCACACAGGTCCCAAGTCTAGGCCTCCCGGACTTGGAGAAACTATTTACCCTGTTCATCCATGAACAGGAAGGGACGGCCATTAGGGTCTTAGCCCAGACCCTTGGATCATGGAAAAGGCCTGTAGCCTACCTCTCCAGACAGTTAGACAATGTAGCACTAGGATGGCCTTCCTGCCTTAGAGCTATCACTGCCACTGCCCTCCTAAACCATGAGGCCGGAAAGCTCACATTTGGGCAGGAACTGACTGTGCCGGTTCCCCATTTAGTCACCAGTCTTATGGAGCAAAAGGGGCACCTCTGGCTGTCAAATGTAAGACTCAGCAAGTACCAGGCCACCTTGTGCGAAACCCCAAACTTGCACCTCAGCATCTGCCAAATCTTGAACCCCGCCATCCTGCTGCCTGTCGGGTCAGGGACCCTAAAACATGACTGCATAGAGACTGTGGATGAAGGCTACTCCAGTTGCCCAGACCTGAACGACCAACCATTAAAATGTCCTGGCATTCTCCAATGGAAGCACCGTAGTAAAAGATGGGATACATTATGCTGGGTATGCAGTTGTCATCCTAGTAGACATACTAGAGGCAGATGCCCTACCCGGAGGAACATCTGCCCAAAGGCCAAGCTCATAGCACTCACCAGGGGTCTGCAGTTGGTGGCAGGATAAGAAGCCAATATCTGCACCAACTCAGAGTATGTGTCCACAACCCTACATGTACACGGGGCATTGTACAAAGAGTGAGGGCTAATAACAGCAGGGGGAAAGCATATCAAGCATGGACCAAACATCCTGGACTTGCTGGAGACAGTCGGGGCCCCACCACCATGGCTGTCATCCATTGCTGTGGCCACCAGCAGGGAAACTCCTTATCTGCAACAGGCAATCGCAAGGTGGACTGAGCTGCCAAACAAGTGGCACTGGGGCAGCTGGTGTTCCCTCCAGAGCCCAAACTGCTCTTTGTTTCTCTCATCCCCCACCTATTAACAGTGGTGGAGAGAAAAGCCGAACTATTCCAAGTCAGAGGGCAACTGGCTAGTGATGGAAGGGAAAAAAATGCCATGATGGATGGTGGGTCCTGCATGACGGACACATTGTTGTCCCCGAGAAACTGGCTTGCCCCTAGTGAAAAGTGTCCACCACCAAACTCACTTCGGAGAGAAAGCCCTCACTGCCAGTCTGATCACTCACCTCTACATACCCAAGCGCCCTTCCTGGGTAAAGTTAGCATGCAAAAGATATATTACCTGCCAAAGAAACAATGGCAAACAACCTAGCACCAGAATGGGAGGACTGAATAACCAGCTAGCAGGTCTAAGTCCATTCGAAGACCTGCAGGTAGACTTCACAGACCTGCCACAGGCCCAGGGGTATTGCTATCTCCTGATAGTCATCTCATCTTCTCGGGTTGGGTAGGAGCATACCCCACCTGCTCGGAAACAAACCAAGAGGTGACACAAGCCCTCCTAAAGGACAACATTCCTCGGTATGGAGTGCCACTTTCCATTGACTCTGACAACAGCCCCGCTTCTGTAGCTGAGACCCTCTGAAAGCTAGCAAAAGCCTTGCAGATAACTTGGAAGCTCCACACTGCCTATTGGCCTCAAAGCAGCGGAAAGGTGGAATGGATGAATCGAACTCTAAAGGGATAATTGAAGAAAATCTGCCAAGAAACAAAACTGACTTGAGTACCGGTGCTCCCTATAGCTCTGTTTAGAATTTGATCTGCCCTGACAAAGGAAATAGGTTTCTCCCCCTTTGAACTAGTATATGGAAGGCCACCACCCCTTACCAGAGTCTTGCAGGGAAACCTCAGAGAACTTGGGAACTTAAGCCTAACCCAGCACGCGGTTCAGCTGGGATGGGTTCTAAGCGAGTTGAACGGGAAAGCATTAGAAGTAGTGCCTGAGTTTTCAGCATTTATGCCCCACCCCATACATGAATTTGAACCAGGGGACTTAGTATGGTAAAGGACTAGAAAAAAAGGCTCCCTCCAGCCTCAATGGAGAGGCCCTTACCGTATTGTTTTAGAAACCCCAACAGCTGTCAGAGTTGTGGAAATTATCCCATGGATTCACCACTCTATGGCCAAGAAGGCCACTGCAGACGGCCCCTGGCAGTGCACCCCTGATTCTGAACACCTGATGCGCATCATTCTCCAGAGGCCACTGTGCCCTTCTCCATCACAATTGAGATCAGCTGCCCAGCCCATGACTGAGGTCTGAGAGATCGGTGTTGCCCTACTCTAGCTCACTGGAAGCAGCTAGATAATGCACGGCCGAAGCCTGAGGAGACCTCCGAGCCCTGCTGCAGTCACCCCCGGAAGCTGGCTGATCGACACACAGCCAAAGATGGAGAAGCCAGCATGTGGACGTTGCAGCCTGCTGGGTCTGTAGACTTGTTGTCTTTTTTCTTGCCCCTTGCATTTGTTCTTCATGTAGCAGTATTAGCCCCCCTAGAAGCAGGACACCTGGAGTTCTGCCCCGAAACCAATTTCACTTTAATCTGGTGGGATCCTTTCTACCCAGGTACTCTGTACCGCTATCATGTTCCTCACCCTCATAAGTTTGCTCATCATCCCTGTGGCCCCTTCAGGGAGGGGTGATGCATGCCAGGCATGTCTCCAAACTATTTATTCTGGGGACGAGGTAAAAACCACCATGGTGTACTGTCGCCACGCCACATGCCCAGGTCAGACTTCGACATGCACGTTTGGCACCACAGAATACACACTCTGCCTAGGCACCTCAACGTGCCTCGACTCCCAGTGGCCAAGGGCAGCGGCAGAGCATTCCCTCCATTGGCAAGGAGAGCCTGTATCGTCTGGCACTTCGCCCGGTGCACGGGTCACCCTAAGCTTCAGTGTGTGTGCGTCCTTAGGACACTATGTCATTGCCGGTATCTCTCCCCTAAGAGCGCCTCCAGTCACAGCCAGACTTCACTATGGCAGTCCCCCTCCTGTAGTCACGATAGTTCCTCCTTTGTCCTACCAAATGCACTGTGGGGCCAGTCGTGGCTTTCGCGGTATCCCAATGTCCCCACTACGATGGAACATCATGGAGTTGCCGGGGCCTAGTAGCTGAAAGTGTCCTCACCTTACACAAAGAACTAAAAGCCCTCCCTGAAATCCAGATGGAGGCCCCCTGCTATGTCCACAGTCAGTCAAATCCAGGCACACAGGCCTCAGAGCACAGCACAAAGGTCCCAACTCCCCCCAGCTACCCCTGCCGGTGGAAAACTGGTTTGTTGAACTGGTTGAAGCAAATCATGCCCTCCCTCAATATAATGTCATACTATGTTTGTGGGGGCATGGGTATCGGGGATCAGTGGCCTTGGATAGCCCAAGAGTTGGGGGGGGGAGTCCAACCCTCTAAACTTTACTCTTCCTGACCTTCCTGAGCCCCATGGCGGCTGGTGGAGCCTGGCAACGGCAGTAATAGGAAAACGGTGTGTGGCGCGGTGGGGCCCAACATTCTCCATCCCTGTTGGAGAACGTGTGTCTGGGAAAGCGAGTACTTCATGAAGGTGCAGACCGGACGACCTGGGAGGGAGATAGAAATGCCAGTCAGGTCACCCCTTACAAAATACTTAATCTGACCAGGTATTGGGACAACGTAGGTACCCCTGGCTCTTGGCAGGCCCCAGCCGGATTTTACTGGATATGCGGGAAAACAGGTGGCTGCCTGCTGGGTGGATGGGAACCATTAGCCCAGCCTTTTACTTAGCCCCCCTGTTCTGGGGTAACCAGCATGGGTAACCCCTGCAGGCCCTCATTTCGAGAAAAACGGAGAGTAGTAGGCAACATCCAAATAGGGCATTGGGAAGATAATGAGTGGCCTCCAGAGTGAATAATTCAAAGTTATGAACCCACCACCTGGGCTCAGGATGGGTCCTAGGAGTACCGAATCCCCATCTACATGCTCAATCGTATCATCCACCTCCAGGCAGTTGTGGGGCTAATAACTAACAGGACTTGATGGGCACTGGGAGCCCTACCCGATAACCAGGATAATATCTGAGCAGCCATTTACCAGAACCGACTGGCCCTAGACTATCTCCTGGCAGAGAGGGAGGGGTCTGTGGGAAATTCAATTGGACTGACTGCTGCCTCCAAATAGATGAACAAGGAAAAGCTCCCAGAGAAATAACTGAGATGAGAAAACTGGCGCACGTCCCCATACAAACGTGGAAAGGGTGGAACCCAAGTGATCTGTTGAGGCCCTGATAGAAAAACAGACCTCGGCAAAAGTCCTGGCTGTATGGAAGCACCAACACCAGCCCCTACACCTAGAAGAAGATAAAGTGTAGATGATGCAACTGTCCACTGATGTGGCCAAGCATCAAAGGGGGAATGTAGCAGGCAGCCTCACTCCTGGTTTTGTGCTACAAGGCAAAATGATTTTTCCTTGGAAACCTCAGTTTTTGCTCAAAAGGCCTTCAACTGATTGGATGAGGCCTGCACACATTATCGACAATAATCTCCTTGACTCAATTGTAGATGTTAGCCCTATTTACAGAGAACCTTCACAGCAACTCCTAGAGTAGTGTTTGATTAAATAACTGGGCACTATAGCCCAGGCAGGTTGACACATAAAACTATCATAGACTTTAATCCCTTTTATAGAGAAGATCTGCTAATGCATTCTGATGTGTTCATGACTACTACTTTGTAAGTGTGTTTATCTTTGTAATTCATTTCAGTAGGATCCTTTCGTGGTAATGTCTTAGCTTAAAGATGTGGCCCATGTGATGGGATTTCTCACTGACAGTGGACCTATTTGGTATCGGGTGGTCCTTTCTACCTCAATTCCATTTATTCCAGTCCCTACTTCCCTTATTAGGAAATCTTTTACTAAAAAGGGAAGATAAAAAAGGTACATGTATCAGTCACAAAAGGCCTTAATCCCAGGATCTCATGGGCTTAAACAACAATATTTATTTCTTATTCATGCAAAGTCTGCCATGGGTTTGGATGACTTTTCAGGGCGGCGTTAGACCACTGCATTGCACCTCCAAATCAACAAGCGCTTCCCCACTTCACTCACCTAGGCAAGAGAAAAGAGCAAGTTGTAGAATTGTGTAACAGCCTTTTTTTTTTTTTTGGTAAACTTTTAATTGTAGTAAAAGTTAATTATAGTAAAAGTTAATTGCAGTAACCTGTATACATTTAAAATTTCCCATTTTAACCACTTTCAAGTGTACCATTCAGCAGCATTAATGGCATTCACATATTGTGTTACCGCCACCAACATCAATTTGAAACTCTGCACCCAATCAGCAGTAACTCCCCATCCCCTCACTCCTGGTGTGCACCAGTTTTTTAAAGGAATCTGCTCACCTGGACACACCCAACTTCAAGGTGTCAGGAAAGGGCAATAAAAGGAGGAGAATTGGAAATACTGGTGAACAAAACAGCAGCTGCCATTGTCAGTCTCTTGTATTACGGTGGGTTGAAATGGGATATGGCTATTAGTATTTTAGGTCCTTTTGAGTCCCCATAGTTAAATGCTGCATATGATTTCAAGTGTGGGTCATTTAGAATAAGGTATTTGGAAGACTGCTTTCCTTTTCTTTTTAAATAGCTACCTACAAAATAGGGCATCTACTTAAGTTCTCTCAGCAGGAAAGATTTATTCTTCCCCCAAGTAATTCCAGTTTTAGTCAGCATTCCACTGCTAGCATTATGTTGCAGCAATTTGGAGGATTTTTAGATTTTTGAGAGAATGAATCATGGAGGGGAAGCTCTTGGGTAAGCCCAGATTTTAGCTGTTTATCTTTGGAGAAGTGTTGATCACTGGGTAGGAAAAAGTTGGTCCCCTGTGTCCATAATAAAAGAAAGAATAAGAGAAAAAGAGCTACTTTTGTTTTTGCTTTAAGAGTCTTTCTTAATAAGAAATAATGAATATCAACACCAAGTTATTCAGTAAATCAATTAAATTAAATTAGCACAGCCTGGGAAACAAAGGAGCAATCCTTCAATTCTTCCATTTATACCATAGACTCAGCAGTCACAATACGAGACAGTGTAGTAACAATATGGTCTGTAAAGACAATTATTAATTTTTCATTTTCTATTAAGCTAAAATACTTGAAATGCTCCCCACCCCGCCCCGCAAGAAAGACAGCTCCAGTCTATCATTTCTCTTTTTCTTTCCAATCATGATAAAATTAGCTTTTTGCGCCTCTCCCATTACTGGTTTATGTTCAAGGCTGTCTCTTTGAAAAAAATTTCACCGATCTCCTTTTGGGATTTCCCAGTACTCACCTTGGTTAGCAAGGATGGGCTGTCCCAGCACAGTAAAGAATGCCGGATTTAGAGAATGGTCTTAGGTCAAGAATTATTATTGCTCGAGGCCTCCAAGATCTAGTTATGGGTTTCTGCAAACCCTGTGGGCTCTTATGATAATGCTTTTCTCCACTATTATTGTTATAAGGCATTAAATCAGTCAGATTCATGAGCAACAAGAGGTCAATGTCTGATTGAAATTCATAAGGTCAAAAAGGAAACTAAAAATCAATTTATAAGATATGAAGATTTAAGTTCAAACTATATCCATGAGCAATAAAATTTCACATCCATAAATGTAAGAAAATCAGTTATTAAACTTGAGGGGGGAAAGAAGACTTATTAAGTTTTACACACACATAAGGCAGCGAACACATAATTTTATCAGACATTACTGAAATCCTGTGTGTAATATAAGCGATGATGGGCTAAAATGCTAAATGGTTTAGCACTAAATTATTAAGTGATGTATCCCTAAGGTATTAAACAGATAGAAAATGCAGAGCAGGTGTCTCTCCTAGCAAGACTTGATCACCAGTTTAAGTGCATATTGATAACAAATGCACTTCAGAGGGAAAATAGTATTAGTAATATTTTTGCTGCGTGAAAGCCTTGTGTCAGGATGACTAAAAGCTTCTACCTGACAAAGTGTTCATTTCTCTCTTTTTTTTTTTTTAAGAAAAAAAATTAATCAGGATAAATGTTAGGTCCCAATGGTGCAAAAGGGGAATTCTGGAGGGATTTGGATTTCAGTATTTCCTCATCTCTTAACCTTCCACTAACACTGCACACAAAAAATAAAATGAATGGAAAATACCTATCTATACTATACAGTAAATTTTGAAACTATGAACACAGTTAATGTGGCAAAATAAAATATAGTTTTGCCAGGATGAGTGTAAAGAAAACTTTAAGAAAGCAAACATTTGGGTGAAAAAAACAAAACAAAAACATCCAGCTTCTTGGAACCACAATGTAGTTAAACTAACTCTTTGTTTGGCTTGCTATCTATTTTGTCCTACCAATAAAAGGAAAACAGAACCTTTCTCATGGTCTACGTGGTACTTGGAGGCTCTGGTTGAAAATTAAAGAGCACTTGTAAGCAAGTTTCAGGGTAGTTTTCTTTTGCCTTTTTAGATTTAATATAAACTCTAATATAACTCTTAATATAAAGTCTAGCATTGCCTCTTGTAGTTTTATGCAATCAGGATATCTAACTGGTCCTTAAGAGCTAGGTGGGATTGGCTCAAACTGCTTCCACATGGTCCATGGGACAACCACAGACCTTCCACCTGGTTTTATAAATAAAGTTTTATTGGAACACAGCCATGTCCATGCATTCAGTTTTGCCTCTTGCTGCTCTTGGAACTCTGCCACCATGTGAATGAGCCCAAGCTAGCCTGCTGGAGGATGCAGGACCACGTGTATGAGAGCTGAGATCCTGGACTAGCAGGCAGCCAGCCCCTCAGCTGACCCAGAAGCCAAACTGAGACTCACTGATGAGCCTCACCAACTCCAGCCCAGATCAGCAGACCCTCCCACCCTGAGCTGTCAACTTGCTGACTCATGAGCTAACTAAAAGGTTCTTGTTTTAAACCACTGAGTACTGTGGGAGGTTTGTTAGGCAATACCTACTAACTGATACAGGTAGATTCTTGCCAGAAGAGAAATACTGTCAGTTCAGTCCCTTTGAACCAATTTTTAATCGTACTGCTCTTACATTAAAGCCCATGGGGTTTAATGTCCTCGAGTTCATGCCTTGGTTTTTGCTTCCTCTGTTGTGCATGTATATGCCTAACATTTGCATTTTGATCAGTCTTTTTTATATTTCCCTGCCAGATTTTCAAGGGAGGAGGAGAGAGTGTTTTATAATTATTAGTATTATTTTATTGCCACATATATATCTCAGTTAATGCCGACATGATCGTTCTGGCTGTTGGAACCTGAATTAGAAATTTTCATGGTTGGGTATTGATCATTCACACAATTGTATAACGAAGGAAATACAATTCCCTTTCGGCCTTTGAGAAATCAAAATAGTGGGGGGAAAAGATGAGGCAAATAAAATATCAAAACATGTGGTATTTTAAGAGGACCTGTCTAATTTTTTTCTTTCAAAAAGAGAAGCTATTACTGTTTAGGGAGTTTCTATTATAATAAATTTCAATAAAATTGTTTGTTCAGGAATTCAAGAAAATACATGCTTATTTGAAATGATTTCCAGGTAAAGTTTTATAAAATCACTCTTGCTTTATTAGATAATGTACATTCTTATTATATTAAAATATAAATTATATTACATAGCATTATAAATTGTTATTAAAGTGATCTGCAGCATAACTAGCAGGGAACTTAAATATAATGGTAAAAACTGAAATAAAAATCTATTAATGCAATAAACCTACTTAATAAAAGTTGCTTTCATATTCAAAAACAAAATATTAAGGCATGCTTCAGATCTGAAAGTCAAAAATGAGGGAATAAATTAGCGAAGGTTAAGAACCTTGTAGCAGCTGACTAACAAAGCTCTAGGGGATTATAAAATTTCATGCTCTTGTAATAAAAAGGATAAAGGATTGGCTAGAAGACCACTAAAAGTTAAAATAAATGAACATAAAGGAGATGAAAAAGTCTGACATGACTGAGACCACTAATGTATAAAGACTAAAGAGATGGCATTAAAATGTTAGAAGATGGAATTAAATGCAAAATGAATTCTGGTAGTAGATTAATAGAAAATTATAAAGGTAAATGAGTTCAGTTTCATGGTTCCAGAAAACTTTATATATCTCATTATTTTTCTTAGCACTTGAGATGAGGCAGAGTAAGACAAATTAAAATCTGGCACAAACCATATTGAAGTGGGTGGAAGTGACAATTATTCCCCAATGCTGTCCCCCTACTTATGCCCTAGTAATTGACCTTCTATTGCTAAAAGGCACAGAGCAGGCCCTGATACAGCAACATTTCTCAGGTTCCCTTGCTCCTAATTAGGAATATAAGACTAAATTTGTGACCAACTGGTTATAGAAGGAAGAGACAACTCTGAGTAATGTATTTTTAAAGGAGAGGATTGATTCTTCTTCACCTCTCCCCTGCTTCTTTCCTGCTGGCTGGAATGTTGATGTAATAGCTGGTACTCCAGCAGCAATTTTGGTTCATGAAGTGACTGTGGAAGTAGAAACTGTACTTGTGGGAGCAGCAGGCCAGAAGAAGCCTGGAACCCTGCCACTGGGTATTTACCGTGGCCACCCAGGACTTTCAAGTACCAGACTTGAGAAATTGCAACCACTGATATTTTGGGTTTTCTGTCCTGACAGCCCTAAACTAATTTTCTGTAAGTCAGAGTGGGTTTCTACTATTTCCACATAGATAAGTGGAAAGTGAGATTCTGCAGCTAGCAGATGGATAAGTCTGTAGTGAAACTCTGTATTATAAACCAGCTCCCATATACATTAGAGCTGGGGTCGGGACCGGGGAAGGGGGATGTGGCCACTGTACTGATTGCTGCTGGTGCTGTAAATAAAGAGTCCACTGTAATCCATGGTCTGCTTCAAAGTTCAGTACAGAAAATACTAGGAGAGAGCAACCTGAAGGTGATGATGGCATTTGTCTTAAGACTGGGTTTGCATGGTAAGAAAACTGTGTTATTTAGGTTATATTACAGATCAATAAAAAGGACTGTTTTGAAAAGATGCTTTTATTCATATTTTCTGAAGATTCAGAGAATGTCAATTAATGATAACAGAAATATTTTCCTACTGCTTCTCTGAGTGACTAAAAGAATAATGGATTTTATGTGGTGGGACGTAAAAAGGCTCAAGGCCTCCACACTACCCCCCTTTCCCCACTGGCTCCTCTGCTGCTATTAGCATATTTTCTCTTTGCTTTGACCTTTCCCAACTCAATCTACCATAACAGTTGAAATGGCACTTGGTTGCCCTTAAGGGAAGGCCCAATACCTTTGTTATAGGTAGCATTTGCCCTTGATCCAGAGGAGATTTTCCAAACCATTAGAACAACTGCTAACCTATACAGAAATTCTTCCTTTGGCCTGAAATTGATGATGGTGGAATTTACCCAGAATTGTTTGAAGAAAGTATCTTGTTTTATTGTGTTCTTCTGGAAGCCTAGCTCTATTGTGTCAGTCCGTGTGTAACTTCTGCCCCTCTCCTGGGTACCCCCTGTGCACGGGACCTTAGACCCATCTCTGAGGTTGCCTCATCTGGCTGTGTTAGAGTTCCTCCCTCCTTTCTTTTCTTTCTCCTACCTTCCCTCTCTCCCCTTCTCCCTCCCTCCTTCATTCCCCTCACAATATTTATTTACCATCTACTCTGTGCTAGGCATCTTCTAGGTACTAGGAGGATGGCAGGCAACAAAAGACACAAAAACAGCACACCCTTTCATAGTTTCATGTATTAGCTGGTCCCTGGATGGCCCTTAACAAACTGTCCAGTTGCAATTTAGTAAAGTGAGGTTGGGGTGCAGGAGGGAAACAGTCACCAAGACCAAAATTTCAGCATGACTGTCATGGTTCCTGCTCTTCTCAGATACCTGGAAACTCTTGAGAAATTAACACCATACGGCCTCCAACAACAGATTTGCTTCTGGTGATAAATGTGACAAGAGCGAGAAAGCCTGCAGGTGATGGAAGTAGAGAGGCAACTGGAAAGACAGAGGTGGTACTGGGATAGAAGAAGGGGGAACATCAGAGATAGAAAGTGATGGTTTTTAGCTAGAAAATACAATTTTAAATAGTGCATTGAGTTGACTATACATATTCAATTGATGGCTTAGACCAATAACTTTGTTTCTATTATGAACATAGGAAAATGATTTTGAAACCCCTGCCAGGGCAGAAATCATATTTTTAAAATAGAGAAGGATACATAAAGTCCCACAGAATGGGGAGAAATGGGGAAACAGGTTCTGAATCGTCAGGATGGGCTAGATTGTGCAATAACTAACAATTCCTAAACATCAGTGCCTTTGAACAACAAAACTTGATTTTTTGCTCATGCTGTAAATCCAGAGTCACCTAGGCTCTGCTCACGGTACACACTCATGGCCCCACTTCAACACGTGGGAGCTTGCTCATTGCCTCTCAAAACCTTTACCTGGTAGTGGTACATGTAATTTCTATTTACATTTCATTGGCTAAAGCAAGTCACATGGTCATGTGCCCTCTCGAAGGTGGGAGCAGGGCGGGAATTAGCCACTCCCCCACTGCCGGCAGAGCCTTAGAAGCAGGAACTCCATCCATCCTATGCACCTCTGAGTCACCTATGGCTGGCCAAGGGCCTGGCACACAGTAGTTTTTCAGTAAATGTTTGAACGGAATTGATCTTCACTCCCATCCTTCCTGAAACCTCTCATGATTTATTAGTAAAAATTTTCACCCTTAGTTAGTGAAAAAAAGAAGCTCTTTCTCTGAGTTTATAAATTATTTACCTTACAAAACCCTTCCGAGCTCTTCAAGCCCACTGTAAATAATTTACGTTCATACTTATGTGATTTCAAATTTGTTTATTAATGTTATCTTGGAGATGGAAAACAATCCAAGTGAAACCACTCTAACTTATTTTTCAGATCATTTGGAATAAGAAAAAAGTGCTTTTCTTCTAATATGAAAATGTTAATGACCTACCACTGGTAAGGTGTGACAACTTTGTTCTTTGCCCATGGCAAGCACATGATTCTGCCAATCTAATCCTTGGTATTCCTGCTTTTACCATTTATTGAATTTCTACTTTATGCCAGTTACTGAGCTAACACGTAGAGGCTACACTGCTCATCTGTCCAGCCTGGATCTGTGTCTTAAACTTGGCCCCATGTTTCCAACAGCCCTCTCAGCATATCTCCTTGGGAACATCCAAAGATATCAAACGTAAAATGTTCAAAACTGAATCTCTAATCTACAGCTTCCCACCTAATAGCTTCAGACATCTTTCCCTACTGCACGAACTGGCATCTCCACCCACTCCATCATTCAAGTCATAAACTTTACCCATGTTCTTGACTTTGAGCCTCCTCTCACACCCCACAACCAATCTTCTGAAATTTGAAACAAATCCAGAATCTGATGACTTCTAACCATCTCCGCTGATACCGCCAGAACCCAAGCTGCTATTATTGCTCACCTGATTTATTACAAGCAACCGCCTGGACTCCCTGTCTCCACCTTTGGCCTCTCTGCTTTCCTCTCTGCTGAGCACCCAAAGGGGGCCTTTTAAAAATATGTATCACTCCTCTGGCTCAGAACCTTCCAGAGGCTCCACTGCCTCTTAACAAGGGAAAGGCAATGCTCAATACTTCAGTGGCCTAGAAGGTTCCGCATGATCTGCATCCTCTCCCTGCCAACTGCCTCTCTGACTCCATCTCCTACTGCTCTTCCCCTCACTCTGTCCCACCTACGGGAACCCCTTAGCTTTCTTGGAACATCCCAAGAATGCTCCTAACTCAGGACTTCATGTTTGTGGTTTCCTTTGACTCAATTTCTTCTTTGATAGTTGCATGTCTCATTCTTCCAGATCCTCCTGGGTCTCTGCCCAAATGTACCCTTATTACGAGCCCTTCCCACTATCCTAATAGAGCAACTCTATTTCCCACTTCCCATGGGCATGCCCTGTCTTCTTCACTTTCTCTTTCTCCATACCACCCTGTCATTGTTGATTGTACTGTGTCTTTACTTGTTTATTTATAGTTGCCTTTCTCTACCTTTTTCTAGAATGCAAGAACTATGAGGGCAAAGGCTTTGTTTTTTCAATGCTATATCCCCAGCCATACACAGGAGATATTGACAGAATCTGACAGGGGATATTGATAGAATCTGACAGTGGTCAGATTCTGGATATGTTTCAAATTTCAGAAGATTGGTTGTGGGGTGTGAGAGGAGGCTCAAAGTCAAGAACATGGGTAAAAAAATGACCAGCCCTTGGTGGGCATTCAGTAAAGATTTGTTGATAAGAAAAGATACTTTTATGCACATGTAATTTTATTGTCCATTAATTGTTTCTTGCCACTAAGTATTAGCTTTCCTACTAAACCACAGCTCCTTGAGGGCAGAGACGTGTGGATTCATTGGCATTCTCCTGTTCCCAAATGCAAAGATGGCCAGGGGAGTAAATTGTTAATAATAGGGTTGGTTTTCTTCAACTTTCCCGAGATGGTTCCTATAGAACATTAGTCACCCAAGATGGTCTTTGAACAGAAGTGTTCATAGTCTAGAGTCTGGCTGCTCAAAATTAAAAATGCAGTCTTGGCCACATTTCAGAATTACTGAATCAGAAGCTGCATTTTCACGTGGTGGAAGCCAGTGCTTCTCTCACTTTAATACTCATGTGAATCATGTGGAGGTTCTTGTCACAATGCAGATTATGCATTTCTGTCATGCTCCCACATGAAGTTGGTGCTGCTGGTCTCTGAAGCCCTTTCAGCAGCGAGGGCGTACAGAGTTGGGCAGAGGCTATTTGCTCTGTCCACCTCTTAGACCTCCAAGAGGTACATCCACATGCCAGGTTCTGAGAAGTCCTGAACCCATGGCATTGTAAAAACCACTGTCAAGTCTAGTATACACTTTGGGAAACCTGGCACTATTCTTTATTATTGGTTCTCCACCCCAGCCTCTCTCTAGGCAGCACAGGAATTTTTTTTTTTCAAAGATCCCTCATTTAGAATGGCCTTCGGGCTAAGGCTGGATGCTAAGATGCTAAGGACCCTCTTGCCACATCTCCAGCCTCATCTCATTCCACTTCTTCCCTTGGGAGAAGTGCTGACCCTGCTGACACTGAACTGCTCATGTGTCCCTGTGACTCTCTCCTATATTATGTCAAACAAGCAACTCTTTCCTCTTTAGCACCACCCTTCCCATCTTGATTTTCCTACCTTCCTTCCATGTCTCCTTTAAGTCTTAGCTTGGAATGCCCTCTCCTCAAAGTCTGTTCTTCTAAACTCCTATAAGGGACTAAGTGCCCTTACCTTCACTCTGCATCAACTTGGAGGTTGGGGAGAACTTCTGCAGAGCATTTATCCTGCTTGATGCCATTGTCTATTTAGGTTTCTGTTTTCCTTCAAGTTCCTTAGAGCTCCTTGACAGCAGGTAGGTTCAGGGTCACTGGAGACTAAAAGAAATATCAATATAATGATTCAGCAGTCATATTCATTGGTTAAATCCTATCTTCTCTGTTTTAACTCCTTCTCCCAATCTTTACGGATATTTGGGCTGCACCTATTCTAACATTTTCATGTTGGAAAGGGGTGTTGACAATATGGGATAGGGCGATGGAACTAGTTGATGTTCTTGGTGAGGCTGGCCCCTCTGGGTTTCAGGGCTTATATGGCCTGACAACTCATCTGGAAGTTGAAGGTTTCCAGAAAATAATCTTAGTGTGTGAAACATTTGTAGAATCTCAGATAGAGCCCTAGGTGTTCTCTAGGGTTAACAGGAATGGTTTTGGTTGGGGTTTGACAAATCATGATAATTAGCAATATCTTGAAATTTGCATAAGAGTAGCCTCCAGAATATCCTCTTGAATCGATTTGAATTCTCTTAGCCACTGATACCTTATTTTGTTAAATTATACCCACCCTGCTTTTGGTCAGGAAGGCACTGCTGACCCCACGGGGCCAGGGCCAGGCTCATCCATGGGAGCCATGTTTCACGTTGCCAGGCAGACTTTCACCCTTGGATGTCATGTCCCGGGGTGGGGGGCAGGGAGTAATGATTTTACATGCAAAGTTGGGCTTAGAGAGAGAGAGAAGCCATATCTGAAGAACAAAAGAGGTTTTCTGGAAGTAACTCTTAGATATAACTATAGGTAGGCTTAGCTTCCCCATTAATTCTTCCCCATTGATTCTTGCTCTTCACAAGAGCAAGAATCAAGATCAAGGGCTTGACTTGGGAGTCCCTAATGTTTGAGACAGTATCAGGGGTTTCCCTAGTGGTAAAGCTTAATAGTTTCATATTTCTTTCTCCTGTCCCTCAAGGGACCTTGGCCATATTTTAAATTTATCTGCCCAACATACGCTGAGATGTAACCAGGAATTAAATTAAGCTATATAGAGTGATACAGAGATGAGCTATCCAAACAGGTTGTTATGTTTTATGCTGCAGAAAATTTAGGTTCTGGACAAAATAAATCTCTCTTCCTTTGTTCTCATATAGTAGGTGACGTTCTAAAATACTGACAATGTCATCCTTACCTTTGTATTCTGATTTACATTGGTCCTGACCCAATTGGCTTCGTTCTTACCTCTAATTGAAGCCTGATCTCCTTTTCCATGCCTTTTACACTTGTTGACTGTAGCAGTGCTGACTTTCAGAGCTGCAGAGCTCCGACTCTGAGTCTTAGGTGTCAGATATGTAGACGAAGTTCCAGGGAGATACCAGGTTATTACATATATAACACAGCATCTCAAAATCTAGAAATTATATTTGCAGCCCCGACTAAATGTGACTGGTATAAGAGCTTACAATCTAGGCCCCAGTTTTCTTATAAGTATTTTCTAAAAGAAACCATACAATATATGTTCTTTTGTTTCTGGCTTATTTTGTACCACATAAGTTTCCCAAAGTTCCTTCACCTTGTTGCCTGCCTCATGCCTTCATTCCTTTCTGCAGTCATACAATATTCCATCAATGCATACATCGCAGTTCACCTTTCTACTTCGCAGCCAGTGTATCCTTCAACCACCTCCATCCATTGGGCATCATGGATAATGCCCAAAGTCAATCCATGTCTCACATTATCCTCACTTCGTTGTACAGTCATCAACACTCTAAGTTTTTATACAATTTCCATTGCCCCAAAGAGAAAAATAACTGATAAACACACCCTCCCAGATAGAAGATACAAACGTCCCCTTAACTCTTGTCCTTCCCGCCAAATTATTCACCCCTGGCATTGCTGCTGTACTTTGTTGATGTCTTCTGTTAAGTATAGATCATAGCATGCAATATTAGTTTTTCCCTATACTCCTCTATTATTGACTCTTTGTACAAGATTCATAATTTTGAAGTAGTTCATGCAAGAACTTTTTAATATTTGTAGTGTAATTGGTGGGATACGTAGCTCTATATTATGCCTTTCAATCATGTTCATCTTCAATACGGCAATATTGCTTTACCTACTAATGAACTGCTTTCATTTCTATCCATTCCCTTACATTTAAGTTCAATCGCATTAGCTAACTGTTCACCCATCTCTAGGTTTTGTGTAGCTCTAGGTCCTCTATATTCTATATTATAAGCCTCTGAGTTTGCCTTTACCAAGGTCTTAATAGCAAAATCATACAGTATCTATCCTTTTGTGTCTGGCATATTTTATTCAACATTGTGTCCTCAAGGTTCATGCATGTTGTCATATGCTTCAGGACCTCACTTTGTCTTACTGCTACATAATATACCATATTTTGTTAATCTACCTGTCTGTTGATGGGCACTTGGATTTTTTCCATCTTTTGGCAATTGCAAATAATGCTGCTATGAACATTGGTGTGCAAATGTCTGTTCATGTCATTGCTTTCAGCTCTTCTGGGTATAGACCGTGTAGTGGTATTGCCATTTCTTAGAGCAACTCAGTGTTTAGTTTTCTAAGGAACTGCCAAACTATCTTCCATAGTGCCTCTACCATTATACATTCCCACCAACAGTGCACAAGAGTTCCATCTTTTTCATATCCTTTCCAACATTTTTAATTTTTGTTTGTTTAATAGCAATCATTCTTATAAATGTGAGATATCTTGTAGTCTTAATCTGTATTTCCTTTTGAAAATGAGCATCTCTTCATGTGTTTTTTAGGCATCTGTATTTGCTTTTTGGAAAAATGTCTATTTATATCTTTAGCCCATTTTATAATTGGGCTCTTTGTTTGTTGCTGAGTTGTATGATTTATTTATGTATACAGGATATCGAACCTTTATCTGACATATAATTTCCAAATATTTTCTCCCATTGAGTTGGCTACCTCTTCACCTTTTTGACACAGTCCTTTGAGGTGCAGAAGCATTTGATTTTGATGAGTTCCCATTTATCTATTTTTTTCCTTTCATTGCTTTTGCTTTGGGTGTAAAGTTTAAGAAGCTACCTCCTATTACTAGGTCTTGAAGATGTCCCCCTATATTTTCTTCCAAGAGTTTTATGGTTTTGGCTCTTTTATTTAGGTCTTTGATCCACTTTGTGTTAATTTTTATATAGGGTGTAAGGTAAGAGTCCTCTTTCATTCTTTTGACTATTGATACACAATTCTCCCATGCCCATTTATTGAAAAGACTATTTTGTCCCATTTCAATGGATTTTGGGGCCTTGTCAAAGATCAATTGACCATGTATTTGGTGGTCTAGATTTGATTCTATTGGTGAATACTTCTATCTTTGTGCCAGTACCATACTGTTTTGACCACTGTGGTTTTGAAGTAAGCTTTAAAATCAGGGAGGGTTAGTCTTCCCACCTTGTTCTTCTTTTTTAGGATATATTTACCTACTTGAGATCTCCTTCCATTCCAAATGAATGTGATAACTAGTTTTTCCAAGACATCAGAGTAAGTTTTCAGAATTTTGACTGATATTAAGTTGAATTTGTAAATCAAATTTGGGTAGAATTGGCATCTTAACTACATATAACCTTCCTATCCATGAGCAGGGAATATCTTTCCATCTATTTAGATCTTTTTAGCAATGTTTTGTAGTTTTGTAGTTTTCTGTGTACATCTCTGATTAAATTTATTCCTAGATAGGTTGTTCTTTTGATTGCTATTTTGGATGGAAATTTTTGCTTCATTGTCTCCTCAGCTAGATCATTGCTTGTGTATAGGAGCATTACTGATTTGTGCATGTTAATCTTGTATCCTGCCACTTTGCTGAATTTGTTTATTAGCTAAAGAAGCTTTGTTGTAGATTTCTCAGGAATTTCCTAGTATAGTATCTAGTCATCTGCAAATAATGAAAGTTTTATATCTTCCTTTTCAATTTGAATGCTTTTTATTTCTTTTTCCTGCCTGATTACTCCAGCTAGAGCTTCTAGTGCAATGTTGAATAATAGTTGTGACAGAGGGCATCCTTGTCTTATTCCTGATCTTATGAGGAAAGCTTTCAGTCTCTCACTATTGAGTACAATGCTGACTATGGGTTTTCATATATGCCTATTATCATATTGAGGATGTTTCTTTTGTTTTGTACCTTTTGAAGTGTTTTTATCATAAAAGGATGATGAATTATGTCGAATGTTTTTTCAGCATCAATTGAGATGGCCATTTGATTTTTTCCTTTTGATTTGTTAAGTGCTGTGTTACACTGATTGTCTTGTGTTGAACCACCTGTGCATTCCTGCTATAAACCCCACTTGGTTGTGGTGTACAATTCTTTTAATGTGTCATTGTATTTGATTTGCTAGTATTTTGTTGAGAATTTTGGCATCCATATTCATTAGGGAGACTGTCCTGTAGTTTTCCAAGAAGTAGCATCTTTACCTGGTTTTGGTATTAGAGTGTTAGAGTGATGTTAGCTTCATAAAATGAGTTAGGTAGTCTTCCTTTTTCTTCATTTTTTTGGGAAGAGTTTGAGCAGGATTGGTGTTAGTTCTTTTTGGAATGTTTGGTGAAATTCCCTGTGAAGCCATCTGGCTCTGGATTTTTCTTTGTAGGTAGATTTTTGATGACTGATTGAATCTCTTTACTTATGATTGGTTTGTTGAGATCCATTTCTTCTTGAGTCAGTGCAGGTTGTTTGTGTGTTTCTAAGAATTAGGACAGCTATTCTTTACAGAATTCCAATTATATACCTAGAAGGAATGATGGGGGAAATCACTATTTGGCATACATGGCAATAATAATTGTTGCATATAGGAATCATCAACAGATGCTTACAAATAGTGGGCAACTATCCCCTATGTGGGACATGACATCCAGGGGTGAGAGTCTCCCTGGCAATTACATCCTGACCAAAAGGGGGAAAAGAGGTATAATTAATAAAATATCAGTGGCAGAGAGAGTTCATATATTGTTGAGAGACTACTCTGGAGATTGCTCTTACGCAAGCTTCAGGTAGACCTTGCTACCTATCATAACCTGCCAACCTCCAACCAGGACCATTCCAGTCAATCCTAAAGAACATCTAGGGCAATATAAGATTCCTAGGGCAATATATAGGATTCCATAAGGGTTCCAGGCACTAGAGTAACTTTCCAGAAACCTACAACCTCCAGATGGGTCTCTGGTCCAGATAGGTCTTGAAACCCAGACTCTCCAGAACATCAGACAGTTCCATCTCCCTACCCCATATTAGTGACAGACCCTTCCAATATCAAAAATTTAGAATTGCCATAGCCCAAACAACCCCAAAGAGAGGTATGGAAAGATCCAAAGTGATGGTGGAATTTTACATAGAAGATAGAACTTAAAATATGAATATGAATGCTGAATCATTAAATTGATATCTCTTTTAGTCTCCAGTATTTTAGAGCAGCTAGAAGTAAAAACTTAAAATTGTAAAATTATAACTCATGTCAAAGCCTGAAATATGTTCTACAACTAACTGTGGTACTGTGCTTGGAAATTTATAGCTTTTTTGTCTATATGTTATTGTTCACAAAAAAAGAAGGAAAAAAAAAGCCAATTGTGATGATAAAAAAATATCTAAGCCCTCTAGCCTCCTATATTCTGGAGGAGCTAGAAGGAAAATATGAAAAGATTGTATGGTAGCCCATGACAAACTCTGGGATCTATCCTATAACCAGTTTTTTTTTTTTCCGCATGGGCAGGCACTGGGAATCGAACCTGGATCTCTGGCATGGCATGCCTGCTGAGTCACCATGATCTGCTGTGCTGGTTTGAAAGGAAGTATGCCTCCTAAGAAAAGCCATGTTTTAATATAAATCCCATTTCATAAAAGTAGAATAATCCCTATTCAATGCTGTATATTTGAAACTGTAATGAGATCATCTCCCTGGTTGTTAAACTGGATTAAGGGACGACATGTCTCCACCCATTTGGGTGGGTCTTGATTGGTTTTTTGGAGTTCTATAAAAGAGGAAATATTTTGGAGAATGAGAGATTCAGAGAGAGCAGAACGATGCAGCCATGAGATGCAGAGAGTCCACGAGCCAGCAACCTTTGGAGATGAAGAAGGGAAATACCTCTCGGGGAGCTTTATGAAACAGGAAGCCAGGAGAATAAACTAGCAGATGACGCTGTGTTCACCATGTGCCCTTCCAGCTGAGAGAGAAGCCCTGACTGTGTTCGCCATGTGCCTTCTCACTTGAGAGAGAGACCCTGAACTTCATTGGCCTTTCTTGAACCAAGGTATCTTTCCCTGGATGCCTTTGATTGGACATTTCTATAGACTTGTTTTAACTGGGCCATTTTCTCAGCCTTAGAACTATAAACTAGCAACTCATTAAATTCCCCCTTTTAAAAGCCATTCCGTTTCTGGTATATTGCATTCCAGCAGCTAGCAAACTAGAACATCTGCCCTGTAACCACCTTTTGAAGGGTGCTTTGAAAACTATTGCTTTTTTATTTCTTTGCTTTGTATATATGTTATAGCATACAATAAAAAAAGTCAAAAAAAATAGTGGGCAAAAGTCAGGTAAGAAACGGAGTATTTGCACAGTCTTAAGGAATCTCCCCACAAGATACTAAGTACAAAGGAAAACAAAAAAGTACTTTATAGAGGAGAAACCCTGCAGACACAGTCTTAACTAAGTGATCACAGTGAATATCACCAGTGATTGAACGAAGCTACATTAGGTGCCTCCTGATAGGATTCACTGAGAACACACCATCACTTCTGTTTTCTTCTTGTTGTTGTTAAAAATGCATAACCTCAATCTAATCATGAGAATGCATCAGACAAATCCAACTTAGGGATACTTTACAAAATAATTGGTCAGCACTCTTCAAACATGTCAAGGTCATGAAAGACAAAGAATAACTGAGGAACTGTCACAGATTAGAGGAGACCATGAGAGTTAAATGCAAGATATATTGGATCCCAAAAGGACATTGGTGTGACACTTGATACATTTGGAAAAGATCTGCAAATTAGTTAATATGTATTGTCTCAATGTTAATTTCCTGGCTTTAATAATTGGACTGTGGTTATGCATTTTGGGAATCTGGGTGAAGGGCATATAGGCACATTATTTTTGAAACTCTTTTTCAGAGTCAAATTATTTTAAAAATGTAAAGCTTAAAAACCCCTCAAAATCTGAATTTCCTCCAGATCAGTGGTTCTCAACTGGGGATAGTTTTGGATCCCAGGGGGCATATGTTACTGTCTGGAGACACAACCAGGGGTGGGGAGAGGTGTGCTGCTGGTATCTAGTGAGTAGAGGGAAGGGATGTCGCTAAACACTTTACAATGCTAAGACAGACCTACATAATAAAAATTATTTTGTTCAAAATGTCACTAGTTCTGAGGTTAAGAAACCCTGTATAAGAACTCAGTTTTATTCATTTTTTAAATATGTGAAAATAAGTAATATTAAGAAAAATAATAGTATAGGAGCTATAGGAATAGCATTGTGCAACTGGTATGCAAGTGTCTCGGCCTTCTTAGAATCTACTGCATTTCTACCTGTCTGAAATTTTGGATTCTGTGAATTCAGGAGAAGTGCCATTCAAAGTCAGAGGTGCCAGGTGAGGAAGCTATGTGACCGCGCACTGAGTGGCCGTCATTAGTAAACTATTTTCTTTCTTTTCTCTGGTCCAAAATAAGCGCATCAATCTGAGCATTTGTAATGAGATATAGGATAATACCAAGTGGATGAGGCTTGCTGTCAGCCTCTGCCTGGTGGGCTTAGCAAAAGAAACGATCCTTCATTAATTAACCTTCACTTTCTATGTAGATTCACTCATTGAGATGCAGGTAATTAAACCAAGGTCATTTCAAGGACTGACAGCAGTCAGGGAAAAAAACAGCATTGGAAGGTAGTTAAGTTTTTTGGATAGAGGACTTAGAATTCTATTTTTACCCATTTGAGGAATCTTAGATTAAAAAAAATTTTTTAAATAATCTAACCTTTCTTTAGTAGGAGCTTTCTTAAGTTCACTTCAAAACCATGTCTGAAGAATTTTTAAAGATTCAGGTTACAGGTATTTTTTGGTAATTTTGTTGTAGAAATAAGGGTTAAGGCAAAATTTAAGGGGGTATGTAAGGAAAGGAAAGGAAACAGTGATTTTGAAGAGCAGAAACAAAGAGAAAAACACTCTTTTGGGGGAGTTCAGTTGCTATTATCTTTTCATTTGAGCTCTATATATCTTGATTTTTATTTATAATATTTGGCCTGTATTGCAGTGGTTAAGGAGATGGGTTCAGAGTCAGATAGCTATGAGTTCTTGTTCTAGATCTGCCATTAATAGACCTTGGGAAGTTACTTTCACTTATTTTTCCTTGGTTTCCTCACTTGTGAAATAGCCTGATGCTTATCCTTCCCTGCATTACTGTTGAGAGGATTCATTGAGACGGGGCCTGTGGAGCGAGCAATAACCGTAGCTACCCCTGAAGTAGGGTTTGCTATGTGCTAGACAAAGTTCTAAGGGCTTTATTAACCCTCAGTTAACCCTCTCCTCTGTCCCCTGAAGAGATGATATTCAGAAAGGTCAAGTAATTTGCTCTAGGTAACAACCGCCCGGTAGCACAGTTGGAATTTGAGCCAGTTCTTTACCTCCACACTGGAGCATCTCAGCAAATTGTTGGCTATTGTTATTAATATCATCCCACTGGATATCTTAGAAATACATTGCTAAAGTGAACTCACTCAGGAATACTTTCCTCTTTGAAAACAAGGTGGTTCTTTAATGGTAGAACTGATGAACTCTCTGATGTCAATGACAGCTGTATTACAAATGTCAGGTAAAGCTCATTTAGCTTTATAAAAATATATAATTGCCATTGAGAGCACCGCCCCCTTGTGGGAGGCTGAGTCACGACAAGGCAGCCTGGGTGGCCCTTTTGGCATTTGCTGTGGCTTCCATTTACTCTCCCGGCTCCTCACACTGCTTTTTAAAAAGATGTTTGCCGTGCCATAGTCTCAAAGTCAGTTCAGATTCTGACATGAACGTATTTGTAATTGAAGCATTATGTTTAAAGTTACCGTATTATAATAGAAGTCAATGACGTCTCGACTTGTTGGTACCCAATAAAGGCGATTGTATGAATTTCCCATCTTGCCTCGCTAAGTACATTACCTTTAGTCATAAAGAAGAAATATTTAATTTGTTAAGATATACAGAATTGGAAGTAGGGCCATTCAGTCTACCTAATATCGCTTGCAGTTATTAAAGTCAGTTTTTATCTGTTTAAACAGGTCATAAAAAAGTAAAATTTGAACTAAAGGACTAACTTCTTCCCTCTACAATATTTAATACCTGCCCCAAATTCTGTTTAAAAATCAGTGCAAACCAGTGTAGAGAGAATAACTTCAAAGGCAAAAAGGAAGTTTCAGTCTGACCGGCATTTGTGTTCAAATCAAAGTTGATCAACCTTTAAAGGATGCGGTGTTTTCCATTCACTCGCATCCAAACTGTATCGAATTGGAATTCTTCTGCACACATGCAGATGTGTACGTCGGCATGTTCTAAAACCATAGATTTATTTCCGTCCTGATTACTCCCAACTATCTGGACGCTTAGGATATTGATCTAACTTATCACATTTTTGTTTCTCCTTTCTTCTATTCTAGCATTTTTCTTTAATTCTTCCATTTTGTGTTATCAGAGGGTACAAATGGGCCAGCACGTTAGAAGCAAACATAACTGTATAAGACTGTTGGCCCTTGTGACATAAATGTAAACTCTTTGCCTTTTGGGAGAAATACCATTTTATTATTTTAAATAATTTATTTTCTTAATTTAAAAATTGATAAGACTATTGTATGCTTTTGTAGTAGGTTAAATCATGGAGAAGAATATGAAAATGCCTGCCTGCCCATTCCCGCTGCTCTGAGAACTTCGGTGTTAAGAGCTTGATGATTATGTTGTCCGTGCGCATAAACAGATACCCGAACATATTTATGCATATTTATCTTCTCTATGCATGACTGTCATCATCTGTAAAGTGGAGGATCATAATGAAGATCTCTACTCCCTTTTCCATAATTCGGAAGCTCCCAAATCTCTGAAAACCAAAAGATTTTTCATAACTCATTTGGGAGCAAAACCTAGCTTAAACTGACATGAGGCTATTTATTGTTTTTATTTCCAGTGTTTCAATGCAGAAATACCAATGCTTTTCATTGTAAGGTGCTGTCCCAGACCACTGCATTAGGTACGTCATGGTATATGCTTCTGGGGGAAGCAAATTCTAAGGGCCCTCCAGCACCCCCATGCCCCACCTGTTGGTATGTACACCCCAGTGTCACCCCTTCCCTTGACTGTGGGATGGATTTACGTGATGGGGTGCTAACAAAGAGCATAGGGCAGAAGTGACAAAATGTCACTTTTGAGATTAGATTAGCTCAGATGTCACTTCTGCCTTTTGGGATCCCTCCTTCCCTTGCTCTGATCTCTTACCCTGGGGCGCTGACCCTGTCCAGGGAGGTGACTCTGTACAAAGGTCCAAGTGGTGAGGCCTTGGGGCCTGCCCACAGCCAGGGGAGTAGGCTTGGAAACAGATCCCCCCAACTGGTCAGGCTTTCAGGCAGGACCCCAGGCCTGGCTCGGGCACCCAGCTAAACCATGCCACGATCCTGACCCACAGAAACTGTGAGATAACAAATGTTTGCCGTTTAAAGCCACTAAATTTTGGGTATTTCATTACCCAGCAGTAGAGAATGAACAAGCACCATGCACTTTCTAATAGTCAAAGAATTCTGACTTCCAAAATACATCTAGCCCCAAGGTATTGAGATATATTGGGGATTATGGATGTTGGCTATGTAGTATCTTTTCATAAGGCTTTTATGATAATTAAATGAGATAATATTTGTAAAGTGCTTAGAACAAGGTTGGCACATTGAAGTGCTTGATAAGTATTAGTTACTGTTGATCTTACCACGATTTTTTTCTGTTTGATTATTAAAATGAGATTATGCTACTACAGTTGCTGCTACTATTGCTTTTAACACCGCATTATTCTGCAGCTTGTTTTTCTTTTTCATTTAACAATATTTTGTGCAGAATCTCCCAGATCAATCCATACAGATTTGAGTCATTTTTCTATCTACCGTATTCCCTCCTGATCAACAGAGATGTAGTTTGTAGTTATTTTTTCCTTTCTTTTGACCACCGTGGATTATACTGCAAAAAAAAAAAAAAGCATCTTGAGAATCTGTCTCCAACTCAGCTGATTAGTAAGTATCCAATTTTTTTTTAAAGTCAGGTTTATAGACACATACAGTTGAATTCAACTCCTTTAAGTGTGCAGTCCTGTGAGTTTTCACAAATGCAACTACCATTATAGTTGAGATAGAACAGTTCCATCACCCCCAAACAAACCCAATTTACCTAATACATTGTGCTTAAAAAGGCAGCAACTAAACACATAATATCAGTTTGACATTTTAAGCCAAAACCATCTAAACTACCCTTCCCCCATTCCGACATTAAAAGAAAAATCCAGCCGAATTGGAACGGCTCTTCAATTACTCTAAAGTTTTTAAACTTTTGCCAAAAGTGTTTGAGCTTAATTAAGTTAAAACATTTCAAAGGGAGCCTAGTTGTAATAATTTGTTTATAATACCAGTTTCTCTTTGATCATGAATGTTCACTTTTGTAGAAACCCTGTTATCATTCTTCAGATAAGGAATACAGCAAATTATCATTGTGTGGGAAAAAATACAGGAAATTAAAGAAGTACCTGAGGTGAAATGCCTTATTAATAACAGAGAGATGTGACTTTATTGAGCCAGTGGGCCAGTGGGGGCGGAAACACAGAAACTCTGTGGGGGAATAGTGTGAATTGCTTAGATATTATGGATGCAGTTTATTAAAAAGATAGCGTAAAAAATGCGCTTAATATCCCTCTTTTTTGGTCTCAGCATGAACCCTCTCACTTCCTGCAAAAGATAAACATTGCCTCGAGGAAGTGAATTTAGCAAATAGTGGTGCAATACTCTTTCTTAATTTGGCTAGAAGTAATTGGGGAAGGATTGTACAGCTGTGGGGGTAGGTACCCCTAGCCGGAAGAAATTCAAGGCCGCTTCTCCAGTTCTTCCTTTTAAAAGTCTCTTATTTGCTTTGAAGTCAGGTATATATTTAATCTAATTGTATTTAAAATTCTGGGTTTCAGGCCCTCCCTGTCCCCTCCTCCTGCTTCCTTCCTCACTTTCCTGGGCTTAATTTTATTTTCTTTTGATAAATCGTCAGCATGAAAAAAGATAGCTATACTAATAAAATGATCTTCTTTTTTAGTTAAAGATCTGGAATGCTTCGAGTATTCCAGACCAGGATAAGCTAGCATTTGCATTCAGACATTTGCAAAGAAGTGTTGTAGCAAGAGGAGGAAATTTTGTCCTAGAGACCTGAGCTCTGATGCCAACTATAGCACCCAAAAGCCGAGCACTTTGGAACTTTTCTTGCCCTCTCTGTAACTCAGTTCTCTTATCTTTAAAGTGGAACATATTTATCACAGGTGAAATGCAGCTAACATTCTCCTTAGGTGGCCTATAATGGAGGTTAAAGTGCTCTGTAAACTCTAAAGCAGGCTTTGGCAAATTGTTTCCACGAAGGGCAAGATAGCAAATATTCGAGGCTTTGAAGGGCATGAAATCTTTTGCAACCACTCAAGTCTGCCACGGTAGCACAAAAGCAACTGTAGGTAGTACAGAAATAAGTGAGTGTGGCTGTGTTTCCAAACTTTATTTATAAACCATTGGCCACAGTGTGCTGACCCTGATTCTAATGATTACAATATAGTTTTGTGGCATACTAATAATGGGCTCAAAGCAGCTGTGATGGTTGGGTTCACATGTCAACTTGGCCAGGTAATGGTGCTCAGTTGCCTAGTTAAGTAAGCAATGGCCTAACTTATTGTGAGGACATTTCATGGACTTAAGCCATCAGTAAATTGATTACATCTATGACAGATTATATCTGCAATCAACTAAGGAGCCTGTCTTCAACAATGAGAGATGTTTATTCTAATCAGCAGAAGGCTTTAAAAGGAGAAGTGATGAATTCAACAGTCAAGAGGGAGAACTTTTCATCTCTACTTCAGCCAGCCAGCTCCTCCTGGGGAATTCATCAAAAACTCTTATTGTAAACCCACAGCTTGCAGCCTGCCCTATGGAATTTGGACTCCTGCATCACCATAGTTACATGAGGCACTTTTATAAAATCATAATATTTACAGATTATCTCCTATGATGATTATAGGTTAGTAGTATGATGTCTCCAGTGGGGTGGGAAATATGAACAATTCAATAAATGGTATGGGATGCTGGGAAAAAAATAAGTTGAATCCATACCTTAAATTTGAACACCAGGAGAAGTTGCCAATGAATTAAAACAAGAAAAAACCCATAAAACCACTAGAAGAAACCACAAAATATTTGCTTTTTAACCTTGGCCTGGGGGGTAGATGTTTTTAATGTGACTCAAAATCCATAAACCATAAAAGAAAAAAATTATTAATTTAAATATGTTAATAAAAATCTTCATGATAAAAATTGCATAAGCAAAGTAAAAAGTCAAATGATCAATTGGGAAAAAATTACAACACATATTGCAAATAAAAAGCTAACCTCCTAATACACAAAAGCTCAAAATGGATAAGAAATTGACCAACAATCTAAAAGAAAACCAATGAACAGATCATTCACAGAAAAAAGGCATTCCATGAGGTGAAAGCCAAGAGAATAGTAAATAACAAAAGCCCAGAGTATATTGAGCCATAGAATTATCTGACTCAGGAGCCACCTACCTCCCAAATTATTGCTATGAAAGATGAAAATGTGTATTATTTAAGCCATTCAAATCCTATCATTCTTTCATTTGTAGCCAAAAACATCCTAATGATATAGAAATTAATGGCCAGGATACCTATTCTCCAATGTGATATAAAGTCCTCAGGAACTTGGATTCCATTCCCCCTCCAGAGAGAAAGAAGAGGAAATAGAGAATCCTGAAATACCTAAGAAAGCAGATGAATCCCTAATTTGAATGACTTTTCTTAGTAGGAAAAGCATTGGTTATCTATTGCTACACAACAAATTATCCTAAAACTTGGCTACTTGAAAAAATACAAAAACATTTATTCTCTCTCACAGTTTCTGAGGGCCAGGAATTCAGGAGGTTCTGGCTCAATTCTCAGTAGGTTGCAGTCAGGATGTTGGCTGAGTGGCCATCATCTGGCAACGTGGCTGGACAGTGGGCCCTCACAACATGGCGGCTGTCTTCCCCCAGAGGGAGTGATCCTGGAGACAGCAAAGTGGAAACTGCTTGCATTTTAGGACCTCGTCTCAGAAGTCACACACCTGCATTTCTACAGTGTCCTCTAGGTGACACGGGCTGGGCCTTTCAGTGGAGAGCAGACTACACAAGCTGGTGAAGACGAGGAGGGAATGACTGCAGGCCATACCCAAACTGACTAGATTCAATTTTCTTGGATTGCTCTAGATTAAGCTCAGTCATAGGAAAATTGAAAAAAAAAAACAAAACATCTAGATCTGTGATTGTAAAATTTGTACCATAAATTTCCCTTGAAAGGCTTGTGATAAGAGCTGGGTCACAATTAGAAAGAGAATGAGTCTTCTAACGAGAACCTACTGTGGAAGTCCCACAAGTTTTGGTTGGGAATGGTTGCATGTGTTTTGCTAGTTAAGCAGGGGATGCATTTTGCATCATATTCATATATTTTAGGAGCCTACTCTGGCAAGCTATTCCACTGTCTTGTAAAGGTGGGCCTTGGAATCTACAAAAAATGCCAGAACCCCACATTTAACCTGCTCCCACCCCCAAATTTCTGGCTCCAGATCTGCAAACAGATGATTGATCAATTAGCTCTTGAAATTCCCACTTTATAGAGCAGGGCCAAGGTAATTTTGTCTTGAAAAATTTTCACCACAGGTGTTAACTGTCACCCAGTGCAGCTGTAGAAAAATCTCAATGATGCTCTTGTGAATCATCTCGATTTAAGCAATGAGCAGCATGGTGAACTCAAAGGAAAGAATTAATTGCAAAATGTGCCACCAAGTAGCTAAGTAAATTAACTTGCTATATGGGATTATAGGTGTTAAACCAATTAAATTTTAGAGAGCATCTGTCAAAAATAATGATTTTAGTTTTTAGAGTAGCTGCTATTAAGACTATTTCTAAAAGTTGTTAAACTGCAGGACCAATAGTCTGTTTAGATAGATTCTATGGTGTGTCAAGAAAATTACCAGAGAGTTAGAAGATGCTTGCCCTTCTTTTGACTGTTATTCATTCATCCAACAAATATTTATTGAGGACCTACTATGTGCTAGGCAGCGCGCAGACAGGAGTATGTAAATAGGTCGCTCCAACCTGGTTTAATGTAATTAGAATAACTAGGAATAATAATAATAATAATAAAAACAGAGTGGTAAGAGATTGGGAGAGAGTTTTACAAAGCCGTTTTTAATTAAAAAACAAAAACAAAAACTGGTTGATGTCTGATTCTCCATGAGACCATTCCTGTTACTCCTGAATTTTAAATTAATTGTTAGGGGAATACATGCATGCATAGAGACAGACAGACATGTATCTTTGTGTATAGAGTTTCCAAATTACCATAAACATATATTAGCTTTATAAAAAGTTGGAAAAAGAAAAAAAATACAATATTATTTACCCATAATATTATCAGATAGCCATTGTAAATATTTTAATTCATTTCTATTCAGTTTTTTCTGTCCTGAGAGAAATGCATAAAATTTAGTGAAATTGGAATCATAGTAAATTTATTTTGTAAGCTGTTTTTAAAATTTAGTAAACTATCCACGATAATTTTCACACTTCATTTAAAATGTTCTGAGTGCATTTTAAATGTTCTTATTAACTAATTTTTGCCAGGTTTTCTACTATTATGAGTAATACAACAGTAAAAACTATTGTACATAAATCCTTGTATGTGTTGGACACATACAAATTCCTAGGAGTAGATATAAAATTTTAATATTTTTGAGACAGTGACACTTAATTGTGGTTCCAACTTATACTTTGTCCTAGCAAAGCACAAGTGCTTGTCTTATTGTGGTGCCATCATCATCATGGATATCATCTTTTTGGTTGAAACTTGCCGGTTTATTTGTATTATTTTATTTTTCAATTATTGACTATGGGGTTAAGTTGAACTTTTTTCATGTTTATTAGGTGCATATATTTTTCTTTTATGAATTGCCTGTTCATGTTCCTTGCCCATTTTCCAAAGGAGTATTCATTTTCTTGTTGATGCTTTTAAATTAAGATTGTAGCCTTTATCATGTCTGTTGCAATGTCTGTTGCAATGTTATTAAATACTTGGCAGTTTGCTTTTATCATAGCATAGTATTTTTGACATTTTTATTAAATAAATTTAATGGATTAAATTAAAAATAAAATTCAAAAAATAAAGGCAAATTAATTAAAATAAAAGTAAAAAAAATCTCAAATTCATTGTGTTAAATGGATTTAACTTAAAATTGCTCCCTCTCTCAGTTTGCCCTCCCCTGTTTATGGGAAAATTTATGTTTCACCACTGATTTAAAATGTTGCTTAATTGTATACTAACTTCTTAAATATGTTAGGTTAAATAAAATATATTATTTAAATTGAAAAAAATATGCCATGGACTTCCGGGCCAAAATGGCACCTTAGCAATGTGCGCGTTTTAGTTCGTCCTCCAGAACAACTACTAAATAACCAGAAACAATACAGAACAGCTCCTGGGGCCATGTCAGTGACCAGACACACAGCGTACCCCAGTCTGGACCAGCTGGACTGGCTGCGAACCCCCCCTAGAACTGTCAGTTCCCCAAGCAGCTATGGTTGGTGCCCCTTTCCCACAGGCTGCTTCCCAGAGGGGAAAGGAAAGAGACTTTACCAGCAGCAGGGGCTGAGCCCAACCAAACGCCAATTGTGGAATTAATTAACAAGTTCTGACTAGTAAAAAATAGGTTCCTAGCTCAGGTGAACCTAGTCAAAGTGGAGGTCACTCATTTTTGCCCCGGTGCCAAGGGGGCAGGGCTGATGGAAAAAGAAAAAAAAAAGGAAGCAGAGGTTTTTGTGGCTGTGTTTCTACAAAGGCTTGACTGCCTTTGGATACAGCGGCAGGACTTCTCAGGCTGCAACTGCCCCAGGCATAGGCAGAAACAAGCTTGTTTGAGGGCTTATCTGGAGCCTGTGCATTCCCCAGGGGAGGGGTGAAGCCCAACTCAGGTGGAATCCCTCCCTCAAGGAATTCAGGCACCAGAGCTTGGTAATTTGAAGCCATTAAAGCCAGCCTACAACCTCTCCTCTGTCTCCACCTTGCCCCCAGCAGGGAGAGTCTGTCAAAGTTAAAGGTACCACATATCTTATGCTGGTGGGACCTGCAGGCAGACAAGTACCACATACTGGGCAGGATAAGAAAAACAGAGCCCAGAGACTTCACAGGAAAGTCTGTCAACCTGCTGGGTCTCACCCTCAGGGAAAACCAATGCAGGTGACTCTTTCCTCCTGATAAGAGGCCAGTTTGGTCTGGGAAAATCTGGCTGGGGTCTATAATACATAAGAGAGCCTCCTAAGGGTGGGGGGAAAAAGGCACCATACAAGCAGGGCAAGAAACAAGAAAACAAGAACTGAAAAATTCTCCTCTGTTAAACAAAACCTAAGATAGAGGTCCAGAAAAAGCTGAACTGAATGTCAAAAAACAGATAGATAACAAATTCATCCAGCAAGAAAACCACAGGTAAAAGAAGTAAAAACAATCTCCAGAATAAACTAATTGAGGTAATTAGATGCTTAGATGTCAGCAAAAAATAACAAATCACACTAGGAAAATTGAAGATGTGACCCAGTCAAAGGAACAAACCAACAATTCAAATGAGATACAGGAGCTGAAACAATTAATTCAGAATATACAAACAGACATGGAAAACCTCATCAAAAACCAAGTCAATGAATTGAGGGAGGATATAAAGAAGGCAAGGAATGAACACAAAGAAGAAATCGAAAGTATGAAAAAACAAATCACAGAACTTATGGGAATGAAAGGTACAGTAGAAGAGATGAAAAAAACAATGGAAACCTACAATGGTAGATTTAGAGAGGCAGAACATAGGATTAGTGAAATGGAGGATGGAACATCTGAAATCTGGCAAGAAAAAGAAAATATGGGGGAAAATGGAAAAATATGAGCAGGGACTCAGGGAATTGAAGGACAATATGAAGCGCATGAATATACGTGTTGTGGGTGTCCCAGAAGAGAAGGGAAAAGAAGGAGAAAAACTAATGGAGGAAATTATCACTGAAAATTTCCCAACTCTTATGAAAGATTTAAAATTACAGATCCAAGAAGTTCAGTGTACCCCAAAGAGAATAGATACAAATAGACATACTCCAAGACATTTACTAATCAGAATGTCAGAGGTCAAAGAGAAAGAGAGGATCTTGAAAGCAGCAAGTGAAAAGCAATCCATCACATACAAGGGAAGCCCAATAAGACTATGTGCAGATCTCTCAGCAGAAACCATGGAGGCGAGAAGACAGTAGGATAATATATTTAAATTATTAAAAGAGGAAAACTCCCAACCAAGAATTCTATATCCAGCAAAATTGTCCTTCAAAACTGAGGGAGAAATTAAAACATTTTCAGACAAAAAATCACTGAGAGAATTTGTGACCAAGAGACCAGCTCTGCAAGAAATACTAAAGGGAGCACTAGAGACAGATACGAAGACAGAAGAGAGAGGTGTGGAGAAGAGTGTAGAAAGGAAGACTATGAGTAAAGGTAAAAAGAAGGAAAATTAGAAGGACATATAAAAGACAAAAGGCAAAATGGTAGAGGAGGGTACTGCCTGGGCAGTAATAACACTGAATGTTGATGGATTAAGCTTTCTAATCGGGGGACATGGACTGGCAGAATGGATTGGGGAATAGGACCCATCTATATGCTGTCTCTACTCAAAGAACATGTGGGCAAGGACACAAATGGACATTTGCACACCAATGTTTATAGCGGTGTTTTTTACAATTACCAAGAGATGGAAACAGCCAAAATGTCCATCAACAGACGTGTGGCTAAACAAACTGTGGTATATACATATGATGGAATATTATGCAGCTGTAAGACCGAATAAAGTTATGAAGTATGTAACAACATGGATGGACCTTAAGGACATTATGCTGAGTGAAATTAGCCAGAAACAAAAGGACAAATACTGTATGGTCTCACTGATATGAACTAACATTAGTGAATAAACTTGGAGAATTTCGTTGGTAACAGAGACTATCAGGAGATAGAAATAGAGTAAGATATTGGATAATTGGAGCTGAAGGGATACAGATTGTGCAACAGGACTGAATGTAAAAACTCAGAAATGGACAGCACAATACTACCTAACTGTAATACAATTATGTTAAAACATTGAATGAAGCTGCATATGAGAAGGATAGAGGGAAGAGGGCTGGGGGCACAAATGAAATCAGAAAGAAAGATAGATGATAAAGATTGAGAAGGTATAATCTAGGAATGCCTAGAGTGTATAATGACAGTGACTAAATGTACAAATTTAAAAACTGTTTTTGCATGAGGAAGAACAAAGGAATGTCATTACTGCAGGGTGCTGAAAATAGATGGTAATCAATATTTTAAAATTTCAACTTATGTGTGAGACTAAAGTAAAAAATGCTTATTTGGAACAAAATTTATATTTTGAGTAGTGCATTTCCTAATATAACTTATGTAGATAGCTTGGTTGAACAACATAAGTACATGGAACCTTGGGTAGGACATGGTATTTTGTTTGTTTGTCCAGAGTGATGCCCCAATGAATCCCAGAGTGATTTGATCAGTGAGCTGAAAAGTATTTACAAAGTCCCCTTTGGGGAATGGTGAGAATGGGGGAAAATTCAACCTTCCCAAATTGAATTCTTGATATTCTCACAAGCAGTGTGGACAACCAAAGCTATAGGCTGAGCCCCCAGTCTAGGGGTTTGTTCATATGAAACTTAACCCCACAAAGGATAGATAGAGCCTACTTAAAATTAGGCCTAGGTGTCACCCCCAAGAAAATCTCTTTTGTTGCTCAGATGTGGCCTCTCTCTCCAGCCAACACAACAAGCAAACTCACTACTCTACCCCTGTCTACGTGGGACATGACTCCCAGGGGTGTGGACCTTCCTGGCAATGTGAGACAGAAATCCTAGAATGAGCTGAGCCTCAGCATCAAGGGATTGAGAAAAACCCTAGAATGAGCTGAGACCCAGCATCAAGGGACTGAGAAAACCTTCTCGACCAAAAGGGGGAAGAGTGAAATGAGACAAAGTGTCAATGGCTGAGAGATTCCAAACAGAGATGAGAGGTTATCCTGAAGGTTATTCTTATGTATTAAATACATATTACCTTTTTAGTTAAGGCGTAACAGAGAGGCTGGAGGGAACTGCTTGAAAATGTAGAGCTGTGTTCCAGTAGCCATGTTTCTTGATGATGATTGTATAATGATAAAGCTTTCACAACGTGACCATGTTATTGTGAAAACCTTGTGTCTGATGCTCCTTTTATCTACCTTGTCAATAGATGAGTAGAACATACAGAATAAAAATACATAATAGGGGGAACAAATGTTAAAATAAATTTAGTTTGAAATGTTAGTGGTAAATGAAAGGGAGGAGTAAGGGGTATGGTATGTATAATTTTTTTTTCTGTTTTCGTTTTATTTTTCTATTGTCGTTTTATTTCTTTTTCTGAATTGATGCAAATGTTCTAAGAAATGAACATGATGATGAATATGCAAAAAAGAATGTGTATTTGTTTGTTGTTTAAAATAAAAATTTTTTACAAAATAAAAATAAATAAAAATTAATAAAACATTTTTAAAAATTATGCCATGGTTGTTCATGGGATGCCTATTAGATTCAACTGATAAGCTGTCACCTGGAATTAGTCTTCATGTTCACTTCTTACTCTTCTATTTGAGGAATATGTGATTATCAGGTACTCTAGAATTTTTCATTGGACTCATTTGGTCTACAGGGACTCAAATTAAGTCAAGAAAGAGGGAATTTATCAGGATGGTAAACGGCTTGGAGTTGGAACTGAATGGGTCCCAGCGGCTCTCGTTTCCGTGTGGGTCCATCTCTCAGCGGCAGTGATTGACCTTTCTCTACCTGTGGTCTGCTTGCTCACTCACAGTATTAATTTCCTCTCAGCTTGTATGAAACATCCTGTGAGGTTGCTTTTGACCTACGTTGGGCTGAAGAATTGATTGTAGCAGGAGAGAAAGTAGGGAGACCAATCAAGAGTTTCTTATAGTTATCTAGAAATGAAGTGACAGTGACTGGTACCAGGGTGGTAGCCATGGATTTATGCAAATTTGGGATATTTTTTGAGATGGATAGACCTGGCAAGACTTGCTAGAGGACAGGAAATGGAGCATGAGAGAAAGGGATGCCTCAAGATTTGTCTTGAGCATATGATTGGTTTGTGATGCTATCTGTTTGGATGGAAGAGAGGAGGGAAGGTGGACCCAAGATTTCTGTTTATACTATGTTAGATTTCCAAGGGGTTGCTGGTAAGAGTTACAAGCCTGGGGTCAGGTAGGGTGATATAATTTAGGAGTCATCAGCATACAGATAACTGCTTATAGCTACAGAACTGGCTGAGTTCATTTAGGTGGAGTAGACAAAAATGGAAGAGGACTTGGGATCAAATTGCATTAGATCTTAAATGCAAGTTATTTACTTTATCAGTATGATACTCTTTATCTCACTTATTCTCTTATATTTGCAACTTTTATATTTTTAACTTGGGACTGAGGCTCATCTACTGTATTATATGATATTTTTGTTTTGCATTGTATTTCATTTGCTGATTTTGCATATTTGCTTACCTGTAACTGCTTTTGTGTCTGTTATGCCTCTTGTATGTAGTAAGCTCATTCCAGCCTTAGAGGCTTTACACTTGCTATTTCCTTTTTCTTCATGGCTATTCCTTCTCATCCTTCCGTTTTCTGCAGAGAGGCTGCCCTTGTCTTAACAGACCTCCCCCTCTTAATTAACCTTTCTACTTAACTTGCTTTATTTTCTTTGCAGCATTCATCACTACCTGACATTGTATTGTGTGTTAATTTTACTTTATGTATTTCCCTTCTCTTCCATCAACATTCACATTCCATGGAAATAGGTACCATTTTTCCTTTGTTCCCTAATGTAGCCACAGCACCTAGAATATTGCCAGGCAGAGCAAATGTCCTCAACAGGTAATTGTTGAATGAATGAATGAATGAATGCATGATTTTTTCTTTTCGTTTAAATCTGTAACTGTCTTTTAATAGAACTTTTAATGACATTTATACTTAATGCAATAACAATTATATCAACCTGTTTTTATTTGTATTTTGTCTTTGTGGCTTTTCATTCTGTTTTTTAAATGTAAATATAATATACCTATTATTTCTTTTGCTTTCTTTCTATCTTTTTCCTCTTCCTTTCTTAATTTCCTTTCTTACATTCAGATTTTAATGTTGTTTGTGATAACATGTAAGTTTAGCGGTTTAGAACTTGAATTCTGTGTCTCTACATATCAAAACTACCTAAAAATTGCTCAGTGACTTTGGGCAGCTGCTAGCTTCTTAGGGGGCGTGGTTTCCTTATTTGTAAAAGAAAGTAATACTATCTCCCATGTTGTGGATTTTAAATGAAATAACATTTATGAAATGCTTAGTGCTGTCACTGCTAGTAAGCATTGAAATGATGGTGGTTATCAACTTTACTAATAAATTCGCCAGGGTATTTTCTATTTCAATGAAGTCACCTCTAGAGTAGTAGTTCTCCAAGTGTGGTTCTGCAGAGAGCAGCCCAGCATCACTTGGGAACTTGTTGGAAATGTAAATTCTAGGTCCCTGCCCAGATCTACTGAATCAGAAACTCTAAGAGTGGAGTCAAGAAGTCTGTATGTTAACAAGACCTCTTATGCACACTAAAGTTTGAGAACCACTGGTTTAGAAAATACATTATGTATGTGAAGATGTACTTGCCTGAATGTTCACTGTCCCCGAGAGGTGTGTTTTAGAGAATGCGCTTTCCTGTTATTTCATCATTTACTAGAGTGTTTGTTCTAGAAAGATTGGGTTCATTTATCAGCATGTTTTGGATCATTGCTTCATCTTGTTTCTGTGTCTTCTGTCTGTTAAAGCTCAGAATAGTTCTTTTTAGAGATATCATCTTTTACAAGAATTAAGAAGTGGGTTTGATCAGCCAAAGACAATCAGGGTGTCCCAATGCCACAGAGGTGTTGGGGAAGGGGTAACTTTCTGATTCATTGAGCCCTTTGAGGAAAACTCTTATTCCCTTATTTTAAAGATTGTTGAACTAATAGCATAAACAAGAAAAACAACAACAAATACCAAAATATGCTGCTTTGTGTTTAAGTAATTTTTAAAAAAATTAAACTAATATCTAGTCATTGCAGAAAAATTGAAAATACAATAAAAGCCTACAAAGTTAAAAAAAAAAGATCCCTATTCCCATTATAAATGTTTTTCTGTATTTCTTCTTGAGCTTTGATATATTAATGAAAATAAAAATAACAAGATCTGACTCTTGATTTGGAGGGATTTAAACCAAATTTTGAGGGTATGTTTAGGATGACCTCCCATAAAACAAAGACTGAGTGCCATATTCAGAATTAATTTTTTATTTTTATGCAATTTTATCGTGATATATTCACATTCCATATAATCATCCAAAGTGTGCAATCAGTGGTTCACAGTATCATCATGTGGTTGTGCATTGATCACCACAATCAATTTATGAACATTTTCATTACCCCAACAAATATACAAGAATAAAAATAAAAATGAAAAGCACGCAAAACATCTCATGCCCCTTATCCCAACCCCCATTCTATCTATCTATCTATCTATCTATCTATCTATCTATCTATCTATCTATCTATTTATCTATGTATTTATATATATCATCGTAATTTTTTTACTCGTCTGTCCATAAACTGGAAAAAGGGAGCATCAGCTACATGGTTTTCACAATCACATGGTTACACTGTAAAAGTTATATAGTTACACAATTTTCTTCAAGAATCAAGGCTATGGAATACAGTTCCACAGCTTCAGGTATTTGATTCTAGCTATTATAATCCACTAAAAACTAAAAAGTATCTATATAATGCATAAGAATAATCTCCAGAATGACCTCTTGACTGTATTTGAAATCTCTCAGCCACTGAAACATTATTTTCTTTCCTTTCTCTTCCCTGTTTTGCTCAAGAAGACTTTCTCAATCCCATGATGCTGGGTCCTGACTCAACCTGAGAGTCCTGTCCCACATTGCCAGGGAGATTTATTTCCCTAGGAGTCGTGTTCCATGTAGTGGAGAGGGCAGTGAGTTCACCTACTGAGTTGGCTTCAAGAGGGAGGCCACATCTGAGCAACAAAAGAGATTCCCTGGGGGTGACTCTTAGGCGTAATTATAAGTAGGCTTAGCTTCTCCTCTGCAGGAATAAGTTGCACAAGGGCAAGCCCCAAGACTGAGGGCTCAGCCTTTTATATTGGTTGCCCCCAGTGCTTGTAAGAATATCTCAGGGATTCTCCAGGTGGGGAAGTTTTAATATTTCCACATTTCCCCCGTCTCTCAAGGAGGCTTTGTGAATGCTTTTTTACAGAATTCATTTTTAAACAACAGCTCAAAAAAAAGTAGGTAATCATCCTGTAGAACAGTTGAAATTGAAACAAAAGTAAAATGTTTCAATGGCTAGGTAACTGCTGATGAAGAGAACTAAACATATTTTTCAAGATATTGTGACAGAGGAAACAAATGGTTTAAAAAACAGATGCCTGGTTGACTATCTCAGAGCTGTGTATAGTCCTACGGCCCATGGTGATGTTTTTGAAGAAATTCTTCTCCCAGAGGCTGCTCTGTAGAATGCCCTCAGGTGAATGGCAGCAGGAATTTCTTAATTTCATGCTGTTTGCCTAACACTGGTGAGGTTAAATAACTTACATCTCTCTATCTCTATAACTCTCTTCTATTTTTAATTCAATACTGAGATAAACATTTCTGCATGTAAGGGCTTGCATTTTTTTCACCAGTATTATCTCATGAACATTTTTCTAACTGATAATCACTGGCATATTTTCCACATTTATTCCATCTCTGGTCAATTTACTGAACTTTCATAGTTAATTGCTTTTCAATCGATTCTCTTGGGTTTTCTAAAAAATAGTCATATGATCTGCCAATACTTTTGACTTATCCTTTCCAATAATTATACTTGTAATTATTTTCTACTTCCACTTTATTAACCAGATTTTCTAGAAAAATGTTTAATAATATTGGTAAGAAGAAAGGTTTTTGTTGTTGTTCTGCTTCTGGTTTTAATGGGACTGCTTTTAGGGTTTTTAAAGAATGATCTTGTCTGTTGATTCAAAATGGATAGTCTTCATTATGTTTTGGAAGTTCACTTTTTTTCAACTTGATTGAGAGTTTATTGTTAATTAGAAATTAATCTTGAATCCTTTCTGATGCCTCTTCAGATTATGATTACAAAGTTTTTAGTTTGCATTCATATTTAAAATTTTATTTTAATCTCCAATAATAATGCTTTTGGGAGAATAATAAATTTTATTTTAAATACATAAATTAATTATGAAATATTTATTGGCTATTTTCTACACTTCAGACTCTGTTGTAAGTGCCTAGGATACAATGGTGAGCAAAATCAAATTGGTTCTTTTCTTAATATATTTAGCAATGTAGAGGGGAAATAGAAAATAAAAGCTGTGATTTTTGAAGTTTGCTGCTCTCTTACATATGATTTCAGGTAGTCAAAGCTCTTTTTAAAAGAATAGAGCTATATTCTATTTTAAATGGAAGACAAAGGAATGACAAGATTTTACTTGGAGAGTCTTGCTTTAAGGCAGTGTTTTTAGGGATAAACTCACCTTATGATGGAAAAGACCTATTTAAATCAAAATATTTTCAGAGGTATATTTATGACTCCAGGAAAAGACAGTGCATATTCATTACTTCACAGATGTTTGATGTTCACTGATTGCATTCTTGTTTTGATGTTCTGGCTAACTCTGGTCCTATTGAAAGTAGACATGTCTCAGAGAAAAAAATTTAGCATTTTTAATGCAAGTAATTTTCTACTTAGGGATGACCCTTACCTCTAGATCCTGATGTGACAGGCACTGCTAGTTGCCTGGACATTGCCCATACTCTCTTCTTATACAGTAGTAAAGTTTGATTTTGTTTAGGAAGAAGATATACCCAACCAAAATACTCACATTTAAGACTTCCTTACAGCTGAGGATGGTCATTTGGCCCAGCTTTGGCTAATGAGATATCAGTAGGAGATGCTAGGAAGGGCTTCTGGGAAAGGTTTTATTTATTATTTAGAACTAGTTGGCATATTCTTTCTAGTCCCTTTCCCTTCCCCCTTGGTTGCTTTCTCTTCCTGGAACACAGGCATGATACTTGGAGGTAGAGCAGCCATATTCTGACCATGAGGTTAAAAGCCATAGAATGAAGAAGCAGGAAATAGAATAAGTCTTGATCCTTGCTGATCTCTATATGTGCCTGGAGCATCTCAGACTGGATTTCTACATGAAAAAAAAAAATAGGCCTATATGTTACTTGGGTTTCTGTTACTTACAGCCAAACACTTTTCTAACTAATACACATGTACAATCTAAAAATAAAAAAAGAAAATCCGGCCCGACCTCCCTACCCCCTCTCTCTCTCCGCCGGACCGCCGCGCGGCGCACGCGCCCCGCAGCAGCCGAGCCGCCCGACCTCCCTACCCCCTCTCTCTCTCCGCCGGACCGCCGCGCGGCGCACGCGCCCCGCAGCAGCCGAGCCGCCCGACCTCCCTACCCCCTCTCTCTCTCCGCCGGACCGCCGCGCGGCGCACGCGCCCCGCAGCAGCCGAGCCGCCCGACCTCCCTACCCCCTCTCTCTCTCCGCCGGACCGCCGCGCGGCGCACGCGCCCCGCAGCAGCCGAGCCGCCCGACCTCCCTACCCCCTCTCTCTCTCCGCCGGACCGCCGCGCGGCGCACGCGCCCCGCAGCAGCCGAGCCGCCCGACCTCCCTACCCCCTCTCGCTCTCCGCCGGACCGCCGCGCGGCGCACGCGCCCCGCAGCAGCCGAGCCGCCCGACCTCCCTACCCCCTCTCTCTCTCCGCCGGACCGCCGCGCGGCGCACGCGCCCCGCAGCAGCCGAGCCGCCCGACCTCCCTACCCCCTCTCTCTCTCCGCCGGACCGCCGCGCGGCGCACGCGCCCCGCAGCAGCCGAGCCGCCCGACCTCCCTACCCCCCCCTCCTCCCCCTCCTGCTCCGGCTGCTCTCCAACCAACACGGTGCCCTCTTCCCCCGCCTTCACCGTGCTCCTCCGCCACCAGCCTCGACAGCCTTGCCGCCCTCACCTTTCCTCCTCCAGAACAACTACTGGGGGAGTGGAGATAATACAGAGCAGCTCCCGGAGCCACGAGGGAGATCAAAGGGACAGCGTACCCCATCCTGGAACGGCTGACTATCTGGGAGAACCAGCTCCGGTGAGATCACCAAGAGGCACGGGCTTTCCTGGGTGGGACAGCAAGCGACCGGAGTCCCTCCCTTCCACCTTCCCAGGCCAGCTGGTAGAATTGGACAGGCGGTCCCCTTAGGCCGCGGCGGCTGGTGCCCCCACCACACGAGACCCCCCGGAACAACTGAGATAGTTGGGTCGGAAATCCCCAGACTGCGGAGAACAGTGACCGGGGGATCCCTTCCAAACACGTGACTCCCCCGTCGGCTGGGAGCAGTGCACTCTCCCGGGCTGCGACAGCTGGCGCCCTCCCGCCACGCTTGGTGCCCCGGGCAGACTAGCCAATTTGGCCGGACGCTCTCCTGTGCTGCGACAGCCGGCGACCCGCCCCGCGTTTGGAACCCCGGGCCGGCTGGCATTCTTCCAAGACGCTTCGGTTGCCGAACCTCCCCTACGGCGAGAGTTTTCCAGAGTTGAGGGACCCACAGCAACTTTCGCTGGTGGAACCCACAGACAGGCGTGTGCCACGTGCGCCACCTACTGGGCAGGATAGGAAGAACAGAACCCAGAGACTGTGCAGAAAAATCTTTCAACCCGTGGGGTTGAACACCCGGGGAAATCTGACTAAATGCCCAGACGCCAGCAGAAGATAACGGACCACGCTCAGAAAATTGAACATATGGCCCAGTCAAACGAAGAAACCAATAGTTCAAATGAGATACAGGAGCTGAAACAACTAATGCTGAATATACGAACAGAAATGGAAAACCTCTTCAAAAACGAAATCGATAAATTGAGGGAGGACATGAAGAAGACATGGGCTGAACATAAAGAAGAAATAGAAAAACTGAAAAAACAAATCACAGAACTTATGGAAGTGAAAGATAAAGTAGAAAAGATGGAAAAAACAATGGATACCTACAATGACAGATTTAAAGAAACAGAAGATAGAATTAGTGATTTGGAGGATGAAACATCTGAACTCCAAAAAGAAACAGAAACTATCCGGAAAAGAATGGAAAAATTTGAACAAGGTATCAGGGAACTCAAGGACAATGTGAACCGTACAAATATACGTGTAGTGGGTATCCCAGAAGGAGAAGAGAAGGGAAAAGGAGGAGAAAAACTAATGGAAGAAATTATCACTGAAAATTTCCCAACTCTTATGAAAGACCTAAAATTACAGATCCAAGAAGTGCAGCGCACCCCAAAGAGATTAGACACAAATAGGCGTTCCCCAAGACACTTACTAGTTAGAATGTCAGAGGTCAAAGAGAAAGAGAGGATCTTGAAGGCAGCGAGAGAAAAACAATCCGTCACATACAAGGGAAACCCAATAAGACTATGTGTAGATTTCTCAGCAGAAACCATGGAAGCTAGAAGACAGTGGGATGATATATTTAAGTTACTAAAAGAGAAAAACTGCCAGCCAAGACTCCTATATCCAGCAAAATTGTCCTTCAAAAATGAGGGAGAAATTAAAACATTCTCAGACAAAAAGTCACTAAGAGAATTTGTGACCAAGAGACCAGCTCTGCAAGAAATACTAAAGGAAGCACTAGAGTCAGATACAAAAAGACAGAAGAGAGAGACATGGAGAAAAGTGTAGAAAGAAGGAAAGTCAGATATGATATATATAATACAAAAGGCAAAATGGTAGAGGAAAATATTATCCAAACAGTAATAACTCTAAATGTCAATGGACTGAATTCCCCAATTAAAAGACATAGACTGGCAGAATGGATTAAAAAACAGGATCCTTCTATATGCTGTCTACAGGAAACACATCTTAGACCCAAAGATAAATATAGGTTGAAAGTGAAAGGTTGGGAAAAGATATTTCATGCAAACAACAACCAGAAAAGAGCAGGAGTGGCTATACTAATATCCAACAAATTAGACTTCAAATGTAAAACAGTTAAAAGAGACAAAGAAGGACACTATATACTATTAAAAGGAACAATTAAGCAAGAAGACATAACAATCATAAATATTTACGCACCGAACCAGAATGCCCCAAAATACGTGAGGAATACACTGCAAACACTGAAGAGGGAAATAGACACATATACCATAATAGTTGGAGACTTCAATTCACCACTCTCATCAATGGACAGAACATCTACACAGAGGATCAATAAAGAAATAGAGAACCTGAATATTACTATAAATGAACTTGACTTAACAGACATTTATAGGACATTACATCCCACAACAGCAGGATACACCTTTTTTTCAAGTGCTCATGGATCATTCTCAAAGATAGACCATATGCTGGGTCACAAAGCAAGTCTTAACAAATTTAAAAATATTGAAATCATACACAACACTTTCTCGGATCATAAAGGAATGAAGTTGGAAATCAATAATAGGCGGAGGGCCAGAAAATTCATAAATACATGGAGGCTCAACAACACACTCTTAAACAACAAGTGGGTCAAAGAAGAAATTGCAAGAGAAATTAGTAAATACCTAGAGGCAAATGAAAATGAAGATACAACATATCAAAACTTATGGGACGCAGCAAAGGCAGTGCTAAGAGGGAAATTTATTGCCCTAAATGCCTTTATCAGAAAAGAAGAAAAGGCAAAAATGCAGGAATTAACTGTCCACTTGGAAGAACTGGAGAAAGAACAGCAAACTAATCCCAAAGCAAGCAAAAGGAAAGAAATAACAAAGGTTAGAGCAGAAATAAATGAAATTGAAAACATGAAAACAATAGAGAAAATCAATAAGACCAGAAGTTGGTTCTATGAGAAAATCAACAAGATTGATGGGCCCTTAGCAAGATTGACAAAAAGAAGAAGAGAGAGGATGCAAATAAATAAGATTAGAAATGAAAGAGGAGACATAACTACTGACCTCACAGAAATAAAGGAGGTAATAACAGGATACTATGAACAACTTTACGCTAATAAATACAACAATTTAGAAGAAATGGACAGGTTCCTGGAAAGACATGAACAACCAACTTTGACTCAAGAAGAAATAGACGACCTCAACAAACCAATCACAAGTAAAGAGATTGAATTAGTTATTCAAAAGCTCCCTAAAAAGAAAAGCCCAGGACCAGACGGCTTCACATGTGAATTCTATCAAACATTCCAGAAAGAATTAGTACCTACTCTCCTCAAACTCTTCAACATAATCGAAGTGGAGGGAAAACTACCTAATTCATTCTATGAAGCCAACATCACCCTCATACCAAAACCAGGCAAAGATATTACAAAAAAAGAAAACTACAGACCAATCTCTCTAATGAATACAGATGCAAAAATCCTCAATAAAATTCTAGCAAATCGTATCCAACAACACATTAAAAGAATTATACATCATGACCAAGTAGGATTCATCCCAGGTATGCAAGGATGGTTCAACATAAGAAAATCAATTAATCTAATACACCATATCAACAAATCAAAGCAGAAAAATCACATGATCATCTCAATTGATGCAGAGAAGGCATTTGACAAGATTCAACATCCTTTCCTGCTGAAAACACTTCAAAAGATAGGAATACAAGGGAACTTCCTTAAAATGATAGAGGGAATATATGAAAAACCCACAGCTAATATCATCCTCAATGGGGAAAAATTGAAAACTTTCCCCCTAAGATCAGGAACAAGACAAGGATGTCCACTATCACCACTATTATTCAACATTGTGTTGGAAGTTCTAGCCAGAGCAATTAGGCAAGAAAAAGAAATACAAGGCATCAAAATAGGAAAGGAAGAAGTAAAACTATCACTGTTTGCAGACGATATGATACTATATGTAGAAAACCCAGAAAAATCCACAACAAAATTAATAGAGCTAATAAATGAGTACAGCAAAGTAGCAGGCTACAAGATCAACATTCAAAAATCTGTAGCTTTTCTATACACTAGTAATGAACAAGCTGAGGCGGAAATCAAGAAACGAATCCCATTTACAATCGCAACTAAAAGAATAAAATACCTAGGAATAAATTTAACCAAAGAGACAAAAAACCTATATAAAGAAAACTACAAAAAACTGTTAAAAGAAATCACAGAAGACCTAAATAGATGGAAGGGCATACCGTGTTCATGGATTGGAAGACTAAATATAGTTAAGATGTCAATCCTACCTAAATTGATTTACAGATTCAATGCAATACCAATCAAAATCCCAACAACTTATTTTTCAGAAATAGAAAAACCAATAAGCAAATTTATCTGGAAGGGCAGGGTGCCCCGAATTGCTAAAAACATCTTGAGGAAAAAAAACGAAGCTGGAGGTCTCGCGCTGCCTGACTTTAAGGCATACTATGAAGCCACAGTGGTCAAAACAGCATGGTATTGGCATAAAGATAGATATATCGACCAATGGAATCGAATAGAGTGCTCAGATATAGACCCTCTCATCTATGGACATTTGATCTTTGATAAGGCAGTCAAGCCAACTCACCTGGGACAGAGCAGTCTCTTCAATAAATGGTGCCTAGAGAACTGGATATCCATATGCAAAAGAATGAAAAAAGACCCATCTCTCACACCCTATACAAAAGTTAACTCAAAATGGATCAAAGATCTAAACATTAGGTCTAAGACCATAAAACAGATAGAGGAAAATGTTGGGAGATATCTTATGGATCTTACAACTGGAGGTGGTTTTATGGACCTTAAACCTAAAGCAAGAACACTGAAGAAGGAAAAAAATAAATGGGAGCTCCTCAAAATTAAACACTTTTGTGCATCAGAGAACTTCATCAAGAAAGTAGAAAGACAGCCTACACAATGGGAGACAATATTTGGAAACGACATATCAGATAAAGGTCTAGTATCCAGAATTTATAAAGAGATTATTCAACTCAACAACAAAAAGACAGCCAACCCAATTACAAAATGGGAAAAAGACTTAAACAGACACCTACCAGAAGAAGAATTACGGATGGCCAAGAGGCACATGAAGAGATGCTCAATGTCCCTGGCCATTAGAGAAATGCAAATCAAAACCACAATGAGATATCATCTCACACCCACCAGAATGGCCATTATCAACAAAACAGAAAATGACAAGTGCTGGAGAGGATGCGGAGAAAGAGGCACACTTATTCACTGTTGGTGGGAATGTCAAAGGGTGCAACCACTGTGGAAGGCAGTTTGGCGGTTCCTCAAAAAGCTGAATATAGAATTGCCATACGACCCAGCAATACCACTGCTAGGTATCTACTCAAAGGACTTAAGGGCAAAGACACAAACGGACATTTGCACACCAATGTTTATAGCAGCGTTATTTACAATTGCAAAGAGATGGAAACAGCCAAAATCTCCATCAACAGAAGAGTGGCTAAACAAACTGTGGTATATACATACGATGGAATATTATGCAGCTTTAAGACAAGATAAACTTGTGAACCATGTAATAACATGGATGGACCTAGAGAATATTATGCTGAGTGAATCCAGCCAAAAACTGAAGGACAAATACTGTATGGTCCCACTGTTGTGAATGGACATTCGAGAATAAACTTGAAATATGTCATTGGTAACAGAGTTCAGCAGGAGTTAGAAACAGGGTAAGACAATGGGTAATTGAAGCTGAAGGGATACAGATTGTGCAACAGGACTAGATACAAAAACTCAAAAATGGACAGCACAATAATACCTAATTGTAAAGTAATCATGTTAAAATACTGAATGAAGCTGCATCTGAGCTATAGGGTTTTTTTTTTGTTTTTGTTTGCTTGTTGATTTGTTTGTTGTTGTTGTTTTTTACTATTACTACTACTTTTATTTCTTTTCTTTATATTAACATTTTATATCTTTTTCTGTTGTGTTGCTAGTTCCTCTAAACTGATGCAAATGTACTAAGAAACAATGATCATGCATCTATGTGATGATGTTAAGAATTACTGAGTTCATATGTAGAATGGTATGATTTCTAAATGTTGTGTTAATTTCTTTTTTTTCTTTCCGTTAATAAAAAAAAAAAAAAAAAAAAAAGAAAATCCTACCAGAGGCTGGCACTAACTCCATCAGGAAAATATCTGTTCATAAAATTGGCAATAGGAGAATATGTATTTTTAAAGTAGATGTCCCTGAAACCTCCTTGTAAGGTTTTGAAAGAACATTAGGAGAGAATATTGGGAAAGTGTCCAGAATGGAAGGATCTCCAGGGATCCACATCATTATTCTAAAACAAAATATCACTTCTGGTATTTTGTTCTTAGCCTCTTTTCAATTACTGGCCCAGGATGAAGAGGCAGTGTTAACATAATGCCTTGTACTTAACGCCTCATGAATGGAGTTCTATTGCTGATCACACAAGCAGTTCACCTATAAGTCCTAATAACCCAAGCTTCAAAGACTCATCCCACTGAAAAGGATTTTTTGTTTTCAATTCAAATGATATGAATATTCAGTGAATTGTAGACACCCCCTTTTGCTTCTGGTTTTCATCTCAAAAAGCAGGAGACAGCGTCATGTATTACAGATTTAAAAACTCATTTGTGCCAGAAGAATCTCTTTTAAAAGTTGCCCTTTATTAACTGCAGTTTTAGCATTGGTTCTTTAAGGAACCTAAATGACTTTTAAATGTTCTCCTTCAGTACAACTTAATTGGTGGAGGAGTTTATTGTCTGGGATACCACTGGGAGAACCCCAGATCTTGTGTTTGTAGAAAACAGGCCAAGGTGAAATATTTTATAAGGGGCAAAATTCAACATTTTCTATTAGGGAAAACTTAAAGAAAAGGCCAAAAATTGAAAATACAAATGATTACTGAGTCAGGGTCATAGAATTTGTAATAATTGCTATTGGTTATCAGAAGCATGGAAACCAAGTTTCTTAATTCTCCTTTTCCACGAAGAGGAAGGGACTATAGTTTTGCATAGTCACTGGCTACACATCCACTTTGTCCATATGAATTAGTATCAGGCATCTGGGATAGCGTGTGCACTGGCAAAAATGTCTAGGCTGAACATCTGTTTTAGCTGAATGAAGACATTCCTTATAAACAAAATTTAACCATGGTCATAAGAATTTTCTTATCAATTTTTTATCTTTCTATGGGCACAGACAGGATGATTTTAAAGAGATGGATGAGAGAGATCCAGATGTTCTCTCCCCAGAATAGAGACTTATAAAAATATGTCTTTAGGATGTTTAGATTATTAGCAAATCACAGTGGAACTAAAGGTCTCTCAATTCATCACAAGGACCAGTATGGTACTGAGAATTTCTAAGTGCTGTGAGAAAGAAAGTCATGCAATGAAAATAAAGGTTTACAGAGTAAAAAGGGAACTACTATTTTGGGGGCAGCTCCTCTGTGTTAGGCACTCTGCAAATAACTTTGAATTCTTTATCCACATACTAGCACTGTGGGAAAGTTACTGCATGTCTCTTTCACTGATGACAGTGGAGTTCCCAGGTCATGACTGGTCCATGGTTGAGCTCATATCCAAGAGCACGTCAATGTGATTATAGGAGCCACATTCTTCCATTGTGTTGTGATGGCTCTGTCTCGGTGTAGACATCACAGCCTCATTGGGGAAATGTGGTATCAACACATGAAATGTTGACTCGTAATACAAAACCAAAGATATGAGAATGCAGTGTGTGATTAAATGGCAAGCAAAGAGTTAGGAATTGTGAGTTTGTTGTGAACTTGAGTAACCTAGAAAGGCCTTGCTTTTCTGTAGGACTTAGGTCTAGATGAATTCCAGGCAGGCAGAAAGGTAGGAATCTTGTAGGTGATAAGGGCAAGATGTGATCATTGCATTGTTAATAGGTCACTTTGACTATGAAATGTTTATGAAGGAAGCCTGAGGGTAGACTTCAGAAGACCTCGAATTTCAGGTTTCTTAACCTTCCTTCATCTGGTAAATCAATTTACTGGGGTCAGTTGATGACCTACTGCCTACTTCCCATGGAGGTTCTAGCACTAATTGTCAGAGTTGTGAAGTTCTCTGTGAAACTTCACTTTTTATTTTTTAAAATCTTCATGATAATTAAAAGCCATTATGAGCATGCTATGGAAAACCATCCCTATGCCTGAACACTGTCTTATGATGTCCCCACCAAGTGTAGGCTAAACAATGCTACAGCAGGCTGAATGCATTAAAGTCTTTCAGTTATTTGAATAAAGAAAGTTGTGAAAACTGAGTCTGCCCATAGCCTAACCAGTTACTGATTCTAAAACATTTGGAATAAAAGTTCATTTGTATGGAGTCTAGAAGTAGACTAGAGGTTACTGGGAGCTCGAGAGAGGGGAAAGGGTACAGAGTTTAGGTGTTGAAAAAGTTTTAATCATGGATTGTGGCCTAGTGATACAACATTGTAAATATAATTATTGCCACTGAATTGCACACTTATAGTGGTGAAGATGACAAATTTTTACATATTTATGTATGGTATAAGTGTTACCATATTAATTACCACAATGAAAACTTTTTCAAAAGTAAAAAAATAATGATTTGATGAAGATTTCAATCACAACACGATGTTAAGTTTCTCTTTAAGTGAACAAAGTATGTTTGCAGCATTATTGATCGATGCCTCAATAAAACTGGCATGCAAGGATGTGCTTAAGCAGACTTTTGGTTCTGATTATCTTAAAACAGAAAATAAAAAATTGCAGAGAGAAATGTGATTCTATGCAGCATGATGGGGAGAATGGCTACTCCTTGCATTAGGATTATTGAAGTTGAAATACAGAAACAGATTAAATATAGAAACAAACCTGGGACTACATCCTTCCTCTATTAAACCAAATATCAGTGATTTTGTTCCAGCAAAATAACATCAACTGTCATGTTAAATTAATGTTGTGAATTTAAATGTTATTGGTTTTGTCATTGTGTTTGAATATAATTTTAAAATTTGTTCTGGATTTATAGTTTTATCAAAGCTGTCAGTATAAGGAGCTTATAACTAGTTTTATGTTTATACTTGTTGAAATTAAATGATAATAAATTTTTAAAAATTACATTGAGGGTCCATAAGACTAAAAATATCTTTTCCTTTACAAGGAAACTACACAAGCATTACGAAATCCTTCTTTAAGTGATTGGGAGTCACTGAAAGGCTTTGACCCACAAGGGGTAACTTCATGAAAATGGTACTTCCACACCATTGATGGAAGAAGAATTAAAGTAGAGTGGAGTAGCTCCTGGAATATAGCAGGCATACCACACTATTTGCTGAGTAGATGAGTTATATGAAAGGAAACTAAGTTAGAAATCTGCTGCAGAAACTCTAAAGTAAAGGAAAAAAACAAAAAACAAAAAAAACATAGGGCCCTGGAATTAGAAAACAGAGAATTAGAAGAACTTCGTGATTCTTTGCATTTGGAAAGTATATTAGTTCCAAGTCTCCCAAAGCAGATGCTCAGGGCAAGGATGTAGTAGGGAAATAACCCCGGAGAAACCAGCAAAGGAGGAGAGAAGCAGAGAGGAAGGAGTAGAAGTCAAGCAAGGTACTGATTTCAGGCAAATCCTTCAGATAGTACCTGAAGGCTGATCCTAGAAGGGAACTCCAGAGGGTAAGTTTATTTCCAAGTTTATCCCGGTTTGAACTAAGGGAGCTGGGCTTTCAGACTCTTACACCAGCATGTCATTGGCTAAGAGCTGCCACGTGAGTTGTAAACTTCCAGCACTTACAGCATTCTGAGGGCAGAAAGCATCTTGCCACGAGAGTAGCAAGTGCCAGCCCAGAAGCAAACACACCCAGAAGCTGGAGGGGAGTGCATGGAGATGATCAAAGTGATTCACAGGAATCTGGGTGGTGGTGCTTACCTGGCTTCTACCAAGAATAAGGAGTCAAGTGTCACTTGAGTGTTCTCACCTGTGGCGTGGCAAATGCAGTCTCATTACGAAGGAAAAAAGGAATTTGGGAGGGAACTGGGAGGTACATAATGAGTTTGTATTCACAGCCTTTGGATTTTTAGGATGTATCACCAAAGTTACTTGTTGCTCTGCTCCCAAGCTGCCCTCATTTCCCAGCTGGATCACAGTCATAGCTCCCTAGCTAGTCTTCAGCTTTCATTTTCTCGTGTTCCTTCTCTTGTCTGTACACCATGGCTGGAATGATGCTTTTAAACCTTAGATGATATTCTCTTACTTCCTTGCTTGAAATCCTTTTGTGATTTCCATTTCCACCTTAAAGGTCCTGTGTCTTCTGGTTCTGGCTTCTTCCCAGCCTCTTACCCAATCTTTGGGTCTTCCACTCTCTTCTAGACAAATGGCTTTATTTCTATTCTCAAAACAGGCCACGTTCATTCCTGTGTCAGGCCTTTGCACATGCTCTTCCCTCTGCCTACTCTGCTTTTCCTCTCAGGCCCTCAGATGCTTGCCTTCTTTGCATCGTTCACCTGAAATAGCCCCTCCTCAGAGAGGCTTTTGCAGTGGTTATTAGTTCAGCTCACAAAAAAATTTCTCTTTCCATCTGGGCATAGGTTAGGATGGAACATTCTGGTCCCTTTTGAATGGGAGGGGCTAGCTGTCTAGTTCCAGCCAGTAAGATGTGAGCAGAAGTAACATGTACTCATTTGGGCTTGGAGTGTTTAATTGCTGGTATAAGACCCTCTGGAGCTTTTTTAAAGTTCTGTCTCAGGATAAACCTCAATGTCCAAGACTAGAGCAATTTGTATCCACCGGGGCCCCTGTATCAGCTAGAGTTTGATAAGGGAATTAGAAACACTGTGGGCCACAGGAAATAAGCTTTAGGGACAGGAGCGCACACAGTCATGGAAGGTGAAGTCACTGCAGGTGCAGGAAGAAAAGCTGGATGTGAAGCGGAGAAGAGAAAAGACATACTGGAAGCTATGTTGGCAGCCTGGAACCCACATCTGTCTCTGACCTCTCCTGCCTCAAGGATGTGAACATCTGCAGAAGGAGCTGGAACCCTTCACCACGGAGCTATCTGTGGCTCAGGACTCAAAGGTGCAAGAAGGAAGAGATCCAATGGATGCTTCACTTCTGCCTCCCAGAGTATTTTTCTGTGCCCGACTGTAATCTGCAATCATACAGGGCAAGGAACACTGGGAAAGGAGGTGCGGGAAAGTCAATTTGTGGAGCATAAAACTACCACAGCCCCCAAGGGACTACAATGGGCAGAGTTTCCCTGAGAACCTATGTTGGACATGTAGGATGCAGCCTCTGCCTTTGTTTTTTTTCCATGTGCAGGCACTGGAAATTGAACCCCAGTCTCGGGTGCCCACCCAAAGCCTCTGATTTTAAGGGGTATTTGTTACTGCAGAATAACTTGGCCTATCACACCTTCTCTGATCATTCTATGTTAAGAAGCATATTATCACCCCAAATTGGTCTGCATTATGCATTATGCCAGCCAGGTTTTTCCTTTCACTGCACTTATTTAATTATTTGCCTTAAAATTCTTTTTCCTGCCTCTTTTTAGTAAGCTTCGTGAGGTCAGGGATTTATTTTTCTTATTTGCCGCTGTACTCCCAGTCCCTAAAACAGTGCCTAGTTTCTAATAGGTGTTCAATAAGTATTTTTTGAATGAATGACTACATCTATGGTGCTCTCGACATATTCCATATATATTGGCATGTTCTGCTTTTCGCTCCATCTCCCTCATTAGATTACAAAGACTCTCTAAATGCTGGCACATTTGCATGTCTCCAGGGCCTGCCATAGTTCTTGCCATGTTGAAGGTACTCATATTTGTTGAACTTAACTTGAGGAAAGACATTAGGGCTGGAGCTATAGATTCATGAATTATGCAAATGGAAGTGACAAACCCACAGGGATGGATGTGACTCTCGTCTTGCAGACATGGTCAGAAGGTTTAGGGCATGTTTTAAAAAGTGCTTTAGCGTCTGACTAGACACCTGCCTTTGTCACATTTGGGTGGCTGTGACTATTTTTTTTTTTTCAGGGAATACATCTTGCCACTTGATATGGAAAGCTGTATCAGGGCTGTGCTATGGTATGCTCACAGTGCTTTTTTATATAAATACATAATTGATGATAAAACTAAATAAGCTAATTACTTGTAGGTAATTCACATGGTACTAAATACAGCCGTACCAAGATACAAAAATAATTTCTAAGTCCAAAAGGCAGGTATGTTATCACTTGCCATGCATGTTTCCAGGGTTCTTATAGAATTTCTGATGTTTTGGCTTTTCCTTTTGCAGCTCTTTCTAAGCTGAGAAGTACTAAATAAGCTAGTAATTAAATGCCCCAAGGTTTCTGATTCATTATAAATTAGGAGCCACTTGCCAGTTCCTATTTGCTGTACACTTAAAAAATAAATCTGCTCTGTTTCTTCCCTGTTTCTCAAAGCAGTCTGCTTCTCTTCAACCCCTTTGTCTCCCATCATAGTCTTCTAAAGATCTCCTCACTTGTTTTTCTGGAGCAACCCTATATCTTTAGTTCTCTCTAAAAGCATACTCTGTCATCATGTCTACCTGTAATGGACAATTGTTATACTGCAAACCAGCATCCATTTTCCTCCCTTTTAATCGTAACTATCTATTTGATTTTTCTCTGGGGAACCCCTTTCAGTCCTCAGGTGTCTAACTCCGAAGGATGGACGTGGGACTCAAGTCCGATGTATCAGAGCATTCCATTTGTCTGGCCACAGTGTAAGCATGAGCACCCGGCCCCAATCACAGTCAATGAAATACCCTCTTAGATATTCACTGAGACTTCTGGGAAAGACTACTGTTTTTTTTCCATCATGCACTTGTGAGGGCCTAATCTCTGGAGCTGCTGCAGTCCTCTTGTAGCCGTGAAGTGAGAACTTGTTTGAGAATGGAGCCTGACATCAGACGGCAGAGCCAGAGATGGAGAGAGATATCGGCACCTGCCACCATTGTTGAGCCTTGCCGGAAGTTACTGCTGTTTCTAGACTTTTCAGTAATACAAGCCAGTAACCCATTTTATAGAAGGCAGTTTGAGTTGAGTTTCTATTACTCACAGCTAAAGAAGTCCTAACTGATTCACTGCTCAAGTGGTCAGTTTTTGACTATAAAGCCGACACAAGCATGACACGATAATCTCATCACAGGGATGAGAATGGGTGTGAGGAAATGGAAATGGGAGGAAGTCAAAACCTGGAGATGAAAGAAGAGAGAGGAATGAGATAAAAACTAAAGGATGTATTAGGACCCGTGAGGACAGCTATTTTCATATTTGGCTTCACATTGGAATGCCCCAGCTGCCGAGATAGTGATTTAATTGGTCTGGGGTGCAGATTGGGTGTGAGGATTTTAAAAATTTCCCCTGATGATTATAATGTGAAGGCAAGGTTGAGAAGCACTTTCTTTTGGGGGGGGGGGGGATGGAGGGGTACTAGGGCTTGTTTGAAGGCAAAAATAAGAATAAGCCAGGGAAAGGGAACTGCTGAAGAAACTGTGTAACTTTCAGCAGTACTAAAAAAATATTGCAGACAGGTATAATTTAACACCAGATTAGTCACTGGTAGGAAATGCAATGCATATGCTTTGTGTTTTCTGATGTTTACATCTGTGAAATTTGATACAAATTCTGTTATTGAACCCAGTCTTTCTTTCTTTCTTTCCTTCCTTTCTCTCTCTTCCCTCTCTTCCTCTCCCCCTCCCTCCCTCCCTCCCTCCCTTCCTTCCTTCATTCCTTCCTCCCTTCCTTTCTGTCTTTCTGTCTTTATTTTCTTACTTATCTGTCCATACACTGGACAAAGGGAGTGTCATCACAAGGTTTTCACAATCACATGATCACACTGTAAAAGCTATATCATTATACGATCATCTTCAAGAATCAAGGCTATTGGATTACAGTTCAACTGTTTCAGGCATTTCCCTCTAGTTACTCCAATACACCAAAAACTAAAAAGAGATCATCTATATAATACATAAGAAATACCTCCAGAATGACCTCTCGACTCTATTTGCAATCTCTCAGCCACTGACACTTCTTCCTCCTTTTGGTCAAGAAGCTTTCTCAGTCAGACAATGCCAGGACCAGGCTCATCCTTGGGAGTCAGGTCTCACATTGCCAGGAGATTTGCACCCCTGGGAGTCCCACTGAATCCAGTCTTAAAAGCAACCAATGTCCTGTTGAAAATGGTTTGACCATTTTGTCATTTTGCATATTTTTTTTTCTTTATGTGATGAACAAACTTAAGCTGTGGGTTTTAAAAGTAAAATGAGTACAAATCATGATAATTAGATTGAAAATTTGTTAAATTTAATTTATTTTGTATTATTAAACCAAACCAACATACAAACATGAACATTCTTTTTTTTTTTTTTTCACATGGGCAGGCACTGGGAATTGAACCTGGGTCCTCTGGCATGGCAGGCGAGCATTCTTGCCTGCTGAGCCACTGTGGCCCACACAACATGAACATTCTTAACATACAAACATTCTGTGTATGGTGCACAGTCAGTGGCTCACAATATCATCACATAGTAGTATATTCATCTCCATGATCATTTTTTGGAACATAGATTGAAAATTTAATAATAAACTTAAAAATGTTTTCTTTGCTATATTTTAAACATTTAGCAATGGCTTTCTTCTCTTAACACTAATTAGTCTTTTGAAAGTTAGTTTTTGAATGTTTTTGAGTTTATAAGACAATATCATATATGCTTATCTAAAACAAGTGATTGGTTTTTGTGACTAAACCATAATATTTCACTTCTCAAAAGCTCTTAGCAGAGAAAGAATTTGGTTAGAATTAAAGAAGCAATTATTTTTAAAGTAATAAAATCACAAGTAAATATATGCTCTGCAACATATAGAAAATTAAGATCAGTGAAAAGAGGAAAACGATAGTCTGTCTGCCTAATCTCAATTTCTTGAAAAAAATCATTTCATAATAATACTTTTATCCTATCTTTTCTGATTAATAGTAAATTAGGACTTTATTTCTAGGTTGTTTCCTTTTCTATAATGATTTTGCTCTTTTAAAAATCCTTTAAGTCTTTTTTATGGTAGAAAATTTGGGATTGTTAAAAAAGGACAAAGATTAAAATGAAAATTACCTGTCATTCCATTATTCAAAGAAAAATGATCACTGTTGAAATGTGAAATAAAAGAGTATGTTCTTCTTAGTATACAATGTGTATATATTGTTTCAAATACTGCATCTATAATTTAGTAACATATTGTGAGTTTTTTTAGGTTGAAAAAATTGTGGTTTATCAATTTTTAAAATAGACTGCCTAATATAGATGGGCCATAATTTTCATTACCCAATCTTTATCGCTAAACATTTGGTTCTTTACAATATCTTGTTATTTTCCTTAGTGATGTAAAGGGATATGTTTGTAGCTAAGTCATTGTGCCCACCTAGTACTATTTTCTTGGTAAACATTCTGAAGGTGGAATTATTGAATCAAAGAATTCAAAACAGAAATTCTTGATGCACACCTTTGGATTAGGCAACAACACTGAAGGTCATCAAAAGAAAATAACATATTCATATCCTTTCAATTCAAGTGTATTCTCTCAGGCTGATCAGTTTCATGTCCTTGATTCCCATGTCCATCTTACAAACCCACAATTAAAGGTGAATTTCTTCTGGCTCCTAGTCTGATCAAATTACTTTTTGTTTCATCAGTTATACCATGTGTATGTTTATACTTCTGTTGCTACTTTGTTCCTTTCCTGAGAGATGGCCTCTTTACCCTTCTCCATTCTTTTCATCTTTCACATATTAACTGTGCTGTGAAGCCCACACCAGAGTTAACCACCACCTCCTTTGTCTTCCCATAGCCCTTGCATTTCATTGTCAGCAGAGCTCTTGGCGTTCCACAGTACACCTTTATTCACGTCCATCGCTTCTGGAGAGAGGGGACCGTGTCCTGTTCTTGTATCCTTTGTGCCCGTTAGTGACCAGGACTCTGCTTTCAACTGTGATATCCAAAGTTCAAGTACAACAAATGATAAGAAATACATTTTACATCGTGACCTACTACATATGTTCATAACACACACACATGCACACACACAGGTGAAATAAAAGTTTCATATAACAAAAATTACTATGATAGAATGCTATGCACTCTGATATTTTCTATTCTGCTCTATTCTATTTGTTATAAAAAATGTTCTGATCACAGCCACTAAATCGATTTACCTACTAATGAGTCGTGAGTCTCAGTTTGCAAAACTCTACTTAGCATAAGCTCAAGATCTGAATTGCAAAACACTGGCTTATTTTGAAGCAAATAGACCTCATGCAATTTCATCCATAAATACTTCAGCATGTTTTTCTAAAACATTAGAAACAAATATAATATTCTCACCTAAAATATATGATAATTTCTTGATATCATCAAGTATCAGTCATTGTCCAGATTTCCTCAATTGTCTCTTTATTTTAAAATGGTCTCTGATTAGTATTTCTGTGAAGACCCTTTTAATCCATTTGTCACTTTTCTCTTCCTCTTTCCCTTTCATTGTAGCATTTTGGTCCTTTTGCAATGTGAGTTTTCTGCATTATTTGAGAATATCCAATTCTGCCAGAGAAGACAAGAAAAAAAAAAAAAAGGATGGATGAAATTTATAAGAAATTTTAAGCATAAATGATAAGCAGCTACTGCCTTAGAAGGTAATGGTGACACTCATAAAACATTAAAAATAAATAATAAATAAGAATCTTATGAGACATAGGCAAGATGTAGAGAGCTGGTTGCTAACCTGTAAGAATGATGACGAAAGAATGAATGGGATGTTTGATAGAACAAATAAGAGTGTAACTTACAGATAGAAAGGGATGGAAAGGCAAGTCTTAATGTTTGACCATGTTCCCTTGGGGCTAAACGCTATGTCATCTTTAAGCCAACCCCCATTGGAGACTCATGGAATGGTTCCATTCTGTCCCCAGAGATGCTCAATCCAAGAAATGCAGATAAAACCCATAGCTATTCAGCAAGTTAATTGGCCAGGCATATTTTCCCTGTTTGGAAGAGCAAGTATGTGGCACTGGCCCCAGAGAACCTTCTGTCTGCAGGCCACTTTGCTCAAACCTCAACTCTGTAACCAGATTGGGTGGGGTGGAGGAGGCTGATGCAGGAGAGAGAGATACAGTGCATGAACATTTCCAACATTCAAGTGGTATGGCTCCTTCACCCACTTATACTCTATCCCACATGTGCTAGCCTTTCCACTTGCTTCCTGATATGTGTTTTAAAATTGATATATTAAGCTGTGGTTCAAGCATCTTAATTTGGTCTGTGAACCCTTCTGTTCTGTGATGCTGGGTTAGACTGCTTGGCACTGTTCTTGGAGTTTACCACTGCATCATGGTAACATCCCACACATCTTTGATGCAATCTGATTTTGAGGTGTTGCTTATAACTCCTTTTTAACCCTTTTGTTGCTGACCTAATTTCCACTCCTACCTAACCTCTACTTCCCTTCTAATAATTTTGTTCGGATAGCTGTACCTTTTCCACACAGTTGTTTCAAGGAAGGCCACTCCCACCCAAGTTCTTTAGTGGACTTAATTGGTGCGAGGTATTTATTTCCATTCAACTCATCCCTTGCCAGTGATTGGCTCAGGAATGATCACTTGATAGAATTCTAGCCAATGAGTTGTGGAGTCTGCTAGGGTAGGGGGTTTTCAGGGAAAGGGTTCTGGTCCTAGGAGGAGACACTCCACAGAAAGAGGAAATCTCCCTTCTTCCTCTACATATTGGAAGAGGAAGTGACACGTGGAATTGCTACAGCCCTGTTAATAGCCCTGTGGGGATGCAAAGAAGAGAGAGGGCAGATATTACCTTCTGACTCAACTCACCCCACCACCCATATTATCTGTTATCTTTCTGTTAAAGTTTCTGCAATTTTGAAACTAGCTTCAGTTTTTTTTTCCTTTCTTTCTGTTTTTTGGGGTGCATGGTTCAGGAATCGAACCCAGGTCTCTCACACATGGAAGGCGAGCGTTCTACCACTGTACCACCTGTGTACCCTAGCTTCAGTTTTTATTTCTTGAAAATTGAAATAATCTTTAACTGAGACACCTACTAAAAGTTATGGTTTAAATGTCTTAAATTGGCCATTTTTAAACATGTGATTGTAGACTATGAGCATTGGAATTAGTTGGAGAACTTCTTAAGAACACATTCTGAGGCCACACTGCAAACATACTAGATCAGAATTTTAGCAGGGACACTTGCATTTTGATCACACCATGGCATCACAAATAATAGTGTAAACTTGAGATTTTTAGAAAAAATATACAATACTTATAAATAAAAAAGGTGCGTGAGTCCATGTCCTTTCAGTGTAGGTGTGGAATAGACTCAGCAAAGATTGATTGAATTATCTAGTAGAATGTTTCTGAGTTTAGTTTGCTAATTGATTAGAACCCAGATTCTTTGAAGTTACATGTTCACTTGTAGATTTCTGTCTAGGGGAAGAATAGTCTCAAATGGCTATAGTTTAATGACCTTTTAGGACATTGCCCAGTTTTGAATCTTTTAGCAAATTCATTCCAGCTTTCCTTTGACTGAATTACTATGGAAATCTGCATTCCTTGAATTCTCCTCTGAATCACCCTTGCCATAGTATTGGTTCCCTCATTATTTAATGAGTTGAATAAGATTTTGGCAGGCTTCCACTTTATATTAGTTTCGAAAAGTATAGTCTTTTATACTTTTTTATTATAGTGTTCTATACTTTTACTTTTTCTATACTTTTTATAGTTTTCCATACTTAATCCTTCTATACCACAAGTGTCTTAGCCTCTTTATTTTTCCCCTCCACAGAGATGTTGCCCCATTCTTTCCTCATTGCTGCTGACATTGCTTATCTTGATACTGCAGGAATAAAGGTAAGGAAGGGACTTAATTTTCTCCTTTAGTCTAGTGGCTATTTGTAAGCACGATTGAGGCTATTGCTCTTAACCTTTGGCCACCTTCCTTGGTGATTGTAAGTGGGGTGTCAAATGCTGAGCTAATTTCCCGTTTTACCAACCAACTGGCAGTTTACAGTTAGGACACACAGGAGTGACCAATATTTGTAATTAGCAACCATTTAAAATATAATCCTCATCAGTTTACATAATAAATTGGAGCAAGTTTCTTTGGAGGGACAGTGAGTATAGTGGAGAGCCCTTAAAGACTGGCACAGCTGTTTTATCATTGTGTGACCTTAGACCAGTTAATTGAAGTCAGTTTTCTAACATGTGGAAAGGGGATAACAGCCTCTACCTCCCAAATGTAGATCTTCAATTACATTGAACTGAGCAGCTCAGAACCCACCTTAGACTGAGAGCTCTGGGGTTGAGTTCAGGTTTTGCCACATAGAGGTTTGCAATTTCAAATGAGTTGCCTAACTTTTTTAAGCATAATTTTTCTCCTCTGAAACCAAAAAAAAACAAACAAACTCGACCTCATAGAATTACAGTGAATATTGAAGGAATCTTCCTCATTACCGTCTTGTATGCTTTTTGCAGATTTAGCATATCTAGGTACCACTTTTATTATTTGCTTAATATTTTCATTTAATTAGTTTAATTAAACAAATACTTACTGATCATACCTAGACCCTGTTGAGATACTGGGGATATAGCAGTGAGCAAAGCACACAAAATTCCCTGCCCTCAGAGAGCTCAGATCTCAAATTTAATTTAAAGAGACACTTAATATCACCTCTGTCAATTGAACACCAATCTCACTTGCCATCAATAGATGATGCCTTTAAAAACGAAAATGGTAAAAACAAAGCAATGTTGACTTCCCACATTCTAGCAGATATGTTTGCCATTTCTTTGTTTAAAGAAGAGATTAGCAAGGGTGAGAGAGTTGTTTGCCACATGCAAGTAGCACTAAGGCTTTCTCTTTGATGTAATTGGTAAAATCCAAAAAGGACGAGGAAAAGGACAACTTTTCTCCCTGTGAGATTCAATGTCGTTTAATTCAATTGTCCAGGATGACCTAAAATCTCTTCATTTATTGCCAGGCATCCAGATTCATGCTGTGAGGTTGCCAATCAGATGTGCATAAAGCACTTAGCGCAGTCCCTGGCTCAGAGAAAATGCTAGGGGAAGGTCGTTTTTGGCCTTGGCAATATCCATCATAAAATAGAGCACTTTCCTCTATGCATATGTATTGGTGGGAAAGGTCTGGGCACCTGCCACCAAGTTATTAATTACTCGTAGACTTTATGTATGTTTCCATGAGGCTGCTATTTTTTATTCTATCTTAGAATATGCCTCCAGAGCTCGGAGGGCTCCTGGGCGTCTTTGTATCATTTGGCTCCTAGTACTAAAAGCCACATCCTGTTATGTTTGGTTGCTAGGTGGAGAAATGTTATCATGGGCTTCAGCAATAATTTATCCACAGAGCTCAAGGAGCTGTCATGTTCTCCTGACAGTGAGCTGCAGCACTTTATCAGCGTGCCTGTAAATCAGCCGTGTGTGGGTGCGGATGCCAGCACTGTTTGATCTCTCTCAGACACTGTAATAATCTGCTTTTGTCTGATTGATTCCTTCACATCACCAAGCACATTGCAACAGGGAGCGGAGTGCCCTCTCTTTATCTCTGCTGGTCATCTGCTGGAGGCCAACAGGGCAGAAAATGCTCTCCAGGCTGAGATGTAAGAGTTCGTGGAATTAGGGCCTTTCCATCATTTCCTCGAGCTGGTTTCGTTCAATAAATCAATGATAGCAGAATTGAATGCACCATAAATACCTCAAACCATATCTCTTACAAGAATGTAAGAGTAATTCATAGAAACAGGAAAGGTAACTTTGTGGGGAAGAATTACGACCCCTACAAGCCAGAGACATTCAGGTCTTTTTACTGCCCATGTTCAAATCTCACCCCTTGAACTCTGGGGGAAGGAATACACTGCAGGCTGGAAGAAACACACTGCCAGAAAGTGCGGGGGTAAAGCAGAGTAGAACGGGTTTCCACTGGGACCGATCCCTGCTTTTCAATCTAAAATCAAGTTTTTCTCAATTTCCCTTGGTCCCTGTTGCCTACACTTGAACTTTGCATGTCAAAGGATGCATCTCACTGTCACGGTGGAGCGGACTCGGCTCTGTCGTTTGATGGTGGGTGAGTGACCCTCTGCCACTCCCGAGCCAGGCTGCCCTTGTGTGAGGTTTGCTGACCTTTCTGCTGCTTAAAATGTCTCCTGCCCAGGCAAGCCGCGTCCCCATTTGCCAGGCTCCTAATTGCTGACAGGTAGTTTGGGGCACATTTTGGTGCCCCCAGCCTACAAGAGTCAGGCTGAGATCCACCAGCTGGTTACTGCCTTGAGCATGGCAGCGGCTTGCTGTGCTGGGACTCAGGGGCGGTCACAGATGTCCATGTCTGCCCTGGTTGAAAGCAGAGGTCAAGCTGTGTTGTCGAAGTGATTGACTAAATCCCACTGGAGAGGAGGATTTTGTGGTAGCATCCCCCTTTAGTATGGCAACAAGACAAAATTATAAAAAGAAGCCTTTCAACCCAGGAAACGAATGTAGTTCTGGGGGGAGGGGGATGAAAAAGGGAAACTGGTACAAACTGGTACAAAGACATGCAGTGTGTTATTTTCATGATAGTAGACAATCCTATAAATGATGCCTATTTATTCCGCTTCTAGTGTGTGCCTGATATACATTATAAGAAGCAGTATAACTCAGTGGTTAGAGCAAAGGAGTAAGCAAAGAGCCAGTGGAGCAACTACCTGTTCTATCAATAAAGTTTTCTTGGAACACACACACACCTGTTCCTTTGCATATTGTCTTTGACTGCTTTCTGCTGGGACAGAAGAGCGGAGTGGTTGTGACAGAGACCACAAAGTAAAAAAATATTTACTGAGTTATGCGGAAGATGGCGGCTTAGTAAGACGCGCAGGTCTTAGTTCCTCCTCCAGAACAGCAACTAAAGAAACAGAAACAATACGAAACAGCTCCTGGAGCCACGACAGAGACCAAAAAGACAGCGTACCCCATTCTGGAACGGCTGAACGGGCAGGGAGAATCCGCTGTGGTGAGATACCCAAGGGGCGCGCTCTTTCCCAGGCTGGGGCAGCTGGCGATTGGGTCCCCTCCACACACGTGGCTCCCCGGTCTGACTGGGAACGTTGGATAGCGGGGCCCTCCCGCCGCGCTTGGCGTCTCCAGCCGGCTGGGCAGTTTGGACTGGTACTCCCCCAGGCCGCGGTGGCCGGCGACCCCCCCCTCCGCGCGGTTTCCCGGGCTGACTGCGAGATTCGGATTGGCAGGTTAAAGGAGCCACAGCATCTTTTACTGGTGGGACCCGCAGACAGACGAGTGCCACGAGCGCCACCTACTGGGCAGGAAAAGAAAAACAGAGCCCAGAGATTCACAGAAAAACCTTTTAACCAGCCAGGTCCCACACCCAGGGAAATCTGATCAAATGCCCAGACACCAGCAGAAAATAATGGATCATGCTCGGAAAATTGAAGATATGGCCCAGTCAAAGGAACAAACCAATAGTTCAAATGAGATACAGGAGCTGAGACAACTAATGCTGAATATACGAACAGAAATGGAAAACCTCTTCAAAAACCAAATCAATAAATTGAGGGAGGACATGAAGAAGACATGGGCTGAATAAAAAGAAGAAATAGAAAATCTGAAAAAACAAATCACAGAACTTATGGGAGTGAAGGACAAAGTAGAAAAGATGGAAAAAACAATGGATACCTACAATGGTAGATTTAAAGAGACAGAAGCTACAATTAGTGAACTGGAGGATGGAACATCTGAATCCCAAAAAGAAACAGAAACTATAGGGAAAAGAATGGAAAAACTTGAGCAGGGGATCAGGGAACTGAATGACAATATGAAGCGCACAAATATACGTGTTGTGGGTGTCCCAGAAGGAGAAGAGAAGGGAAAAGGAGGAGAAAAACTAATGGAAGAAATTATCACTGAAAATTTCCCAACTCTTATGAAAGACCTAAATTTACAGATCCAAGAAGTGCAGCGCACCCCAAAGAGAATAGACCCAAATAGACGTTCTCCAAGACACTTACTAGTTAGAATGTCAGAGGTCAAAGAGAAAGAGAGGATCTTGAAAGCAGCAAGAGAAAAACAATCTGTCACATACACGGGAAACCCAATAAGACTATGTGTAGATTTCTCAGCAGAAACCATGGAAGCTAGAAGACAGTGGGATGATATATTTAAATTACTAAAAGAGAAAAACTGCCAACCAAGACTCCTATATCCAGCAAAATTGTCCTTCAAAAATGAAGGAGAAATTAAAACATTTATAGACAAAAAGTCACTGAGAGAATTTGTGACCAAGAGACCAGCTCTGCAAGAAATACTAAAGGGAGCACTAGAGTCAGATACGAAAAGACAGAAGAGAGAGGTATGGAGTAAAGTGTAGAAAGAAGGAAAATCAGATATGATATATATAATACAAAAGCCAAAATGGTAGAGGAAAATATTATCCAAACAGTAATAATACTAAAAGTTAATGGACTGAATTTCCCAATCAAAAGACATAGAATGGCAGAATGGATTACGACCCAGCAATACCACTGCTAGGTATCTACTCAAGGGACTTAAGGGCAAAGACACAGACGGACATTTGCACACCAGTGTTTATAGCAGCATTATCTACAATTGCAAAGAGATGGAAACAGCCAAAATGTCCATCAACAGACGAGTGGCTAAACAAACTGTGGCGTATACCTACGATGGAATATTATGCAGCTTTAAGACAGACTAAACTTATGAAGCATGTAATAATATGGATGGACCTAGAGAACATTATGCTGAGTGAGTCTAGCCAAAAACTAAAGGACAAATACTGTATGGTCCCACTGATGTGAACCGACATTCGAGAATCAACTTGGAATATATCATTGGTAACAGAGACCAGCAGGAGTTAGAAACAGGGTAAGATAATGGGTAATTGAAGCTGAAGGGATACAGACTGTGCAACAGGACTAGATACAAAAACTCAAAAATGGACAGCACAATAATACCTAATTGTAATGTAACTATGTTAAAACACTGAATGAAACTGCACCTGAACTATAGTTTTGTTTGTTTGTTTGTTTGTATCTTTTGTTTTTGTTTTTGTTTTTATATATATATATATTTTTATTATTATTATTTTAATTTTCTTCTCTATATTGACATTCTATATCTTTTTCTGCTGTTTTGCTAGTTCTTTTCCTAAATCGATGCAAATGTACTAGGAAATGATGATCATGCATCTATGTGATGATACTAAGAATTACTGAGTGCATATGTAGAATGGAATGATATCTAAATGTTGTGTTAATTTCTTTTCTTTTTTTTTAATTAATAATAAAAAAAAATATTTACTCTCTGACTCTTTACAGAAAATGCTTGCCTGCCCCTTCGTTAGAGGTGTGGCTCAGGCACCAGACTCCTGTTCAAATCCTTGTTTGTTTATTTTTTCCACTTTGGTTAAGTTACATAAGCTCTCAGACCCTTGGTTTCTTCATCTGTAAAATGGGGACAATAATAATTACCTTATGGGTTGATGGGAAGATTATATTAGATAATGTCTGGAAAGTACTTCATGTATAGTAGTAGTAAGTTGCTCCTCAGGAAATGAGAGGCAGCACCAATGCTCTTATTTTCTGAAATCCTTACAGCATCCTTATAAAGTAGGTGATATTGTCATTTTTATGATTGAGGAAAGTAAAATCCAGAGAGTTTCAGAAATAGGCTTGTCTGGAAGTGGTCAGGCTGGGATTGGAATTCCTAATTGCCCCCAACCATGCTCTTTCTGTGATAGCAATAGTTTTCACACCCTTTCTAATTCATCTGCCTCTCTTTTATGAAATAAAATATGTCAAATTTCAATACTAAAACAGATTACGTAATAGGGAATTTTATTTATTTAGTACTTCATATGTATATTTTCTAGAAAATTAATCAGTAGGAAAAAGGAAGCAATGTTTTAATTCATAATTTTGTAACAGGAGGTTACAGAGTCCAGTCTTACAGTAATCTCATCAACCAAGTTATTTTGTCATTTGTATTTTGGCTGCAAAGCAGAGGAAAATTCTGAGGCTTGCAGATAAGTACTTACAAATAATAGTGACTTTTTTTCTTTTATACGATCCCCCTGTAACATAATAACCTCTTCAATTAAACTGATTTGGAGGCTGGAAAGAGGATCAGTGGCCAATTTTTGTTTTAAAGGTTAATTGCTAATAGTAAATCTGCATATGTTTCTTACCTATAAAAGTAAAGTTAAGCTACTTTTTGTGTGTTTTTGAAACATATGAAAATGTCTGCACGGATTCTTACCAAATTTGGACAATGTGCTTGAAATGGTATGATTCAAAATACAACACCCCGGCCCCCCACCAAAAAAAAAAAATTCAGGTGGAATCTGAATAAGGTCTGTACTGAGTTACTAGTATTGCACTAATACCAATTTCCTGGTTATGTAAAAAGCATTATATTGGAAGAAGCTGAGTGCAGGGCACACAGGAATTCTTTGTGCTAGTTTTGCAACTTCCTGTGGGTCTTATTTTAAAATGAGAAGTTATAATAAAAAGTACATGTAGGCCTTAGGGCATGTCTGGAAATTCACTTTGGGGGGAAATTCACTTTGGGGGAGCACCTCATTGAGTTAAGGAGTCATTGTCTAGGGCAGCTTCTGGGTCAGCTGGCATTGAGGGTTGTTTTAGTTTGCTAGGGTGCTGAGAACAGATACCATGAAATGGATTGGCTTAACAATGAGCATTTATTAGCTCACAGTTTCAAGGTCGAGAAAAATGTCCGAATCAAGGTAACCTCAAGGGTATGCTTTCTTCCTGAAGACTGCCTGCTGGTGATCCTTGACTCTGCCACATGGCAAGACACACGGTGGTGTCTGCTGATCTCTCTATTTTGGGTTTGTTGCTTTTGGTTCTCCATTCCGTGACTTTCTCTCTTCGTCTGAATTTCATTCGTTTATAAAAGACTCCAGTAAGAAGATTAAGACCCACCCTGTACCATACCTTTTCAAAAAGTCCTACTTACCATAGGTTTACAACACAGGAATGGATTAGCTTTAAGAACATGCTTGTCTGAGGCACCTACGATTCTAAACCACCACAAGTTTCAACAATCGATTCATAAATTTGGTCATGGGGAGACATCTGCCACATGTAGTACGATTTTGCAAGTGGAACGAAAAACAGTGCTTTTAAATGCGAGCTCCAAACTGAAAATTGTATAGACGGATGGTCTGATAAGCACTTTAGCTAGAATGTAACCATGTAATAACATTTCTGAGGACTTGTTACTTGTTCCCCTGCACCCACCCTGAACAGGTGCACCTGACCTTCACCTGGGATTTAATTACTGTTCTGCATCTGCTGGAATGGTGTGCTTACTTGTCTGAATTTATGGGAGTGGACTTGTGCAACCCAGAACTTTTGAAAAAGACCAGGGCAGAACTACAAGCTTCCCAAACAATGACACATTTACAAGCACTTCAAGTATGTTCCCTGGGTTTGTTAAGAGATTTATTCCAAGGTCTGCACAAAATCCAGTTAATCTGGCTGCTTGAGTCAGGGTGATGGCGGCCTCCATGGGGTCATAGGGTGATCTATACCATGAGAGTGCAGGCTTGCTCTTTACAGTTTTAAGAGGACTTAGGCATAGTTTAAACAAATTGAAGGCTAAACCTTGTACATGAGACCCTTAACTATTGGAGACCAGATTTTGAAATTAACTCTTCTATATTCTACCACAGGGCTTGGCAAACTTTTTTTTGTGAAGGGCCAGAGAGTATTATTTTAGTTGCATCTATTGAACCCTGCTGGTGATGCACAAGAGCAGCCATAGACAATCTGTAAACAAATGGGCATAGCTGTGTTCCAATAAAACTTTAGTTACAAAAAGAGGTGGCAGGCCATGGGCCCATGGTTTGCCAATCCTGCTCTACCATCTCTATCTTAATAAAGCTCACATTTAGACCCTATTCCCAGTGCATTATAGATGCTAATTTTTTAACCTTAACAAGGATCCTAGGTGGTAGGTGTATGGATATCATCCTCCCTTTTTTACAGGTGAGGAAGACAAGTTGAGGGACAGGGAATTAAGGAATTTTTCCAAGGTCACATGCCCAATAAGTGGAAGAAACCAGACTTGAGCCCTGTCTGTCTGGCTCCAAACCTAGTACCTTTAGCCAATACTTTAAAAAATCCTGTCTCTGTTAGTCTTAGTGCAAATAATGCTATACATTATAAGAAAGCCATTCTAGCCTTTTAATTTCTTTCATGTACCTGTAAAGATTCCTTTATAGAAAATATTATCTTTAATTTCTCTGAGTGTCCCTAGGTGGATCAATAATCAAAGAAGGGAATACTCTATCTTTATGTATGCTAATTGTCTGGGGTCACTTCTTTTCGATGAAGGGGTATTTGAGCCACAAGTCCTTGCCATTTGAAGTCTGATCTACTAACCATAGAATGGCTTCATGGGTGTGCAACCTGTCCTGTGCTCAGAATGGGGCTCCATGCTTAGGGTTTAATGCTCTGTGGTTGCCATCTTGAAATTCTTAATTTATCTTTAAATTTGTGCTTTGTAAGTGGAGCTGGATGTGACATTACCGTGCCAGGGCATTGGAGCCTCAGCACACACTCCATCCTGCCTTCTGCTGCCTCTGTCTCCCTGGATGGGTTCTCAGCCACCTGCTTCCTCTATTACCTGTGACCCCTGCTGCCTACAACCCCTGGAGCCCCACCTGTGGGGGCACTCACCTCAATACTGTCCTGTGCCTGAGGGAGCACAGCATTAAAAAGAAAAAAAAATCCCCCTATGAAGACAGAGAAAGAGACTGCAAAAGAAAAGAAAAAGTTTTTTTTTTTCTTCTGCTTTTTGAACAAGGGGCACCTCACTTTCATTTTGCACTGGGCCCTACAAATTGTGTAGCTTGTCGGGGATGGCTATCCACAGTAGCATCCCCAGGTGCCTAGCAGAAATGCAGAATCGTAGGCCCCACCCCAGATCCGCCGAGTCAGAATCTGTGTTGAGCAGATCCCAGGTCACCCACGCCATGTTCAATTTTGAGAAGCAGTGCCCTATTCAAGGCCTCCAAATGCCTGCTTAGCAGAAAGCTCAGAGAGCATCGGGTGATTCTGAGGCTGAGCCCGTTCTGGGAGCCCATAGCTGCACACAGGTGTTTCCCAGCCTCCCTGATGAGCAGAACCACCTGGGGCAAGTTTTAAAAGCACAAGCTCCCAGGCTTCCTCCTGCTTTCTGAGTCAGGCTCTTAAGGAGGACCTGGGAGAACAGATTTTTAACAAGCACTCCAGATGACCCTTCTTCTCAGCTAAGTTTGGAAAACCCAACTTGTAGTGTATGAATTATACCCTAGGCTCTAAAAGCATCCCCAATCCCCTAACGTGTATCTTATCTGTCACTCACCTGCAGGCCCTGGCTTAACCTTGCTTGTAATTTATAAACAGTTTAACTAGAGGTGTTTCATCTCAAGCATCTGTGTATTTCCAGGTAGAAGTTAAAAGCCATTCCGATGGGCTACAATGAAAACGAGAACACGTTTTGGGGGGAGTTTTGATACCCGATTCTGGTATTCATAAAGATAACAAGAGAAACATGACCCCCCGGCTCCTGAGGGTTATGTCTTTGGGCAACCATGGTGGAGGCTGGTAGAGAAGAGCGGGGCTTCCATCCATTGCTACTTCTTCTGTGCACAAAGCTTGTTCCCTGAGACTTTGGGTCACTGCATGTGGTGTCCAGGAAAGTCACAAAGTATTGGGTGATGTCAGGGATGAGCCAGGAAAAGGCAGAACCTCTGCCTTGCACAGAACCATGTCCCGTGTGTTTGGATCTGGGCCACTGGACGTTCTGTCTGTCTCTGTACTCCAAGGTGGACGTGAAGGGTTGGGAGGAAGCAGGGTCCTGACGTGAAGCTGGCCTGTTTTGTGGGAGATGGAGGGACTGGTCACCACCCCAAATCAGACCAAAGTAGCTAGAACTTTTCCGTCCCGTTCATAGACTGTTAAGGAGCCACAGTCAAAACACATAAGTGGTGACGGTGGCACAACATTGCGAATATAATAAACAGTGCTAAATTATATATTTGAATGTGGTTAAAAGTGGAGATTTTAGGATGTGCATATTTTACTAGAATAAAACTTAAAAAACAAACATAGGACTATACAGCACAGTGAACCCTAATGTAAACCATGGACTGCGGTTAATAATATAATTCTAACAATATTCTTTCATCAATTGTAATGAATGTACCACATTAATGCAAGGTGTTAATGAGTGTGTGTTTGTGCAGGGGAGATATGGAAATTTTGTATTTTCTGCTTGATTTTTCTGTAAACCTACAACTTCTCTAATAAAAAATACAAACAAAAAAATATGAAGAGAGAAGTATTGAACAAGGTTTGGAAACTACTCCAAAGCCTCCAGGGACCAGATACCTCAAGGGAGGGAGGCCAGAGGGAGGTGGGACGATTGGTAGACCTTGTCTCCTTTCAGGGGGATAGCCATGTGGGGGTGTGGGTTCAGATTCTGATTTTGAGAAACCTGAATTTTCATGGCAAATGGCTTTATTTTTAAATGGTGGCCATGAATTTTGAATTTAAGGAAAGTTAAAAACCTTATCCAGGTCAAACAAAACTCATTTGTGGGCCAGAAATGGCCTGTAGGAACAGCATTTACTCTTTCCAGTTAGATAACAAGGGGAACTGCCTAAGCAGCCTAACTTATTGGGGTTGTTATCAGTGAAGGCAAACTGTGATAGATGTGAGGGCTCTGTGCCAAAATCCTTTGTTAGTAAGAAATTAGGGTTTAAGAATGCTTGTCTTGTTGGGTTTGCTCTGGTTCTCTCTCTCACACACACATATTTACTGGTGTATGTATGTACATATATGCATCTATATATTTATGTGCATGTTTATGGTGGTATATTTTTATGTACATGTGCATGCATATATGTACATAAATGTAAATGTGTTATACACTAGTAATACACCATTATGGTTTTCCTGTGTATTTAAATCTGTTCTGATCTGTCAATTTAGAGCTAGTGAAAACGTGTGTATACAAACATAGAGTAGTTAATGTTTACCTGTATAAAAGAGAACATATATTATATATAATGTTGCATTACATAATACTTCATTATCTTACAGCATATATTTTGACATGTTAAGTCCTTAAAAGCATCAGACGCTGACCAAAAGACTGTCCTTCTGATATTTTAAGTATGCGATCGATGTCCTTAGGGTGGTCCTCGGGCTGGCCGCATTGCATCACCTGGGAACTTGTTAGAAATGCGGAGGCTCAGGCCCCAGCCCAGACCTTTTGAATCTGATCAGCATTTTACAAACTCTGTAGGAGAGTTATGTGCACATTAAAGTTTGAGACACACTTGTTTATATAAGCTAAACCTATGTTTTTTTAAAAAAGCATTAAAATCTTTTTTATCTTGAGGCCTTTTCCCATGTGCTCCTTTACTGGAACCCCCTTCCCCGTTGATCTTCGCATGGTGCTGGGTACTGAGGGTCCACACTCAATATGCCACCCCTGCCCACAAAGGATTTAACACCGAGTGGGTCTCAACGTAAAAAAGAGAGTGCTCTTTTTTAAAACTTAGGCAAGTTTTGTAGCCTCATGTATTATTTATCTATTGCTGCATTACAGATTACTCCAAAATTTAGCAGCTTAAGAGAACATGCATTTATTATCTCGTGGTTTGTAAGGGTTAGGGATCTGAGCATGGCCAATCTGGTTCTCTCTTCCCTGTGTCTCATGAGTCAGGGTGCAGGTCTCATCTGAAGGCCTGGCTGGGCAGGATCTGCTTCCAAACTCACGCATGTGGGCACTTGTTGGCAGGATTCAGCCCCTCAAGGCTGTTGGATTGAGGCCTCGTTTCCTCACTGACAGTGGACTGGAGGCTGCCCTGGAGCCTCTTCCCAGGGCAGCTAAACACCAGGGCAGCTGGCTCCAGGAGAATGAGCAAGGGAGTGAGCCTGTGAGCAAGCTGGGAACTACCATCTTTTATAGTCTAATCGCAGAAGTGCCCTCCCATCAGTGTTGCTGTACTGTGCTGGTGAGAAGCAGTTACTCCAGGTTGCATGAGGCTATTAATTCCAAGAGGCATGGGACTTTGGGACCATCTTAGAGGCTACCTCAAAGCTCTCTGGGTCTCAGTTTCCTTATTCATAAAATGGGAGAAATAAGGACGGGACACAGTGACTCAGCAGGCAGAATTCTCACCTGCCATGTCGGAGACCCAGTTTTGATTCCCAGTGCCTGCCTGTACCGAAAAAAAAGGAGAAATAAAAGAAACCACACCACAGGGATCAAATTAACTGCATGGATTAAATGATATAATTTTTCATAAAATCTTTCAACTGGTGCCTGGCACAGAGTAAGTGCTCACAAATGTTAGTTGTGATGCTATTGTTAGTTACAGTCTTTTTAGCACCCTGTCCCCTATTGTTGCTTATGACAATAATTATATTAATAAAGAACTCAATAAATAGAGGTATGTGTTAGGGACTATACATACTATTTCTAATCCAAATGACGACAGTAAGAGGAGAGTGCTAATTTATTAATTTTCTTCTTTCTTCAAATGAAGAAACCACTGTTCAGAAAAAAAATATCCAAACAAATTCTCAGAATATTTTCCAAGTTCATACTGTTTGTAAATGGCTGTTAGAATTCAAATCCATGGTTTTGGTCTCCAGATTCAGGGCTTTTTCTAGGACTATGGGCCTTCAAATGATAGTTGGACCTTTTCTTCCAACTAGGATTCCCTGATATAGGCATCCAGGTCATCGCAATAGCTCCAGCAGGTAGTGGCTGACCTGCTCAATTTTAGGGGACAAGACATTTTGTAGATTTCCTCCTTAAGAAATGTGTAAGTTCCTTCATTCTCGCATTTAGGGGGCACCCCTATGTCAGGCCCTGAGGATGCACAAGTAAAGAAGGCCTTGTCCTTGCCCTCCAAGAGCTGTCCATCTTACAGCCGTGCTCTCCACTACCATCATGCCGGGTGTGGCTGAGACAATTGGTTGTGCCTCAGCACCCGTTGTTCCCTGGACCCTTTACTAACCCTAACTGGGAACATGGCTGGCCAGCTAAAGATGACATTCCCCAACTTGCCTTGAGCTGGGTGCTGCACAATAGAATGTGGACAGAAGTGATAACCAGATCATTATCACTGATAAGGCCACTTCCTGCTAGATTTCCTTCACCTTCCTCTGACTGAGTGCAGACCTGAATGGTGGGAAATGAATCAGCCATCTGAGCCCATGAGATAGAAGTTTGTGTTGTGGCAGGCAAGCCATGAGGTAGAAGGAACCTGTTTTCCTGATACCATGGAGCTGCCATATCAGCCTGGATGTGAGCTTCTTATATCATTATTTTATTTTTGCCTTTGTTATAGCAACCAGACTGGAACTGTTGCTTTAGTTTCCCAGCTACTAAAATAAGTACCATGCAATGGGTTGGCTTAAACAGAGGGACTTTATTGGCTTATGGTTTTGAGGCTAGAAGAAACCCAAAATTGAGGTATCAGCAAGGTGATGCGTTCTCCCTGAAGACTGTTGTGTTCTGGGGCTGGCTCCCAGCAGTCTTTGGCACTTGGCTTTCCCCTCACGTGGTGCACATGGTGGTGTCTTCCCTTTCTTAACTTCTAGCTTCTGGCTGCTCTCTGTAGTGTCTTTCTCCATCTGACTTTCACTCTGCTTGTGAAGGACTCTGGTAATCTGGATTAAAGCCCAACCTGATTCAGCTGGGACACACCTTATGTGAAGGAACATCTAGAGACATCGTATTTACAACAGGTCTACATCCATCAGAGTTCGGACCTAGACCAAGAACATGTCCAAACAGGGATACACAATTCAGTCCACTGCGCCTACCAGATACAGTGAATGCTGTGCCTGGAAAAGTTGTATGCATGTATTTTGTTAGGGCATCCTAACAGAACCAAATTGTTTGATATACACATTGACTCATAGCAAGTTCACAAGAAATGACACAGTTAATTTTTTTTTTAACCATCACTAATAAGAATAAAATCAATGTGGGTCACAGAAAATTTCTGTTACACTTAAAGAGCTTTGGGATAAGTTCAGAAGATCCACAGGATTGTAAACTTCTTAATGACTAAAATAATGCTTTGCTTAAGTTTATGTCCTTAGTGCCTAGCTAAATGCTGGGAAAATATGGGTGAATCATGAAAGCTTGCTGAATGAAAGAATGAAATAAAAACAACCTACATTTAGGTCAAGCTTGCTGTGTGTTTTTGAGTAAGTTACTTAACTTCTCTGAACCTTAATTGTATCATCATTTTGGATCTCAAAGCATGTGGTTTCTAGATCTTTTCTAACTGTTATACTTGGTAATTCTTTGAGTTTTGAAGCAATTGCCTAAGTCTTGGAGATTTTTGTCTTTCTCTTGAATCTAATAGCTAGTAGATACGTGCAGGATTAAGGACACTATATCCGTGCTTAGCCTGCTTGAATCCCACTATCAGCTTCCTGCCTGTGTGACCTCCATGATCCATTTTCTCATTTGTAAAAGGAGAACAGTATGTAGACTGAACATCTGTCTTACCTGCCCCACATTTGCTGCGTCCTCTGGCTGTTTTCTCTAGGAACTGCCCTAACCATCTCTCCTCTCTAATCCGAGCAGCACCTTCTCCCTGACCAGGTGCTCATTGTTAGGTGTACCACCCAGGCCCGACCAAACAATTACCCCATTCCTCCCAGGCTCAGGGACTGGTGCAGGGGCATGTGCACAAACCCGATCCAAGCTGGTGGAATGCAAGGTTGGACATTTTATTTCAATGTTGCCAAGAAGAGAAATGTTATTTTTCTGCTGAACCTAAAGTAAATGGATAACCCTGGGGAGCCCTGAGTGGATCCAGCTTGGCTGAGAGAGAAGCCATTATTAGGAAAACAGAGTGGATTGATGGAAGCTTTTGTTGGAGACTCCACAGGCCTTGCCTGAAGCTACGTGTACTCGAGAACTTGCAGCTATATGAGCCCATACTTTCCTTCTCCTGAAAAGTCATTTTTGAAGCATTTCCTCAAGAAAATTTCTTTTAGTAAGCCAATCCCTTGAATCTTAAAAACATAATCTTCCTGCTATGGTAATAGTTCCTACTGTTTGAGGTTGTTGGGAAAATTAAATGAGATAAACCATGTGAGGCCGTTAGTGCAGTGCTGGACATACAGCAAGTGCCTAAGTAATATTGACTCTCCTTCCTATTGCTGGAAAGAAAGAATGTAGACTCATGCTATTTTCCAGGTACTGAACTTCATTTTACAAGGGTTCATGGTGATCCTGGAAGACATAGATCTGTAGACCTATTTCCGTCAGGCCATCCATCGGGCACATCAGTGGGTGTATGTTGCCAGGAATTAAGGCATGGAGACATAGATGAACAAGATATGGCCCCTTTCCTGAGGCCACTACGGGGGAGGCATCGGGGAGCCATGGTTAACTGGCATCAATAACCCTAGCTCCAAATCCCCTCCCCATCACTTATTAGGCTGTGTGACGCTAGTCCAGGGACTTCACCTCTGTGCCTCAGTTTCCTTATCTGAAAATGAAAAGAAAGATAACTCCATCAAGTCAACGGTATCCCCAGTGTCTGGCTTTTCAGTAAGTATTCAATGAATGGAAGCTATCAGAACATATTATATTGTATCATATAATGTTTTGTATTACTTGTAAGCATTATGACAAATTTCTAGATTGCAAACTTGATTGTGGCAGGAATATTATCTTTCACTGATGTTGTTTTATTTCCAGATCCTGGCCCAGTGCTTGACACAGAGTAACACATGATTAAAATTTGTTGTATCAGGCTTTTTTCTTTATCAAATACTTTTTGACTCAGCAACTATAAATCATCTATACACGAGACTCCTTGAATCCAGCCTGGCTCTGCATTTAACTCATACTCTGTTAATTCATTTCTTCAACACATTGAAGAACTTACAAGCCAGTTAAGGGACCTGCCTTGGTGGGCTGAGTCTGGTAAAACGAACATAAGCTGATAAGCTAATGAATATATACTAGAATATCAGGTACTCTGGAGAAGCAAAGTAAGGTAACGGATAGAAAATGACAGTAGGTATTTCTTTAGATCAGGTCTTCAGAGAAGACATCTTTCAGGTCAGAAATGTGATGAAGTGAGGGGGTCAGATGGCTCTCTAGAGAGTGAGGAATGGGGAGTGAACAGCGAGTGCCAAGTCCCTGGGGCTGGAACATACTGAGTTTATTCCTGGAACTATGAGTGGCCAGTGTAGCCCAGCAGAGCAGAGTAAGTGAGGTTGGAGAGATGAGGTTACAGAATTAAGCAGGGACCACCTCATCCGGGGCCTACACAATTCTCCATAGTTTAGACATTTTAAAATCCTTTATTTGGTTGTCACGTCAGTGATCAAAACTCTTCTGTAACTCTCAATCTTCTTTGAATAAAATCTTTCACGGATTTGAAGCCTCAGTGTAGTCTCTACCAGAATCCATTTCTTTTTGCTTTAGCAATGTTGATCTTTCAGTTCTTAGAAAATGCCAAGGTCTGTGCTGCCTCAGGGGCTTTGCACATGCCATTCCTTTCTCTCCTACTTCACTTTCTCTCTTTGGTCAGCCAACATTTGTTCAGGTAATTTATTGAGGGGGGACTTCCCTGACCCCCATTCTGAGACCAGATGAGGCTCTGTTATGATATATTCTCAAGGACTTTGTGAAATTGAGTACTTGATTTAATTTAATCTGAGAGTTTGTAAACTTCTCAAAAACAGGCTTTCTGCCCTCAGCTCTCGTGAAAGTCCTAGCAAATAGCACTCAATAAACTTTCATTTATTGATGGGTATACAAATGGGTATTCTAAGGCAAGCCCCCCGCTTGTGTCCACCTTCACTTACGAGCAATCATTCCTCACTTGCGCACATATATACAGATAAGATACCATCACGTGTACTTCGACGCTACTGCCATAAGTGTTACCAACAAGTTAGGGGCTTAGAAATTCAGAGGTGGGTGAGATGGCTCCTGGGGAGGAGCACAAGTAGCATTAGAGAAAGACCCTGGAGTTGAGACACCTGGAGCTGGTTGCTAGGAATTAGCCAAATTGTATTGTGGGGCTAGGATGAGGCGCAATCTCCTGGGTTAACGGTGATGCTTATAAGTGAGAGTCTAAACAAGAGAAAAGAGACACATTTGTCAAAAAAAAAAAAAAAAAAAAAAAAGCAACCTCATCATATGGAGCAGAGAGACAGAAGCCATGGGCCAGTCAGAACAATTTTCTGAAGTTATCCCTGGTTGGATTCATCACAGTGTTTTCTAATCCCTTACAAAACCTCATTGCAGAACTGACCTTTTAGTTTACATTTGAGTGACACTGGCTGCAGCATTTCCCCTAATGAGAAGGTGAATGGAGAAAGGATGTCTTAAACCCTTTTCATTGTGTTTAATGAGAGATGAGTTTTTCTCTATACTTTCTTAAGGAAATGCTTCAAAAATGACTTTTAAATCAGAAAGGGGAAATTTATCACTTCATGTTCCCCACTGGCTCTCCATCCCGTGAGCTGGGGTGAGTGAGGAGAGGTGGTAACTTGACAAGGGAGAAGTTTCTGAGAGCATCCCAGAAATTATCCTTCCCCCACCACCAGGCCAGCATTGGCATTCTTTCCACGGGCCCTGATGGGTGCGTCACCATTACATCACTCCCTGGATATCATAATCTGTCCACATAGGGGAAATGGCAAAGTTCGGTTTAGAAGAAATGTGAAAGGCATGTGTACTAAATGGTCCAGGAAGCATAAGTATATATAGATGATCAAAAATCGTGGGCTATTGACCTTTGGGATATGTGGTCACTTTTCATTCAAAAGGAGATCATCATAAAAGTATCTGATGCTTAAAAATTCACTTTTTCATGTGAGATCATCTAAAGTTCTATTTTGACCAAAAACCTCACTCTTACCTGGATTTTGTTAAAGAATAAATGTTTTCTTGTTTTTTTTTTTTTTACTTTCTTTCCCTGGATCTGTTCTCTATTAACCTCATAAGCACTTCATAAATCTTGCATCTGGACAATATAATACTGTACAGTACTTTTTTTAAAATGCGATTTTATTGAGTTATATTCACAAACCATATAATCATCCAAAGTACACAGTCAATGGTTCACAGTGTCATCATATAGTTGTGAATTCATCATCACAGTAGATTTTTGAACATTTTCATTACTCCAAAAACAATAAGAGTAAAAATAAAAAGAAAAGAAAAAAGATTACACCAACTTCCCATATACCCTATCCCTCATTTATTTATTTGTGCCTTTATTTTCTTACTTATCTGTCCATACACTAGATAAAGGGGCTCCTAGTCACAAGGTTTTCACAATCACATGTTCACACAGTGAAAGCTAAATAGTTATACAATCATCTTCAAGAATCAAGACTACTGGGTTATATATAGTTCAATAGTTTCAGGCATTTCCTTAGAGGTACTTGACCTACCAAACACTGAAAAGGAATATCTTTACAATGCATAAGAAAAATCTCCAGAATGATCTTTTGACTCTTATTTGAAATCTCTCAGCCATTGAAACTTTATTTTGTCTCATTTCTCTCTTCCTCTTTTTGGTCAAGAAGGCTTTCTCGATCCCACAATGCCAGTTCAGGCTCATCCCCAGAGTCAAGTCCCACATTGCCAAGGAGAGTTATACCCCTGGGAGTCATGTCCCATGGAGTGGGGACAGCAGTGAGTTCACCTGCCGAGTGGCTTAGAGAGGGAGGCCACATCTGCGCAATAAAAGAGGTCCTCTGGAGGTGGCTCTTAGGAACAATCAAAAGAAGGCTCAGTCCTCCTTTGCAGGAATAAGTTTCACAAGGGCAAGTCCCAAGATCGAGGACTTGGCCTATTAAATTGGTTGTCTCCAATGTTTAGGAGAATATCAGGGATACCCCAGATGCAGAAGTTTAATATTTCCACCTTTCTTCCCCAGTACCTCAAGGGAACTTTGCAAATACTTTTTCATCTTCTGCCCAGATTACTCTGAGATGTATCAGGGCATCACACTAACCTGTACAAACCAACAAGATCTTACTCACTTATAATTATGGTGTTCGAATAAACTGACCATACAAGTTAAATTAGATAGTATGCTACAGTAAATACAAATTTTGTACCAAATAAATGTCTCTTCCTTTGATCTCACCCAGAAGTTGAAGTTTTAAAATACAGTCAATATTATCCTTTACCCTGTAGTCTAATTTACCTTAGTCCTTACCAGATCAGCTTCATTTCTATCTCTCACTGAAGTCTGATCTCCCTGTTTTGTTTTTTTTTTTTAACTGTTTTGCAGTGCAGAGTAATGCTGACTTTCATTGCTGCAGAACTCAAGCTCTGAGTCTCCGGTGTCACGTAGATATCCAAAGTTTCGGGGAATGACCAGGTTATACACAAAGAGCTGAGCATCTCAGAATTTAGAAATAATAGTTACAATTCTGGGATAGATGTGACTGCTGTTAAGAGCTTACAACTGAGGAACCCTTACAATAAGCCTTCCCCTGAATTCAATTCTCAGGGTTTGCACTTTATAATTAGTCCACATTAGTGAAGCATTTTATCTGTCTTTTCTTTTCTGGCTTATTTCACTCAACATTCTCTCCTCAAGATTCATTCACCTCGTTGCTATTGCAGCCGCTCAATATTCCATTGTAGAAATACACCATAGTTTGCCCTTCCATTCATCAGTCAGTGTATCCTTAGGCCACCTCCATCTATTGCAAATCATGAAGATTGCCACCATAAATACCAGTGTGGCAATGTCCGTTCGTGTCACTGCTTTCAGTTCTTCCAAGTATATACCTAATAACGGGGTTACAGGATCATATGACAACTGTATACTTAGCTTCCTGTGGAACCACCACACTGCCCTCTCTACCAATAGTGAATAGGTACATTTCTCTCTCCACATTTCCTCCAGCACTTGTATCTTTCTGTTTATTTTTAAACAGCTGTATTCACACACCATGCAGTACATCCTATGTAAACAATCAGTGGCTCCTGGTATAATCACATAGTTATGCAATCTGTATGATGACATTTCCAATTCTTTCATCAAGAAAGAAGAAGAAGAAAAAAATAAAGGATAAAAAGTAAAAATAAATAAAATTAAAAGGAGAAACACCACCAGTAAGAATCCTATATCACCCTCTTATCAACATTTAGCTTTGGTATAGTGCCTTTGCTACATTTAATGGAAGCATATTACAAAGTTTCTTTTAACTACAGACCCTAGTTTGCATTTTCCCCATATACCATCCCATTTTCAACACCTTGCACTTTTGACATTCATTTGTTCTCCTTTATGTAACAGCATTTTTCTATTTGTATATTTAATCACCATCATTCCCCACTCTACATTTCACTACGTTTGCAGTCCCAGGCTTTATCTCCTATCTTTCCTTCTAGTGTCATACATGCTCCTAGCCCTCCTTTTTCAACCATACCCCCACTCAGCTTTGCTCAGTGTACTTACGATATTGTGCTACTATCAGATAGTATTGTGTTACCCATTTCTAAATCATTGCGATCAATCCTGTTGAACATTCTGTATTCCTTCAGCATTCAATACCCAATCTTTACCCTCTTTCTATTTCTTGATAACCTGTGTTTTCAACTTTAACGCTCAAAGTAACTCATAAATGTTAGTTCATATTAGTGAGACCATAGACAATATTTATCCTTTTATTTCTGGCTAATTTCACTCAATACAATATCCTTAAGGTTCCTCCACGTTGTTGCATGTCACAGATGTCCCCAAACAGTTGTTCCAGACACCTCCTGGCTATTTACTGGCTGCTCTAGAGGACTAACTAAATTCCACACCTCACTGTGCTGCCATCTTGCCCTGTCTACTCTCTGTACAGTACTGTTTAACCAGAACATTTTCTTTTCCTGAGTGTTCTGTTACTGAATCTCGTGGCAGTGTTGCCAGTGGTAGAAAGACGCTGAGCCCTGACCAGGGCAGAGCCCGCCAGGATCCTTCCGGAGGTCCTGGGGTCTCCAAAGTGAGTTCTCTGTTGGGAAGCGTGACGATGGAGAATCACACTGACTGACCTCACATTCTGGCTTCTTGCTTTTCTAAATTTTCGAGTCCTGCTAGATAAAATGGGGCTTTTTTGAGATCCGCTTCTTCTTTCATCAAAACAGCAGTGTCTCTTATTTCTTTCCACTCCTCCCCACTTCCCCACATACCCAAACTCTCATTGATTGGTACCTAATCAATATCTATTTTACTTGGAAATCTGGAGGATGTGTTTATGTTATTTATAATCTATTCTGTCCTAGAAAACGTAGTAAACAAACACACATGCAATAAACAAAATAAAATAATGAAAATGAGTAGGTCAGGAAAAAATATAAATGAAAATACAAAATCAAGAGCATAATAAGAAAAGAATTGAAGGAGTATATCACAAAACTGAACTAAAATTAAGCATCAAATTTGGCTCTGAGCTTCCTGGGAGCCAAATAGAAAAGGGTGTGGGTGGTGCAATAGATTTCATAGTTCTCTTTACCAAAAATACTGCAAATTCTCAGAGAATGCAAAGCATTTCATAAGCCTGAATTCTGGAAGGCTTCTCATATAGGCAATCATGTAGAGGCATGGAGGGATAGGTGAGTCAAACAACAACCAAGGTAGTGATTTTCATTGTTCAGTTCCTTGAAACATAGTTCAGGAAAAGCTAAGGACATAAAATTAGAACAACTGAGTGAGGGGAATTCCATAAAGGTACCATGGCCCAGTACAAGGTATATAGGTAGAGGGAATAATTAGAAGAATCTGCTATGCAGCATAGAGTAATGAGTGTCATGTCACTTCTATAGAAATTGTCCCTTGTGGTTTCCAACAAGAGATATAATGAAAACCATCTGTCCAGATTGGAGAAAATGTGGATGGACTTGCTAAGCTCTCACCTGGGAACTCTGCACTCACATGTGATTCATAGGGACACATTTGACCTCTTGGGTAGATTAATGGCTTAGTTGACAAGGATGGCTTAATTTAAGAGTCATATTATGGTGGTTTCTCAGGCAGAGTATTGCATGTCTGGCTGTGATTGAGATTCTTTTGCTCTCAAGCAGGGCCCAGTGCTTTTAATGTGCCTTGGACAGAATGTTAAACACCTTGTCATGGCTCAGTCTTCTTAATCATTCCTAACGATGATAATAAAAATAATGACAATATTCAAGGCAGAGGCGAACAAAGACAAGACGATGACTTGTAGAATTGAGCAAGGTATCATGGAAAGAAAGCCCAGACTGGAAATATGCAGTCTATTTCTGGCTTTGACCCAGTAATGATATGTAACCCAGGAGATGATTTTATGACTTCTTAATTTGCAAATGAGGCTATTGAAGTATTCCCAAAGTGCCATCCCATGACCCAGCAGCAGAATCATCACTTGGGAATTAATAAAAAATACAAATTCTTGAGCCCTGTCCCGGACTTACTGAATCAGAAACTGAAATTTTAAAACAGAAATTTTAAATTGGAAAATTTAAAACAGCAGTCTGCTTTAAAAGCTCACTTTTTAACTCATTTAGATACACAGTTCAGTGGTACTAATTACTTTCATGATGTTATACTAATATCACCATTATGTATTACCATAACTTTTCCAACACCCTAAACAAATTCGGTACCAATTAAGCATTGCCTCCCTTTTCGTATCCTCATCCAGCCCCTGCTAACTTTATTCTAGTTTCTGACTGTATGAATTTACTTATTCTAATTATTTTCTATCAGTGAGATCATACTATGTTTGTCTTTTTGTTTCTGGCTTATTTCCCCCACTGTGATGTCTTGAGAGTTCGTCTATGTTGTCGCATGTGTCAGAACTTTGTTCTTTGTGATGGTTGAATAATATTCCATTATCTGTATATATCACATTTTCTTTAGCTATTCATCTGTTGATGGATACTATACTCCTAGTAGTCTCTTTTTTTAACAAGCCCTCCAGGTAAGTCTGATGCATGTGAAGTTTAAGAACTATTGGATTAGGTCTTTTTGCAGGTGTGCGGTAGATTGGTGTAAAAATGGTCCCAATTTTTCATTCCTTTTTGTATCCACGCCTCTGCAAACTTCCACTAAGAGGCAGAGTTTATTTCTTCATCTTTTGAATATTTGCTGCCCTTTCATCTAGCTTTGGCCACTAGTGGAAAATGTGATGGGGTGCCATTTCCAAGCCCAGGCTTCAAGCCTTTCAGTAAACACTCTACCTCCCCCCAGTTTCTTAAAACCTTGCCACAACCATGAGAACAAGTCTGGGCTAGTTTGCTAGAGGATGGAGGAGAGCTCCACGTGGAGGAGAGCTGAGTCATCCCAGCAGAGGCAATCCTTGACCAACACGCTAATGTGGTCAGCTAAGATCAGCTGGGCTTGGCCAGTCCAGAAGGCATGGTAAACCAACCAAGAGACTTGTGAGCCAAAATAAATGGATATTGTTTCAAGCCATTGGCTTGTGGTGGTTTCTTTTTTATTTTTTTTCTTTGTATGCTGTATGGCAGGGGTCACATTTCATTCTTTTTCCATGTGAATATCCCTTTATTGTAGCACCATTTGTTGAATTTTTGTTTTCGTGTGCTTGTTTGCTTGTTTGTTTTTGGGAAGTGCATGGGCCAGGAATCCAGCCCAGGTCTCCCACATGGCAGGCAGGAATTCTACCACTGAACTACCCTCGCACCCCCTTGTGGTGGTTACTTATAGAGCATTATTGTGGTAATCGATAACTGATAAATGATGGATATTCTACAATTACTCAAGTCTAACTGTCCTGATCCCAGACTAGTATAGCAAGCCCAAAGTCACTGATGGCATATTCAGTTGTGAAAGTAATATGACTTTATTTTTCTTTGACTAGATTTGTTTTCTCTTCTGAATTGCCATTGCATCAGGATTTGGAAAATAGTTATTTAATTCTCAGTTCATTCCAGGTAATCAAGGTCAATATGTTTGATAAATGTACTGCTACTCACCACTACTTCCCTTTCTTCTGAGTCACAGGGAGAGGACACTTTCCTATCTCATTGTAGTTAGACTTGACCACACTCTTTTTGGCCAATGGAATATGAGCATAAGTGGGTCACTTCTGGATGGAAGCATTTAAAAGCAGGTATGCAATGGCCATGCTCTCTCTTCTTCTATCACTCAGTTGTGGAAGTATGTGTTGATATGTAAATGTCACAGAATTGAAGTAGCTTCCAATACTGAGCTACCACATGGAAGACATATGCCCCATCTGAAGCTTGATTTTTGTGTGCAAGAAATAAACCTTAGTTTCAAGCCATTATGATATGGTATCATTTATATTAGTCAGGGTTGTCTAGGAAAACAGAACTGACGAAATATTTGTAAATATGAAATCTTATAAAATTGTCTCATGCAACCGTGGACATGCACGAGTCCAAATTCCATGGGGAAGGCTGCAAACTGAGAGCTCTGATGAAGGTTTTTGATGAATTCACAGGAGAAGCTGGCCTGGTGAAGTAGCGATGAGAATTCTCTCTTCTCACTGCAGAAGTCATCACTTCCCCTTTTAGAGCCTTCAACTAATTGGATTAAATATCTCTCATCGCTGAAGACAATCTCCTTCGTTGATTGTAGATATAATCAGTCATAGTTGCACTCAATTTACTGATAATTTAAGTCCACGAAATGTCCTCACAGTAATAGGTCAGTGCTTTCTTGTCCAACTGGTTCGTACCACATACCATAGCCCAATTTATCCTGACAGATACACAGAATTTTCTCTGTCAATTAAGGGTTTTCCTTGCTTCAAATTCTTTCTCCTTGGCAATGCATGCATGCTCTAGAGTGGCACTGCAGGTCTATAAAGTCAGTGAAAGGTTGGAATGGGGATGGCATATTGACTTTAATCTCCATCATCTATCCAAATGGTCAATGGATGAAATATCAAATATTGTCACTTGGTGTCTGGTTGTAAAGCTCAGATGCATTCCTCTGCCTTGACATGGATGGTAGTTTTACTTGCTCAATCTCTTGGCCATATCTGCATTGTTCTTTGACATAAAGGGGGGAAATATTCTGGGGATACTAACATGAACAAGCATGCTGGGAGTTTCCGCAGGCCTATCTAATTCTCAGACTTCTTGCCTAGGCAGTTCTTCTCCATGGCTCTCCCAGCAAGCTCATTGAGAACACCTCCACAAGCTGGCCACCCTGCTTGTGCTCTACTCAGGGAGAAAGGCCCAGCACCTTCCCCTTTGGGATACATTGAAATTCTTTGGGGGTTTCTATCATTTCCTCCCAATTGGGGGCTAAGATGGGATCTGTGTGTGTGTGTGTGTGTGTGTGTGTGTGTGTGTGTGTGTGGTTTTTTGAATTACATCCATGTCTATGTGGGCATAGGTCTTGGGGCGCCTTTCAAAGAACCTACATCTAAAGCTATTGCTTCCCCTTTCCCTCGTCTCCTTCCCTATTTTCTTATTGGGTAGGAAATAGTTGGTTTACCTAATCATATGTTCTTTTATAACTTCTTTTAAACTTATTTCTTCCTTGACTTGGGCTTCCAAGATTCGAATGCCAAGACTTTAGTCCTTCAGTTTTCTTTGATAAACCTAGCTGGTGGCAAGATATACCAGTCTCGACTTTGAATGGAGATGAGTCACAAGATGAAAATAAATTACTAGGAATTAAATTCACTTCATTTAACATATCAAAATATTTACCTCTGACATTAGACTGCATAAGCTTACCTAATAGGATTTTTTCTTCTAACACCAACAAATAAGACTGTGAATTCCCCTTGAAACAATTTAGCTTTATAGTGAGAGCTCAACAGTTTTTGCTTTGCAAGGCAATTTCAGGGTCCAGAAAGAGAGGGGAAAACTATTGTGAAAATTAAAGTAGTTCATCTGGACACGATGTTTGAAATGTGCTGAAAATGGAGTATTTCAATAGAAGAGCAACACTGATATTATACAAACATTGCGAATGCTCCAAAGCAAAGTAAGGGCATTTTGACTATGGAAATGAACTTGTGACTGATATAAAGAAGGATGGATAGAGAATGATCTACAGCATTTGTCTGAAACCTCATAAAGGCAGTATCTGAATACTGGTTTTTCCCAGTTTCGTTAGTTGTGAATCACTATATGAAGGATGTGTCCTCAAGTTCAACATGAGCATCTAGGAACTATTTTAAAGAGAAAAAAAGTTTAATTCTCTAGGATGGTTTTCTCCTTATGATCGTTTGGGCCTTATATGTTGATATGTAGGGCGTTTAACATTCGATTTCTCATTTTCCCTCACGGATCTTCATGTTCCATTGTCATTTAAGCTTCCCCTTCATGCCCTCATGTCTTCTTTATCTCTCTCAATGTTGTCTATTTTATTTTCCATTCCTTTCTGTTTTCATTTTCTTCTTCAAAAAGTAACCCAAAGAAAAGTGAAACAAAATATATTGAGAAAAATAGAAGACAGTGGGAGAGGGGACAGATGACTATATGTGTGGTCCAAGCAATATCTAATAATTAGCAAATTTTGCCACAGATAGTCCATGAGCCAGATTGAGTATAGTAGTGGTTCTCAAGAGGCCGCGACTTTGCCCCCCCCAGGGGACATTTGGCAGTGTCCAGAGACATTTTTTAATTATCACAACTGGCAGGTTAGGGGAGGAAAGGGCTAATTGTGAGTAGTGGGCAGAAGGGAGGGATGCAGTCAGACATCCTATAAAACACAGGACAGCTCCCCTGCCCTGACTCCACCCACCAAAAAAAGAGAGAATTATCCAGCTCAGAATGTTAATAGTGTGGAGACTGAAAATGCCTATGTTTGTTTTGATCTGCTCAGCTTTTTTTTTTTTTTAATTATTAAAGATTTGAATGTATTGCCAACATCTCACAAATGAAGCAGGAACGGAAACTTCCCGGGTGGCTGAGTAAAAACCACCCTCTTTAGAGAGGCATGTGCTCCTGAGTACAGCCCTTTTTCCCTATTTCTGTTTGTATAAAACAGCCCACTTCACCCATTTAGTGGAATGATGAGATCCACATAATTTGATTTTCTCCTGGCTCCTGTAGAAAATTGATTTTGCAAACAGTTAGACCTAGAGTTGGCAACCTGTGGGCTGAATCGGGTCTGCTGCCTGGTTGTGTCAATAAAATTTTATTGACACACAGCCACGCCCATTATTGTCTGTGGCTGCTGCAGTTCTACATCAGCAGTCGAGTACTTGTGGCAGAGACTTTTCTGCCACGCTGAAGTCTCTGACTTCGTCTATTGAGCCCATCTACTGTGTTAGTACTCTGGCTTTCTGTCTGTATAACTGTCATTCACCCAGTTAGGAAAGCACGACATGTTTAATCACATAAACCAATGTAAATTTCAATTTAGAGACCCAGGCTCGGTCAATATTTCACAATCATTGTAATAAAAGCATAGGATTTCAATTGAATGATCTATATGAATTGCAAGGTAATTTCAGGGTCCAGAAAGAGAGGAGAAGGACCATTGTGAAAATTAAAGTGGTTCATCTGGACAAAAAGGGATGAAATATTCTGGGAATATGAGGTTAGAGTTCCAAATAAAATTAAAAAAAAAAACTAAACGAAAAGTTGTGCTAGCTATATCCCTTGCTGTAGGTGAATGACACATTCACTCCCATTGTGGTTGACTTAACGGGTGACTTTGTGTGTCATAAGCAAAATGCCATTTACTCTGTGGGCTTACTTAGATTATCTGTCCTAGAAGAAGTAAGAAATAGGAAATGCATTTCTTAATATATGCAGTTTATTGCTTAGCAACCAAATTTTTAGGGGAAAAAAGCATTTAAACTAGGTTTTGTTTACTTATTCATTGATTTAGTGTGAAGGCCAGCAAACATTTTCCGTAAAGGGTCAGGTAGTAAATGTATTTGGCCTTGTGGGCCTTATGTATGGACTCTGTCACAACTACTCAATTCAGTTGGTGTAGAATGAAAATAGCTGTAGACTATATGTGAATGAATGGCATGGCTGAGTTCCAATAAAACTTTATATATAAAAATAGACAATGGGTTGATCTCGGTGTATGGGCTATAGCTTACACACCCAACTCTAGTGCAACCTTGGCCATGATTGGTGGTATGGACAGCAGAGCTAAAGGGTAACGGAAAATGATATTTTCTGGTGATTTCTCATTTTCTATCCTCCCTTTGTTTCCAAGTGTTTAGTCTTACTTCATTCCTCCAGAGGCAAAGGGACCTACAAAATGAAAGAGCTGCCAGAGTGAAATAAGTAGGTGAATTCTATTTTGGATAAAGCTGATAGTTCAGTAAAAAGGGAATACTGCATTGATTGGGGGAGGGGGTCAATAGATGTAGGGAGAGACAAAAACACCTGGTGGTTCCAGAAATAGGTGGCATTTCTTCTAAGGACAGGGAGAGTTGGTACCTGCTCATAAGCTAAGGTGGCCCTTGCTTCTTCTCATCTTTAAACACCATCTCCTTGGTCTCTTGAGGTTCCTTCAAAGCATCTCATTCCCTACAGGATATGTATCCTTGTACAAAACCAAATAATAGCTAAACCTAATAAGGCGATTTTCTTTTATCAGGGACTTTCAGAGTTTTTGTTTGATTTATTTTCTTCTGATTGTACCAGTAATATTTATTTTTTTGGTCAAAATTTGGCAACTACTGAAAAAGTATAAATAATGCCAATAAGCTGCCATTTATTGCATGCCTTTTAGTCAGCACTGTGAAAGCATTATGTGTGTGCATGTCACACACATCCACCCACACATATACATAAAGACTCACGACACATCTTTGAGGTACCTGGTTTTAGGCAAAAAGACATTAAATGAGTTGTCTGAGGTATATATTGGAGTTAGAATTAAAGCCCCAGGTTGTATAACTTCAAACCCCCCCCCCCTTTTTTTTAAGCTACCAAACTACTTTTAAGTAGGAAAAAAAAAATCACCAGTAGTCTTCCTCAGGGAAAACCGCTGTTACCTTTGACTGTATTTACTTCCAGTGTTTTTTTTCTTTTCTTTTGCTCTTAAAAGCATAGTTGAAATAATGTTCCAAATGTAATCTTATTTTCTTACGTTGTTTTCACTTTACATTATAATTAAACCTACTTTCAAAACCTTTTTGTCAGCATATTTCTTTGCATAGATACACTGTAATCTATGGACCCAGCCTCCCTCTGTTGAACAGTTCATTTCCTGCTAGTTTTTAATTTTTCAACAAAGTAATGGACATCTTTGAGTATCAAAGATTTTTCCCCATAAAGCTTCAAAAATCTGAGAATCTTTAAAGAAATCTACAAGTGAAAGTAATTCTGCAAAAGAGGTGGATGTTTTGACGACAGTGAGGTGGGTGAGCTACTTGTCTTGGACACAATATTCAAGGATACACTCCCAAAACCTTAGTTATCAAGATAAAGCAATATTTTAATGCACTATTAAGAAAAAGTCAAAATGAATGCAAAGAAGTCTGTGATGAACCAAAACATTGAAAATAAAGACAGTCAGCATTACTGATTTTAATTTGGGCTTGACACAGTCCTGCTGCTGAGCCTGTACTGTCCTGAGAACATAACCCGTGCCTGGATGGCGGTGTTCAGGGCCATTTAAAACAAGGTTCTGTTGTTCGCCCTTCGGAAGCGATGGGTTTGATGTTTTCTTCTGAAGGTGGTGCAGTGTGATGGGTGCTAAAGTGACCGCCTGGGTCCAAACTCCGACTATGCTACTTACTAACTGTGACATTGGTCAAAATGCACTCTCTGACTCATTTCCCTGATTTCCTTCATAATGGTTCACACTTCACAACTGATGGGAGGATTGAGTGAGTTAAAGTGAATTAAGGTGGACCCTTCAGAACAGTGACTGGCTCATAAGGCTCAATAAAACCTTTGTTGCAAGCTGGTACCCCCAGGCTGAAGGGAGCTTCCTTGCTTCATTCCGCCAGGTGTTGTAATATTTTTTGAAATGGTTGTCAGCATTGTGAAATCAGTACATTTTGCATAAAAATCTAGGTTTTTCTTTTACAAAAATCAGAAGATCTGGCAACGCTGGGACTATCTCTGCCTTTGCTCATGATAACATTTAGCTAAGTCTGCAAAACAACCATCTACTTTAGGGGGAGTGAGTTTTAAAAAGATCATCCCTATCTAGGATCACCAGATTTAGGGGGAAAAATGGCCAGTTACATTTTAATTTCATATATCTATATATTCATACTATATATGTATGGTATAATTCTTATCTCTATATATGTATACATAGTATATGTCCCATACTATATTTGGGACATACAGTATGAAATTGTTCATGGTTTATCTGAAATTCAGGGACATACTTATGCTAAAAACTATTGGTTATCTGAATTTCACATTTAAGTGGTCCTCCTGTATTTTATCTGCCAATACCAGAGACCTCTCCCCGGACTCCAGGCTTGGCGCTCTACAGTTCTTGCTGCACCTCTGTCAGCGGCAGAGTTGCTGACCCCAGGATTAGAGAAAAAGTTCAAGCAGAGGTAATATTTGACAAACAGAACTTGTGTGTAATCACAAAAGTGCAGTTTTTAGTTGCATAATTGAATTTCCCCAAGTTTTGGGACCTCCATATGTCTTCATAGGATAAAACCAGCGCAAACAATAAAATCATCTGTCACACACCCTGGAGTAAGTGCAGTCTGAGCATTGGAGAGGTAGGCTCAGCCCTGGGCATTGTGTGAGATTTTTGCTTTTTTCCACTGTCGTTGGAAGTGCTTTAAGATAGAGAATCGGGTCTGATGACAGTCTGTGGAAGCAGCCCCATTTTTGAGGGACAGGACGTGAAGGATGGTGATGTTTGGCTGTACATCAGGTTGAGAGATGCTGCCAGGGAGGGCAGAGGCTTTTCAGCAAAGAATCCCTCATGGCCTTGCTTGACGAATGGCAGGTCTGCTCCATGCATGGAGACTGAAGATCCTCTGTCTGGTCTCTCTCAAGTGGAAACATGCAAATCTGAGTGGGAGAAGACTGGAGATTAACTAGAAGGGGATTTCTTTCTCGGTCTTGGCACTAGTGACATTTGGGGGATGGTTAATTCTTTGTAGTAGGAGGTGGTCTCATGCCTTGTGGGATGTTTAGCAGCATCCCTGGCCTCTACCTGGGAGATGCCCAGAGCATATCAGCTCCACTTGTGACAACCCAAAGTGTCCCTAGACATTTGATGAATGGCCCCTGAGGATAAACACCTGCTTTACCTGACCTCCCTCCCTTCCCTTTGAGAACCACTGAACTAGTGATATCACCATGAGAATCAATTAGGCCACAAAGGTGGCAAGCTCATATGCCTTAAGGGACAAGCAGTTATTTAACTGTGCTAGAGAAATCAGTTTTAATATAATAGAGAGTGGGAAGGCATAGAGCTACTTCATTTAGGTCCCACCTAACGTGCTCAAATTCAAATACAAAATTTTTTTGCCCAACCAAACAAAACTCTTCTGTGTGCTGAATTTGGGCTAACAGAATCTAGTTTGCCACTCTTGAAATGGTAAAATTAGCTTTGTCATTCTCTGGTTTATGGCATTGGTGATTACTTGGTTCATTGCTGTTTGCGCTCAATTAAATGGAAAGTAACAAGGTATCTCCCACTGTTAGTATTTCTCTCTCTCTCTCTACTCATCCCAATTCCCCTATGCCAACCAGTGCCCTATAAAGTAGAGCATCTGAACTGGGGGTGATTTTGCTCCCCCTCCCCCAAGGGCACACTTGGCAATGTCTGGGGACAGTTATGGTTGTCATAACTGGGGTTCTATTGGTATCTAGTGGGTAGTGGCCAGGGATGCTGCTAAATATACTACAATGCCCAGGACAGCCCCCAAACAAAGAATGATCCATCTCCAAGTGTCTATGTTGCCCTGAGAAACTCAGCTGTGACAGTAGGTTTGAATATATGTGCACATTTAACCCAGAGGGGAAAACTCTTCCTACACATTCTGAGCACCTGGGGGTTAATAGGACTCATTTTGAATGTGTAGCTGGGCAAAGCATCTGCATATAGATTAAACAGAGGGACTTTTTCTTTCTTTCTGTTTTGCACTTGTGCCCAGAAAGAGCAATCCAGCAATTTCATAAGGGCATTGGTTCTTATGTAACCCTTCCCTTCTTTCTTTGGGGTTTGACTATTGCATAGAAGTTCACCTGGGTCTGAAGTTCTCATCTGATCCTAATCTCTGATGAATACCGTCAGATAAAGAGATTCTTCTGACATATTCGGGACATAGACTAAGGAAGCTCAGCAACTCTGGGAAGAAAAAAAAGGCGAAGGACAGAGTGGGGAGAAAAATAGTCTGAAATCCATTTCAATATACAGCTTTGTATCATCTCAGCATTATTATCAAAACAACCTTTTCATTATTTACATGATTACAAATGTGGAGAAGCCTTTTATAACCCCTATGAAGTAGCCATTGCAACCCTTTTCTTCCCCCTTTTGCCTTCTGTTACCTTTGAAATATTATTTGGCTCCATGTTTTTCTCCCTATACTCTCTCTTCTTCTCTCATGTGTATGTGTGACCGCGACTGTAGTTTCAGTAAATAAAACGGCTGCTTGATAATGTGGAACGGCCAAGCGCTTAACTCTGCCCTTGGAGATCCTTTACATCAAACCAGCGATCAAAAAGTGGTGCAGATAAAATTTGTCATCAGGGATTTCCTACAAAAGAATTACAGTGGAGAAATGGCCTGATCGATACTATGGATTTTCACTGCAGGGGCCGGTGGTCCAATTGCTGCGAGACATTCACACAGATAAAAGGGCACGGCTGCCACGCCGTCACAGACTGCTGACTCAGCACAAAGCGTGTCAGGTATTTATAGGCCAGAGTGATACAGAATTATCACCTTGCAGTGCCTGGCTCGTGTTCCTTCTGAGATTGCCTTCCTTTATGGGATTGCTAAATGCAGGTGAATGGAAAAATGATGGCTAACAGCTGTCAAAATGCAACAGAATGAAGTACTTAAATCTTTTTTTATCCATTAAAAGGGTAACAACCATACATATATCATGGCCCAGACGTTGTAATGATATTTGGGGGCCGATAAACTAAGGGGCAATAAACAATGTAGGTTCTGATCAAACTGGCAGAGGGAATAGACTTGGGGGAGAAGGTAGGTCTTCCCTGAAGCTGTATAATTACTTTAATGGTTGAACATTATCTAATGGGAGGAAAACAAAATTGTATTTGTTTCCCAATCTTTGGTAGACCTGCTTTCCTCAGATGTTGGCATTTACAAATCATTGAACTATTCCCTAAAACACACTGAACTCACTGCATCCCTAAATTACTGAAGTTTACTTATGCCAGTTTAATTGAAGTGTGTAGAATAATGTTAAATTATGTGTAAGATCCTCTGGCTGTAGAGGTCTGGGTTGCAATGAGAAATTTCTCTTGTTTAGTTTCCCATCTCTGTGCTCCCTGTTGAACTGCAGATATGTCTTGGGCTGAGCTGCAGAGGTAGAGGAGAGCATTGTACACACTTTCTCTTCCATGGAATGGATCATTCTATCAACCATCCACACCAGCTCTGAAATTCCTTTGCCATTATTTACATAGATAAAGTTAGGGATCACCATAATTCCCAACTGATGTTTCCTTGGGGAGCCCCTCCAGAAAAAATCTTGCCAATGCATCTAGACCAATGCATGCAGTATTTGTTTTACTTTTCATTTAGTGAGAACCAGTTTTCAGGAAGAGTCAAAATACCACTGATGGGTACCTCCTGGAACCTTAGCATGTTTGAAAATATGTGGCATTGTTTGTCACATTCTCCTTTCCCTAAGGTATGTTATTTAAATTTTTGGAGAGCCATTTTTGGTGAACTTGAGCATTAGAGAACATTTTCCTTATTCTCTCCAGTATTTAAAAAGTACTGCAAAGCAATAGGAAAATGAACAAAACATAAAGAATACCATCAATAGCTAGGCTTCTTGACATTCATTAATTCTTTACTTCTTGAGTACCTGCGGTAAGACAGTCCTAGTGTGAGATGCTGAAGAAACACAGCGAGTGAAACAAGCTTTCAAGGATGAACTTATGGCAAGAAAGATAGGGAGAAAGATCTACTGAACACAGGTCTAGTGCCAGCCACTTGGCATATGTTATGATGAAATAGCAAATGCAAAATGCTAGGCATATTCCTTAGGATTACACTTATTCATGAGATCCTCATAACTCTCTTAGGTAGTGTTATTACCATGCCCACTTTACAGATGAGGAAACTGAGGTAACAGAGAGGTTGAGTAACTTGCCCAAGGTCACCTGGCTAGGAAGTAGAAAGGTCAGGGTTGACCAGGCTCCTAACTGCAGAGCTAAGCAGTTTCTCACCATTTGGGAGCTTTCTCATTCCACTCCTACAGCATCCCATGAGGTGGACACCTCTTCAACATACAAGAAAACTCAAGCTCAGAAAAGTTGAGCACTTCACCAGCCAATTAGTCAAAGAGCTGGGATCTGAGCCCAGGTATTCCTGCCTCCAAATTTCCTGCTAGTTTTACTATATCATCCAGTCTTTCCACAGTGGACCTACCAAGCAAGCAAGGTTCTCTGCAGCTTCTAAATTCAGAAAACAAAATGAAATGTAGAAAGTGTAAGCCATAAATGTGCAATCCGGGGAAAAGAATTTAATTTAAGGAAGCATGTCATTGCCTGGAAGGAACATCAAAAAGACTTTTGTACCCAAATCGTCCCTGGCCAGTATTGGGTAGAACTCAGAAATGTAACCCTCACCTTCCGGAACTGTCCACGGGGAAATCATCTTTGTGCTTGTTCGAACTGCCTTATACTGGTAGAAATCATCGCTGCTATCATCACAGAATTGTTGTATGGAAGTTTACTGTCACTGGCAATAAACATAGATGAAAGGAGGGGGGAATAAGAAAACAAAAGGGAAAAATAGAAGCAAAAAATGCACCAGAGTGAAAAAATATCCATAAACTAGTTGTTTTTGTCTCTCTAGTTGCTCTGATGTGCACAAAGGAAATAGACGGAATAAAATCACATCTCAGGAACACCAACATAAATTCCCCCTTGCTTTGACAAGTACGTAATTTTCTTCAGAGATGCTCTTCACGTCTGGAGAGTTATGAGGCAATTTCATTCCCATCTGACAAATTTACAAAGAAACATTAGAGAGAAGGGATTAGGAAAGCTAGAAATCTTTATAGACTTTTTCCTCAGGCTGTATTTCCCTCCGTCTTTTGGCTCTTCCTTGAGGACCAGGCATGAATGACTCATGCGGTGTGAACCCCATAACTAAGATACTTAGGAGAGAAGCAAAACATGAAATGTCCTTTCAATCAACTAATTGTATTTACATTATTGGGGGATGGGAGGTGAGGTGGGGGGACGCGGGGGAACTTGGGGGACGAGGAAAGAAGAGTCTTATTGGCAAATATTTAAACACAGCCTCTTGTGATATGGGTTCAGCATGGCGTGGTGTTTATAAAATTGGAGTTTGTCAAAGAAATTGGGGGGGGGAGAGGGAGGAAAAAGAGAAGGGAAGGGGGAGAGAGGAAGAGTTGCAAATTGAATGGTCTAAGGGGTTGGTGATAGAGAAATGCATTGCAGGCTGATAACAATGAAGGAATAATAATAGCAAAGTATACCTTTTGTTTTCTCCTAAGATCATAGATTTTAAGAGGAACTAAGTTTCCCTTTTTAAAATTTCATTGCTAAGTTCATTGTGCAGCTTTTTATTTTTTATTAATTTTTATTAGAGAAGTTGTGGGTTTGCAGAACAAGCAAGTCTAAAACACGGCTTTTAAAGTGACCAACCATTCTCTTTTGACTGGGACTCTCCTGGTTTTAACACTTAAAGTACCATGTCCTGGGAATCCCTCAGTCTTGGGCAAACTGGGGCTGTCAGTTACCCTAAGGCTAATTATTGTAATTCTCAGATAAGGTACTTGAGTTTTTGGCAGTTGTGAACTCTGTTAAGTATTTGCAATCTTGAATTGTTTGCTTTTTGGCGCAGTTAACTAGCAGTTGGTGTGCATAAACACCCCCCTACTACCACACACACACACTCACACACTTATATACATATGTGTATGCATATATATATGCATATATACATACATACATATGTATTTTGATGATTTTGAGATTTTATTAGGAGTCTTCGATTAAGGTCACCGTGAGGACTTGGGATTTTAATGGAAAAATCCTAACAGTGCTCAGAAGTTCAGGAACATATTCCTTTCCTGGAGTTGAGATTAAACATAATATAATACAGATGCTGTCAGATGCGAGCCCAGATGACAAATGTTTTATAACTGGGACTTTGGGAATGAAGAAAAGCAAGAGATACATAGCTTTCAAAGCCTTAGTTGAGAGCCACAAAGCACTCATAATACTGTATACATAATTTGGCAGGAGAAAGGTGAGATATTTGTGAGTGTATTAGCATTGTATATTTTTTCAGAGGGTCCGACTGGATTTATGGAAGGCCATATTTATGAGTCAGTGACCATATTAAAAGAGTGAAATGGGACCTCATTTGTGTAATTAATTTCAGCGTTCTGGTCTTAAAGTTATCCTATTTGCAGTTGCTACTCAGGTCATTTGCATTTTTAAAAATTCTATTTTTGGGAGGCATTTTATTATTTTTCTTCTTTAAGAGTACAAGAAAATCTTTATTGTTCGTCTTCTTAAAATAGCATGATTCGTTTTGGAGTGGGATATTCAAAACCTTTAGGAGGAAATAAAGACCAATTTTTTTTTTTGGTCTGAAAAATCCACATACATCTTGCACATTGGGGTTTAAGTTTAATGTTCCAAGCCCAAATGTTGAAGTTTAATTTGGGTTTGATCTCTCTCGAAACTCTTAAAATCAAACTCTCCCTTTGGTCTATCTGCTGCACACAAAGAATGGGGCTGCTTTGAACTGCAAGTGGTTCTTCATGCTTAAACTTAGCTTAACAATGAGAAGGGACCTTCATGTTGTAAGAAAGAGGCTTGGTGCAGAGAAATATGAAAGTTGTGAATTACTTGAAGTTCTTCACCTCTGCTAAACCTGTGCCTGTACTTGACTGAGGATAGTCTACCTTATGAGACCTGTGTGGCGTGCAGAGAGCTTTTTGCCTACAAGCAAGCTTATGTACAGTATTGCCAAGGAATTAGATGAATCATGATGAGAGATATAAAATTTTAAAATATCCCCTGGTGGGGAAATTTTTTTTTCATTTTATTTCTGCATTTGAATCTTTTAAATACTGTAACTTTGGGGGGAAGTTATTGAGACATAAAAGGAATATTTGAACTGCTTTGGCGTTTATGAGAACCACTGTATAATACATTATCTTGAAAGCCTTTATAGTACACAGTTACAAACTTCCAGGAAATCTATTAAAATGCAGCATTAATTAACATAAACTTTTTATAGTGTTACTAATATTCTGCAAACAACTAAGAGTTTTAAAGCCCTTTTTACAGGCATTTCTTGCTGCCTGTACACCATGATCAGAGTGAATTATAGAAAACACTAAAGGAATAGAAAGAAATGAATTTATACTGATTGTTCTGGATGGGAAACTCACCTCAATATCTGTCTTTAATTTGAACAAGTGTAAAGTCGAGATACTTGCCAATTTGCTTTGTTATCGCGTTGTAAACTCATGCCATGGGCCAAAAGGAGAACGCTGATGTTTCAATACTTATTCTCCCAAATGCTGATAAGTAACATCTTTGAAATAACTTGAGAAATCAAAGCAATTTCCTTGATTCCTATGAGATGGAGTTGGCTGTGTCCTCTCACATAATTTTACAATCTCACCAGTGAGATAGTCCATGCTGCAAACCACATTTTGACATTACAGATGTGTCAGTTACAGAAATTGAAACAGTATTTTTATTTTTTGATGCCTAGTTCCTGATTACACTGGAGAACCTCCCAAACCCAAATCTTGACCTTTTTTAGAGAGATGTTTTTTATTTCTGTTTTGAATCCCAAAGGGGAGGAGGCACTTCAGTCTCTATGCCCAAAGGGCAAAACTGTCTCCATTCAGGGGTGAGATGGAGATGAGCTGGCCCTGGATAATCCAGCCATAATTATTTCCCAGCTATCCATACGGAAACAGATCTGCTCTAACATGAATTAGGCAGGGTTTCTTTGCCTTCTCTTTGTCTTCAGTGTCTGTCTTCTGTTTGTAAATGCTAGTTGTGATTCCAGACAGAGGTCCTTTGCTTTCCTAGGTCTTTGTTGCTATCTGGGTAAGACTGATGATTTTCTATTTTAATATATACTTTACATCTCACTTCATTCTGCTTTTTTTTTTTTAAATAATAAGTTTCATTATTCTAAAAAAAATACATATGTTTCTTTCCCTTGCATGCAGAATCCTTCCCAAGTTTCTTGTAATACGCTTTTCCTTCTTCCCACAGCACCGCCTGATTCTCAATCCATATGGTATCAAGATCCTACCTTGATAATCATAAAAACAGGTTATTATGCATATACATACTTCTCCATATGCATTTTATCTCCAAGTTTTTCCATTTATCAACTCAACAGTTAGTTATTAAGGCATTGCAGGAGTGAGCTCTCTTCTCCTGGAGTTTATATTTTAGAGGGGCCAGCCATGCAATTTTTGCACAGACAAATAAACAACAGGACGATAAGTATATGGAGGAGGTAAAGTGTTGAAATGATAGAATGTGACTGATGGGATGCTTGGGTAGGGTGGTCATGGATGTCACAGGTTGAACTCTGAGTGGAGAGAAGAAGTCTGTGGTCAGAGCACCAGTGTTTCAGGCAAAAGGAACAGCAGTTGCAAAGGTCCTCTGGGAATGAGCTTGGTATGTTTTAGCAAGAGTGATCCAGCTAATTTGGCTGGAGCACAGTGAACAAGGATGACCAGGAGGTGGGAAATAAACAGTGTGTGTGATAATAATAGCTATATTGACTGATGTAAGTACAGAAAACCCATTACCTCTATAACCTGTAAAGCTCTTGTAGGGAAGGGAATATTATCAGCATTTAACAAGTGATTAAATAAAAGCTAAGAGAGATAACTTGACCTGTCCAAGGTCACACAGTGAATAAGGTAGAGCTGGGATTCAAATGTAAATCTGTCTGATTACAAAGCCCACATCCTTTCTACTATTTTTTCTTTTAACAAATCTCTATTGAGCATCTACCATTGTCTGGCACTTTGGTGGGAGCTGAGGCTAAATCTGTGAACAAAATAAAATTCTCATTCTCATGGAGCTTACCTTCCAGGGGAATAGAATTAGAAATGAGATAATAATATAGCTTGTCAGATTGTGGAAAGTGCTGTGGAGAAAGATGGACCAAGGTGAAGATGACAGCAGGGAGGGATTGCTCTTTTACAGGGTTTTCAGGGAAGGTCTCACTTAGAGTGAATATAGTGGATATTTGAGTTAAGACCTGACCTTAAGGAAGTGATAGTAAGCCTACAGGCTGCTGTGAAGAACAGTCTGGTAGAACTAGAAGCAAAAGGAGAAACTCTGAAGTGGGCATGTGCATGGCATGTTGGAAGCACAGCAAAGAGAATAGAGATGGCTGGACTCAAGGGACACGGGGAGGGAAGGAGAACTTGGGGACTGTTGTAAGGACTTAGACTTTTACTCTGAGTATGATGGAGAGTATGGGAGGACGGTGAAGAAGAAAGGAATGGGATATAACTTTTTAAATCATGATTGACCTAGATACTGTGTTAAAAGTAGATGGTTTAGAGGCTAGAGCAGAAGGAGAAAAAGCAGGAGGTTGTTGCAATAATTCAGGCAAGAGAGGATGGTGATCCAGGGTCAGATTTGACAAGCCCAGGCAATGGTGGAGGTAAGGAGGGGCCAGATTCATGATATATTCTAACAGTGGACCCCACAGGATCTGATGTTGGTTTGGCTATGAGGTGAGAGAGAGAGAGAGAGAGAGAGAGAGAGAGAGAGAGAGAGAGAGAGAGAGAGAGAGAGAGGAGTCAAGAATGACTACAACATTTATAGCCAGGACCATGAGAAGGATGAAGTTATTTATGGAAATGGGATGGAAAGAGGCATAATTTTAGGGAAGATGAGCTCAGTATTGGCTTTCCCAATCTATCCCATTTCTTTATTTATTTTGCCATATATACCTCTAACTTCTGCCAAATGGGTCAGCTGACATGCAGACTTACTTGAGCAGATGAGTGCCAACGTTCCTCCTTCTCCTTAAATGTAGTCAGTAAACTGCACTAGTGCATTAGTTAGCTTTGCTGCAAAACAACACCCCCCCCCCCCCAAATTTCAGTTTCTAACAAAACACACCTCTAATAAATTATATGTGGGCTGTGAGTGGGTTGTGGACTAGGTCAGCTTTGCTCAATGTGCCTTCTCATCTTGGAACCCTGGTTATACCTGCTTACATTCCACTTTTCAAAATATGTGGCTGAGGGTGGGCCATGGTGGCTCAGCAAGCAGAGGTCTCACCTGCCATGCCAGAGGTCCTGGGTTCGATTCCCGGTGCCTGCCCATGTTTAAAAAAAAAACAAACACGTGGCTGAACTCAATGCTGATGAGTGGGGAAGTGCACCCCTCCTGCAAATGACATGATCCCTCACTAGTTAAAACCTAGTTATCATCCTGACCAGTTAAAAACATATAAACTAAGTCCAGAATGTCCATGCCACAGGCTCCAAAGAAGAGGAGAGGCCAGATCCCTGAAACCCACTGGAAAACAATTCTTTCCTGTGTCTCTAACACCCAAGTATGTCTGTCTACCTTGGAGCAATTTTCACCTGGTAGTGAGCCTGTCTCTTTGCTAATTTATTTTTTCATTGTAGTCTTCACGTCCTTTAGTGGTGGGCCTCTTTCTTTCCTCAACATCACATTGTCAATGCTTCACTCAGTCCTGTACAAACTAGTCTATTTTTGTGTGATTGGTTCAGGTGTATGGCGTCTGACTTATAGAGTCCATTTCTTTTAGAATAGAAAATGGGGGGATGGAGAAAAGGAAAGGTATAAAGTTCAGAAGTAACTAATTACTATTACTAATTACTCGCCTATGGAGGCGAGGCAGATAATATCATGCATGCCTCAGCTGGGTTTAAGACAAGTGGAATGATGCAGCATTTAGGGTATTTAGCCAAACTGGAGTATATGCATCCCCAAAAGGTAAAATTAAAGTGTTTCTAATTTTTTTGTTTTTAAAACCATGCTAGCTAAATTAAGCCACTTGAAGGACAGATGCTCCCTGGGGCTTGCCAGTTTGAGAATCTGATAATAGGGCTTGGAAGATTTGGGCATGTCAAAAGAAATGCCAAATGTCATGTGTTTATTTTTACAGACCATATCCATGGTGTGGCAGCTATCCTTGCCCAGTTCTTTGGTGAAAATATGAATCTGTCCATTTGAAACTTGGGAAAGAATAGCTAGAAGGAATGCCTTTATTTCTTTTGCCAAAGATAACTGTTAAGATTGTGTTTTTAATTGTCTTCTGTCTTCATGATCATGAACCTTCATACAAAAAATTACCCATAACTTCCAGAAAACAGACTGGCACAATCATCATTTTGTTTGGGTCATGGTAGGAGGAGGAGAGGAAAAGAAAAAGGAGGGACAGGTATACCAAGCTTTTGGGCACCCTTCCTGGCATGCCTGAGGTTGGGCTCCCTGGGATGTTTCCAAAGCATGGACCCCAGGCTTCTCCAGCTTGGAGGGTTGCCCTTTGACCTCATGGAAGGCACCCAAGGCCAGAGTTGAACTTGTGTGCCAGCAGAGCATCCCTGAAGGACTTGCCAGCTGTGAGCCAACCTATCGCTAGTTCTCGCTGATAGCTCCAGAGCTCTGAGTGGCATCATCCTGTCTCCGTGGGTTTCAGTGGGGCAGCTGGATAGTTCTCTGGACATGGAATTGGGATCAACCAGGACTTAGATCAAATTCAGTGGCCCCCAGTAAATTCAGCCTGAACAGAAATTTATATATATATACACATAATATTACATATTTAAAATTAATTATATAGGTGCCAATATTTTTAAATCAGGAAATTTTACATGAAAAGCCAAATTTCCAGCTTCTTTTGATATTTGGAAATTCTGTCCATCCCAGTGGCATTTGCCTGACTGCAGTTGCCTGAATAACATCTGCCTGCTTAATTCAGCACATGCTCTCTCCAGTTCATCTCGGTCCCTACCTGGCTGTCCCCACTCCATCGTTTCACCTGTCTGGCCCATCCATTTCACGTGTCTGGCCCATCTCAACAGTTGAGAGTTGGCTTCTGATCTATATATTTATGTAGAATATTGGTGGCTATAATGTACATTGCTGTCAATGCCTCAGATATCATCTTTAATTTAAAGAGCAGTCTGCCCTTTAGATAATCAACTTTGGCTTTTTAAACCTAGAATTGTTAATTATCCAGGTGGTATTTTCTTTGCTTTAGACTTGATAAAGTCACTGTTAAAGGATGTGATTATTTGTTGGGTTAATCTAAAATGTATCCTTTTTTTTTCCCTTTGGCTATTCTCTTTTCTCGCACTCTCCCCTGCCAACCAATCCAGCATGCAAGAAACCCTTCAGGTGTTTAAAGAGGTTGGAATACATTCCAAGAAATGCTGAAAGTTTGCCATGTTGTCAGAGGATAAAAGCACAGTGTTCAATCCAAAGGCTTTGTGTAGATTTTTTTCTTTTTTTTTTTCAACTCAAGCTCCAAGTTAAATTTTTGGATGATGATCTTCTCTACATTTTAATGAGAAGCTTTTGCTAAGGATTTTTTTCTTTCTTAAACAAAAGCACAAAAGTCTAAACCCTTTGCACAATAGCAACTCGCATTGAAGTGACATGTTGGTTTTGTTTTTTGAAAAATCCCAAAGCTCAAATAATAAGCAAGAGCAAGAATATTGTGCAAGTAAATATGGACTGTTTCATACTCAAGCAATGAGTGTGCCTATTAAATATGCAAACCATGCAGTATCATATGGATTTTATCCCATCATTTTATAGGTATATGTGTGGGTAAGACTGAATATATAATAAACTTTTACAAGTTAAATCATTTTTCCCATTAGTTTTTGTTGTAATTACCAAGATGTTTATTGTAATTTCTGATTGATCTTCAATTGGCACTGCCTCATAACACTTTATCTTTAAAATTCTCTGCCTTGAGTCTTCTTAGTTATGTAGTTAATGATTTATCTATAAACCTTCAACATACTTGAGAGTTCAATATTTAGAGGGATCTGTTGGTAAAATGAAGAATGCTGCTGTAAGGCAAGTAATGCTGTGGTTTTTTCTGTATTTACATAGATTACATTGGCCCTGATGAGAGGGATTTTGTCCTTCTCCTTCATAGCAATTCTGCTGGGCATAATTATATATTAAATTTTTGTGTTCATTTCTTGTCTGTCTCCCTACTAGACTATAATTTCTATGAGGGCAGTAATAATTTTTTTAATAACTATATACCTAGAATTAAACTCAGTGCCTAGATGTAGTAGTAGGTAACAGGCAACAATACATGTTTGTTGAATGAATAAATGAAAGAAATAATGAATCAACCACATTCTATTCATCTTTGCATCCTCAGGACCATGCACACAGCAGATTCTCAGTAACTTTTTGAGGAATAAAATAATTATTTGACCTCATAATATCTGAAGCAAATTCAAGAAGACAGAGAAGCTCCTTCTTGAAATATGAAAAATTCACCATTTCCCTTTGCATGTGTTGGTTACATCCAATGTATGAGAAGCAACTTTGTGGCATATTTTCTTGGGCTTGTAATTTGGGTTGCTTTGTGCTTGCTGCTAATTAACCAGTTGGTGATATGCTGTTTGTCTTTTTGTCTGACTCCAAGCTTGTCAGGAATCAATGACAAGCCCAGCAAAACTGGGGGGCACTCTGATAATTAAGGTTTGGAGGGCGTCTTACCGACCCCGTCATGTACCAATCGTTTTCTCTGCCTCAACTGATGGGGAGCTGACATATGACAAAACAGTGGCCTTCTCTCATATACACAGCAGCAGGACACTTTCCCACCTTTTAATGGCTGAGTGAATTTCATCCCAAGCAACTCTGACAAAATGAAAGTGTATTGTCAAAGTTGCTTGTGAAGATGACTGTGCTTAGAAAAGAAGAAAAGAAGGAAAATCTTGATACAGTCAGAATTGCCAGACACACACACACACACACACACACACACACACACACACACACACACACACACATACACACACACCTTAGCATCTTAGCATCTTCTTAGCATCTTACATGTAAAAAGCAAAGGCTATAAAACTTTGAATATTTAAATGGTACAAGGAGAAGTGGTTTAGCTTTCTGTATTGTTATTTGCTTCTGTGACATTCACACTTAGAATCATGGCAGCTGAGCCATCTTATCCTTTGAGGAACAAGAGTTATAGAACAGGGTTTCAGTAGTTTCTCCGAAAATAAGATCCCAATGTGCAGTTCTGAGTCTGTGAAGCGAAATCACCAAATAATTCCAAGTCATGTAGCGAAGACTCTATACTTAGGAGTTTATGCTTATCTTATGCTGCCTTGTACCTTCTCAATCCAGTGAGGTCTGAGGCCAGCAATATCCACAGCACCTGGACCTACTGAACCAGAATCTGCATGTTAACAAGATTCCCAAGTGATTCACATACACAAAAAAGTTTGAGAAGTACTTGTTTAAGCTGCCTAGCCCTGTGTTTCACTTTATTCTTATTCAATTAAATTCCAGTGGGGCCTGGGTATGGTTCTAACAAACACACCAACCCACCTCCAAATTCCTGGGTGATTCTAATGAACAAGAATGAGAACCAGTGACCTTAGATCAATAAATGCCATCAGTACCTCGAGCCTCCCAAGTAGTGGGAGCTACATGTGAGAAGCTTCAAAGAAAGTGAATCAAATGGTGTATTTAATGACTTGACAAGAAAAGGAAACCACTTTTTAAAAATTATTATATGGATGAGACAAAAATAATCATGATAACATCGGCTTTTATTCCTAGGTATTTTATATGCATTTATATCCATCAGGATCATTAAGGATAGCCAACAGCTGATAAAACAAGCTCCCACAAAATCTTGGTTGCTTAACAAAAGAGAAAGCTTTTTCTCTTCTTGTTTACATCACAGTCCAATATGGGGAGCTCTGTCTCACTGAGTTATTGAAGGATCCATCCTCCTTCCAGCCTCAAAATATGGCTTCAAATTTGCCTTGGCATTTTCTAGCTGGTAGATACAGAGAGCACAAGGAAAAAGCACGCTCTTTTCATTTTCTTCAGCCTGGAAGTGACAAACTGCTTTTCCTTATTTTCCACTGGCAAGGACTAGCCATGGCCACTCTTAGATTCCAAGGATCTGGGAGATGTAGTTGAGCTGTGCACCCTAGAAGAGGAAGCAAAATCTGTGAACACAGTCACTCTCCACCACGGGGTTATCTCATTGCATCCCTATCAAATGCAAATGGAGTAGGCATTGTTATTCCCGTTCTGTGGTTGAAAAAGTCAAGGCATATAGCTAGTTGGCCAAATTCAACGGCTAGTAAGTGGTGGTGGAGTTGGAAACAAATTAAAGTTTTATCAGTAAACTTGGGATTTTTATCAGCACAGGTGGGATTCTCCAGGAGGCGGCACTGAGGTAGAGGGAGAGGGGATCTGGAGCAAGTACTGGCTATCAGTGTCCAGCATCGGGTGACCATGGCAGGGACTTTATGTACACACCTTGCTTAGTCAGTGCTCCTGGGCTATCCTGTGAAGGGCATAACCTTGGAGTGGTGGCTTTCTCCATCTGCAGGCCCTGAAGGAGCTGACAGGTGGCAGTCTGCTGACCACACTCTGGCAGCTGGGCAGCAAGTCCTTTCTTGAAGAGCTATCTTGGCAATGCAGCTCCTAGTCCACCACAGGTGGTTAAAAGGCAACTAGATTATGCATATGAAGGCTCTATAGTTTGCTGCGTAGCTTTGAGTTTTAGATTTGCCATTCCCCTGGCTGTTATGGGTCTTCCCTGTGGGTCAGTCTTCTTATCCATAAGAAGGTGATAATTATACCTAGCTGACAAGTGGTCTGAGATTATTGTGAGAAAATTCATTTAAAGCACATAATGGGAACTTATTGCAGGTTAGTTATTAGCATTCATGTTATTATAAAATCATACAATGTTTTAATAATATAGAATTAATATCATAATAGTAATCATAAAGATAAATCGAGGCTTCTTTTGCCATGCTAAGGAACTCAGTGGGACAACAAAAAGTTATGGAGAAAGGGCTATTTGACCCTTATTAAAGAAGTATAGGTAAAAATTTTAATTCTTTGGGTTGGAGAAACATCCTTGCCTCCTCATACCCTAGACAATACATTTGTTTGTGGTCTGTTTTCCTTTTTCTTTCCAGCCAGACAGAGAGAATCTTGACTCTTGCAGTTAAGTAAAATCTTCTGGGAGCTGATGCAATGATCAGTTTTGTAATTTACCCCATTTCTATTCATGTAGAATCTTGGGCTCCACTCATCTGCGTTGGCTCTGTTTAACTCAATGATTTGGTAACTTCTTTTGGATCTCAGAAGGGCTTTAAGAATGCCATCACGAGTTCAGTAGTGAAGACATAATGCCAAGATTAAGCAAGGTTGGTTACATTTGTAAATGAAAAAGGCTCAAAGCTTTGTTTGAACAAATCGATGCCATAGATCTTAGGTAGAATGGAACTCTAGCAGAACTGTGAACTTTCTACGGCAAATCCTACACCAGTGACTGCTAATGTACTAGTAGCAACAATTTTATCTTATGCTGCCTGGAGAGGTTATCTTTGTCTTTTTTTCTTCCCATTCTTCTTTGTAAAACAATTCAAAATCTGTAAAGTTAGGATTATGGTCTGTATTCCGCAGACCCCCAAAAATGGTAGCTTAAAAAAATAGAATTTTATTTCAGTCTCAAAGAAATCAAGATCTAAACTGATATGGTGATTCTACTCTGAAAATCAGTAACGATCCCCAGTCCTGCTATCCCAGTGCTTTCTATTACTACAATGCTGCCCTTTCCATGCCATCCAGCTTTGCCACCATTGGATTTGCTACAGCCAAGAGGAAGGGAGAAAGGGACAGTCACTCCCTTTTATTTGGAAGGGGGAGCGGGGGGTACATGGTCCAGGAAACAAACCTGAGTCTCCCACATGGAAGGCAAGCATTCTACCACTGAACCACCCATGCACACACTCCCTTCCTTTTAAGAGCACAATGCCAAATTGTAGATATCACTTCACTCCACACAACATTTAGCCACGTGGCTGCACCCACCTGCAAGTGAGACTGAGAAATTCAGACTTCAGGTGGCCATGTATCCAGCTAGAAATTCTATTGCTGTGTATAGAGATAAAGAAGTCAGAGTTGATGCAGTTGGAGAGAAGCCCAACATTCCACAGGATAGAGGTAGCAAATTACAAATGTGATCATCATATCAGTTCCCAAAAGACTTCACTTAAAGATGAGAGTCAAGATTCTGCTGCTTAATGAACATCTAGTATATGCCAGGAACAGTCTAGGCAGGGTCACCATGGATGGAGGAGTAGATTGTATTATGCAGTAGGGTGCCTTTCTATGTTGGTGCTGAATGCATGCACCATTGCACCCAGTAAAATAAAAAGATTTTTGCGGCTTTGACAAAAAAGAAAATTGCACAAAGACCACAAACAGTAGTAATTTGCCCTTCCCTGCCCCACTTTTTCATTCCTCCTTGTGCTTCCTGAGCTCACCTCCCAAACAGAGTATGTGTGCTGAAATTCCCATCGCAGGCTCTGCTTCTGCAGAAACAGCCTACAACCCCTTCTGTCTGATTTATTCTATTTCCGTGGTTCTCAGCGTGTGGTTTCCAGACCAGCCTTATAGAGGTTATTGGTAACACCTGGAAGTTTGGTAAAAGGCAGAGTCTTAGTGATTCTCAAACTCGGCTTTATGTCAGAATAGTTGGAGGTCTGGAATCACCACAGATTGGTGGGTCCCACCCCCAAAGTTTCTGATTCCACAGGAATCAGAAATTCCAAAGGAAGCTTTGGCATTTTTTTTTTTTTTTATTAATTAAAAAAAGAATTAACAAAACAATTAGAAATCATTTCAATCTACATGTACAATCAGTAATTCTTAATAACATCACATAGTTGCATATTCATCATTTCTTAGTACATTTGCATCGATTTAGAAAAAGAAATAAAAAGACAACAGAATAAGAATTAAAACAATAATAGAAAGAAAAAAAAAACAAAAAAAACAAAAACAAAAAACCTATACCTCACATGCAGCTTCCTTCAGTGTTTTAACATAATTGCATTACAATTGGGTAGTATTGTGCTGTCCATTTCTGAGTTTTTATATCCAGTCCCGTTGTACAGTCTGTATCCCTTCATCTCCAATTATCCCTTCTCTTTTTTTTTTTTTTAATTAACGGAAAAAAAGAAATTAACCCAACATTTAGAGATCGTACCATTCTACACATGCAATCATTAATTCTTAACATCATCACATAGCTGCATGATCATCATTTCTTAGTACATTTGCATTGGTTTAGAAGAACTAGCAACATAACCGAAAAAGATATAGAATGTTAATATAGAGAAAAAAATAAAAGTAATAATAGTAAAATCAAAACAAAACAACACAAAACAAAACAAAAACCTATAGCTCAGATGCAGCTTCATTCAGTGTTTTAACATGATTACTTTACAATTAGGTATTATTGTGCTGTCCATTTTTGAGTTTTTGTATCTAGTCCTGTTGAGCTTTGGCATTTTTAACACTTCCCATGTGATGCTTATGCCACAAGTCTGGGGGCTACACTTTGAGAACCACCACTCTATAGTATGTTTATTTTTATTGATCGTCTGTCCCGCAGCACTGGAATGCAAACTCTATGAAGGCAGGAACTTTAGTTTCTTTCATTTGCTACTGTTTCCCCAGTACTTAGATCAGTGCCTGGTAAGCACTCAATCAACACTGTGAATGAATTTACTTCAGGTACAGATAAAGTTTACCTGAACCAAATAAGTGATTAGAATGGACTACAGGCCTCATTTCTTTTTAAAAACCCATTTTCTGTTCTTCCTGGCTGATGCTTTAGATGTGGTTTATCCATGGCATAAATACTTATGACGATGTTGCTCATATTATATATTGTTGCCGTTGTTAATAGCTACCACCTGTTGAGGACTCAGTAGATGGCTGTCACCGTGTTTACCGTTTAAATGCATTGCCCAATTTAATTCTTACACCAACCCTAGGAAGTGGGTACTATTTTATCTCCATTTTGCAGGTGAGGAAATGGAGGCTCAGAGAGCTTAATTGACTTGCCCAATATTACACCTTTAAGCAGTAGGAAATGTAGGGATTCAAGCCCCGGTCTGACTCCAGGGCCTATTCTTAACTCCTGGATCCCCCTTCAAGCTGTTAAAATTTCCCTTCAGGTACTTTCTTGCTATGTGTCTGTCCATGGCTCTCTACAGCTGTGTCTTCATTTGTAATTATGTCTCAGAACTGACTGGCAAAGGTTGAATCATGTTTCCATATACCAAACAGAACAGAATTCAGCCAGCTTGTTGGGGTTTTTAATTATAAATTAGGGGCAGGAAGTTTGCTAGACAAGTTTTTTTTGGGCTACTTGTTTTGCTCATAGTTCACATATATGTGGTAGACCAAAGTTCTAGGCATTGTTTAATTGTGGGTCCCTTCCAAGGGCATTGTCACTCTTTACTGTCTTCAGGCACACTGCCCCACCCTTTGTCACTGACTCTCAGCCATCCATCTCCTGAGGTTGTATACCTCTGGCAAGAGTTAGCACATCCCCACTTTTACCACATCCAATCTTGAAGAGTCTTCATTTATTTGCTTCCTCCTATCCCTTTCTTTCAGATGCATTCTTTGTGAACTGAGACTTTTGCAATCACTCCCTGCCTTTCTATCTTCATCAAAGTGTGTCCATATTATGAGGACTGAGAAACTAAGATTGATTGTTCAGCCATACCAATTACACATGAAAGAAGGTAGTTCTTTGATTTTTAAAAGATGTTGTCTCTTGACCATCTTATCTCCTATGGATTCTGCACCACATAGGCATGAAAAATTTTATATTTTAACTTGCATTTCCACTTAAAATGTAGAAAAAGTGCTTTTTGTTCGCTTCCATGTTGGTCAAATGGCCTTCTGTTAATGATGCAATTAGCAAAACTACATAAGACAAAGGGAGAGATCTTTCAGTTTTACAAAGTCAATGAAGTGGCAAAATTTGCCACATTTGCTGTATGTGCAAAATTTTTCGCAGAGTTTTACTGTAGTAATCTTTTTTTTTTTTTTGAGCAGCTATAGTAGTTGCTGAAACTAAAATTTTAATAATCTGATGGCTGTGTGCAAGATGACTTAGCTGAAATATTATCTCCTCAATGGCTCAGATTGGCTTTGGAATGGGAAAGCTCTCCATCACGCTTGGCCATACCCCGGAATGCATTCTGTGCTGGAGTCTCCCTTATGCAGCTTTCCTCTGCTACCTTCTATACAGAACATTCCATTTTTTTCCTTCTAAAATTTTGTTTCCTGGTAAACAAACTCTGCTAAATCCTTACCCACTTAAAAACAAATGCTTTCTTCCCTGCTCACCTCAATTGAACATGCCAGGTCACCACTTAGTCAAGGGAAGGTATTTGCCCCTCACTTCTTGTCCTTTTGGCTTGGAAAGATGAGTTGGAGATATCGCTCTTATTCATTTGATGAATCTTTCAGATCATTGCACCTACACCCTTATGTAAGAAATTCCTTTTCATTTGAGGTTCCTGCCATTTGTCTGTACCAACTTCTATCCATCCCAGTGGTTTGCTGGACTTGGCCTGTATTGGCTCTGGAGAGGGAACTGAACACATCTCTTTCCAACTTCTGCATTCACTGATGTCATGTTGGTAGATTGAAACTGGCCATGGTGGGAGTACTTACACAACGGAAATTGGCAAACACTACAGATCAGAGCCAGTCATTAAACATTTATCAGCACACCACTGACTTCTTCCTCTATGGATATCTTCCTTTCTCCTAGTCACCCTCATTTGTTTGAAGATTTTGGCTTCTGGATCACACCTTTCTTTTTCCCCATCAAACTTCTGACATCCCTCTCAAAGATCTATGTTCAATATCTAGGTTGAATTAGTGGGTGAGAGCCAGGGTTACTCAGCATCCTGCCTTGTGAAGGAGAGTCTGGGATGATGAAGGATTATTGTTCCACATCCTGCATGACATTCTAGCATTCTTTCAAACAGTAGAGTAGTTGAAGACCCTGTTTATAAGTATATGGATGACCCAGAACCAAATTCCATTTTATCTATAGCATGAAGCATTCTTTGCACAGCTTTAATATATATGGTGTAAATTGAAGGGCTATTGTACTCTGTTTTGTTTGGAAATTCACCAAGAATTATTTGCCATTTCATGTCCCTGATAGCAATGCCATCTTGGTACTTAGGTCGCCTGCTGAACACACCTGTATTAGCCTGTACATGTAGCTATTGTATTCAGAGGATTTTATATATAACTGTGAGCATTAGGCTACTTCATTATGTCTTCTAATATAGTAATGCCTAAGCAAAGCATTTACACACTAAAATATATATTATTACAAATTTTATGTTTTTATTGTCCTCTTTGTATTAAAGTTAGGGCTTGCATTAAGTTTTTTTTAAAAAAATTACACAGGTAGGAAATTTGTATCATTTTATTTCCATCTAGGAAAATGGGTATTATATTAGACAGGGGCTGTTGGATTGAAGATGGTTGAGATTTGGTGCACTTTGCTCAAGCAGCTCTGATTTCCTACTTCCAGTGGTATTTGCTTTTATTCCACTTCATTTCCAAGAACTCACTGTGGACATTTTTGACATCTAGATGATCCTGCCTCTGAAATCTCAGAGGTTCCTTTCAGAAACAATCTCTCATCTTTCCAGCCCTTTCCTCTTACCGCCATCACAGAAAAACTCCCAGAATCCAGATCCTTCCATGTTCTCTTTCTCGTCTTTGATGGTGGCTGCATAGTATGCCATGAATCCATCCCCTGTAGTTGGACATTTAGGTTATTTCCAAGGTTTTGATGTTCTAAACGGAGTGGTGAATAATATTCTTGTAGTTAAAAACTTGGTACACATCTTAATCACAATCCTGGGGTATGTACTCAGAAGAGGAATTGGATGCTTATTATAAAGTTTTAAAGGATTTGAATACTGTGAGTACAACTCCACCAAAAGAAAAATAATGGAATTCACTTAGTGAAACAAATAAGATATGTACAGAAGTACAGGTCCTGAATGGTACCTGGCTTTTTGGCTTTCATATTCCCTTTTCTGTAGACCACACACATGTATCCTTCACTGCTGCCATCTGAATTGTCCTCTTAACAGTCTCCGCTGTCTGCCCTTACTCTGCCACAGTCTATTCTTAATTCATATCCCTTGTCTTTTCAACCCTTGAATGGCTTCCCTCTTCACCTAGTGAAGCCCATGCCTATCACAGTCCATGTGATCCAGCCACATTTCCCTCCAACCCCTTCTCATGCCAGCTCTAGCAGCACTAATATCCTCAGGGCCTTTGCACTTCCTTTCTCCCTGGTCTGCGCTTGTTATTCACAAGCCATGTAATCCTGCTTCCCACAGTCCTCCACACATATGAAGGAGGACATCTCAACCACTTTCTATAAAACTGTTATCACCCCTCCTCCTGTGTTGACTTTTCTCCACAGTACAGATAATTCTTTGACATATTTTCCATTGTCCTTATTGAAGGCAGGGCAGGCTGTATTTCATTTGCCATAGTTTTTTCCTATACTAGGTCAGGGCCAGATAGTAAATATTCTAGACCTGTGGGTCATATGGTTTCTGTTGACTCTGCAGGACTCTGACATTGTTGCATGAAAGCAGAACAGACAGTATGTAAACAAATGAGTGTGGCTGTGTTACAGTAAAACTTTATTTATGGCCACTGGAATTTAAATTTTATAACATTTCACGTCAGAAAATATTATTATCCTTCTGATTAAAAAATATAAAGATCATTCTTAGCTTGCCGGCCATACAGAAACAGGCTGAATTTGGTTCCCAGGCTATAGTTTTCCAACTTCTGCACTAGGTGCTTAAAATTTATTTGCTTCATGAATGAGTGAATGACTATGTAAAGACTATGAATATATTAATAAATATTTCAGGCATATATTTAAACCTATTTTTAAGATTATGTTTTTAAACAGATAAAGTCTAGGATCGAATGTGCCTTTTGAATATATTTGTCTCACGCATTTTAACAATTTCCTCATCTCTCAATAGACAAAGGGATTAATAATAGTGTGAAGTTCAAAAATGGGATGTGGTTTAACAAATGCTTATAAACCCTAGTGTAGCCTATGAATGACAACACGAGTCATCTCTAGTTTATTTTATATATATATTTAAAAAATATTTTTAATACACTGAAGAAGGTTAGAAAGGTTCTGAGAGTTTTCAACTCAATGGACATTTATGGCTTTTTCCTTTGACTTTCAGTTTATTTTAATTGACATTTCAGCACTGGCATCATCTTTCCCTGGAAACTCAGTTTGGAAAAATAGACCGTAAGAAAAGACCCCAGTAAGAGCACTCAAACTCCTCAGAGCAAGTAACTTAAACATAACAAATTGAAGCTTACAAAAGTCAGAACTGTAAAACTAATAGGGCTGTTAAAACCAGCTTTCCTGAAAATTATGAATTGGTTGGCCTGTTTCTTATAAAGGCAAATAGTGAATCTTGATCGTTCATCAGTGCTTGTGCTATAAATTAGGGGCTGAGGGAAGCTGCAAAATTCTTTATAGCATCACAGAAAGCTACTGTGGCTGCCTTCATTATCACATTGTTAGATTCCAGCGGTGCTGGCACAGATCCGGCAATGAAAGTTTAAAAATTGTAACAAGTTGTCAAATGTTTATCAACGGGATTTTATGAAGGACTAAAAAGTTATGTACGATACTGCACAAACCATTAGGGGAATAATAATAGTAATAAAGAGACTTTATTCTCATCAAGACTTATGTGGCAGCTAGCTTTTCTCCCCAAACTTGCTTAATGGAGGTTGGGAGAGGCAAGTAATTCAACGCTAGGCAGTAGAACAGCTTGACGTGTTAGATGGAATATCTGTGTTATGTGTTGAATAGAATATAATGGATATGTGAAGCTATATCTCTAAAGATACGTAGATCTCGCTGTATATTTATGGAGAAGGATATTCAGGATTGAAACACAGCCTTAACAAATGATGCCTCAATTGTGTTTTATGGGCACTGTTCCACAGTAGAAGGGTTTGGAATCAGGCAGAGCTGGGTTTGGACCCTGTCCTTCTTACACCGAAGTTCTCTCCTGTGTAAAAGGAGGGCTGGTAATAAGACCTACCTTATAGACTTGTCATAAGGTTTTTTTTTTTTTTTTTTTTTTTAACATGGGCAGGAACCGGGAATCGAACCCGGGTCCTCTGGCATGGCAGGCGAGCATTCTTGCCTGCTGAGCCACCGTGGCCCACCCTAGGTTTTAAAAAATAAACCATTTTATGCGATTTCTAGCACGCATCCAAGACCAAAAATTAAAACCCTATCTTCTTCCGTTATTAGCTGTCTAACTTTGGGCTCATCACTTTGCCTCTCAGTCTTGGTTTCCTCCTGTTCCTAATAGAGGGGATAATTTCTACTCCCGCATCTTGTGGCATTGTTGGGGGATTAAATGAGATACCTCAGATAAGGAGCTCAGCATACAGTCAGCCACACAGAATGGATTCTTTATAAGTTCCCTTTTCTTTTATTCAAGGGCACATTACTTAAACGAAGACAAAACACATGCTCCCATCGTGTATCCCCCGGGGGAGCTGAGGGATGCTGGGCTTCCACGCTGGCAGAGGGCGCTGGCAGGGGCTGCGGCGTCCCCTGAGAGGCGTTCCCGCTCTGCACACCGAGGGGCCGGGCTGAGCCCGTCTCTGGGGCTGCGTGATGCGCGCTGCCACACGGGAGCGTCTTACGTGAGAGTGGAGGACCAAGTGGAGCCGCCATTTTGCCTCTCACACACTGTTGCGCATTGGTGGGCCCTCCTGGTTGGCCTGAGGCCGCGGCCTGGTAATGATCCTCCTTCAGCTTTTCTGGCTTCCTGAACCAGGCTTGTGTTCAGTTCCGCGAGGGAGGGCTTCGTTTTGGCAGGATCCCCGTCACCAAGGTCAGAGGCAACAAGAACTGACCCAGGCTTCGGTTCGCCATGAGCTCCAGCCAGTGCTTGCGGCTCCAGCTCGGCCTTGCTCCCGGCCACTCTGCTTCTGTCTGCTGTTCCCAGCTGCCTGCCCTGTGGGGACTTCAAGCTCCAGCGCCAGAGATGGAGACAGCCCTACAGAGACAGCATAGCCTGCTGCCCTTGAAATACGCGTGTAAATGCCTTCATGGACATACAACACATATGTCCACACGTGTGTGTGTGCCTGCGTTTATATATCAGCTCGGAGCTCTGCTTCTCTGCTTGAACACTGGAACGAGGAACACAGTCGGCTCTCATTGACCCCACAGCAATGGAATAGAGGTGAGGAGGGAATGAACACCTCGATCTGGCTCTTCTTTCTTCCCCAGGTCTCTTTCCAGGGCCTTTCATTAAGCAAACCCAGCAGAAGGCAGCTCAGCCTCCTGCAGCCCAGAGAAATGTGGAGAAGGATGGGGGAGAGACCTGGAGGGAAAAACTGAGATGTCCACCCTAGAGGTCACTTGTTTCCTTTAGGTAAATTCCATTTATTCATCAGTCATGAATTCCACAAACATTTATTCAATGCCTGTGTGCCAGGCAGAGGTCTAAATGCTGGGACACATACAAGGACTTGTTCTAGTGGGGCAGGTAATTTATTGTGAATCACCTTGTATTTTGTTCTTCCTGATACAGGTTATTTGCAAAGAAGGGAACTGAGACTTTGAATTTTGCCTGGTTGAATTTCAGCAAGTCTGTTTAAATGCTGCATTTAGCATTTTACAGCAGCTTGTGTGTGGTAGGGCCAATGGCAAAAATTTCCAAGCTTAAAATTTGGAAAATCTAAAGTCATTTGAAGGGTATTATGCTGGAAGGGGTAGAGGAGAGTACTTTGGAGAGGTGGAGGCGAAAGCAGATGGAGCCGAGAGAAGTGGGAAGCATCCTCAGAGGTATTGGAGGGGATTTGTATTGCATCTTTGCTGGCAGAATGGACCTGACCCCTCTTTTGCAAAGTCCCAGCAGGTGGCTGGACCTCAGAGAGGATGCAGGCTGACACGCTACAAAGAGTATTCTATAGAAGAGTGTGTATGTGTGCGTGTTGGGGGGCATAGTGTGTATCAACAACAATGGCTATCATCTGAAAATCAAAGATGCTTTTTCTGAATGTGCTGACCTGCACCCACCCTCTGAAATTTTTACATAATCCTAGAGAAGGTTAGAGAGCCCCTTCCCACCAACAGAGGTTGAGTTTCTTCCCAGCCTAGCAGGGAGGGCTTGGAGCAGATCAACCGCAATCTTAAGAAATAAAGAAATGTGACATTTTGTGTACTGGGTGTTGCTGACTAAAATTTGTATATCCACCCCAGTTACATTAATGACAGCTACTATTACAGAATACCTATTATATGCAAGGTTCTGTGCTAGGTATTTTTATTCTTTAATTGTTCATTCAACAAATATTTATCAAGCACTTTATTTTGTGTTGGGTGCTGTTTTGGGCACTGAGGATACAATGGTGAAAAAAATAGACAAAGTCCCTCATGGAGCTTTAATTATAGTTTTAAGCAGAGGTCTGAATGAAGTGTAGTAGGGTGCCATGTGAAAATCAGAAGGAAGAGTGTTCCAGGCTGAGGGAACAGCAAAGGCAAAACTATGAGACAGTAGTGTCTCTACAAAGGTAGAGAGGGCACAGGTCAGTGAGCCAGGATAGAGAGATGAGAATCACATAGTTCGTGTAGTAAGGATTTTATTTTACTGGCATCCGCGCTATTGAAAAATATCATTTGGTTCCTATTTCTAAGTAACTTTGAGTCTAGTGAAGAAGATAAGTGTGCAAACTGACAATTTCAACAAATGTGCTAAATGATAAAGTTCTATTTCAATTCTAGTGAACACATGGAAGGGCAAGGTAATTCAGTTTTGGGCATTATGGAGGCCTCATAGAGGGGAATCTTGAAGGATGTATAGGAGTTTTTTTCAGGAATTGTGAAGGATATGAGATTTTATCCTACTTGGCAAGCTAACATGTTGGCCTGTCGCAGTTCCATGGAGGCCAGCAGAAAACATGATACTCATAGAGACAAAGGAAAGTTTATTACTCAGCACAGCAGGTAGCATGAGCTTTGTATTCCTATTGGATCTTTTTGCCCCCTAAGACTTATGGGGGCACAGCAGAGTGGGCCCAGATGAATGTTGTACACACAGAGGTTTGCTTCACAGCTGAGGAACTCTTAGCTAAGAAACTCTGAACTAAGGAAACTCCAATCTTTTATATGGGAGTTTCAAGCAAATGTGCCCAACCTTCTCCCCAGAGGGAAGAAACAGATATGCTTTCTGTCCTGGAAGGAAATGCTCTCTATGTTCCAAGGTGGTTCGCTATGCAAACATTCTTGAAAAGAAAGTCTGAAATAAAAGCTGTCAGTGCCTCTGCTTATTAAACATATAGAGATGTGAGAAACCCATGGAAATGTCTCCTAGCAGAGAGAGCTACTAGAGGCTGAGTTAGGGAACCCTAAATTCTGTCAACTTCTATGAGTTGACATTGTCCTGGACTACATTAAATAATGGAATTCCAGTTTTCCTGGTTGCTTGTGCTCACTCTAGAGAGTGAGGCAAAGGAAAAGTGGTGGGCAAAGGTGAGGGAATAATTAGGGTATAGGAAGTAGGCTAAATGAGGCACTTTATGTTAGCAAGTTTCAAAATTCACTTATCATTTTTCAAAAAATGTTTTCATGGTGCCTGCTATGTGTCAGATACCATGCTAGGATCAGGCATGAAAAGAGGGCTCCGAATTCCAGCAGGGTAAGCTCCAAGTGTTCAGGGCCGACTGAGACTAAGTCTGTTGCCTGCGGGTGGATCAGTGTTTCTCAATCCTAGGTGCATATCAGAATCACCTGGACTTGAATCAGAATCATCTGAGTAGCCTATGCTTGGGCAGACCTCAGAATCATTAAACAGGAATCTCAGGGGTTGGGGCCTAGGCATTTTGCAAACAACTTCACAGGTGATTCTTATTGGCAGCCAGGGTTGAGAACACGGCCATGGATGAATAAATGTACCAGGTGTTGTTCCTGCTCAGGCTGTTGCTGTGACTCCAGCTGTTGCTTATGTTACTATTGGCTTCCCAGCTTTAGCTCTTGCTTTCCTCAGTTTTCTTCTACATTGGGCGTAGTATTCTCTGAGGTGGGACTCGTGTCCAGACTCTCAGGATAAGATCTGATGCTAACATGAGATTGATTATTCCTGATACAAGAAATGTGAAACGATTTTTCTCTATCTCCGAGGTCTAGGTTGGAAGTTTTGACATGTCTTCTCCTTGGGTATTAGTTACTTTGAGTATTTGGGAACCATATACAGGAACTTGTAAATCACCAGTAATTTATATTTGTGTAAATATCAGGATAGAAGTTAAAAGCATGGATTTTATAGTCAGAGGGATGTGGCTTCAAAGTCTGGGTCCACCCTTACTGTGCTAACTTTTCAAGACTTCCCAAGTTCTCTGAGACTCAGTTTGCGCCTTGGCAAGAAGGAGATTACAGTACCTATGTGACAGACTTGTTTTGAGGATGAAATACAGTAAGGTGTCTTATGGCTTAAATTGTGTCCCCAGAAAGGATGTGTTGAAGTTCTAGTCTCTAATACCTCAGAATGTGACCTTATTTGGAAATAGGATCATTACAAATGGAATTAGGCAAGCTAATATAAGGTCATAAGGTAGTGGGGTGGGCCCATAATCTTGTATGACTGGTGTCCTTTTAAGGGGATGGCCATGTGATGATAGAGGCAGAGATTGGAGTGATGTTTCCATAAGCCAAGGAATGCCAAGGATTGCTGGCCACTTCCAGAAGCCGGGAGAGGCATAGAACAGATCCTTCCCCATTGTCTTCCTCCTGACACTGTTATTAGACTTCTAGATTCCAGAGCTGTGAGACAATAAATTTCTGTTGTTTTAAGGCATCCAGTTTGTGGTACTTTGTTACCCTAGGAAACTAGAACAGACTCTAAAGCTTAGAACTAACTTTTAGTAACTAGTTAGGATTCAATACATTTGAAATTTTAAAAATCTCATTTAATTCTCAAACAACCCCATGAAACAAGAACTGTAAATCTGCATTTGCCGAAGCTCAGAATAAATAAGAATATCTAAGTATAATTTTAGTTCCTTACCCTCCAGGAGCTTATAATCTAGTTGGGACCATATGATCTGCTTGGAAAGGATCAATTAAAAGTAAGCCCAGTGTGGTGGTTTGGGGATATAATATCCCAGACAAACATGTTCTTAAATTTAATCATTTCTTGTGGGTGTAAACCCATTGTAAATAAGACCTTTCAATGAGGTTATTTCAATTAAAGTGTGGCTCAGCTCATTAGGATGGGTCTGGAGTCCTTTATAAGAAGAATGAAATTCTGGCAGAGAGAGAGCTGTGGGAAGCAAGAAGCTGAAAGTCAGTATAATCCAGAAGAACAGGGAGAGACCAAAAGAGGCTGCTGCCATGTACAATGATATGGAACAGAGGAGCGAAGGTCCAAGTGTAACTGGCAGCCAGCCTCAGAATGTCAGTCTTTGGAAAGAAAGCATTGTCTTGATTTGGACTTTTTCTAGCTTCAAAACTGTTGTTTAAGCCAACCCATTGCATAATATTTGCTTTGGCAATGAGAAAACTGCCATGGAATGATTTGCTATTCCATTGTAATGGTATAATTATGAGTACATTAGAACTCCCAACTACAGTGTGCAGAAGAATCACTTTAGGAGCATATAAATTGCAGAATCCGAAGCCCTGAATCCAGTAATTCTGGTTCTGGAGTTAGAAGCAAAGTTTTAACAGGCAGACAGCTCCAGGTGATTCTGCACAGATGGTGTGTCAGCCACATGTGAAGAAACAGTTTGAGAAACTGTTCAGGACCAGCTTCTTGGAAGAGGTAGGTTTGCATTGAGCCTTAAAATCTAGGTAAAATATGAATAGGAAAAGGGGACAAAAGAGGATATTTTGCAGGAGGGACAAGCTCTCAGCAAAACCATGAAGACAAGAATGGATAATATTTGCAGAAATAACCATGTTAATATACATAGTAATTCAAGTTTATTGGTTTTGCTGGACTTTAATAAGGAAAGTGTTTTCTCATTTTCATGACCTTTTTCCTACAAAGAAACTTAATTAACAAGCCTTTCCTTTTCACAAATGTCTCCACTAGCCCGACATGTCTTTTGCTGAGCATTACATTATGGCACATTTAGATATTGATATTCTGATCTAAATTATGCAGAAAGCAAAGCTCTGAAAGTCAGGCAGAGATGAGTGGTAGCTTGATCAATGGTGAGGTAACATGTAAAGTCCAGGAATTTAGAACTTCCTCAGGATGTGCAATTTGAGAGCACTTCCACTGAGAACGGGGAGTTAAGGTGGCATGTGGGGTCTTGAGTTGAAAGTGAGTGGCCCACTTCCACCCTCCTTTTTTTGTTGTTGTTGTTGTTGTTTTGTTTTTATTTTTTTGATCAAAGGGAGCTCTTTTATACAATATTAGAAATTAGTGGCTATGATTTTTTTTTAAATGGAATGTCTTTTAAAAAATGGAATGTCTTCTGTTGTGAAGCTGAAAGGTTGGTTTATCACTTAAGGTTCTTTTGTCTAAAAGTAACAGACCTGTACTTGGACTGGCTTGAACCAAAAGAAAATTTATTAACTCCTGTACAGGTAAGTCCAGAGGCTGGTTCCAGATGTGTACTTATAAGGCTCGGCTGCCGCTTCTTCAAGATGCCCTAAGCTCTGCCCTCGTCTCTGAGCGTGGCTGGGAGCAAGAGGCAGCACCAGTTTCTGGCATCACAACCAGATACAATTCTGTCCAGAGGAAGAAAAACTGTCTCTTCGTGCTTCTTTCTTTGAGGCCCAGATGTTCAGGTGCCTTCCTTCATGTCCCATTGGCTAGAATTGTGTCACATGCCCATTTAAAAGTGCTGATCACTAGCGAGGGGAATGAAATTTTCTTAATTGGCTTAGACCAGTGTGAATCTATCCCTGGAGACTAGAATGGGGAGAATAGAATTAACTTTCCCTGAGTTATGTAGGGGAAAGGGATTAATCAGAAGGGGTGATTAATATTGGGAGGCAGTCAACAATATCCATTACAGTCCAACATTACTGAGTCTATATTCCTTTTTTGGCAAAAAAGTAGCTGGAGCTGGGTATATGTTGCTCTTTTATCACTCTTCAATTTGCCACAGTAACCCCATTCTCAGTAGCCTTCCCTCCCATATTATTTGATACCCTCAGTACTTATTTTGCCCACTTAGCTCCTACAAATTAGCATTTGAGTTTGAGACCCCTTATCTACATACTGCAGATATGTCATAGTTCTCTTAAGTGGTGCTTGCCATCTGCATCATCCAGCATTCTTGGATAATCAATCTGAATGATTGTTTAATTACTCCTTTGTCCTGTTGCCTATTAGGTGCTGCTTTTTAGCATTCCAAAGGATTGCTATCTCTTTTCTCTTGTGGCCAACTTCCCCCTTTACATCTTATTTTTGGTGATGTACTGATCTTCTGGGCTGTCAGAAAAACCCAAGCAAAAGTCCTTGGTCCCACACAAGCAGCTGCGAAAAGGTCTTCAAGAATTTAAGTCTTCACAAAACTGCTTCCATAATGAACTGCTCTTAGTGAAGAGAGAAAACATACAGTGTCAATCATGGCTAATGACAGGGTGCAATTAACCCAGGATCAAATTGCAGCAAGATGGATGGGGCCAGATGGTTCTGTTATCCTAACAAAGGAATTATACAGTAAGTGCCCTTCAGAAGGGAGACATTTTTCTACATAGAACTCTAGGATGAAAAGAGACAAGGGTGAGCTCTTCACAATTTTCAAACATATTATAGAGTAGGGAAACTAGTAAATGATGTTTAAATGATTATTCTGGTTCTTAATTGGTGGCTGGTATGGCATACATACACTGTCACTTTGATAGTTCTTGAAGCTGTAGCTACTAGAAAATTCTAGATTGAAAATATCTTAACCATGAGGGACCTTCTTAGCAAACTCAGAATCTTACATACACTGGGGTAAGTAATATTAAGTGCGTGATACTAATTCATTCTTTCAATAAGAAATTTTAAGTTCTTATTATACATATGCTTTTAAGTATTAGGGAGGTAACAATGCGTACTTTAAATGGTGTCTTTGCTCTTTAAATTTACATTCTAGATGGGAAGAGAGCTAATATAAAAGTAAACAACATGTAGAAAAGGTGATTGCAGACTGATAGATGCTATCAAGAGAATGAAAAAGGTGATGCATTGGACAGTGACAGGTGGGGACTAGAAATGGGTAGTGGTGGCCTGGTAAGTGTTCAACAGCTTGTTCTCTGGAGGACAAAAAGCATGGCTTTTTGTGTTTGCAATTTCTATAGTGTAAATACACTCTTCATGATTGAGTCCAAACTACTAACATGACTGGGAGTTGGAACGAGCCATATACAGTGTGAGCCAGTGCCAGCACAACTTTGGGAGTGTGTTATCTTACTTTCCAAAAGGGTTATTTGGCCTCTTTGAGAAAGTGACACTTGAGCCAAGATGTGAATAAGGAGTGAGCCATGAGAAGGAGGATCCAGGGGAAGAGCTTTCGGGCAAGTGCAAAGGTCCTGAAGAGGACACAAAGCTTAGTATGTTCCAGAAGAGTAGAGAGGATATAGAGGTTTGGAGTTGGGGGTTGGGGTAGGCTGGACTTCAGAAACTGTGAATAGAAAGATAGGTAGGAGCTAAAGCATGTAGGGTCTCAAAGGACATTTTAAGAAGTTTAGATTTTATTCTAAACATAAGGGGAAATTGTTGGGGTTTAAGCAGGCTATTGACCTTATCTGTTTAGCAGGAGACTGTATTTAAATTTTCATAGAAGGAATTTAGCATATGTTTGTCCTGTAGTGAGAGAAGATGGAGAAAGAGAAACAGGAAATTCATATTTGATTTTACAGTTCATGTTTGACTTATTCCCATTCTCCCAAAGAGCATGCTCCATGTGACTTAATTGGCACAGTGCTTGGTACACTGTAAACGCTACATAAATGTTAATTATTATAGACACTGCACTGGATTAATTTGAGGATGAATCTCAGGGAAGTCAGTGACATATTGATTTTATCAGATGAATCACAGAGGATATCACAGAGAGGGTTTCCGTGGAAATCAAACATTCTGCTGAAAATGGGGTTGAAACCAGTCACTACCTCTAGGTTTTGATACTTAGTTACATTTATATAAATATCAGGCAATCATTCATTTCCTCTGACTAGGGACTCTCATTCAGTCACCAGGTGGACCACCGTCTGGTACCTTTATGCAGTACGTTTTAGGTGCAAAGGTATGAAAGAAAGATTCCGTTTGGTATTTGTTGTTCTAACTAATTTAACTACCTCCATTCCTTCTACCTTCATCAACTAATTAATTGGGGTCCTTTAAAAAAGGAACATAGAAATAGTTATTATTGCTTATATTGAAAGAAACAAAAGCGTTGTTTATTTTGTATTGTAATAATACAATATTAGTAGGTAGCTTTTACTGAGTGCTTGATATATGAATTTGGGCAGCGGCCAGATGCTTTGCATACATGATCTTAAAGCTCATAACATCCCTGTGAGGTGGGGACTTTGTTATATTTATTTTATAGATGAAGAAAATGATGCTCAGAGAGGCTGGATAGTTGCCCAACCACGTTCCCATGGCTAGTTAGTGGTAAAGCCAGGATTCATACCAATTTCTGTATCCTTTTTCAGAGCCTATGTCTCCAACCCTAAAATCCTTCGTAGGAAATGCACAGCACTTTTATCCTGCATCTTCTGAGCTGTTTTTTGCATTGCCTCTCTTCTTTTTTTATGCTACCATTCCTATGTTCAAGACAGCTGGGTTTTTTTTTTTAGCTTTTAAAATATTTATTGAATATGTTTTTTGTTATTAATTAAAAAAATTAACAAAACATTTAGAAATCATTCCATTCTACATATACAATCAGTAATTCTTAATATCATCACATAGTTGCATATTCATCATTTCTTAGTACATTTGCATTGATTTATAAAAAGAAATAAAAAGACAACAGGAAAAGAAATAAAACGATAATAGAGAAAAAAAAACAACTATACCTCACATGCAGCTTCATTCAATGTTTTAACATAATTACATTACAATTAGGTAGTATTGTGCTGTCCATTTCTGAGTTTTTGTATCCAGTCCTGTTGCACAGTCTGTATCCCTTCAGCTCCAATTACCCATTATCTTACCCTATTTCTATCTCCTGATGGTCTCTGTTACCAATGACATATTCCAAGTTTATTCACTAATGTCGGTTCCTATCAGTGGGACCATACAGTATTTGTCCTTTAGTTTTTGGCTAGTCTCACTCAGCATAATGTTCTCTAGGTCCATCCATGTTATTACATGCTTCATAAGTTTATTCTGTCTTAGAGCTGCATAATATTCCATCGTATGTATATACCAGTTTGTTTAGCCACTCGTCTGTTGATGGACATTTTGGCTGTTTCCATCTCTTTGCAATTGTAAATAATGCTGCTATAAACATTGGTGTGCAAATGTCCGTTTGTGTCTTTGCCCTTAAGTCCTCTGAGTAGATACCTAGCAATGGTATTGCTGGGTCATATGGCAATTCTATATTCAGCTTTTTGAGGAACCGCCAAACTGCCTTCCACAGTGGTTGCACCATTTGACATTCCCACCAACAGTGGATAAGTGTGCCTCTTTCTCCACATCCTCTCCAGCACTTGTCATTTTCTGTTTTGTTGATAATGGCCATTCTGGTGGGTGTGAGATGATATCTCATTGTGGTTTTGATTTGCATTTCTCTAATGGCCAGGGACATTGAGCATCTCTTCATGTGCCTTTTGGCCATTTGTATTTCCTCTTCTGAGAAGTGTAAGACAGCTGGGGTTTTATGATAAATTCCAAAGGGGTCTCTCTGCTATTAAATGACATTTTCTAAATAGCTGTAAACTCAGTAAAGGGGAAGTATGGCCATGTCATGCTTTGACTTAGAAACCTCTGGTTCCTTATTGACTGAAGAACAGACTGCTCATCCTGGCATTCTAAATGCTAGAAAAGAGCTTGTTCTTCAGCCAAACAAAGGACTGGGCACAGGCATCTTGGAATGCTCTCTGCTTTCTTGCCTCCCTCTAATAATGGGCGGCTCTATGTGTAGTGGGTGGCTCCCCACTCCTAATATCCACATTAGGGTTTGTGCTTCCAGAAGGCAGGGACTACGCTAGCAGCCCTGTGTGAACGTTATGGGTTGCATCATGACTATACACAGTGTCACTTTTGTTTTTTCTTCTAAATCAAATCAATCTGTCCCAAAGCCATCCTCCAGGGTTGGTAGGAAATATATTTTTCCCCCCAAAGTCCTAGGTCTCCCCAGGGCAGCAAAAGAGTTGTAGGTTTTTGTGAGTACCTTCAAAGAAGTCTTTCAGTCTGCAGTTGCTCTCTTTGGGGCTTATTGCTCATGATCCACTTGGCCATTTGAAGGGGTGCAGTGCTTTTCCTTCCATGCTGAGCTTGGGCAAGAGGGGCCAAGTTCAGGCTCAGCTGACCAGGGTACAGTAGTGGCTAACAACATGGGCTCTGGAATGAATCATCCCAGGTCAAACCCAGCCCCCAACACATGGATTGCCTATGAGCTTATTGTACTACTCCTCCTTATGCCTCAGTCTTCCCCATCTGGAAAGAGTGGGTATCAATGCTGTTTTCTCAGGCACTTATTATGAGGATTGTGCTGGCTTGAAACTATGATGTACCCCAGAAAAGCCATGTTTTAATTCAGATCCAATCTTGTGGGGACAGACCTATTGTTTAGGGTGGAAACCATTGATTAGCTTGTTTCCATGGAGATGACCCACCCAGTTGTGGGTGTGACCATTTGATTAGCCGGAGATGTGACTTCGCCTATTCAAGGTGGGTCTTGATCAGTTTACTGGAGTCCTTTAAAAGTGGGAATGTTTTGGAGGAAGTTAGACAGTTGGAGTGCAAAGAAAATGTGAATTAAGGTCTCAAAATAATGCTTAATAAATGTTAGATAATATTTTTCCCCCATTCAGGGGTCTCACCTTCACTAGAGACACAGTAGTGTATGAGAGCAGCATCTGGGTCAGGGACTCCAGTATTCCCCAGGTGCTGGGCTTTCCCATATCTGTCATCCTCTTAACACCTCGCGGCAGGGACTGCCCAGTTAGATAACTCTTGGTTGCTCAACCTCTCTCTGAGTCAGCTTTCTCCTCTGTAAAATGGGAGTGCAGTGTGACTTTCCAGGTGTTGAAAGGATACTTTATTCACTTAAACAGATCCTGGCACATAATGAAAGTGAGGACCAAATGCAACAAGGAATGTAATGTGCTTAGTATAGCATCTAGCATGGACAATATGCTCAATAAATGTCCTATCACTATTATCATTGCCATTCTCCTCCTCCTCATACATCTGACCTCATATGCTGCTTAAACATTGCAGCGACTAATACATATTGGTTAACAAGTGCAATTAATTTGAAAACACTGAGAAAGAGGAGGCTTAATTCAAAGACATTACTTTGCCAGAAGCTTTATGTATAGTCAATTATTTTCTGAAAATCATTTCTAAATAGTTGATTCTCATGGTTTTGCAGTTAATGATATCTAAATATATTAAAAATATGCCTCATAGGGCTGTCTGAATGATACAGTATTTTGATCAACCTTACTTGTGTTGGAAATGAATTGATTTAGTTTAAATACTTTGTCTAAAAGTTATTTGGCCTGGAAAATACCAATCTAATTCCCTTACAAGTAAGAAAATTATAAAGAGAGAGAGAGAGATGTAATCAGTGAGTAGAATAGCCTTAGAAAATGTGTATCAGCATACCTTAACGAAAGTAGAATAAATCTTGAAACTTTAATATCCCCCTTTCTTGGACCTAAATAGGCCCCTTTGGAAAACTATTTTATTGTTTCTCATTAAATTAGAATTGTGCTGAGGTGCCACTATCTACTGTTTCCTATTATTATTAATGTAAAAAAAAATCACTGCATATTCAGCATTTCCCCAGTTAAAGCCAACAGAAAATCCTCCTCATGCTTGTGCTTAACTTTAGTACATTTTTAAACAAAATTTCTCTTTTTTGTTTACCTCTGCACTTAAAGATAGCAATCCTTTCTAGTGACAATTAAGGAAATTTAACATGTAAGTTCACCCTTGCTAGATTAAATTAACAACTCTTACATCAAAAGCATGGTAAGAGTTATGGAGGCCAGAAGTGTCTCATTAATCTTAAGAGAATGCAATAATCTCTGGGCAACAGAATGTAGGGAGCATAATTTTTTTGAAACACAGGTAGTCTGATAGTACATTAAAGAGATCACACTTGAACTTTTGATCCATTGATGAAATGGGACTCCTGATAAGGGTTGATACTGAACTTCTTACTACAGTTCAGAACACTATTGCTGGTCGCAGTATTTCTCAAAATGTTGCACTGCAGTGTTTTATCTTTTTGATTCGTTCGTGAAACAGACACTGAGTGACAACAAAGGCTAAAAACTGGTGACCCATCAGCGATAGCTGGCCCAGATATGTGTACGCTTGGACCATGTTCCATATGGCAACCGTTACTGGAGCTGAGTGAGGCATCCCCACTTTGACCAGCTCTCCAATCCACTGATAGTTTAGGTAGTGTCTCAAGCCTTGTAGGCAGTCTCCAATCACTGTATTAAAAAGCATTGCTCTTGGATGCTGTGTTAGGACATAGTTTCTGTGTTAGCAAAGACAAAGAAAACAGAGAGTCACTCAAAAGAAATGTCAAAGTCCTCACAAAGGCTACATGGTACCACCTCCCCCAGTCTTGACCATATCTTTAAGTGTCTGCTTTGTTCATTCTGTGCCAGCCAGGAGGATATCCTTGCTACTACTGTATATATTTTTCACTCCCTCACCCCTTTCTCATTTTGCTCAAATGCCTTTCTTGGCCACTGTTGTTAAAATGCCAGAACTCCCTCCCTGCCAGTAATCCCTTTGCCAACTTTATTATTATTATTATTTTTTTTGTCAAAACATTTATCACCATCTGACATACTAAATATTTTACCTATCTTTTCCTTTATTGTCTGTCTCCTTTCAGTTAGACAGTAAGTTTCATGAGGGCAAAAGCTTTTATTTTACTCACCACAGTGTTTCCAGCACCTATAACAGTCGTCTACTTGCTAAACATGTTAGCACATATCTGCCCAAAGCTGTGGGAACTGAAGTAACACAGTGAGGCTGGAACATGGAATTGGAGGTCAGGGGCAGTGAACGTGAGGCTGGAGAAGTGAGGATGTGTACTCCAACAGGGTGGGGGGAAGGGAAAGTCATGGAAGGTAAGTGACCAGAAAGCAGAAGAGGGACAGGATGCCCTGGAAAGTTTTGGACGCTTCTCTTTGCTGTTTTGTAAACCAAAGTGATACATTGCTATTAGTCTCCATAAAGCTGGGAGTAGGACCTTTTTAAAAAATTAAAAAAAAAAAGTCAACATGTTTTGGATCTGCTTAGATAGAATTTTAGCAAGCTCCAAACGTTGACATTTACTTTGGCTTTTCACTGAAGTACTGGCCTGATTTCAAGTATCTTCAGGCCTTAGAAAGCTGATCAGAGACGTTGAGATAATAAGGTAGATCCTGTCTGAGCAGTAGGTTCATCCAGATTGAATTCAAATTCCAGCTGATGCTTGCTAGCCATGTGACCTTGGGAAAATTATTTTACCTCTCTGAACCTTTTTCTAGTCTGCAAAATGGGACTAAATTCCAAGCTGTTGTATTAAATAATAAAAAAAAATGCCTATAGTAGTTATTACTGGAAGTAGTAAATGGAAGCCATTATTATTAAAGCAGTCATGCATATATCAATGATTATGCAAATGAATACATCTTATTTTTATGAATGTTTATGATAGACTTAATTTTTACCAGGAAATATAACTGATAATATAATATTATGGATTTTCTCTGCTTTTAAGCATGCTGCTGAGTGAAACATAAAATGACTGACATATATATGACTGTCTACAAGTACTTTCCTTACTAGCATTTCATAGGACTATATTTTATTGCATTAGATGTCAATATGGTAACGGATGACTTAGAACATTTGGAACCATTTTTGTTTGCTTTATCTTAAGTAATTTCCTAACATCGGTATAATTTGCCACTCCTGTGGAAGCCTGTTCTTCAGTTGTAGACCAATATTATGTTTCCCTCTTTTGAGGAGTCAGGTAGACTCTATTTTGAGAACATGGGAAGAGTACCTGATCATTTTTTGAATCCTGTGAGTACCATGGGTTATACTTTATTTAATATATACAGCATGTAAATAAGTTTCAGAGGCATAAAAGCTTCAAAACTAAACAAAAAGGAAAATTTAATAACCAGCAGATTTTTAGATTGTGCACTAAATAACCTGCTTTTCATCCTAAGAAAGGGGAGGAGGAAGGCAGAGTTTAATAGACATATATAACAAATTAAAATCCAGTATCTGGGAGGTGTAAATCACATTCCATGAACTAAACAACATGGTTCTCATCAGATCTTCTCCAGCTGCTCTGCCTGGAAGCTTGGGCATAATTCAACCAACTGTTAGACAGGAAGGCACTTCCTATAAAGGACAAAACACAACACACAAGCAACAGCTCTTTATGAAATTTTGCCCAGCCTGGCTGTGTATATAACCACATGTCTGTAAAGTGATGTGCTTGGAATTCTCCCTCTAGGGCCTGGGGTAAAAGAAGAGAAGAATGTAAAGGGAAATAAGAAATTTGCTCAGTTATGACTATCTTGGGGTCTAGGAAATAGAATTTAAAATTGGGACCAGTATGTGTAGAGCAGTGCTTCACAACTGGGGATGACTTTGCCCCCAGGGGACATATGGCAATGTCCAGAGACATTTTTATTTGTCATAATTATGGGGGTCCTACTGGCATCGAGTGGGTAGAGACCAGAGATGTTGATAAACATCCTATAATGCTCAGGACAGCCTCTTATAGCAATGAATTATCCATCCCCAAATATCAGTAGTGCCGAGGTTGAGAAACTCTTGTGTATAGGGTTCAGCTCTAACTATTTGCAAGTTTGAGATTTTCTTCATATGACTTAGCCTTTGGGAATATAAACATGTGTTTCTGTTTCAAAGTCCAAAGCTTCAGTATTGTAAAGGTTCAGTTCTAGCATTATAGTCCTCAGGAGATGATGCAATTGATGTGAATGTATTCTGTCCTCATCTTTTCTACATTATTTTTCTATTTGGTGAGAAGTCACTGAATTGGCATAAATCTTTGAATGATTTTTTTGTTTAGCCAGGTGAATGAAAAGGTATCAGCATTAGAAAACCATCCTGTGTCCTGGAAGATAGGAATATCTGGTCTTTCTCTCACATTCATAAGAACTTACATCCCAGTGAAGGCAGCCTGTGAAATGGCCGTGGATTAAACACAAGAATGAATCATGTTGTCCCATTCTTCCCTCACAGTGTCTCCTCTGTGAGTTTTGAGAGCACTGGTGGGAAAGTGTGGAAGGTGTTCCTTGCCTCTGTCTGTGCTTCACCCGGGTTGTGGTCAAATCGAAGACTTCAGTGTCTAAGGCTGTCAATCCATCACTTTCCATAACATCAAATTTGTTTTAAAAAATTCATGCTGTGGGTTTTGAGGACATAATTGTAGCTCCAGAAAAGTTTTCTAAAGATTGCATTAGATTTTTTTTAATGGACAGTCTGTGTTCTTGGGCATTTATACTTCATAGTAGTGTGTTTTGGGAAGAAAAAAGTATGCAAGCTAGAGATTTTTCAGCAAATTTCACTAAACTTATACTGTCTTTATCCGAATGCCTCAGAACAGATGAGGAAGAATTTTGTCCTTATTGTGCTTGACTGAATAATTTGTATTAAATTATGTCTTAAATCAGCATTTCCTCAAACTGAAGAACAACTAATGCTAAAATATATCTTGGATTATTATACGTGCAATTTGCATAAAAATTTAAAAAGTCAGTACTTCAGTCCTACTAGGGTGCTGCCTAAGAAGATTGCACAAAACCAATGGCTAACACAAATACTGTTGATGTTTAGACCTTCTGTTATCTAATTATAAAAAAGCAAAGTTTAGCTACCTGATTGAGTGGGCTTATAATCAAATCACAACCATTTGGAATAGAATGGAACCTCAATGTGAAACTGCTACAGCAATTTTAATTAAAACTCTTGTACTTTGGGAGGAAGCCTTCTATTTCGGTAGTTCTGTGTTTTTCAGACTGTTCTTTGAGAAAGCAAGTGGTAGCTCAGGCACTGTGAGGATTTGACATGACAGTATTGCTGAGTGGTTCACCTACCTCCAGCCCAGGCTTCATTCAAAACAGTTCCAGGTGATCTTTTTTAGCTATTGGATGTCTATGCAAGGCTTTATGTGGAGACAGAGTCTATGGCTCAAACGAGTTGGAAAACCGTTGGAGTCAGTTTTGAGGATTTGTAGGTGGAAGAACTATGTTTTTTAGGTATATAAAACAGATGCAAGTAATTCACACTTAAGAGCAAAAGAAACCATTTAAAAACTCCAAGCTGAAGAGAGTTTCACTTAATAGTCCAGTGAATTTAATTTGCTATTAACCGGAACCCATATGTAGATTATAATTCCATTCTCCTTCCCTTTCCCTCCCCTTCCTTCTTCTCTCCTCCCTGCTTTCCAAAGCACATTTATTGACTCCCAAATTTAAAAGAGAAACAAATACATATGTTAATAAGCAGGTACAAAATAAAGAAATATAGACAGTGGTCAATGCCATGAAGGAAATGAAATGGAATGACAGGACAGAAAGTGTTTGGGCAGAGAGATGAGACTGGTTTTTGACAGACTAATTGTGGGCAGTATCTTTTAAAAGGTAATATTTCACCTGAAACCGATGAGACAAAAGCCAGCAATTGAAACAGCTAGGAGAAAAGAGTACCAAGCAGGAGGAATAACTACTGCTTTTAACTGAGAACTCATTGTGTTAGAAGGACAGAAATGGACGTTGAAGATGGCTCTGAGATACCCAGTTCAGAGGTGTCTGATATCCCCTCCCTCACTGACTCGCCTTCATTCCACCCCTTCTTGAACTCTACAGTTTTCTTGCAGTATTCTGGGTTATCCCTGAGTAGGACATGTTGATGGACTTGATGACCAATTGATATGAAAATTTAGAAGTGTGAGAAGCCACCACAAAACCAAAGTTCCAACAACAGCAATGACTTAGAAAGTTAGCACTGGCTGGTTTGTCTTTTTCACATCTATCCCTCTTACCCCAACTCTTTGGCTTTCTTCTCTATCTTTTAAGGAACTTTGTGATTACATCACGTCCACCAAGATAATATAAGAAAATTTCCTTATTTTAAAATGATTAGCAATATTAATTCCATCTGCAACCCAAATTCCTCCTTGCCATTTGACATATGTATTTGGGAACTTATCCTGTCTATCATAATTCCATTCTTCATCAAAATTATCTGTTGATTTTTACATTATAGACTCATGGTATTCTCTTTTGTTTAGCAGGTTTTAATCTATTAATATTGTTCATTTTGATGCTCCACTTGTTCTAAAAAGGGCCAACAGGAGCCCCTTCAGGATGGTTCTTGTGTCCTTTTGATATGACCCCACCATTACTTTGCTATTATGAACTGTTCAGGCTTACATTGTACTTTACCTGTTCCAGCCCTGGAAACAGCCATTTCTCCAAGGATCCCTGGTTCCTTTCATTGGAAAGTGGTATTTAGAAACTATAATCTGGACATTAGGTTTGATCATTGCTACTGAGGTGTTTTTGCTTCTTGATCTCTCAATGGACAGAATTAGAAATATATGAATAGCATTGTTTTTCTTTCCTTCATAACTCTCACTAAAATTGTAAATAGATTTGCTTGTTTACATTTTTAGTTTCCTCCATTTGAATTTGATTTTTTATAATCTCATTGCTGTAAGTCACTAACTCTCTAGCCATGAATTCATTTTTCACATTGATTTTGAATTTTATGAGGCATGATATAGTGAATCACCTCTTATGTATATGAAACTAAAGCTAGCCTATAAGGCAAAAGTTGCTTATAGTAAAACTTGGACTGCTTCTAATGATACCTGAGAATTCCTCAAATTCCTCATAGACTTTAATCCTTTATCAACCTTCGGTAAGTTCAACACATCCAGTTCTATCTCTAGCCCTGAAGTCAATTGCTGTTTCATTGTTGAGCCACAAATATGTATCTTTAATCAATGGAATGCAGAATGCTCAAGAGAAAAATAGTTTCCTCCCTTACTCCCCCAAATAATCAGCAGATTCGTATCTTCCTTCTCACACTTCCAGGTATATGGTTGCATATTGGTGGACTAGTCTGCATCATTTAACTTTTTCTGTCTCTCACACTCTTGTCCTTTGTTCTGAGCACTATAGATGAATTTAAGGAAGTTAAAAGAATTCAAGATACCATTTTAATAAATATGCAGGGTCTCAAGCATAGTTCTTCATGTAGTAGGCTTTAAGGGAATATATGCTAAATGAGTGGAGTAAGTAGTGATGACTTTATATCCTTTAGAGTCTAACCTCCTTCCCAGGGCAGGATCAAGGAGAAGAAGGAATCTTTGAGCCTTGTCTGTTTTATTCCTTCAATTTTTACTACGCTTCCTGTGTTGTTTTCATTTTGTTTGAACTTTTTTTTTTTTTAATTAAAGTGGCATTGATATTGGAGCCAGAGGATAGTAAATTATTCAAACATATCCCTATATTTGGTTCATTATTTTGGGCAGAATATCATGGATTTGTGGGCTTCGTTGGCATTTTGAGGAGTGACCTTGAACAGTTCTTTAGTATATGTGCTGCCAAAGCGAACACTTGAACTGTTCTTTAAAACACTGAGGGCATGTCAAGACTGTTTGGAAAGACGCTACCTTGACTGTGTCTGAGGATCAGCTTATCTACAGCTAAGCTGCAACTTGCTGCCTTCCAAAGCATTGCCTTTCATTGACGCAGGGGAAAGTCTTTCTGCAGGCAGTTTTCCTATTTGCCCCGAATCTGGAATTAACCATTTGGGCAAATACTTCCTCCAGGTTTATGCTACTGGGATGTTATAGACCTCAGGAAAACTGCATTTTACACATGATACAGCATGACTGCGATGTGTTTTCTCTTTTAGAGGAATATTAAAATGCAAGGCAGACTCCCATTGTATTGACTAGGCTATGTTGTCTCCATTTTTCACTTAATCCTCATGACAAATTTTCTGTTGTGCCTCAACAAGAAGACAAATAAATGGCAACCTAGACTTTGGGAAAAAATGTGGGGATGGCTTCTGGGCAGAAGTTGAAGATGGTTGAGGAGAGCTACTCAACTATTGATTTAATCAATTCTGCTTTGCCACTGTTTTAGAGGTTCAGAGCTCCTCTTTAGAAGGATTACCTCATTGCTAAATGTCTCTCTGCAAACAAAGTGTGGAGAAACAAATTGAGATGCATCACCCATGAAATGCCACCATTCCTATTTTAGTTTGGCTGATTCTCCCCCCGACCCTTATCCCATTGTTTGATAATTGAAAACAGACAAAAAAGAAGATGTTAAAGTGTTGTTTTATTTTTCATTTTTTAAGCCAGTATTTTATCAACATTAACTGTTCTTGGAAGACAGTATAGTTTAGTGGTTGGCAGCAGAGTTTTGTTGTCGAACACGTTTGGATCCACCTTCAAATTGGCCACTTAGGTGATTAATATTCACCTGAGATATTTAAACCTTGGAATCTCACTTTGTTCATCTATGCAATAGGTATAAAAACACAGTAGAATCACAGCTTACTAAGAGTTCAGATTTTAAATTAACTTATAAAATATAAATTGTATATACTTAATATTGTCATTAGAAAACCTGTACATCACCCATAAAATAGAGTACTCTTGGTTTTATGTAAGCAACTATACATTATCAGTGCTTATAAATATATAATAATGTATGTAATATATGCAACCTATAAAATAAAGAGCATATATGCAAAATATTATTTTATAATATATTAATTAGATTTCTATTTTTCAATCTTACTCATTTCTTGTGTATTGTCTAGGTCACATGGTCAAATTCACATGATGCATTACCAACCGCATGAAACTGTGGTAAATATATGCAATTCTGTATGATTGGCAAATTGTTAACTTTATATAAATGCTGCTTCTGGAGATGATGAAGAAGGTGATGATGAAAATGATAAAGAAGTTGAAGATGAAGAAGATTATGATGATAAAGATTTTAAGCTTATTGAGCTTCCTTAGACTAATATTTATTTTTGTAGGATTTCCCACACTGACAAAGAGGGGGATAAATTTCAGTCATAATGGTACCCTTTCCTTTAATCAACAAAATCAAAATAATATAAAAGTATAGACAAATACTTAATATATAGGGATTGGCAGCTCCATCTTTGATTTAATTCTGCCTAAGGCACTCTAACTTGAAGCTCCTAGCTTTGATGGGATTAAGCCTTAAAAATATATACCAAAATACTTTTATCTGTATTGTTGAGAAAGAGCTGTTAGAACAACATTATTCTGTGGTTATGAGACATCAAATCACAATGAACTTTAGTTCCTTAAATGAATCTTTAAATATTTAATATCATGTTAAAAAATGTACAAATGTAAGAGCAGCAAGTAGGGCTGGTAGTTGGGAGGGGGGAGCATTCCAGATGAATGATGAAAAATGGGTCTTTATAGAAAGTTACCAGATTTCTCTTTCCTCATAAAGCAAATTGCATGGTCGATTATTTGGGCCTGAAATTCAGATAATAAGCATTATTCTGTAACAATACAAATTGCATTGTTACAGCCAGATAAGTTTTTTTAAAAAGTTAATCTACTTTTCTGAAATTCACTGCTTAGATATAACTTTTTATTATGAAAATTATCAAACACTTGCTAAAGTAAAAAGAAAGTACAGTGATCTTTCTTGTAGCTCATCACTCAGCTGTAACAATTGACATTTTGCCACTTCTATTTCATCATTGCCTCATCAAGCCTTTTTCTCATCTGTTTTTTTTTCCTGGTGTATTTTAAAGCAAATCCAAGAGTGCATATATATATTTTCAGTCTATATCTTTATAGAGTAATACTAAAAAAGTAGTTATAAATTAAAAATGATTTATGAAAAACCCAGGTATAAGACCCTTTTAAATAGTGGGGGTATGCATAAAGAATCCTTGCATTTGGTTACAAATTTGCTTTGATAAATTAGTGCAATGGCAGCTTCATTTTGAGCACCCCATTCCATCCTGAATTTGGCAACACATGCCTGGTGTTAGAAATAGTATAGACTGACCCTGAAAACTCTTTCTGTAAGTGGCCAGTTATTAAATATTTTAGGCCTTTGGACCACATGGTATCTCTTTCCACTACTCTGCTATTGTAGCACAAAAGCAGCCACACATGATACATAAACTGATGGGTGTGGCTGTGTTGCAACAAAACTTTATTTCCAAAAAACAAAAGGGAGGTTGGCTTCGCTCACTCTGGTTATAGATAAAGTAATCCAGCCCCTACCCAAAAAGTATTCGCAAACCCTGGAGTCATCTGCACTTTTGAAAGTTGAGTATGTGTGGTTGAAACAGCAATGCACTAGGAACCAAAACACCCAGATTCCAAACCTGTGTCTAGCATTTGGAAGACCTTGAATAAGTCACTTAATTTTTGAATCATGATTTCTCATTCATCGGATGCAGGAAGAGGCATTTACTCTTCTTGCTTAGCCAGATATTTGTAGGACCGAATCAGATAGGTGTGGAGGTGCTTACTGAACCATAAAGTGCTGCCCAAATACAAGGTATCTTTATCTACTTGCTCTTGAAATCAGATGGTTTCCTATCAGTTCTTAATTACGTTTTTATCCCTCACCTTCCATTTTTCTGGATGCCAGATACAACAATAAAAAGCAAACTTATGGGCAGTGCGATGGTGGCTCAGTGGCAGAATTCTTGCCTGCCATGCTATAGACCCGGGTTCAATTTCCGATGCTTGCCCATGCAAACAAAACAAAACAAAACTTATGTTCGCTAGGCACTTATACCTGTATGCCAGGGACAGTACTAAGGGTTTTGAATACGTAATCCCATTTAATTAATCAGGCATAATTGTCTTGATTTTAATGGTGAAGAAGCTGAAACCTAAGAAAGGTATGGTAACTGCTTAACTCCCTTAAAGACTGAATGGCAGAGTCAGGATTTGACCCTGTGTCTGTTTGACTCCATTGCCTTTGATCTGTGCCTCTGTGACATTTAGGGCATTAACTCTTCATGGTTTATAGCAGAGAGGCTTCACAGCAGAAAGACTGTGGAACTCACTCAAGTCACCAACCTAAATAACATCTGTTTGATTCTCAAGACCCAGCTTAACTGTTTTTTTCCAAGGGAGACCTTCCCTCTCTGCCCAGGCTAGGTCAGGTCCCCATATACACTGTATCTACTTTGCCATACACATTTTACTACAGTAACTAAAGAGTCATCTTGGAGAAAGTTCCATGAAGGCAAAAATCATGGTATGCTTTTGAACGACTCTATCTCCACCCATGGCACTTCAGTGTTCAATAAATATCAGCTGAATAAATGAATTTCTAAAAATTATGGAGATAGAAATTGTAGGCTTTTGAATGGCATTTGTGTCCTAATGATATTTATTGCTCCGAGAGTTGAGTTGGATATCAAAACCATCTAGTAAGAAGCCTGTTAGAATTCTAGTGCTTCTTGTCTGCCTCCTGCAATGCAGACACATCCCAGTGCACTCCCTGTGGAGTCAGTCCTGTGCAGAGACCAGGGCGGCAGGGCAAACGCCTGTCCTACAGTCCTCCTATCTGGGTGGCTAGACATGGTGTTCTAGTTTGTTAGCTGCTAGAATGTAGTATATCAGAAACAGAATGGCTTTTAAAGAGGTGAATTTAATAAGTTGTTAGTTTACAGTTCTAAGGCTGAGAAAATGTCCCAATTAAAACAAGTCTATAAAAATGTCCAATCCAAGGCATCCAGGGAAAGATACCTTGGTTCAAGAAGGCCAACAAAGTTCAGGGTTTCTCTCTCAGCTGGAAGGGTACATGGTGAGCTCAGGGTTTCTTTCTCAGCTGGAAGGGCACATGGTGAACACGGCTTCCTGTTTCATGAAGCTCCCCAGGAGGCGTTTTCCTTCTTCATATCCAAAGGTCGCTGGCTGGTGTACTCTGCTTCTCGTGGCTGTGTCATTCCCTACTCTCAGAATCTCCTTCATTCTCCAAAATGTTTCCTCTTTTACAGGATTCCAGTAAACCAATCAAGACCCACCTGAATGGGTAGAGAAACGTCTCCACCTAATCCAGTTTAACAGCCACTCTTGATTAAGTCACATCACCAGGGAGATGATCTAATTACAGTTTCAAATATACAGTACTGAATAGGGATTAGAAGAAATGGCCACCTTTACAAAATGGGATTAGGATTAAAACATGGCTTTTCTAGGGTACATACACCCTTTCAAACAGGTACACATGTGTATTCTTCTCTTTGGGGGATGTGAAGTGTTTGTGGGAGGGTGGTGGGCACTAAATAGGAAAGGGACATTAAAAAAATAGAAAAGAAGGAAAAGAGGTGTTGTAATCTGAAATGTATTTAATGGCCAAATGAGTGACATGAATGTGTGAAGGGCCAAGTATAAAAGAGGGAATGATGAGGACTTGAGTGAGCTGGAGTTTCCACATTTAACCTAAAAAAATTAAAATTCATTATGTAAAAAAATCATTTTGCAGAGTAATGAAACATAAGCAGGTACAATGCAGCTTATGGAACTCAACACTGCTATTCCCTAGAAGATGGAGACGATAGGAGGACAGGGTGAGAGCAAGAACAGCAGAGAGGGAAGGATGTAGCACAGGGGAAAGATTCCTGAGCAGATGGTGAAACTTGGGTGATCAGTATTCAGCTTCTTCATTCCTTAGATTAGCATAACCATCTTTCTAGGTTTAAGAAAATGGTATGCAGAATTCTACCAACAATCTGGTGCTATTTGGTGGTAATTGCATCATAAAAGTTTGGTCCTCATGTACTAGAAATGAAAGCATCTACCTAATCCAATTAAATGAGCATTTTCTCTTTCTCGTCATGGCCTCCTGTGATGTTTCTAAACTAAGTGGCTGACTTTTGGTTTAGCAAATTCTAAACAGATGATTGGAGCAATTCCAATGTTCCTGGGTACTTCTATTCACAAGCTTTTCCTTGACCATATTAATTTTTTGATTTGGCTTCCAGGGTATGTATAGGCCATTCTGCTCCTATTATGTTTAATTAAGGTCTTTGCCATTTTCTCTCAGCAGGGTTTGGGCAGGTAGGGCCATGGTGCCTGAGGATTCTGGGTGTGTACAGAGGCTAATGTCAGGCCATGCGAGATTCAAAGTGTGCAAAGATCACTTATTGGACTGGACCTCCCATTTTTTTGTTTGTTTAATTATCTTAAATGATGCAAGCTCAGCACTTCAGTTTTCCATGGTCTGTTGAGTAGAGAGAATGTTGATAAAGTTTCCTTTAAGTCCCTTCAAAGGGTCAGAGGTTAGACCTTTATAAGGCTGCTAAGGCCAAATGGCCTTTATAGCAAGACTGAGATTATAGCATTGGACAAAATCACCATCTAATCTGGAATTTGATTTTGCAAATTCATCTGGAGGCAGATAGTTAATTGAACAACTGTTCAGGAAAATGTGTATTTAGGAGACATGAGACCAAAGGATGGTTACAGATGAAATCTTGGAATTGGTTTCTTCTTCTGTGTGTGTAGGATGAGTAAAGGAAGAACAAATGAATACAGAAGTTCACTCTTCTTCAGTGGGGCAAATATGGCTTAAAATAAAAAAAATAAGGGCTGGAAATCACCATTTCCTATTCTCTGAACACATGTCCCATAGTTAAAACGAGCAAGAAGGAAGTTTTTCACCAGGAAGAAAGGAATTGGAGAGTGGAGGCTTTGGGGCTTCACATGGTAGTTCTCCTACTTACTGACAGTGCGCACTTATAACAGCCCACAGAGCTATAGCCACAAACTCCAGTATTTGTCACTGTCACTTCACAAGTGCTCGGCATTGTTCAGGAAATTGTATGTGTAAAGCTGAGCTGCCTGTGCCCAACTCCAACAAGGGAGCAGCCTAGCGAAGGTGCTTGAAACTGAAACAGAGGCTTATGTGTCCTATTATGTGCCCCAGCAAGAGTCATAAATAATTGTGACAAGTTTTTTTTTCCATGCCATGTGACAGTCCTTGACTCACCCTCCTGTTTCCTCTCTCCTGTTCCTCATAGACTAGACCTGCCAAGCTGCAGGATGATAGATGTTACCCGGTAGCAAATGACAGCTGGATAGATTTTTTTGTTGGTGCTTTAGAGAGAATCAGATATGCTGTATAAAGCAATAAAAAAGCACACTCACAAGGTGGATTAAAAATAGCTAGCACAGCAGTAACCCACTTTGTTGTTTATCAAAAGTTAAATCTCACATGGTAAGTCCTAGTGATGTGTTAATTTTTCACATTTCAGTCAGAGTGATACTGACTACAGCCATTTAAAAAAAAGGAGTTAAAGCAATTGACCATTTCCTTATTACATGTTTGTTTGTCTAATGGAATGAAAACATTTTTTTTCTTTAAATGTTTCCAAAGAAGAGAAAGGGACTTCTGGGGTTGTGCAATGTTGCTGTGGTTATTTTATATATCTTGATCTTGAATTTTAAACATAAAATTGGAGATGGGTAAGCCATGAAATTATTCAGCTCCTGTTCAATTAAAAAAAAATTAGCATTGCTCATCTTCTGCCATACGCGCTATTGATCCAGCGTCTGTGTAACAAATGGTCTGGTTTCCTAACCACCTTGGAAATGTCATGTAGGAGTCAACAAAACTACTTATTGTATGTTTTATAAAGAATTACAGCCTCCTCTGAATTACTCAGACTTGCATCTGGGGCAAGCTGGCTTGGTTACCTTGTGTCTCGATAAATGTGGGAAGGTAACAGAACATGATTCAGTGAACTCCCCCACTCCCCAGTTCATGGACGTGACAGGCTGAAATGTACTTTTTCATTCCTTCTCTGTCTTCCCCTGCACTCTAAGGAAAGTAGCTTCTGGGAAATTTAGGAGTGTTCAGTATATCAGATCATGACTATTTTCCCCTTTGATTTTTTCTGATGAATCATGTTAGGAAAGCTGTAGTTTTCACACGGCAGCATGTGGCATGAGGTAAGGCAGCACAAAATATTTATTTAAAAAATATCTCTTTAAGGCTGGGTACCAGGCAGAGGGGATCATTTGAGTTATGCCTCTATAATTTAAATTAAATTAAATATTTCAGTATTGTATAATTAGGTTTCCAGCAGTATCAAGTTATATATGTGTCATTGTGTTGTTTATTACTTTGGTGGTTGTTGTAACATCATCTCCATGGGACAGTATCCATAATAAAAGCTGTTTTCTGTGGCTTTATTGACTAATCAGTTCAGTTTTTTTTTAGTGGACATGAATTCATGAAAAGTAAGAGTGGTGAGAAGATATAATGCAGTGGTCAAGAGGACAGGTTTGGGGATTCTGCTACCTGGGTTCAAATCAGGACTATTCTTGTTACTAGTCCTGATTTGCTGATGGCTTTGGGCAAGTGATTCAGCCTCTCTTTGTGCCTCAGCATTTTTATCTGGGAAATGGGGTTGATATTATCCCCACAATAATAGGGAAGTTTTGAAGACTGAATGAGTTGAATGGGTTTAATACAATCCCTGCCAAATAAGTATTACTATTTTAGTTATGATAATAATAATTTGGGTAATATCACTATTAGTGGGATAGTTTCACTCAGGTTACCTATATCTCCTCTTTCAAATTTTTCTGTATTTGAAGACTATGTGTCAGATGGGTGGTTGGAAAACTCTTTTAGGAATGGAGCCCTCATTGAGGTTAAACATGCAGTAACATTTTACATGGGCTTGGTTTAGACAGTCTTTGAAAAACACTCTAAATATAAGAGGATATATTCTGTAGATCACTGATACTGCTTTTTCACCAATTTCATCTCTTCTTCATTGGGAAACAAAGCTTCAGTGAGATATTCTGCATGGATGTGCCTGGCAGACTACTTGAATTCATTAATCAGTAGCTTTCGTTTTCTGCTCTTACTCTCCATCTAGCTACATATGTAATGATACCACAGATCTCCCAAGTGGCAAGCATAAGTCATAGGTAGGTTCTTACCTGACTCTAAAATCATTAAAAAATTTTTCTGAATCACAGTTCACACTAAGGAATATATTTTGCATTGTGAGCCAGGGTGTACACACACATATTTTACTAAAGCAAATATTCCATTGCAACACTAGTTGTCCTGTCCCGATGAAACATTCTGGTATTTTTCATTCTTTTTTTTGTTTTTGTTTTTGTTTTAAATTTTTTTTATTAATCAAAAAAAAGAAAAGAAATTAACACAACATTTAGAAATCATTCCATTCTACAAATGCACTCAGTAATTCTTAGTATCATCACATAGATGTATTATCATCATTTCTTAGTACATTTGCATCGATTTAGGAAAAGAACTAGCAAAACAGCAGAAAAAGATATAGAATGTTAATATAGAGAAGAGAATTAAAATAATAATAATAATATATATATATAAAAAGGAAAAAGAAAAAAACAAAAACGAAAAATACAAACACACAAACAAACAAACAAAAAACCATATTTCAGGTGCAGCTTCATTCAGTGTTCCAACCTAGTTACATTACACTTAGGTATTATTGTGCTGTCCATTTTTGAGTTTTTGTATCTAGTCCTGTTGCACAGTCTGTATCCCTTCAGCTCCAATTACCCATTATCTTACCCTGTTTCTAACTCCTGCTGGTCTCTGTTACCAATGATATATTCCAAGCTGATTCTCGAATGTCGGTTCACATCAGTGGGACCTTACAGTATTTGTCCTTTAGTTTTGGGCTAGACTCACTCAGCATAATGTTCTCTAGGTCCATCCATGTTATTACATGCTTCATAAGTTTAGTCTGTCTTAAAGCTGCATAATATTCCATCGTAGGTATACGCCACAGTTTGTTTAGCCACTCGTCTGTTGATGAACATTTTGGCTGTTTCCATCTCTTTGCAATTGTAGATAATGCTGCTATAAACACTGGTGTGCAAATGTCCGTCTGTGTCTTTGCCCTTAAGTCCTTTGAGTAGATACCTAGCAGTGGTATTGCTGGGTCGTAATCCATTCTGCCATTCTATGTCTTTTGATTGGGAAATTCAGTCCATTAACTTTTAGTATTATTACTGTTTGAATAATATTTTCCTCTACCATTTTGGCTTTTGTATTATATATATCATATCTGATTTTCCTTCTTTCTACACTTTACTCCATACCTCTCTCTTCTGTCTTTTCGTATCTGACTCTAGTGCTCCCTTTAGTATTTCTTGCAGAGCTGGTCTCTTGGTCACAAATTCTCTCAGTGACTTTTTGTCTATAAATGTTTTAATTTCTCCTTCATTTTTGAAGGACAATTTTGCTGGATATAGGAGTCTTGGTTGGCAGTTTTTCTCTTTTAGTAATTTAAATATATCATCCCACTGTCTTCTAGCTTCCATGGTTTCTGCTGAGAAATCTACACATAGTCTTATTGGGTTTCCCTTGTACGTGACAGATTGTTTTTCTCTTGCTGCTTTCAAGATCCTCTCTTTCTCTTTGACCTCTGACATTCTAACTAGTAAGTGTCTTGGAGAACGCCTACTTGGGTCTATTCTCTTTGGGGTGCGCTGCACTTCTTGGATCTGTAAATTTAGGTCTTTCATAAGAGTTGGGAAATTTTCAGTGATAATTTCTTCCATTAGTTTTTCTCCTTCTTTTCCCTTCTCTTCTCCTTCTGGGACACCCACAACACGTATATTTGTGCGCTTCATATTGTCATTCAGTTCCCTGATCCCCTGCTCAAGTTTTTCCATTCTTTTCCCTATAGTTTCTGTTTCTTTTTGGAATTCAGATGTTCCATCCTCCAGTTCACTAATTGTAGCTTCTGTCTCTTTAGATCTACCATTGTAGGTATCCATTGTTTTTTCCATTTTTTCTTCTTTGTCCTTCACTCCCATAAGTTCTGTGATTTGTTTTTTCAGATTTTCTATTTCTTCTTTTTGTTCAGCCCATGTCTTCTTCATGTCCTCCCTCAATTTATTGATTTGGTTTTTGAAGAGTTTTTCCATTTCTGTTCGTATATTCAGCATTAGTTGTCTCAGCGCCTGTATCTCATTTGAACTATTGGTTTGTTCCTTTGACTGGGCCATATCTTCAATTTTCCGAGCGTCATCCATTATTTTCTGCTGGTGTCTGGGCATTTGATCAGATTTCCCTGGGTGTGGGACCCAGCTGGTTGAAAGCTTTTTCTGTGAAACCTCTGGGCTCTGTTTTTCTTTTCCTGCCCAATAGGTGGCGCTCGTGGCGCTCGTCTGTCTGCACGGCAGTCGGCCCGGGAAACCGCGCGTGGAGGCGGGGGTCGCTGGCCGCCGCGGCTTGGGAGAGTGCCGGTCCTAATTGCCCAGCTGGCCCGAAACGCCAAGCGTGACGGGAGGGCCCCGCTATCCAACGTTCCCAGTCAGACCGGGGAGCCACGCGCGTGGAGGGGACCCCAGTCGCCAGCCGCCCCGGCCGGGAAAACGCGCGCCCCTCGGGTATCTCACCGCAGCAGATTCTCCCTGCCTGTTCAGCTGTTCCAGAATGGGGTACGCTGTCTTTTTGGTCTCTGTCATGACTCCGGGAGCTGTTTCGTATTGTTTCTGTTTCTTTAGTTGCTTTTCTGGAGGAGGAACTAAGACCCGCGCGTCTTACTAAGCCGCCATCTTCTCCGGAAGTCCTTCATTCTTTTGTATTTCGTTTTTTCAAAGTACTGCTCTAGATCAGAATTGGTAACCTTTATCTGCAAAGGGCCAGAGAGTAAATATTTCACACTTTGATGGCCATACGGTTTCTGTTGCAGACCATCAATTCTGCCATGTAGTGTGAAGGTAGACATAAGACAGTACAGAAACGAGTGGGCATTGTTGTTTCAAAAAAATTTTACTTATAGACACTGAAATTTGAATTTACATAATTTTCCTTTGTCAAAATACTGTTCTTTTGATTTTTTTCAAACATTTTTAACTGTAGTTAAAAGAGGTTGCTTGCTATTTTGGGCCCTAGCATTTACTTTTTGAGCATTTCCTAAAGTGACTTTGAAGGGACACATTTTGGGCAGGAATGCAAATTAATGTCACTGTAAAGAAAAGGATGTCTCTTCAAATGGGTTTGTGAGACCCCAGAATAAACATTGGTAGACAGGATTCTTATAGCAGATATTTTGTGAATCTTTACATGCTATCAAACTTCATGATTTTCTAAGAGTAGGTTACAGTAAGTAGCCCACCTGCAATCGTTTGACCACAAGGGTCTTATTTTGTAAAATGTCTTTGGGATTTGTGTTCTGAGGAATATTCTTGGGAGTCGGGGAGGTTATGCCAAATCATGAGTCTGGGGAATGCTACCCTCTTTTAGTGCTAGCATTTGTGTGTGGGACCCCAACGTTCAAGAGTAAGAAAAGTCCTTAGCAGTTATTAGTTTCCCAGTTAAGGAACGCATCTTTGGGCCTACTGTTAGCACAGTGCTACTCCAAACACTTGAAAGAAAGAAGAACTAAATTCTTTATTTTTAGGGAGTTTACAGTTGAATTTGAAATTGGTTACTAGCAATAACCCAACAAGCACAAATTAACCAGGTCTCTTTCAGACTGAAGACCCAGGGTTGACAGTGTCACATTAGGGGTAATAATAATAAGTAACACCTACATGCATTTATACTTACATAATTTGCCTATTGCTTTTACATATATTATTTCACTTAATTCTTACAACAGCCATGTGGAAAAGAAGGTCTAAGGGTTGCAGGCCCATTTTCAGGTAGCGGCTTGTACAAGCTGACTCCCTCAGGGGATAGGGATGCAGGGCTTTAGAATTCTTGTAGTTTATTGCCAAGGAGTAGAAATACTTTGAGAAGAAGGAAATTTTGAGTGGGATCGAATAGAGCTCCCGAACATTGATTGTCATGAGAATTTGGAGGGACAAGCGAGTGTGTATGTGTCTGTTATACCCACATGAGGGTTTATTTTGGGAACAACACAGGAGGAGGAATAGTATGTTTTGTGTAAGCAACAGCCAATCCTTACAAAACTACCAGTAGCTGCTAAATGAAAGCCAACCAACCGACCCAAACTCTTTTAAGCCCTAAAAACTACTAGGGACTGTCCTAAATTAGAAACATTGAGTTAAAATTCCCCTCTTAATGATCATCCTGGCACCAGCTTCCTGTTTCACAGTGGCTGGAAGGCCCATTGAAAATCATTTGAAATAAAAAAAAGGCTGCCAAATCCTTCAGCATTGTGTTTGAAGTTAGCCAGAAAATTATAAGAGCAGAGAGATTGTTCACCTTTGACCTGGCCCCTTAAAGACAAATTAAACAGAGAGTCCTTTTATTATTTTCTGCTTTCCTAAAGAACTTTCAGGAAGATAATTTTGTTTCTCTTTTTAAAAAGTCTTAGCAGCTGTAAAAAAAATAATGTAGTTCAATAGGGGCCTAGTCAACTGAAGTTTATAATATGAGAGCCCACTGTTATTTAGATTCTAGGTGTATAAAAGTGAGAATGGAAATGAACAGGGGTCATGGCACTGTTTCCAAAAATAATAAAAAAACACATACTCAGTGAAACAACTGCTTTGAAAAACTGTGCCACATGTTTAAAACTCCCATCTCCCTAGTGGCTGGGAATCAGATGTCCCACACAGCACCTGGTAATCTGTAAATATTAATTGGTATGATTATTCTTACTAGCATATGCTTATCTTTCATAATTTTGATAATGGGTTGGCTGTATCAGTTGCTCTGTTTTCTGGCTTTTTTCCATCGTCAAATCAGGAATTAATAAACAGTCATAAATAAATGCAGTTGGCTTACAGAATTAGTAGTACCCAGTCTCAGATATCCAGGTAAACAATGGGTTGGCTGCCACTTGTCATTCAGGTCTCAGAGAGGTCATCCCTGACAACTCCCTCTAAAGTAATCACCACCCCTTGTCCACAGTCATCCCAATTTGTTTCCTTCACATGGCTTATTGTAGCCTGACACATTCTTTTTCGTCTTTACTATCTGTGTCCCCTCCAGAAGGTCAAGTTCATGAGAGCACAGCCCCTGCCTCCACACATCAAGGTCCATGGGTCAAATCCAGCCCCACTTCCTGTTTTTGTGGGGCCCGTGAGCTAAGAATGCTTTTTATATTTTTAAATGGTTAAAAAAAATCAAAAGTATATATTTTCTGACACATGAAAATGATATGAAATTCAACTTTCAGTTTCCGTAGGTGAAGTTTGGTTGTAACAGAACCATAGCCATTCATTTACTGCATAGTATCCATGGCTGCTTTCACACTGCAATGCCTACTAGGCCTAAAATATTTAATTTCTTGCTTATTATGGAAACAGTTTGCCAACCCCTGCCTATATGCCCAGGACAATATCTGGTAGTTCATAAGTGGATGAATCAATGAAGAGCACAGCTCGGTGAGAGTTACTTCCAAGTGTTCCTTCCCTGCTACTAATAAATGGGAAGGGGGACAGATGAACTATAATGAAAAAAACCTCTATGCTCTTGAATGGTCACAAAATCAAAGGGGAAACATAAGGTATGGGCTGGAGTATACTTTGCTTAATATTTTTTTAGAAGTAATGACAAAGTACCATTTCAGAAATGTCATGGTATTTCAGGTTTCAGTTTCTAGAAACTTGGTACGTTCAGCTTTCTTTTGGTCTATTATGAGTTCCCTAATCCAGCTGTTTTCCCTCATGCTTTTATCTGCAATCTGACTAAAAGCTGAACTCTGTTTTTTACCGCCCCAAGTGCAAATAACCTCCTGTTCTGGTTTGCTAGCTGCCAGAATGCAATATATCCGAAACGGAATGGCTTTTAACAAGGGAAATTTAATGAGTTGCTAGTTTACAGTTCTAAGGCCGAGAAAATGTCCCAATTAAAAATGTCCAATCAGAGGCATCCAGGGAAAGATAACCTTGGTTCAAGAAGGCCAATGAAGTTCAGGGTTTCTCTCTCTCAAGTGAGAAGGCACATGGCGAACACAGTCAGGGCTTCTCTCTCAGCTGGAAGGGCACGTGGCGAATACAGTGTCATCTGCTAGCTTTCCCTCCTGGCTTCCGGTTTCATGAAGCTCCCCGGGAGGTATCTTCCTTCTTCATCTCCAAAGGTCGCTGGCTGGTGGACTCTCTGCTTCATAGTGTTGCTCTCTCTGAATCTCTCTCTCCAAAATGTTTCCTCTTTTATAGGACTCCAATAAACCAATCAAGACCCACCCAAATGGGTGGAGATATGTTGTCCCCTAATCCAGTTTAACAACCATTCTTGACTAAATCACATCATCCAGGGAGATGATCTCATTACAGTTTCAAACATACAGTATTGAATAGAGATTATTCTACCGTTATGAAATGGGATTTATATTAAAACATGGCTTTTCTTAGGGGGCATATTTCCTTTCAAACCAGCACACCTCCCTTCCAAAAAACATCAACCTCCTAATTCTCCTTAATAGAAAGGTCCCTGTAATGTGGAGAATACATTTGAAACATTTCATAGTACAAAAAAGACAGTATGAAAGTAACAAAGGGAAAAATGTACTAAACCCATCTGCATACACACAAAGTTGCTAGGGAAACACAGCTGTTATTGCAAACTGCCAGTACCATCACATTTACAAAGAACTGACAACTGACCTTTGTCTCCTCTTTTTCTGCCTGCCTTTTACCAGACAGGGAAGTGCCTTATGTCCTGAATGATGCCTCTGATAGGCAGATTTTTAGATATTGCACTGTCATCCTAGATGAGGAGGCCCTGGTTTAAGGCTCTGTTAAGAACTAGAATATCTTTTAAGAGTGTCACCGCCATCAAGACCCAGCCTGAAAGGTGCATTTTCACACTGGAGTTTGGCTTATATAGTCCTGAGGAGAGAAATGACATATATATTTTTTTGCATTATTTAAATGTTCCTGCTGAACACCGAATTAAAAATATCCATTAAAGGTTTATTTGATATCTTTCTAATTATTGCCCATTGCGCACTTGACAAATTATTTACACATTTTAATAATTGCAACTTTCTTTAGAAGTGACACAAAAACAATTACTTTTTTGAAATTCCACTGTGTGTATGCTTTTGAAACTACATAGCCATTAAAAACAGTCTGTCGAATTAAAGGTTGGGCAATTAATTAAGTGCAAATTCTGTAAAACTGGACTAAGGAGAAAATTCATCAAACCTATGAAATATGACCTATCTTGTCCAAAAGACAAATATGTTTAAACAAAAGATGAAAATTGATGACAAAATTACGGGTAGCAAAATGCACACAGAGCAATATAAGACAGCTGTACTTGGTTTCAGCATGTTGGGTTCACCCTTACAGAATTTATGATTCATTACCTTCACCATCTTGTAAAACTTTTTGTAGTTAATCTCCAAAGTACTGTATCTGGGATAATAAAAGTTCTCAGTAAGAACATAGCAATGATTTACTGGCTTTTAGAGGAGCCCAATTAAATATTACCCAAGATGGGCATGGCCAGAGAGTAGGTCTCCACAGGACACCTGCAACAGATGTTGCATGTATTGCTACTTCTCTTTGTTTTTCTCCTTTTCTGACATGGTCTGTTTCTTATTCTCACTCACACTTTCCAGTATTATCTAGAAAGGATTCTGCCAGTAGTGATGCTTTGGCTCTTACTGTGAGCATTCCCTTGTGTGTGTGTGTGTGTGTGTGTGTGTGTGTGTGTCTAGAGTATACAGCACGACCCACCAGAAGGTGGAACCGTGGTTTATGCTGGGTGTTTCTGTAACGTGCCTTGAACATGTATATTATAGGTTCTGGATGTTACACACAGATGTTCAGGTTCACAAATCAACATTAGGCTGGTGGAAAGTGGGCGGAAGCAGGAGGCCGTTTTGCCAACTGTGGGGATTGTTAAGAATACAAGGCTGTTATTTCCATATTAAAATGTAATGATCTCATTAAAGTTAAAACCACTGTTAAACTTGATTGAGTAAATTAGTTAATTAACCATAGCATCCAGTGCATTCCTCCAGGGCATGCATCTATTCCTCAAGACGCAGAGCAAATGCAGGCTCTACTTATAATATTTTATCTAGGGAAGTATGGTAACACTCATCTTAGATGGAATTATTGTGGAATCTGTTAAGAAATCAAAAGCTAGAAGGTGAGGGTGTTACGTGGTGTTAAAGAAAGATGGAAATAACCTACCAATGAGAGGAGATTCATTTTATTTTTAAACTGAAATCTCTGAAGATTTTTCTTGATAAAAAAAATAAAGACCTGATTAGCTGTGTGTGGGGTGACTTTTTAGCCAGCTTAAAAAGTGTTATCTTTTTCTTGCGTATTCTGTCTTGCTTTACTTTTCTTTGCTTGAATATCCAAAGATACCTCTATGTGCTTCATTGGAACTTTTAATAACTTAGCATTTTGGTTGTGTTTGGATATATGACTTTAAATCAAGGTTGCTGCAGGGTTTTGTTTTTAATTTATTTTTTATTTTATTTCATTTTTGGTAGGTTAGTGGGGGCAGATTTAGTAAACTTATTTTAAATTTGCTTGCCCGAAGCCTGGTCTTGGAAGGTAGATTTTCATTAGATTGCCTTTTTTTAATAGCCTGGTGTATCTTAGTTTTCCCAAATACACAATAAGGGTAATAATAAACTACCTCCTAAGGTTGGTATGAGGATTAAAGGTGTTAAAACAAAGTATTTGGCAGTTGATAAGCTCTCAGTAAATGTTGACTATTATTATTACTGAGCAAAGAGAAAGTGGGGGTCTGGAGAATGGCTGGAGATAATGCAGCAGGAACATTAAGTCCACACTTCACCTCCCAGAGAAGTTTTTCTTGGATGCAGTATCCATTTAAAGGGACCAGGGAATCTTCGGACATTGAGTAATCACAGGAACCTGGGTTTTATTTGATTTTAATTTTTATATACGCTCTTCTAACCCAGAATATTGCCTCGTCAAAGCCCAGAGAAGAGAGCTATAGCAGGGTAGAAACTTGCTGACACTGGATGAGGTCTGACACTTAAAAAGGGAGGTCTTATAAAGCCCTTCTGTAGATGGGTCAAAACTAAACAACACACCAGGACCTAGACACGATTAGTTTTCTTATCCCTAATTCATTACTGTGCATATGTAGATAATATTTAAAGAAAAAGCAAACTAAAATAAAAATGGTTTACAAAAAGTAAATCAGATTAGATGAATTATTTTTCAAAACTATTGGTTTGGAATGAAAATCAGGTATCAAGATGCATTCTGAGTTGTCATGCCGCTAAACCTGTAAAAAAATGGCAGTTCTTCTAGGCACTTACTATGAGCCAGATGCTTTTCTAAGCCACCACATAAACTCATTTTAACCACCTTTTGGTATCGGTGCTGTTATCTCCATTGTATAGAAGTTTAAACTGTGAGGCACAAAGAGAGGTTAACAAGTTAACCCCAGTTTGTGAGTATCGTGTTAAAATTTGAATTGAGGCAGTCTGGCTTCAGAGCCCATAATCTTACCACTCTGCAGCACTGCCTCTATCTGCTTCAGTTCCACTCTTTGAAAATGACAAGGGCCTCTCATATCACTGTGCCTTGCCTAACAGTCAAGAGTGCTTTGCCTCAGAACTCTGATGGCCTTGGGTTTTAGCCCAGGTCTTTAATGACTGTATCTGTGATCTTGGAAAACATCATTTACACATCTCTGAGCTTTTCTATTCGCATTTGTAAAATGGGGATAACGGCGACTTCTTTCTGCAGCCGGGTGTCTTGCTTATATCTCCACTGTCTCACCTTGGAAGTATCCTACCATTCAGAGGTCAATGAGAAGCTGATATATTCTTACCCCAAGCACCAGTATCTCTACTTGCGGGCATTTTCCGGCTGCAAGAGCCAACTCAGTTTGCACACTCTGAGAGTGCTGAAGATGGAGTTGGTGGATAAACATCCCACAGCTCTGAGGTGTGTTTTGCACAGTCTCTTGGAGAGTTCTCAGCTGGTTTGAGCCTCATTTGCCCCCATGGGTGTACAGCTCATATTGTATCCTTTATTGCCTTTTCTCCCTTCCCTGTGTCACTTTCCCAATCCTGCCCTAACTTCCCAAGTAAATGACTTCTTTTCAGATCCTTCAAGTCTCCCTTTAGGGGGAAACCAAACAGAGCACTAACTCTTAGAGTTATTGTGAGCATTCAGTGATGTGATGCACAGTGTCTGACACATAGTAGATACCTAAAGAATATTTTTATTTTATCAGTATATGAAAAACTGACTATAATTGGGAAGCTGTAATAGAGTCTGACTCCATTATTTAATGTTGACTGCTAACAGCCCTACGTAGGGGCAAGCTGATAAGAGAACCCAGGTGATTCCTTCTTTGGTGTTGGTGAGAAGTTCAAACCACATGTGGAAACTCATACCCTTGCCCCACCCCTTAAACACCATAAAAATTCCAAGTCAGTCTCCTTCCTCTATTCTCTTAAGCTTTTTTTGGAACAGCTTGGTAGCTACTCTGCTCTTCCCAGAAAATCTTATTATGCTAGTATAAACCTTTTTGTACCCTCTTGGTGTGTGTGTAGCATTCATCAGTCTCCACATCCAAATCAGATTTTGGATGGGAGTCCATTCTGTTTGTTTGAAGTGGTCACCATAGAAGGAATTTGAGTCTTTATAAAAAAATGCAATCTGGGATTCCCTAAGATAATAAAAGCCCTCTGGGAGTTTTAGAAATTGGTTTTCCTTATTAAAGAAGGGGTCTGTGGGGGCAGTGGGGAGAGTTCAGGGCAAGGGTCTAAAGCTCAAGGTCAGAGGTTGAGGGGATGAGTCATGAAGAGCTGCTGAAGGTGGAGGCATATATGCAGAAAGAGTGAGCCCACCCTTCCCTTCCCAGCAGCAAGAATAAAAAAGCTGGGATTTATGCACAGGTTTTGCTTGAAGGAATGTTTACTCTTTGAACTTCGCAATACATAGGCCACTGTCATGGACTGGTAATTTAATGAGGAAAATTAGTATGCCAATGAACAATCTACATGAAAGCTTGAAGGGAAAAATGTATTTGGGGCTTGGGCCAATGAATAGGCTAGAAATACCAATGTTCAAAAATGTAACAGAAACACAAATGTTCTAAATTCATATTCTATTGTCTTAAGAAAAAAATCTCCACTTCAGTTTTCACAATTTCAGAATAGGCTGTCCAAATCCAGGGCATTGAATCAAAATTATATAATTTATCTCCTAGCTTCTGCAATCCTCTATTTATAACAGTCAAGTGTTGGCATGTATGTGAAAATTTAAAGAAAAGGCTTCTTACCTCATGATCATGTGAGCTTTAATTTTTACCCTTGTTTCAGTTTGACAAAGGTTTCCTCATGGTAACTTCTTAATGGATAATGAGGAAAAATTCTTTTCAAGACTAAAAATCTTAATTTTACTCCACAGATTTGTTTTAGCTCATGCTAACAGTCAAGAATGCTGTATAACCTACTTGCTAGAAACAACATTGTATAGATTTATAAAGTCAATATATATTTATTAAAAGATATTTAATATGAGTGAAATTAGAATGTTGCAAATATATATTTATTTCAAAAGTTGCTTGAAAACCAATGCAGTCATTCATACAAAGATTATACGGAAGTTGCTCATGATAGAAACACAGGTGACATAATTTAGGCTCACTTTGAAATTGTGATTATAAGAAAAGTATTTAGCAAAGGGAAAAATAACTCATAATTCCAAGATATCCAATATCTGACACACTTGTGTAATTGATAGTGCTCACTGGTAAGGGAATATTAAAGACTAAAATTTATTTTATTGGCAAGAAAATGGGCAGAGATTGAAATAAAAGTAAGGAAATAGTATTGTCCCTTCTGAGACAATGGGTGTCAGTTTTCCACCCATGTTCCCTCTGCACTTACCCTTTTTGACTGTTAGTATTGGCTTCTTAGTTGGCCTTAGTGACTTCTCTCACCACAAGAATGCTGTACCTCTGCTTGAGTTGATAAATATCCCCAACTCCTTGCTGCTTATATGGGAGAATTTTAAGCTGATCTCTATACTGTCTTCAGTAGCACTGAGCTACAATTGCCCATAACAGTCACATGCTCCTTCTTCCTGCAGGGAATGGCTTTCCAATCCTTTGTTCCCTGGCTCATTGTCTCCCCATTACCTTTATCATGTTTCCTAGGATCACCTTCTACTTAGTCCTTATCTCTCGATCTGCTTCCAGGGGTATCCAACCTAAGACAACTTTGAAGAAAGAATTTGTTTGGTGTATATTTCTTCCTTCCATCCCTTCTTCCATCACTCTCTCATATTTTTAATACCAGCAATACACAGACTCTGTACCACGTGTTCAGGGAAATATAGATGCTTCTAATCAATTAGACTCTAGTGAGAGAGACAAATGTTACAGCAGGTAATGAGTTAGTTTTTACGACTTCAACTATACATAAGGTTTAAAAACCTAAGAGAAAGAAATAATTATTTAAATGGCCAAAGCTGCTATTCCATTCGATAAATGCAGACTCTGACTAGAATGTGAGATGGGGGTAGGAAGCAGGAGTTTTCTCAGTGAGATTCAGGTTGCAGGTCCCTCTCTTAGAATGTCTTCATTTGTTAAGCATTATTCTCACATTTGAGGATTCAACATTATCCTATTTTCATGCAATGTACTTCTTAGATGCAAGCCAACTATTTTATGAGGCGCTTAACCAAAGGCACAGTGATTGTTCCAACAAGTGGAGGAAAAACTAGCTATGATGTACACATTGAAAAAGAGCTGTCTGCACATGGAAACATTTAAAGGGATTTTTGAAGATAATTTTTTCTTGCATAGTCTTTGCTTCAGGCTCTGGCTTTTCAACCCATTTCTCATAAGATATGACTCCACTCTTCATTGCAGTGTAACATGAGAGGTATTTCAGGAAGGGGAATGGGGGAACAGAGACTGATAGCACCAATGCTGGCTGGTGAGGTCAGGGAAGATTTTGCAGAGCTGGTGAAATTTGAGCTGAATCTTAAAAGATGAACAAAAATTTGCCTAATGTTTGGGGAAGAATACAAATGCAGGTCTTAAAGTTCTACCATAAAATGTCAGCTTTGCCTTCCTTAATCTCCATACATATATCTTGTGGCTTTTACTTTAATCAACAATATAGACTGTCTACACTATATATACTTTGGAGAAGATTAGACAGAGATTTGACCCTATCTGAGGTTTATGTTAGACATCTAGTACTTGGACAAAACAATGTAATGGAAAATTTCCTGCCTGTTCATTTTGTCTCCAGCAGATGCATTAGGTAATGTCAATGTATGAGAATTGGTTTTCTGAGAAGCAGCTGCCAAGGCAGGATTAGGTATGCAAGAAAATTATTAGGGGAAATGCCTGCAAAGGAAGATGGATTGGGACTTGAGGGATTAGTTGGAGCTACCAGACCAATATGTAGATCTGATCCTTGTGAAAGAAGGAAGGAAGGAAAGTTAGATGAAGGAAACCTGAACTGCGCTGCAGTTCTAAGGAAGTTTGGCAATGCTGATAGGGAATCCTTGAGCCAAAGTTGCTGAATAGAGGTGTCTCATGTCTCCTAGGGATGGAACAGCCTTAGTTTCCTTGTTGCACTCAGTTATTGGCTGGAAGCAGCCTTTCTAAGTATGGCCTCTGAGGGAATTTGGTGATGAATTTCAGTATGCAAGATCTCTCTTTTAAGCTCTGAAAAATGCATTTTCATGGCCACCAGAGTCAGTATTTCCCCAAATGGGGGCACATACCACAGAGAATACTTGAGATGATTTTATGTAGCACATTGAATAATGTTGAATTATTGAATATTAAAATTATTCTTTTTATAATTCTCTTTAATTCTAGTAGTGAAGGAGAAAGACTCAGTTTAGTACTATCACTTTGGCGCTCCTATCCATTTCAACAAAGAGGCAAGCCTCAGGCTTATAACATTTGGCAGGTTTGCTGTCCAGATCCAATGGCATAACGTGTATTTTTCATTTATGTTTATGTTTATGGGTATTTCCAATTTACTTCTGCTTATGACTAATAATACTGGTCGTTTTTCAGTTTGCACTAGTCAAATCAATTAAAAATAAATAAAGTTAAGCAGTAAGACTGTACTACTATTTTAAGTTATGCCTACTTCTAGTAGATACAGTCAGTCAATGAACAGACTGTCCAGTTTTATAGTGTTTCTGTGATTCTGTGGCGAGAGGTTTTCACTCTATTACTCATCCTTTAAACAAATCCCCAGAGGACAAATCCAGCTTGAATTTAGTTCTAGGGGGATAAAAAATATTGTCTCTGAAATGAAGGTGTGTACTTTCTCCTGTCAGAAAAAGACAAGTATACAAGTATACCTGTCTTGATGCTTGCCTTACCAAACCTGAATTTACTGCTTTTTGTTCTCATTTGTTCCAGTCTGGCATCTGAAAATACACTCTCTTCTTAGTTATTTTGGAGGACTCTGATATTTAAAACATTAAAAAAAATATCCCCAGGTCCTATACCTTTTACACATAGACTGGCTCAAACTGCCTGTATCAGCTAGGATAGACTAGGCTGTGCTGCAATAATAAAGAGCTCCCAAATTTTAGTGGCTTATAAACAATAAAGGTTTATTTCTTGCTCATGTTCTTTGTCTACTTCAAGTTAGCTGGGGGATTCTTCTTAAAATCTCCTCACTAAGAGAATCTGACTAGTGGAGCCTTTACTACCTGAAGGGTTATTGGTTGTCCTGGCAGGGGAACAAAAGGACAGGCTGTTTACTCATTTTCTTCTAAAGCTATCAGTGGGGAAGCAACACACTTGCTTATATTCTATTGGCTAAAGCAATTATGTGACCATGATAAACTTCAAGAAGGAAAAGGCATGCAGTTGTTCCAATTTTCTGAAAGGAGAGGAACCCAAACATTAGGGAATAACCCTAAAATTATCACACTGCCGTATGTCATAATGTGGGAGAGCCACTGACCTTGATCTCTCTGAGGCTTCCTGAGTCAGCCTTTGCTGAAGTTTGTTTTGCCTGATATTGCCTAATTTTTGCCATTACTCTTGCTTTCTGAGATTGTCATCCAATCTTGCTAGTCTTGTTTTAATTCATATTGGATAATGCCTTTTGTCCTTCATTACCTTAATACTGAAACATTCTTCTGGTTCGTGGCAGAATTTTATTGAATAATTGGGTATAGTGAAGGGAAATTACAACCCAGGGAGAAAATAAATTTTATAAAGTATCCTCCAAAAGGAATTTACTTTGCTATTTTATTGACTGACTGCTATGTCCCTAGTACCTAGAATAGAAGATGGCAAAAGGTAGGGGCTCAATAAATATTTAGTAAATGAAAGTATTTCAATATAAGTCATCACTGTGCCTAGACAGTTTAGACCAGTTCCTATCACAGGGTATTTCCTATTGCCTGCCACCCTCTCCTTTCCTAGCATGTTGCTGAGGTTCTTCTTCCATTCCCCTTATCATCACACCTTCTTTTCTTTTCTGAACTCCCCCCAGCCTCTAGACCTGCAAACGAACAGCCACTAAATTCCTTTTATATTTATGTGAACCTTTCTATGGTTTACTCTTTGCTTCCATACTACTATCTCAAGAACCTCAATTTTTATGCCCAAAGTACTGAATCAAGGTTTCCTAGATTTAAAAGGGTATGGTGGGGGTGCAAGGGTAGTTCAGTGGTAGAATTCTTGCCTGCCAAGCAGGAGACCCGGGTTCAATTCCTGGCACGTGCACTTCTCAAAACAAACCAGCAAACAAATGAAAAAGCAAACAACAACAAAAAAATTCAACAAATGGTGCTGCAATAACGGGATACGCCCTTGGAAAAAGAATGAAATGTGACCCCTGTCATGTAGCACACAAAGAAAAAGCCTTTTTTAGGATGAATTATACCACATCTATACATCTTTTGAAAGCAGAAGTGGTTGTAGTCAGTGCTTACTATCAATAATATATATTTGTTACCTTTCTGTTAAAGTATATTATAATTTGAACCCTTTGTACTAAGGTTTTTTTTCAGACCAGATACATGTAGCAATAGTTCATTCATTTTTATTGTTGAATGGTATTGCATTGTACTGATAGTCTCATGATTTTTTATCCATTCACTATTTGATGGACATTAGGGTTGTTTTCATTTTTTTTTCACTATTATAAATAATGTGGCTACAGGTTTTCATTTCCCCTTAAAATGAAATTTCTGTATTATAGAATAGCATAGATAGTTTCAGATTTTAAGAAATTGCCAAACTGTTTTCTAAAATGACTATTATTTTGCATTTATACCAGCAACATACAGACCGTTCTAGATGTTCTATATCATTATCAACACTTGTTGTGCTGGTGTGAAAGGATGTATGTCCCCTAGAAAAGCTATGTTTTAATCTAAATCCCATTTCATAAAGGCAGAATAATCCCTATTCAATACTGTATGTTTGAAACTGTAATCAGATCATCTCCCTGGAGACGTGATGTAATCAAGAGTGGTTGTTAAGCTGGATTAGGTGATGACATGTCTCCACCCATTTGGGTGGGTCTTGATAAGTTTCTGGAGTCCTATAAAGGAGGAAACATTTTGGAGAATGAAGAGATTCAGAGAGAGCACTGCCGAACAATGCAGCCATGAGAAGCAGAGTCTACCAGCCTGTGACCTTTGGAGATGAAGAAAGAAAATGCCTCCCGCGGAGCTTCATGAGACAGGAAAACAGGAGAAAAAGCTAGCAGATGATGCTGTGTTTGCCATGTGCCCTTCCAGATGAGAGAGGAACCCTAAACGTGTTCCCCATGTGCCTTTCCAGCTGAGAGAGAAACTGTGACCATGTTCACCATGTGCCCTTCCACTTGAGAGAGAAACCCTGAACTTCATCAGCCTTCTTAAACCGAGGTATCTTTCCCTGGATGCCTTAGATTGGACATTTCAGTAGACTTGTTTAATTGGGACATTTTCTCAGCCTTCAAACTGTAAACTAGCAACTTATTAAATTCTCCTTTTAAAAGCCATTCCATTTCTGGTATATTGCATTCTGGCAGCTAGCAAATTAGAACACCTGGTATTGGCAGTCATTTGAATTTTAGCTTTTTTGGTGGATGTGTAAGGGTATCTTGTGGTTTGAATTTATATTTCTCTATTGACCAATAATTCTAAACATCTTTTCATGTGTTTGCTGGTCATTTGTATGTAAATATTTTAAAACATTTTTTATTGGAAATATAATGTATACAAAAGAGCAATGAATTTAAAAAACAAGTATATTTTAACAAATAGTTATAGAACAGATTTTAAAGTCTGTTATGGGTTGCAGTTCAACAATTTTTCGTTTTTTCTTCTGGCTGCTCCAAGAGACTGGAGACCAAAAGAAATATCAGTATAATGATTCAACAGTCAAACTCGTTTGTTAAATCCTATCTTTTCTGTTATACTCCTCCTTTTCTCTTTTTTTTTTTGTGAAAAATAGCATATTTACAAAAAAGCAATAAGTTTTAAAGCACATTGCAACAATCAGTTGTAGAACAGATTTCAGAGTTTGGTATGGGTTAAAATTCTGCAATTTTAGATTTTTACTTCTAGCTACTCTAAGGTACTAGAAAGTAAAGAAATATCAATATAATGATTCACCACTCATACTCATCCGTAAAACTCTACCTTCTCTGTATAACTCCACCTTCTTCTTTGATCTTTCTCCCACCCTTTAGGGGTATTTGAGCTCTGACCATTCTAATTTTTTCATGTTGGAAAAGGGGCTGTTGATAATATGGGATAGGGGGATGGAACTAGCTGATGTTCTGGAGAGGCTGGTCCCTTTGCATTTCAGGACTTATCTGGTCCAGAGACCCATCTGGAGGTTGTAGGTTTCTGGAAAGTTACCCTAGTGCATGGAAGCTTTGTAGAATCTCATATTACACCGTAGGTGTTCTTTAGGATTGGAGGATTGGTTTTCATTGGGATTTGGCAAGTTACATTAGGTAGCAATGTCTAACTGAAGCTTGCATAAGAGTGACCTCCAGAGTAGTCTTGTGACTCTATTTGAACTCTCTCAGCCACTGATACCTTATTTGTTGCACTGCTTCCCCCCCTTTAGGTCAAGATGGCATTGTAGATCCCACGGTGCTAGGGCCAGACTCATCCCTGGGAGTCATCTTCCACACTGCCAGGGAGACATTCACCTCTGGATGCCATGACCCCACATAATAGGGAGGGCAATGATTTCACTTGCAGAGTTGGGTTTAGAGAGAGTGAGGACACATCTGAGCAACAAAAGAGGTCCTCCAGAAGTAACTCATAGGCATACCTATAGATAGGTTAAGCTTCTCTGCTACCTACATCTGCTTCACAAGAATAAGCCTCAAGATCAAGGGCATGCCTTATTGATTTTGGTGTCCCTATAGTTTGACACAGAATCAGGGGATTCCCTGATTGTAAAGCTTAATAGTTCTGTATTTTTCCCCCACCCCTCAAGGGACTTTGTGTAAAGGCATTTCTTGAATCTACATCTTATCCTTTGGATTTTATTTTTCAGATCTATATATTCTTTCCCCTCCTTTTTATCCTTTGAGTTACCCTTGCTAATACTCTTTGATTTTGTGCCTTCTTCCAGACCTCACTCTCCTGACATGTTTTTTTTTTTTTTTCATGAGAACAGAACTCCTTGTAGTATTTATTCTAGGGCTGGTTTCTTGTTGACATATTCTCTCAGCCTTTGTTTGTCTGTGAAAATTTTAATCTCTTCCTCAGTTTTGAAGGACAATTTAGGTGGGTACAGAATTCTTGGCTGGAAGTCTTTCTTTTTCAGGATCTTAAACATACTTCCTTCTTGCCTCCACAGTGCCAGTTGAGTAGTTTGAATTCAGCCTTATATGGTTTCTCCTGTATGTAGTAGGTTATTTTTCTCATGTTGCTTTCAGGATTCTGTGCTTCTCTTCAACATTTGACAGACTGATTAGTATGTGTCTTTGGGTAGGCCTATTTGAACTTATTCTATTTGAAGTTCATTGGGCTTCTTTGATTTGCATATTTATGTCTTCTATAAAGGTTGGGAAGTTTTCCCCCATTATACCCTCCACTAATCTCCCTAGCCCTTTACTCTTTTCTTCTTCTTCTGGGACACTGATGATTCTTTTTTTTTCTGCACTTTGTTTTGTTCATCATTCCCCTGAGGTCCAATTTAAATTTTTCCATCCTTTTTGTCATTTGCTATTTTGTGTGTTTGAAATCAGTTGTCCTGTCCTTCAGTTCACTTATTCTTTCTTCTGCCTCTTTAAATCTGCTGTTGTGTCTCAAGTCTATTTTTCATTTCATCTACAGCATCTTTAATCTCTGATATCTGCTATTTTTCTATTTATTCTTTCAAATTCTTCTTTCCTATTCTTCTAGTGTCTTCTTGATCTCCTTTATGTCATTAGCCATCCCACTGATTTTATTTAGTAGCATTACATGAGTATCTTTGATTAGTAGTTCCAAAGTTTGTGTCTCCTCCAGTGTTTTAATTTGGTCACTTGACTGGTCTATATCTGTGTGCATCTTCATATGGGCCTTCTTTTGTCTTTGTGGTAGGTAGATATCTTGATAGAGTTACTTTGGAAGTTGATTTTCTTCAGTAGTCTAAAGCTTTGTATTTGTGGAATGGATGTGAAGCAGGATGCGGGGTGTGGGGTTGTGGTGCAGGTATATGCACGGGTCAGGGATGCTGTGCTAGTGCCATGAGCATGAAGTATGAGTCTGGCATCTTAGAGGTGCGGTGGGAGGGCCGTGGAGTAAGATGCAGCTAAGGCAGGCCTTGGAGTACAGGAACAGGGTGCAGTGTGGGGGACACTGAGGTAGGGTGCGGTGAGAGGTGGATGGGGGTGCTGATTGGATATTCTGGGGCTGGTATGTGGGCAGGATGTGTGTACATGTGGAGCGTATGGGTCATGGGGTACAGGACCAGAAGTCAGGGCACAGGAAGGGCAGGGCGCAGGGTTTCCTTGCTTGGGGGAGGGATCTGGAGTCAGGGATGCCGATGGGCACAGGTTGCAGTGGTTGGGGGACATGTATCAAGGGTGGGTGATGTTGGGTGGGTGGGACCCTTGTGCAGGTGTGCAGGTGCGGGGTGGGGTGGGGGCAGAGGTGCATGTATGTACAGGGCAGGGGCTGTATGGCACAGATATGCACAAGAGCACCTGCCAGGTGTGGGAGAAGAGCAGTTGTGCTGGGGGGTGGGACAAGTATGTGCATGTGTGCAGGGCATGGGGTGGGGGTGCAGGGGTTGAGAGGTCAGTGCACGGATATATGGGTGCCCATGCATAAGTGTGGGGACAGGGCCCTGGTGTGTGTGGGTTAGGCGGGGTGGGGGTGGGGCAGTTCTCTGGTGAGCACATGTGCGGAGTTCAGTGTACTTGCACCTGTGTGGGTTGGGGCAGGTGTGGCCCAGATGTGCAGGGCTGTACTTGCCCAGACCTGAGGGGTATGGCCTGAGTGGGCACATGCACGTGTCTGGTGGGCTGGATGCTGATTTGCGCATGGGCAAACATCAGGGGAAGCCGGGTGGGATTGAGCAAATGTATGGGGTGAGTGCAGGTGTGGCCCAGGTATGATGTTGAGCACCTGCAGTGCTCAGGAATGGGGAAGTGGAGGTTGAGGGGCTGATTTTGGGTGTTTGGGTCTCGGAAGGGGTGGGGCGAGACTGTGCACTTGGGTGAGAGAGGTGGGTCAGGTGGGGACAGGCTTGCCAGCATGTACATGGCAGGGATGTGCAGAGAGGGGAGTTAGGGTGGGGATGCTTAGAGCACAGTGTGGGGGGGGCGGGTGATGGGGTTCAGGTGTGTGGGATGTTGAGGGAGTCCCGGGTCACGGGGCAGGGGCAGCCTGAGTGAGAGTAGTGCATTCAAGGAATGTGGCTTGGCTTACCTGCTTGCCCTTTTCTCCCTGTCTGTGCACTGTTGAGGTCTCCTTCCGGGTATTTGGAAAGGAGCACATTAGACTGTTTTTTACTAGGTGGATGGTCTCCAAATCTCTGCCTCTCAATTCCTCCACTTTTTCAACCAGGGCCTCCCTGTGTGGTGTATAAGGTCCTCCCAGGTCACTTTCACCCTGAAATTGTTCTCCCATTCATTTCTCTGTCACTTTTCTAGCTGCTCCTTGGAGCAGGGGTGAACTCGACTATCCTATTCTGCCATCTTCCGGAACCTCTCATTTGTATATTTCTTTCGTGAGAGAAGTATTAAAATCCTTTGTTTATTTTTTATTGGGCTGTTTGTCTTTTTATTACAGAGTTGTTGTCTTTATATACCTGGATACAAAATTTTGACAGATAGATGTTCTGCAAGTAAATTTTTTTAATGGTCATTATTAGTTTCTTTTTTTTTGTTCTCTTAGGATTTAATTTGTTCTTTCTCTAGCTTCTTAAGGTGAGAGATTAGATAATTTATTTTAGACCTTTCTTCTTTTCCAATGTAAACATTTAAAGCTGTTTTCCACTAAGCCCTGTAACATCCCATAAATTTTTATGTTGTATTTTCATTTTTATTCAGTTCAAGATGATTTTTAATTTCTGATATGAGTTCTTCTTTGACCCATGATTATTGAGATGTGTTTAATTTCATATATTTGGTAATTTACCAGATTTCTTTCTGTTACTGATTTCTAATCTAATTTTGTTGTAGTGAGATGACATACTTTGTGTGATTTTTGTTATTTTAAATTTATTGAAACTTTAAAAAATAAACTTGTTTTTAGAAGAGTTTTAGATTTATAGAAAATTTGAGAAGCTAGTACAGAGAGTTCTAATTTATCCTGCACCCAGTTTCCTCTATTATTAACATCTTACATTAGGATGATATTAACATTACAACTGATGAACCAATGTCGATTATTGATTATTATTAACTAAAGCTCACAGTTAATTCAGATTTCCTTTTTTTTACCTAATGTGCTTTTTCTATTCCAGGATCCCATCCAGGATACCATATTACATTTAGCAGTCATGTTTCCTTAGGCTCCCCTTAGCTGTGGAGATTTCTCAGATTTTCCTTGTTTTTGATGACCTTCATAATTTTGAGGTGTTTTATCAGATGTTCTTCTATTAAAGAAGGAATTTATCAGATAGTATGATAAGACTAGAGTTATGGGTTATTGGGAGGAGGGCCACAGTGGTAAAGAACCATTTATAAGGGGTAGATATTATCAACATAATTTATGACTGTTGATTTTGACCTTGATCACCTGGCTGATGCAGTATTTGGCAGGTTTCTTCATTGTAAAGTTACATTTCTTTCTGCCTCTCTATACTACACTTTTGGAAAGAAGTCACAATGCACAGTCCACACTTAAGGAGGAGGGAGTTATGCTCCCTCCTCCTTAAAGGTGGAGTAGCTACATAAATTATTGGAATTCTTCCTCATGGTTAAGTTTTCTTTTCTCCCCGATATACTAATTTATTCAATCATGTATTTATATTTGTATGGCCTCATGGATAATCATTTTGCACTTTGGCTTATAACCCAATACTTTATTAATTTTGTTGTTCAAATTGTTCCAGCTTTGGCCATTGGGAGATCTTTTAGTTAACTCTTGTGCTCCTTTGATATACTCCCATCAATGTGGAATTTTTGGTTTTGTTTCTTTACTTTTTTTTTTTTAATATTTACTTTCTGGCACTATAAGATACCCAGTCTCATATTGTATATTTCCTGCCCCAGACTTAGAAGAAACCATTTCTCCCAGGGTCCCTGGTTTAGTGGCAAATGATATTAGAAACCGAGATACAGGCAAAGGCTTGTTTTACAAGTGAGCATTTGGTCTAACTTGATGAATTTTTCGTGTGTTTCCACTTGAAAATAATGTGTAATTCTGCTATTTTTCGGTGGAATATTCTTCAGAAGTCATTTTGTTCAAGTACCTTACTGGCCTTATGCTTATTTGTTTTATCAGTTACCTAAAGAAGAGTATGGAAATCCCCAACTATAATCATTGATTTCTCTCATTTATCATTTTTATTTCATACGTTTTTGCTTCATTTATTTTGGGGTTCTATTGTTGGTGCATAGATATTTATAATTTAACTGACCCTTTTGTCATTATAGAAATGTCTGTCTTGGTCTCTGTTTATGTTCCTTGTCTTAAAGTCTATTTTGTTGAATATTAACATCACCATTCTGGCTCTCTTATGCTTACTATCTACATGGCATATCTTTTCCATGCTTTTACTTTCCACCTATTTGTGTATTTAAGTTTAAAATGTGTCTCATAGCATATAGTTAGATTTTTTTAAATCTAGTCTGACAGTTTCTTCATTTTGCTTGAAGTGTTTAGTCCATTTACATTTGATGTAATTATTGGTATGGTTGACTTAGGTCAAACAAATTCCTCTTTTGTTTACTAGTGTGAGTAGGATTTTCTGACTCTTATAAATGAGACAACTTTGATGTAACCTTATTTCTATTTCCTCCATTCAGCACAATAAACAAAAGCTTCTATATAAAAGACATTAATCTGAGATTAAACTGATGTTCTTTAATCTCACAGTTTGAGGAATGTGTGTTTTTGGCCCAGTCATGTCTTCTCCCTGGGCTTTGATTTCCCCTTTTGCAGAATAAATTCAGTTCTCTGTGAGGAGGTTAAGCCACATCTTTAATGACCCTACTTTGTTGAAAATGCTCTGATGCTATGAAATCCTTGTTTCAGACTAAAGGGTGAATGACTTCATAGAGGTTGAGAGGTTCTGTTTTAGAATGAGGCAGACATATATTTGAAACCTCGCCCTACTGTCATTCATGTCATTGGCTCTCAGGGAAATGAATGAGACTTCTCAGAAGAGGCTCTGAAGTTCCTGATCTGTATCAGATCATGAGGATTCTTGAGTGGCTCTTATAACATTTGACCAATATTTTTTTTTCTGATATTTGGAAGACAGAAAGGAATGATGACTTAACATACAAACCAGAAATCATTGGCCTCCTGGCAGGTTTCCTTTGGGGTTGTAGAAATTAATTTTAAACTTTGAATTTTAAGTCTTCATTCATTCTGTACATTTTTTTTAAGAACCTCCTACATGCCAAACCCTGAGTTAGCAGCAGAGTGTATGGTTATAAACAAATTAGACGTAGTCTTTCCCCCATGGAGATCAAGGACTAATGGGGGAGATGAGCATCCTGTGTGATACATGGTAGGAATCAGTGAAAAGTTGCAATGGTAGGTAATAGGAGGCAGTACTTTATAGTTAGGGTGGTCTGGGGTGTCATCTGAGAACTTCCTTTTACCCCTGATAAATGTGATGCATTCCAGTTTACTTGAGAGAGCATTCCAAATGGAGAGAGCAGCATGAATTGTTCTTTGATAGCCACATTTTGGAAAAAAGATTTCAGAACCTGGATTCCGATTTTGACATATATATGAATTAGTTTAATTTTAAGTTTCTTTACCATTCTTGGTTCTAAACCTCCCATTTCTTAAATGTCAGTAACAACTTCAACATGAGTGTTTTATAGAAAACAATGGAAAATCTTGCTAATGTTTTGATCAGAATTGATGGAAACACAATCACTTTTATATTAATATCAGCTCATTTGTTAAAATCTTGAATAGTGATGCCAGGCGGAATCTTAGTGGTCACTCAAGCCTCTTTCACATTTATAAAGGAGTAGGGTGGGGCAGAATCTGAATAGAATTAGAAACCCATTCCACATTTTTTGCAATTTTAGTCAAATATGCCAAATCTGAGATATTACTTCCTTCTGAATTGCTAACTGGAGAAAAAATTCCCAGTGATACTTATACGATGTATTGTGAGGTTAAAAAAATAAAAAAGCAAAATAAATAATATTTTTATACTGAGCAATTTGCCCTAAACCCAGCTCTACTAATTGAGTCTCCATGGATAAATATGTTCATAAATAACATTGTTGCATCAAAGTCTGACATAGGACAAATATCATGTAGTCATGCACCATCTAAACCTGAGTTATTGAAATAAAATTTGTGCTGTACTCTTTAAATTAAGATTCCATCAATTAGTAAACATTTAATAAAAATATAAAGCCAGATTATTGTTTGAAGAATTTCATGCCCAGTACTTCCAGTTGGATCCAGCTCAGTGAAATGCAAATTTTATAAATTCCAATCCATCAAATAGAAATTTTACTATAAAAGGTTTTCATGGAAATAATAGCTGTCAACTATCAATTAATGCACACAGTCCCATTTTCCTTAAGTATGGTATTGAACTTTAATGAAAGGTTACTTATTCTGTCAAATTGCTTTATACTTCATAAGACTAAACTTAACCAAAAATTAACATCAGTATTCCATAAAGAGAGCATACAAACAAAATTCACCCAAATGACAGGGAAGCCTAAATGTTTTTGCTGTACACTGAGAAATCTGCTTCCATACACGTTAAAAAATGCAGAGAATTCATTCTTTAAGCTAATGCTACCAGAGAATTTAACCCTTTCTGAACTGTGTCCTCTCCTGTATTCTTTGCCTTCTTACTTTGAGCCACATATGACATTTGAACATTATTTTTGCATCAGTAAAGCAAAGACTTAGTAGCAGCCACACAGTGAGGGATAAGGTAGCAAGCAAGGGGCTTGGGTTCCAACATATCCAGATCCAAATTGCAGCTTTGCCAGTCATTACCTGTGTTGATCCTGATCAAGTTGCTTACTCTTTCTAAGTCTTAAATTCTTCATCTGTAATGTGGGAACAATAACTTTATGTTTGAGGATTGCTCTTAATGTAAAGCAGAAAAGTATATAAATCCCATTTGCACATGGAACACAGGAGGTGTCTAACACATGATAGCTGTGCTTATTATTACAGAATTGGTATGGGATTAGTTAAGGAGGTCAATATCTTAATGTAGACAGTTGCTACCCACTCCAATTAGATGCACATATACATGGGATGGTTTTAATGGATTTTTATAGGTTTGCAAAATGACACCTATTCAGATCTCCTATATGTAAGGATATCAGTGTGCCACAATGAATGGTGCCTGATTTATAACGGTCCAGGCATTGGATGCCTTTGTGGAACCAACTCCCTAAACACCAGGTTAAATTTTTTTCTTTCAGAACTATGTACAAATCAGTGTGAAATGGCACTGAATAATGCAAAACAAAACAAAGCAACCACCTAAAACAAACAGACAAACAAAACCAAAGCAGAATCAAGAAATTGGGTCCTAGTCCAGCCCTGATACTTACTGAATGCCCATTGCGGGATAGTTCTTCTCCCTCTCTAGATAAAGGTTTCCTCATGCATTAAATGCACAGTGGGCAGGTGTAAGGGGGCACCTGGAAATACTAGGAGGAAATGGTATTCCTGGCCAAATGGAGAGCATGTGTCTCTTCTGCAGGGACAGCTGCTAGATCTACAAGAAAAGTCAGAAATTCAGACTTGGCAAAAAATTAGAAATGATTATTTTAAAACACTATGTTAGTCAAAGAAAACACTTCTACAGGAGGATTTACTGCTCATAGGCTACCCATTTATAACTCTGGCCTAAATGTTTTCTAAAAGCCCTAACCAGACCTAGAGTGTTATAATTGTAGGGAATTCCGCTTTTTGCCTGACTCTCTACACTATTATCCTGGAATATGATTTACAAAACCCAAATAGGTTTTGGCATGAACTAAGCTTAAATTGACTGCTTTCTATCATGAATTAATATTAACCAGAGCTTGTCAGATACTAAATATTTGTTTTAGGAATACACACAGCCTCGACTTTCATGTGGGTTAAGCTCTAATCTTTGGTCTGTCAGTTCCAGGATATAGCACTAGATAAATCATGCTCTCTTGAACAGATAGATGCCAGAGCAGTTGTATACAAATGGAACAGTGTGTCAATGAACACCCGAGTTTAGGTTACATCTACTATAAACATCGACATTCCTTTGCAATGAGGCCATTTGCTAGTTAAGCAGTTCAGCTTTGGAGCGTTTGATGCTATTGTACTCATTCAGGCTCTAATGATTTCAGATGTTTGCAGTTAATGAACCATTAGATTAATTGGTGGTGTACCATAAGAAGGGTTTAAGAATTGGGTCAGAACCACATAGAAATTATTGCCAGTAGGGATAGCAATCACCGGGGCAAAATGGTGAGAAATTGAATTAATGATTTCATTCACTCTCCCTTACCTCTCTCTCTCCAGGTACACTTTTTTTCTCTGTAAAAATTAGTGTTGACCAGTGTTTAAATTTGGGAAACAGAATGGGAGGAAGCCTATTGGAAAAAGAAAGAAAAATTATTATCTCATGTTCTTCCAGTTGAGATTTGATCTTCTGAAGAGTGGAATTTCCATTGAATACCAAAAAGTGACACTTTTTCTCAGTGTTTGCCTGCATGCCTCTCTGGGCTTTCTTCCTCAGCTCCTGTGTTTTATTAATTATGTAACACATCGGCCATCTTAGAAAAATGATAAATGGTACTCCAGAAACGTGGAAATAAATAAGCCAAGCTTCACTATATGATCATGTAGGCTTGATATAAACCCCAGGATAGCCATCTTTTAGAAGTGTGTGCAGGAGTTTAACACCAGCCCCCTCACTACAGTACTTAAAATCTGGCAGCCTTGTGACTTATCGCCAGGCTGTGTATGGTGCTTCAGATGAATTTGTAATTTGAAAAGTTAAATTAAACTTGAAATGTATTATTTGTTGTCTGTTTTCCACTCAGGAAAGAGATCCTCATTGTAACCAGACTCTTTCCTACTGGCTGAAGTGAAGAGTCGTTTTGAGGTGAGCTAAGCTCAGATACTGGTAAAATTTATGATGGCTGCTTTTTCATAGCACAAAAAGTTAGTTTTTGGAAAAGCATGCTGCCTTCACAAAAAACATATTTTTGAAGAAAATTCTGGGGCTTTCTTTGTAATTTGTGTCTCATCACCTGCTATTCCATTATGCACTTAATTATTTATTTGTTCATTTTTGCCCTCCCCACTAGAATATAAACACCATGAGGCCAGGGACTTTGCCATTTGATTCATGATTCTGTCTCCATTGACAGTAAAAATCCTCATAAAAAGTGATGCTCAATAAATATGTGTTGGATGAAGTTAGAAATGAATATTTGTTGATAGGAGAAGATGCGAATTTGGAATTTTGTGTTGTCTGGGAGGAATACTTACGGGTTTATGTGGTGACCTTGCTGCTCTGTGGGTAGACTTGTTTATTTGTTTATTCGACTAGTCATTTTTGGGAAACTACTGTGTGTCAGGCACTGTTCTAAGCACTGTAGATACAGTGAATAACAATACACAGTTCTCTGACCTCATGGAACTTACCTTGTTAGGGAGGAAAACATAATTACGTAAGGGACCAATTTAATTAAATGTTTGATAGTTACCTTGAATTAAAAATAGGAGGGGCATGAGAACTTGAGAGAGGGAGACCTGACCTAACCTGGGGAGATTGGGGATACTTCTCAGGGAAGAGACATTTACCCTGAACCCTCAAAGATGGGTAGGAGTTGGAGCAGAGAGAAGGCATGTGCAGGTCCTGAGGTGAGAGCTCAGCATTTGAAGTACAGGGATAGAACCAATGTGGCTGCAGCAGAGAAAATAAGAGGGAGAATAGAGGAGGGGGAGATTGGAAAGAAAGCTTGGAGTCAAATTATTGGGCCTATGAGGACATATTGGAGATTTTCTGCCTTTATCCTGAGAGAAGTATGTCATCAAAGGATTCCAAATAAGCAAGTAATGGGACTAGATTTTCATTTATAAATTTTTATTCAAATAAGTTAGAAAAACAATTATTTTTAAATGGCAGAGGAGTCTTATCTTTAATTTTCCTTAAATTCTCTAATAAGAAGGAAACAGACATTCTTAAAGTAGTTTAAAATAACAAAGAGCTAATGGCTGGGGGAAAAGGCCTTACCTCCTATTATCTGTGTCTAAATACAGCCCCATCCAGGGATAATTTTGTCTGAATCTATTAAAAATGATGCAGACTTCAGAGATATTAACAAGATTTAGGGGTTTCATTTTCTGTTAAGATCTTGCTTAAGTGCTAGATGGGCAAAATGTACTTAACCCTTTGCTGAATTTGTGTAGTCAGCTGTCATGGTCAGGTTCATGTGTCAACTTGGCCAACTTGTGGTACCCGTTTATCTGGTTGGGCAAGTGCTGGCCTGTCTGTTGCAATGAGGACATTTCATAGAATTATATCATGATCATGTCAGCTGCATCCACAGCTGATTCCATTTGTAATCAGCCAAAGGGGAGTGTCTTCTGCAATGAGTGATGCTTAATCTAAACACAGGAAGCCTTTTAAGGAGGATTCAGAAGAGACAGGCTCTATTCCTGCTTTGGCTGGCAAGCCCGCCCTGTGGAGTTCATCTAGACCCTCCATCAGAATCGTCACCTTCACAGTTTGCCCTGCAAATTTTGGACTCTGCATTCCCGCGGTCACGTGAGACACTTTTATAAATTTTATATTTGCGAGTGTTCCCTGTTGATTCTGTTTCTCTAGCGAACCCTAACTAATACAACAGCTGTGGTCAATTCATTAAATGTTTTGATTGATCCATTCTTCCTTCGTTTTTACAACAAATATATTATGAGTGTCTAGTATGTATCATGACTAAGTTATGAGGACTAGAGGTGAATATAAAAATGGTCTCCACACCCCATATGTAAAAGTGGTGCTCAAACAAGTGTTTAATGATGGATGAATGATAAATTGGGTGTTCCCAATCAGGAATGGATACATAAGCAACACAGCCTGGTCCCTGTTATAAGAAGTATAAGAAAATTAATTTTCTGGGAAAAACTAACCCTAGTTGAGTATAAAGATAATAGGAAGAGGGCAGGGAAGACTTCATTGAGCAGATGACATTTGATCTGGGCTTTGAAGTATGAATAAGAGTCCCTAAATCAAGAGAATAGTGTGAGCAATGGCCAACATGCAGAATTCCCCAATATTAGTCATTTTGCCATTTAGACTCATACGTACCTCATTCCATTTTTTTGTCATGACCTTTACTATATACTTATTTAATTAATGTATTTTAAATACAGATTAATTAGTCTATTTTAAAAAGAAATTAGCCTCATGCTCAGTAGCAGGAGTTATGAAAGCGTGGGCTCACTATGCTAATTTTAATTTTTCCTGATGTACAATTAAAGAAACAGATAAATATGCTATAAATTGCTACCCAACATTCATTTTCCTACTCCCTCTTTTCTAATAGAACCGGTGTGTTGGAATATCCAACCGTCTATTATGCAGTTTAGTGCTTCAAGGAAAGCTGATCCCATTCCCAGTTCTAGAAGGTTGAATCTAATCGGTTTAAGATAGTTATCAAAATCCTGCTCTCCTCTCCTGTGGTTGGTTTAGGGACCAGCTTATGACCCAGTTCTGGCCAGTAAGAAGCACGGAGAGATCTGCCTGGAGATTCCTGGGACAGGTTTCTTTACTTGGTGTTGATGAATCACAGAATCATTCTCCTCACTGGCTGAGAGTTGCTCTACTTCTGGATTTCTTACTGAATGAAAGAATTGGGGAAAGGCCAGATTGTAAATATTTTAGGTTTTGCAGGCCAAGAGGCAAATATTATGAATATATTATGCAAGTACTTACCTATTAAAAGAGAAAATAAATGTCTACCTATTTTTTTCACTGAAATTTAAAATATAATAATAATAATGAAGACTTTTTTTTTGCAGTACAAGTCTACTAAGAAAGAATGGACCCCCCCTTTTTTTTTAAGTGCACCCTATAAGCAAATCAACTGAAAATATTCATTTGTAAAAGCCATTCTTGATTCGCAGATGATACAAACATAGGCAGTGGACCATATTTGGCCTGTGAGCTATAGTTTGCTAACCTCTGTTTTAAGGAATTTTATTTAAAAATTTTTATTGGTTAAAAATTATTTCACAGATAATCTCTGTTACTTATAGTCAAAAGTATGCTGATACATACTAAACGTTAAAAATAAAAAATTATTTACAAACCTCCTCAAACCATCTTCTCTGAGAGGGATGCTTAGCAATTTGGGGAAATAATAGTTTATATTCATTAAGAACTTATGTCACAGGTATTGGGTTCTAGATATTTAAAATCTGTGGACTAATTTAACCCTCACAAAAATTGATCTGATAGGTGTTATTATGATTGCCATGTTGTGGATGAGGAAATTGTATCATGGAACATTTAATGGTTCTCTGGTAAAGTGCTGGTGGTTTGTCTCTGCCCCTGTGTTGCTCAGCATGGTCTTTTGTCCCTATTTATGTGCAAATGAACCATATACATAAACCAGTTTTTGATTCGTACTTCCTAAATGAACTAGTATATTACACAGAAGTCAGATATAGAAACAGGTGATGCTGTTTTTTAAAAAAATTATCATTACAATTCTTTATGGTTAAAGAGCATCTGGAGCAATTTAAGAAGTTAGGAGGGAAATAAGATGTTTTACAACTTAATATGCCCCAGAATTGCCATACAAGTGGGAAATGTGTTAGTTGAATAATGGCTCCATACTTTCCTTTTTTGGATGTTTTAACCCAGATCTTTAGAACATCACTGTGGAGAGGTTGGCTTTTTATTTATTTAGTTTTGAAAAATTTTCTTCAATTTCTAGCATTCCAGGGAATAATATAGCATTCCAAATAATAATTTCACCTTAAAGGAGAGATCATATCCTTCCCTAGGAGAGAACAAAGAATAAAAACATGAAACATTAAAAAGCAACAACAACAAAAAGACTGTAAATAAACCCCTATAATTGTGCATCACAGAAGAAAAGTTAACTCCAAATGGTTCAGTAATCTCATCACCAGCCTCACAAATAATCAGTCTCTCCCTTAAAATTATTAGCAATGTACATTGAAAAACAAAGTATAAACAGGAGCAACAATTACTCATCTAAGTACAAACTCAAATGAAATGACCCACCTGAAGTTTTGCTATTGAACCCTAATGCAGGGAATTTGAATTTACAATCTGTCCCTTCCTCTAAAAAGGTCAACTAAGGGAGAAAAACAACAAAATTCTGAAAGTTGTTTTTCTCAATAGACAATGCATTTTGCCTTACCTCCCCTAATGGTGGTCCCATCTGAAATGAACCCAGGATTCAAAGATTAACCAAAGTTAAAGACAATAATTAGTGAACAATTTTGTCATCAAAGCTGCATGCTGCCATTAACATATCTATAGTTCTCCAATTACATTGTAAATAAAAAAAATACAAAATGTGTAATAATGAGGATGCAAAGGCTGCTTCAGAAATTCAGATCTCAGCTTCTGCCTTCCTCTCCCATCCTTCTGCTAATTTATTTTATTTTCTCAAGCAATGTGGCCACAAATACATCATTGTAATAACTACCCTTTTTACCTCAGACAATGATTTTTCTTAGTTGAGCCAAGAAATAGTATAGCATATAACATATAGGGTTTACTGTTATTTTTCCACACTTGCCCTTTCTTCCCTAGAATTTATTTTGAAAGACTCCCTGCCCCCCCCCCAATTATCATAGATAAGGAAGAAAGGACTCTAAGAACATTATGCAAAACAAATAAAATGGTTTCTATAATATTGCATGCTACTACTGATACCTTATTTCCATCTTTTCTGCCCAGAAGCCAGCAGACTTGCTTTCCCTGTGCAGAGACCATTCAGCAGTACACAGTGCCTGCTCCCAACCCCTGAGACAGGCCACTGTGGGCATCTAGTTTTTTGGCAGATTCTGGGGGAGTCCCCCCCTGGGATAAGGGGAAGGTGCAGAGTGGAGTCAGTCTGGCAGCTGGCTGGTGAAAGAAATTCATTTGGTCCCAGTACCACTTCACTTTCCTCATGGAGGCATGGAGACCTCAGCTATGCATGGACAGAGAGGCAGGGATGAGGAAGTGTGCCAAGCTGCAAGCTGTGAGCCACCAGGTATATATCTGGGTTGACTGTAGGCAAGGGCAACCGAAATGCCTAATACCACAGACCAAGGTCATTCTAAGCAGAAACTTTGGGGTCACCAGACCCATTGGGCCCACAAGTGGAGTCTGCCCAAGTGCACACTGCCTATGCCCCAACTCTAGGGTTGGTAGATTTCAGCATGCACCCAGATGCACTGGCTGCAATTGTACTGGGTCCCCATCCATATCAGCTGGCTGCCTCAGTTAGGAAGAGGTAGGCCTTAGGGGAAGAGGTGGCCAGAGAGCACTGTCTGCTGGGAACAGGTGGAAAGTGCAGTCAGGCAAATTGGCTATCTGCCTCACTTTTAACACACCTTCACATAGAGTTGCATCCCCTGAATAAGGTCTGGGTTGTGGTTTGGCAGAGAATTACTGACAAACCCAGTACAAAATGAGACCTTCAATGCAAACCCAAGCAAATGCAGAACCTTAGACAAGTGAAGGATATCAACTTTCAAAAAAATTTTATCAAGATAATTGGATGCCTCAAAGGCAACAGAAAATAACAGAGCACATGAAAATGGGGGCAGATATGGCCCAGCCAAATGACCAAATTAAAACGCTGGAGGAGACACAGAATTTGGGAGAACTAATCAAAGATGTTCATACAACTCTCCTAAATAAATTCAGTAGGTAGCCTAATGATACTCTTCTAGTGTCAAGAAGACATTAAAAGAATAGGAAGAAGAATTTGAAAGAGCAAATAGAAAAAATAGCAAATCTCACAGAGATGAAAGATACTGTAGACTAAATTAAAAATATACTAGAGACACACAAAAACATATTTGAAGAGGCAGAAGAAAGACTAAGTGAACTAGAGGACAAGGCAATTGAATTCAAGCACACAAAAGAACAAATGGCAAGAAAGATGGAAAAAGTGAAATCGGGTCTTAGGGAAATGATGGACAACATGAAGAGCACAAATATAATAATCATCAGTGTCCCAGAAGGAGAAGAGAAGAGTAAAGGGCTAGGAAGATTAGTCGAAGAGATAATGAGGAAAAACTTCCCAACCTTTATAAAAGATAAATATGCAAATCGAAGAAGCCCAACAAACCCCAAATAGAATAAATCCAGATAGGCCTACTGATCAGACTACCATATGTTGAAGATCAGACTGTTAAATGTTGAAAAGAAGAATAAAGTCCTGAAAGCAGCAAGAGAAAAGCACTTTACCACATACAAAGGAAATCACATAAGATTGAGTTTGGATTACTCAACAGACACCATAAAGGTGAGAAGGCAGTGATCTATATATATGATCCTGAAAGAAAAGACTTCCAGCCAAGAATTCTTTACCCAGCTATGTTGGCCTTCAAAAGTCAGGGATAGATGAAAAATTCCACAGACAAACAAAGGCTGAGAGTATTTGTCAACAGGAGACCTGCCCTACAAGAAATACTAAAGGGAGTTCTGTCCTCTGGAAAGAAAAGTCAGGAGAGGGAGATCTGCAGAGGGCACAGAATTGAAGAGGATCAGCAAGGGTAACTTAAAGGACAAAAGAGAGAAGGGGAAAATAATATAGAGACAAATAAAAACCAAAGGATAAGATGGTAGATTCAAGAGCTACCTTTACAATAATAACTTTGAATGTTAATAGACTAAACTCACCAAGTAAAAGGTACAGATTGGTAGAAGGGATTAAAAGATGATCCATCTATATGCTGTTTACAAGAGACTCATCTTAGGCCCAAGGACACAAATATATTGAGAGTGAAAGGATGGAAAAAGATGTTCCATGCAAGTTGTAACCAAAAAGAAAGCAGGAGTAGCTATACTAATATCAGATAAAATAGACTTTAAATTTAAAGATATCATAAGAGACAAGGAAGAACACTACGTAATGAAAGGGACAATTCACCAAGAGGAAATAACAATCATAAATGTCTATGCTCCCAGTTAAGGATTTCCAAAGTACATGTGGCAGACATTGGTAAAAGTGAAGGGAGCTATATACGTTTCAACAGTAATAGTGGGGGACTCCAATATTCCACTCTCCTTTATAGAAAGAACAACCAGACAGAGAATCAACAAGGGAAGAGAGAACTTAAGCAATGTGAAAAATGAATTGGACCCAACAGACTTACTTAAATCGGCATACCCTAAAACAACTGGATACCTTCTTCTCTAGTGCTCATGGAACATTCTCCAGGATAGATCGTATACTGGGACACAAAACAGGTGTTTATAAATTTAAAAAGATTGAAATTATTCAAAGCACTCTCTCTGACCACAATGGAGTGAAGGAAATCGATAATCATCAAAGAATCAGATCTTTCTCACAATATATGGAGATTAGACAACATACTCTTAAATAATAAATAAAGCAATTAAATAAAATAATCATAAATAACAGATCAAAGCAGAAATAAATGAATTGGAGAACAAAAAAACAATAGAAAGAATCTATAAAACTAAAAGTTGGTTCTTTGAGAAAGTCAATAAAATTGATGGAACCCCAGCTATATGGATGGAAGAAAAGAAAGAATGAAAATAAACAAAATCAGAAGTGGGAGGGGTTCATGACCATAGACACTGAAGAAATTAAAAAAAAATTGTAAGAGGATACTGTGATCAACAGTGCACTAAACAGCCTAGACAACTTAGATGGAACAGGCAAATTCCTAGAAACACACGAAAAACCTCCATTGACTCAAGAGGAAATAGAAGATCTCATCAAACCAATCACAAGTAAAGAGATTAAATCAGTCATGAAAAATCTTCCTACAAAGAAAAGCCCAGGACCAGGTGGCTACACAAGGAAATTTTATCAAATATTCCAAAAGGAAATAACACTGATCCTGCTTAAACTTTTCCAAAAAATTGAGGGAAAAGGAATGATACCAAACTCATTTTATGAAGCTAACATCACTCTAATACCAAAATTGGATGAAGATGCTAATAGAAAGGAAAACTACAGACCAATCTCCCTAGTGAATACAGATGCAAAAATTCTCAACAAAATACTAGCAAGTTGAATCCAATGACACATTAAAAGAATCATGACCATGTGGGGTTTATATCAGGAATGCAAATGTGGTTCAAAACTAAAAAATCAATGTAATAAAAGGGAAAAATCACATGATCATCTCGAGTGACACTGATAAAGCATTTGACAAAATTCAGCATCTTTTTCTGATAAAAACACTTCAAAAGGTAAGAATTGATAGAAAATTTCTCAATATAACAAGGGGTATATATGAAAAGCCCATTGGAGCGTCATACTTATGGGGAGAGATTGAAAACATTCCCCTTAAAATTGAGAAAAAGACAAGGATGCCCATTGTCACTACTAACATTCAACATTGTACTAGGCATTCTAGCTAGTAATCAAACAGGGAAAAGAAATAAAAGGCATTTAAATCAGAAAGGAAGAAATAAAACTTTCATTATTTGTAGATGACATGATCTGATACTTGAAAATCCTGCAAAATCTACAACAAAACTACTTGAGTTAGTAAACAAATTCAGCAAAGTGGTGGGATATAAAATTAAAGTATTACAAAAACAGTAATATTTCTATACACGAGTAATGGCCTGAGGAGAAAATTAAGGAAAAATTTCCATTCAGAATAGCAATCAAAAGAATCATGTATCTAGGAATGGGCTTAACCTATATACAGAAAATTGCAAAACACTGCTAAAAGAAATCAAATTCTAAATAGGTGGAAAGATATTTTGTGCTCAAGGATGGGAAGGCTAAATGTAGTTAAGATGTCAATTTTACCCGAATTGATAGAGATTCTGTGCAATACCAATAAAAATCCAAGCAACCCACTTTGAAGACTTGGAAAAGCTGGTTATCAAATTTATTTGGAAGAGAAAGAGATCTTGAATAGCTAAAAATATCCTTACAAAAAAAAAAAGAGCAAAGTAGGAGGACAACACTTCCTGACTTTAAAACATATTGTAAAGCCACATTTGTCTAAACAGCATGGTGTAGGCACAAAGTTAGAAGTATTGACCAGTGGAATAAAAGAGTACAGAAATAGATCACCACATCTATAGTCCACTGATTTTCAACAAGGCCTCCAAATCCATCGAACTGGGACAGAAAAGTGTTTACAATAAATGGGCATAGAAGAACTGGAACTCAACAGCCAACAGAATGAAGGAGGACCCCTACCTTGTACCCTATAGAAAAATTAACTCAAAGTAGATCAACGACCAAAACAGAAGGGCCAGTACCATAAAACTCCTGAAGAAAATGTAGGGAAACAGATTCAAGACCTAGTCATAGGAGGTTGTTCCCTAATCTTTACATACAAAGCACAAGCAATGAAAGAAAAAATAGATAAATGGAAACTCCTCAAAATAAAATGCTTCTATGCCTCAATGGACTTTGTCAAAAATGTGAAGAGGCTGCCAACTCAATGGGAGAAAATATTTGGAAACCACATATCAGATTATGGCTTGATAATCTTGTATATATAAAGCAATTATTCAGCTCAACAATAAAAGAACAAACAGTCGAATTATAAAATGGGCAAAAGACATTCTTCTGAAAAGCAAATACAGATGGGTAAAAAGCACATGAAATGATACTCATCTTCATTAGCTATAAAGGTGATTCAAATTAATATGACTGTGATATCACCTCACACCTGTAAGAATGTCTCCTGAATTACAGATGTTGGCGAGGAATTGGAGAAATTATAGACACTTATTCACTGCTGGTGTGAATGTATAATAGTACAGCCACTTGCTTCTGTAGAAAACTAAATATCTAGTTGCACTACAACCTGGCAATACAGCTACTTGGTATATACCCAGTGACATGAAAAGACATTTGCACATCAGTGTTCATCGCAGCATTACTCACAATTACCAAAAGATGGAAACAATCCAAATGCCCATCTACAGATGTGTGAATAAACAAAATGAGATATATACATATGATGGAATATTATGCAACAGTAAGATGAAATGAGATCTTGAAGCATATGACATGGATGAAACTTGAGGACACAATGCTGAGTGAAATAAGCCAGACCCAAAAAGATACTGTTTAATTTCACTATTGAGACCCTGGTATATGTAAACCCAGAGGCTCATAATGTAGAATATCGAGCACCTAGAGAAATGTACAAGCTAGAGATGGCTGAACAGTTACTTAATGGGGTTGAACTTAAATGCAAGGGAATGGATAGAAGTGATGGTAGTTCATTAGAGGGGTTATAAGTAATATTGCCATATTGAAGGTGAATATGGTTGAAAGGAATTGTATAGAGCCATGTATCTCACTGATTAACCCCACAAATATAAATAAGTTCTTCCATGAACTACTTCAGAGGTATGAATCTTGTACAAAGAGTCAATAATAGAGGGTTATCGGCTCTCTGGAGCAATGAAAATTATCTAAGATTGAGAATGTTGATTATTGACCAGCTAAGTGAGGGTACTGTAAGACATGGGCTGTTTATTTTGGACATTATCCATGTTGACTAATGGATTGAGGTGGAGGAAGGATACATTGACTGAGCTGCAGAAAGGCAAACTGTGGTGTATATGTATAATGGAATATTGTGTGTTACAGAAAGAAATGAAGTTGTGAGGCATGCAATGAAGTATGTCAATCTTGGGGATGTTATGTTATGCAAAATATGCCAGAGAGAAATGAACAAATATTATATGATTGCTTTTAGAATATACTTATAAGAAAATTATGGCCTGGATTTTAAGCTCATATAGCAGTCCCATGTAGTCTGGACTTGTGTTATTTCTAGATTCTGAGATGCTGTGGTATATGTGTATAATCTGGAATTTCCCTGGAACTTTGTCTACTTGTGTGATACTTAACACTCAGAGTTGGAGTACTGCAGCTCTAAAAGTCAGCATTGGTGCGGTCAACAGCTATGAAAGAAATTGAAAAAGAGATCAGGCTTCAATTAAAGAGAAGAATGGAGTCAATCTGATTGGTTCGAAGGTAAATCAAAATACTGGGCAAAGGAAGGTATTTTCTGTATTTTAGAGCTTTACCTACAATATGAGACCAAAAGAAGAGAGGTTTATTTAGTCCTAAACCTAAATTTTCTGTAGCATATAAATTGAACTCAACCTGCCCAGGTAGCTTATTTAAACAACCCAACGCATGGGTTAATGTCATACCCGGATACATCCTGGAGTATGTTGGATAGATAATAAAAAAGTATTGGCAAAGTCCCTCGAGAGACTGGAGAAAAAATATGGAACTATTAAAACTTTCCCATATGGGAAACTCCTGATATTGTCTCAAACATTAGGGATTCCAAAGTTAATAGGCCATACTACTGATCTGGAGGCTTGCTCTTATGAAAGTTATTTCTGTATGGAGAAGCTAAGCCTATCTATAATTATGCCTAAGAATTACCTCTTTTGTTGCTCAGATGTGGCCTCTCTCTCTAACTCTACAAGGGAAATCATTACCCTCCCCCCTCTACATGGTGCATGACATCCAGGTGTGAATGTCTCCCTGGCAACATGGGACATGACTCCCAGGGATGAGCCTGGCCCTGGCACCATGGGATTGACAACGCCCTCCTGGCCAAAAAGATGAAAAGAAATATAACAAAATAAGGTATTAGTGGCTAGGAGAGTTCAAAATAGGCTATTTGAAGACTATTTGGAGTCTGCTCTTGTGTAGGCTTCAGCTAGATATTGCTAACTGCCATGGCTTGCCAAACCTCAATCTACCTCATTCCTGTTAACCCAAAAGAATACCTAGTGCTCTATCTGAGAATCTACAAAAGTTTCATGCACTAAGTTTTCTTTCTAGAAACCTGTAACGTCTGAATGATTCCTAGGCCAGAATAGGCCCTGAAATCCAGAGGGGCCAGCATCTCCAAGAACATCTGCTAGTTCCATTCCCCTATCCTATATTGTTGACACCACTTTTCAATATGAAAAATCTAGAATCTGCATAGTGCAAATATCCTTAAAGATTGGGGGAAGGACAAAGGAGAAGGAGGAGGGTATAACAGAGAAAATAGGATTTAACCAATGAGCATGACTGCTGAATCATTATATTGATATTTCTTTTAGTCTCCAGTATCTTGGAGCAGGTGGAAGGAAAAACCAGAAATTGTGGAACTTCAACTCATACCAAACTTTGGAATCTGTTCTATAACTACTTGTTAAAATATACTTTGAAAGTTATTGATTTTTTGTATTTGTAGTGTATTTCACAATAAAAACATTTTAAAAGAATGTCAGAGGTAATGCCTGCAGATAATTAAAACAAAACTAAAGAAAACCCCAAACTTCTTTTTTGAAAGGGCATCTGAGGTTAAAAAAATGAGAAGCTGAAGGCACAGTGGCCTCAGCTTGCGCCAGGTTTCTCAAGCATCTGTAAGGAGGCACAGAATTAACTGCTGTGTAAGCCCAGACTTGCCAATGTTAATTCGTCCCACGTAGTTCCAGCCTATGTGCTGGCAGAAGTGTAGTTCCTCGTATTTGTATGTTAAAGTTCACATGGAGCATGGTTAGGTCATGACCTGAAGATCAGTGTACATTGGAGAACAGATGGCCTCTGCTTTGCGAAAACTCAAAGTATGTAAATTCTAACTTGAATAAAGTTTACAAATTTGGAAGTTAGACATTTATGTTATAAAAGTGTTGTTCACTTTTGGGGTATATAAACTGAAGTATTATTTTAGGTAGGCAAATCCTTAACACCTTTTTGAAAGAGGATTTGATATTAAAATCACTTGAACAATATTGCCTGTCCTTTTAAATGTATCATAGGAGTAGGAGTGGTATTTAGCCAGAAGTATTTTTTCTTTGACAAAAATGGAAGGTAAATTTTGATGCATTTGTGTCTTCTTCCCATCTAATTTTCATTTCTTACTTGAAGTATCTTAAAACAACTGGGAGAGTTATAACCATAAATTAGTCCAAACCAGTTGTTATAGTTTGATTTTGTGACCGCTTTCTAAAACTGAGCAGAGTCTACTCAATAAGAGTCCTGAAACTTTTATTTGTTCTTTCCATCCATCACCCCTTTCATCCGTACATACTTGATCAGAACTACTCTAAGCACACTGAATATATAAAATCTCTTTGAGTGTCTATTCAGTAGATTAAGCTCCAGAAAAGAAACCTACCTATTAAGAAATCCGTTTTAGCCGAGGGTCTCCAAAAGAATCCAGGGACATCAATAGTTCCAGAACTGCAAAAATATTTCCTAGTTTTGTGAATTCAAAAGACCTCTGAAGTCCAATATGGACCCTGAATACGGTGATAAGAAATAACATTTTCAATAGAAGTGCATAACAAAGTTGGACATGAAGTGATGTATTTCTTTTTGAAATCATGAAAGTGCACCATGTTGGTCTGAAAATGCGTATGTGAAATTTGAGCAATCCCTGAAGACATATATATATATTTATTTGTATGATAGTTTGTTCTCACATATATATATATGTGTGTGTGTATATATATATGTATTTATATAATAGTTTGTTCTCAATTGAAATTCACCTCTTACAAACTTAGTGCTGCCAGTTCCTAACTTCACACTCTCCCTCTCTCCTGTTTTCCTCAGTTTCCTTCCTATTATGATCCCTTTTGGTTGTGCCTTTTGATTTATGTCATTTGTATGATTGCACTGCTTTGCTTTATGGCAGTTTATGTCTGCCTGCTCTTGTCATAAATGACTACCATAAAGTGAGGTAAAATATCATAAAACATTAGTGAGTTCCTGACAGTCAAGATTCTTCAGAATAGGCCCTGAAAGGTACCAACCATAGAAATACAGATTTGGCCATTTGAAAGGTGCAGCATTTATAAAAATAATGGAAAAAAAATAATAATAGCAGCAGCAGCTGTTACTAATGTTTACTGAACTCTTTGTCTGCCAGTCACTGAGCTAAGCTCATTTCATGTATTATCTCATTTGCCCATCATTACCTCCCTAAATAAGCAGAAACTACAGTCAATAGTAATCATTTGCAGATTCCGTATTAGCAATATTGTCCTAGTTATTCATAGATATGTGCAGAAGGGCAAAAAATTTGAGGTGCAGGAAATGAAAGTTCCTAGCTGAGGTTGAACAAAGCTAAACTATGCCTTCTTGTTTCCGCTCTCATGCTGTACAGTGTTTAAATCTTGCTCTAATATGTTCTGAAGGCAGTTCTAGATGGGGTTGTATGGGGCAGTCTCTAAAATGTTGGTGAAACACAGAACTTCCTAAGGAATCATTGTTTGTAAATTTAAGGATGAAGCAGAAGCTGTAAGCCATCTTTAAACCAAAGACACATAAAATAAGATTGTATATCTATCCATTAAAGAAATATTTGACCAAAGGCTCATAGAAAATTTAACCTGTATTTCCCCTAGGAGCAATGGTTCGATATTGGCTAATTTAGTGTTCTGGGAGACTTGCTAGAACCTAACTACCTCAAATAGTGAGAGATTACTGTATTACTACCCCTGTTGTACAGATGAGGAAGTTGAAGCGCATTACCTTTCCCAAGGGGCCTGCAGGTAGTCAGTGGTGAACTTTGATACCGTACCCCCTCTTGTTCTGGAGCCCATATGTGCTCAAGTCCTGTGTGTATCCAGGCGTTGAGTTGATTGAAATGTGGAGGTTAGCATTTGGCCGAGAGTTTCCATGACCTATACCCCCTTTGTTGCTTGTAGACCTCTCCGTCTTCTCCCAGCTCACAAGCCCCACAACAGCTTCCAACCTCCCCTCACACTCCGTAGTTCCAGATGTTTGCATGTGCCAGTTTCCTTTCTAGTTCAAATAGCTCTCTCCTAAACTATCCTTCGAAGTCTCTAAGGAGTATGAGAATTACTTTTGATTCTTCCTCTTCTCAACCAGGAGTCCTTGCTTTGCTGCTTCCAAAATGCAACTCACAGACCCATCTGCATTTCTTCATTTCATTATGCAGAAGTTGGGTACTACACACGAGCCCCTCCGTCTCTCTCCTGGTGCTGCAGGAACCTCCTGACCTGTCTCTGCAAATATTCACAACTCCTTATATTCTATGCTCTGTGTGGTAGCAGAGGTGGTCATAAAACATAAAATGAAAACAATTGTGGAGCTGAGTCCCCCTTATCACCATCATTGGCATCCCTTTGTGCTTAGACCTGACTCCTGCCTTGCTCATGGACCTAGTCTCTTACCATTATCCCCCTCACTGGGTGTGATCCTGCTTTGCTGGCCTCCCCCTCCCTCCCCATCCCCTCACCAGTGGGGAATTCTTTTCTAACATGAAACCTGCATACAAGCTTTTCTTTCTGATAGAATTCCCAGCCCCTAACTCTTTACTTACCCTCATCTTTATACAGTAAATCTGTTTTTCACCATGACCGCCACCCTTTATTTCTCTACCGTTGCAATAATTTTCCCTCATAGCTCTTATCATATTGTTTGATGTTTTGTTTACTCCTTCATGATCAGTTTCCCCATCTAGATTGGAAGCTCCATGAGGACAAGTAACATGTGTGACTTTCAGACTCACAACTGTATTCCCAGTTGTTTGGTACAGGGCCTGGAAAAAGGAAGGGCATAACAGGTATTTGTTGAGGTATGCAGGCTTGCAAGTATGTCTTGGTTCATAGGCTAACTTGTGAGGGCTGGAAAGATAGATGCATATCTTCTGTTTCTGTTAAATATGTTATGGCACAAACATCCATGTTGCTAGGCATGATGTGGATGCTAATTTAATATATAGCAATTCACCTAATTATCACAACTCCTAGAAAAACTTGGTTCTCATAAGATTAGGACAGTGTTTTGTACTGGATAATTGGGGGGAGGTGTTAAAAAAAAGGGGATGGCTCATAAGATAAATTAAGAAAACATTTTCTATGATCCATTCAATTCATTAAAAGAATTATTTGAGCATTTTAATTTAAAAAATAGAAAGAGGAAGGAAAAAGGGGAACCAAGAGGAAAAATGAAATCAGTTTATTTTTCCTTTCTTTTTTTTACCTCCTTATCTACTGTCTTTTCCAAAATTCCTTCTCGGTTTCCACTGTCATACCATAGTGAAGTGTAAATTATTGTTTCCAATATAAATGGCCATTTTCAGTGAATTTTAACAAGGAACAAATTTCATTTGAGACTGAAATTTGGCATCCCTTTTCCTGCTCATGCTGGCAACTATTTTTTTTGTGTGTTTGTAAAATGTGATGAGACATAAACCCTGTTGGTTTTAGTTCTAAACGGTACTACACTAAGCTGAAAATGGACTGGCAAAGTGGGAGTACCTCCATACTGGGAACCAGCCTTCGTGATCCTAATTTACAGTGTGTGCTGTACTATGAAGGAGAAATCAAATCAGAGTCCTATAAACATGTGAGGCTATTTTAATTGTACTCCCTTCCAATCAATCCCTTTTCTCTCCTTGCAAGTTTGTTTTTATCCTGGCATTCCTAGCTATCTAGATTGCCACCCACAGAAAAGCTTGGTACATCCAACATGTTGAAATTTGATTTGACACCATTTGGAAAGCTGGCAACTCAGAAAGCATGTGGAAGATTATATAGAGGTTTGGGGAACTTTTGGCAGAGGGTTTCTCATGGTGGAAGGCATTATTGGCATGTGGGGCAGGCCAGTTTGTTGTGTGGGACTGTCCTGTGTATAGTAAAGTGCTTCGCGTCCTTGGACCTCCAGCATTTCGTGCTCAAGTCACTGTGACAAATACAAGTGCTTCCTCCTCCCACATTTCTAAGCATCAACTTGTGGGATCCTATCTGCTTTGGCTGAGAACCACTAAGAAGATTCCTAAACTTTTCCCAATCCTCTGTAGTTTGACCATGAAAAATAGTCAAGAACAAATCCTTTGCCATTCTTAGGTGGTATTAAGAACAGTAACAGGAATAATAAATATCTCCTGAGCATGAGCATTCATCATGTGCTAGATGCCTTAAGCGCATTGCATGCACTTCCTCATTGGACCCTCCATGAGGTAGGCATCAGTGTTATAGTGACATCTATTTAATACTGAAGCCCAAATGAGTCTAACAACCCACTCAAGATTTCTCCTTGCAACCCTGAAAATGGGCATCATTGAGATTGTAGCTGGGGGGTTTATGTTTTCCTCTGTGCATGCTTCTTAAGAAGCTTTTCCATTTTTCTTTCCTTTCTGTATCCTTTTTTCCTGCATTATTTTTTTTATTATTTAACATCCTTTTTTTTCATAGCTTCCTGCTCCTCTTCTGAAATCATTTATTCCATAGAAATAAACTCACTTTTCCATCTATTACAGGATTAAACAAAAATATCTAGATAGATCTGCATCAAATTTAGAGGGATAGTTTGACTCGTAGTTTCTGTAGAGCTGGTGAAATTCACTTGTGCTGGCAGGAGAGGAATCTCAAAGAGATAGATGTGATATTCCAGAGAAGCCAAAACAGAGATGCACTTGACTGATGATCAGAGGGGAGAGGGTGCACATAAAGGTAATGTGGTCAGAGGTGACAAACTGCTCTCAATGTGGGCTCCAAAAGAAAGACATGAGAAGAGATGCTTGGACTCCGTGAGTCGATCTTCAACTGAGCTGCTTCTTGTGGGCAGTTCTCCATGGCATCCTGCAGGGTGAAGACAGCAGGGCTTTCCTTTGTTAAATGTTCTTGAATGATTCTCCTGTGCAAATGTGTATTGAGGCCTGTTTTGTGCTGAGGGATGGGGCTCAAGGGTGAGTAAGATATGATCCAGGTTTTCCAGAAGTTCACAGCCTGATGGAGCATGGTGTCATGCACATTATAATACAGGAAACTTTCTCATCCTTGGCACTGTTAACATTTGGGGTCAAATAATTCTTTGCTGTAGGAGACTATGTATAGGACGTCTAACAGCATCCCCTGGCCTCTACCCACTAGACGCTAATAGCATTCCACCCCCTCATCCCCCAACCTGAAAACCAAAATATTTCCCATTATTGTCAAATGGTCCCTCAGGACAAAATCACCCCTAGCTGAAAGCCACTGTAATAGAGCTTTGAGCCAAATGCTTGTGGACCCCTAGAAAGACTGCTGGCTCTTCAAAATTAGAGAATGGTATGGTCTTGCCAGTATCAGATGTATTTGATGGTTGAATGATATAATTCTTCTTATCGTAGAAGAGGACCATTGGGAAAGCAATGAAGGCTGAAGGTTGATGAATGACTAGGAGTTCATCAGTCAGGGGAAGAAATGGAAATAGGCGCTCTAGGCAGAGATGTGCACACAAAGGCTGGAGGAATGCGAGCAGTGCTTTTAAGGGGTACAAATTACCCTGTGCTCTAGCAGTATCAGGTTAAGGGGAAAGGTTGGGGTGAAGAGGTAGGATAGAAACCCGAAGAGGAAGCTTGGGGCCAGGTTTTGAGACTACATTTAAATTTTATCCTCATCAATATTAAAGGTATTTAAGGAACATAATGACCAGGCCCAGAGGGGACAAAACTGATTGCAGCTGTAAATAGCATGGACTAAGAAGTTTTAGCACTGGGGCAATGTGAACATCTTGAAGTCTTTTTCTTTAAAAATTCTTATTATAAAAACAATACATTTTTATTGGAAAAAATTAGAATGTACAGATAAGCAAAATGAAGAAAATTTAAAAATCACCTCTATTTCTTCCACTGAGATAGTCACAGTAAATCATTTGGTGTTTTTTTCTCTATAATAAAAGTTAGCTGGTTGGCAAGCTACTTGAAATCTAGACAAGAAATCTAGATAAACACCTATTCTGTGTTAGTAGAATAATCAAATGCTCTCCCTAGTATTTCTGTGCCTTCCTGAGAAGATCGTTCTAAGTTCATGTTTCTGCTGAATTGTTCTTTTTTTTCCTTTTCTTTTAATTGTACCATCTATAGTGTTTCTGTATTGTGCTATCCTGCCCCAGGCATAAAACTCAATATTGTCCCCAAATTTCCATAAATCTTTTAGTCATCAAGACATTTATAGATACATCAGACTTTTCTGAAGGGCATCAATGCAAAACAATATCAAAATAATATCAAACATTTTTCTCATTCTTACAGCCAACTCAGTCTTTGTTTAACCTCTTCATCTCTTCCTCCCTTATATCTAACCCCCTTCTGCTTTTCTCCTGTCTCTTTCTAAGACAGAAAGCTTAGCTGTATCTTTTGTTTTATCCATTATCATTACCCATACCCTCAAGGCAAAGTACTTTCTTAAAGTTAGTTATCTTTCTAAGAAGATTTCTGCTTTTGGCTGGTAGAATATTTCCATTTCAAGCCCTTTATATTTTATACATATGCACATTCTTTATAGAAATGAAAAAAGACCACAATGCATTGTTTTAACATTTTCTACTCAGAATTCTTTTAGTTACAGAGTCTAGAAGCTAACTTGAATTGGACTGCTAAGTGGGTACACCGAGAGAAGGGGTGAGCAGGTATTATGAGGTTGTGGTAGCCCCAAATTGACGACCATCAGGGCAGGAAGAAGTAAGTAGGTCAGGAGGGGCTGAGAGTAGCTGAACCATCGCAATGTTATAGCACAGAGTAGGAGTGGAGGATGCCAGCTTCGGAGAGTATGCCCCCCAAGTTACCATGACATCCTCAGGCTCCTATTGGATACCATTAAAGTCTCCTTGGGATCTAGGTAAGAGTTGACTCCTATTTCCCTTACTTCCCTTTTATTCTTCTAATGAACCCTAACACTTAAGGTAACATGAGCATATTCTTGTGCCCCTCATCCAGGAAAACAAATACCTTCGTATAATATCTTTGCAGGGATTAGAGGAAGGAGAGAGGAGAGAAGCTAATCTACCTTTTGGGCACATCCTTGCTCTGCTGAGATTTATGAAACATCTGAAAATTAATCTATTCAAGGAACTGGAATTCTGTGAGCACATGCCAAGCCCTAGCTGAGAGGTGGTCTAGAACTGTGTGAGGAAGTAAAATGGTGTGGAAAAAGGTTTGCCTTTATGTTAATAAGTAGATAATTAGTGAGTAAATAATCAAGACTTAGACTAGATAGTATAAAATATATTTGTGCATTGAAAAGTACTCATTTCAGATAGCACTTACTCAGAAAAGACTGCCCTATTACCCTTTCTTCTCATATAAGGCTGGCTTTTGTCCCCTTCTTCCAGAATATCTCATGATATTCTCCATATATACTGCATTGAATTATAATGATCTGCTTACTTATCTGTTTCTCCATTGGGCTCTGTTACCCAATGATGGGGTACCAGACAGGGAGGGCCTGTGACTAATTCATCTTTATACCCTCAACCTCTAATCAATGGTTTCAGTGTATTGGGTGTTCAATAAACTGTTGAGTGAATGAATGAAGTTTACTCCTAAGGCTTACCCAATGTGCTTTTTAAGGAGGGGAAAATAATTCATTTTAACTCAAATATAAGTTTTCTTCCCTGAAGAGTATATTGATAAAGGACAGCTACTGATTTCTTTAGAGACAGAAGAATGATAGAACAGGCCTCCATCTATATTTCAAATTTATATCAACTTTTTTTTAAAGTGTCTACCAGTACTTGTACCATTTTTCAAATTTCATGTCATCCTTTTTCAGATGCTGCCCATCCATCATTTTAGACAGAGAGTATCCATCATGATAGAAGCTAAACAATTTTCAGAGCTTTTAGGGGATGGACACAAAAAAGGTCCCCATCTCATCTGAGCAGAGTTGTCCAGGGTTGGGGGTGATGGAACTGCTGGGTAGGAGAGATGGCATCTTGGGAGTGCCTCTCAAATTGGTTTCATATGAAACATACAAAAAAGTCATTCTAGAAGTTAAGCAGCAATTCTCAATATAAAAAGTCATACATCCATCCATCGATATCATAGATAAGAATTTAAAGAGCAAGAGTTTATTTAAAAATAAAGTTATTTTTTTCTAATGACTGATTTCCTGTAAAAATTTTTATATATTTTTTCTAATTTTAAAAGTATGTCATGTTTATTTGAAAATAAAATAAAATAGAAGAGTATAGGAAAGAAAATTAACATCTTATATTATCCTACCATGTCGAAATAGAAACTGTTAATATTTTTGGTGTTGTTTTCTTCCAAGGATACATACACACATATACAGACACTTATTTGGATATATATGCATATGTTTATGTGTGTGTATATACTGTAATTATTTTTACAAAGTTATTATATTCATTATGAATTTTTTTGTACTGCTTTTCTGAATAAAATATATCTTAAACATTTTTCTATGTAATTAAGTACCTTCGAAAGCATGATTTTTCAAGGCTACATTATATTTGATTTTGTGGATGTTCCGTAATTTATCTACTGTTAGACATGCTGATTGTTTTGGCTTTTTGCAATGTGGTATTTTCTTTATTGTATTTTCCTTGTCTTTTAGCTCTCCTGTGTTTATCATCTATATAATTCTCAAGAATCATAAGCTTATCTTTTTATTAGAATGTCAAAGATAGGTAAATGGATTTTTTTTTATAATTCACAAAGATTCAACTGGCAGGAAGCTTTTTTGATGTCTCTTAAATCAATAAGAACGATTATATATGTTCACTTCTATAAAACAGATTAAATTCTGTCAATTTAAATGAGTATGCTTATATTTCTTTCCTGTTTGTCGATTTGTTGTGAGTTGATGTACAAATCCTCCTTTTACATCAGAGGAAGCTACAAATATGTGGTGAATAGCTGCCCAAAAGATTTCCTAAAGAAAGAGAATGAAATTATGGCATAACTGCTAACTGCTAAGTTAGAATCCCAGCTTTACCATTTGGTTATTGGTTATGCACTTGACCTGGAAAAGCTTCAATTTTCTCACCTTAAATTGGTGGAAGATAATATTATCTAATACTTTGCAGAGTAGATATGAGGATTCCGTGGGACAAAGCACTTACAGTCCTTGTTGTGGGGAGTATATGACAGAGATAGTTATTACTGTTTATCCTCGACTCTGGCAATTCTTAGATTTTTCTTTGTGGAATAAGGATGGAGAAATGACCTTCCCTTGCCTTATCTGACCAAGGAATCAGAACACATATCCTTTTCATGAAATGAACTTGATGTCTGGCTTTTCTTTTAATTTTTAACAGCTTTAGCAATATGTAATTAAGATACCATAAAATTCATTTGTTTAAATGTACATTTCAATGATTTTTATTAAATTTGCATAGTTATTCAGTTATTACCACAATACAATTTTTGAATATTTCCATTACCCCCAAAGATCCCTTATGTCCAATTAGTCCCTGTTCCTATCCTGAATTCTACTTTCTGTCTATAGATTTTCTTTTTTATATTTCATATAAATGGAGTCATATAACGTGTGGTCTTTTGTGTCTTCCTTCACTTAGCAGTGTTTTTTTTTTAAACTTTTTTTTTATTGCATAATATAACATATATACAAAGCAAAGAAAGGAAAAAGCATTAGTTTTCAAAGCACTCTTCAACAAGGAGTTTTACAGGACAGGTCCCAGAGTTTGTCTTGAGCAACCAAACCATCATCTCAGATTCTTCCCTCTAGCTGCTCCAAAACATAGAAGGCTAGAAGGAATAAATTTTTTTTATCATCACAATCAATTTTTTTTGTGTGTGAAAAATAACATATATACAGAAAAAGTCAAAGATTTCAAAGCACAGCACAACAGTTTTTGGTAGAACAGATTGCAGAGTTTGGTATGGGTTACAATTCCACAATTTTAGGTTACTTCTAGCTACTCTAAGATACTGGAGATTAAAGAATATCAGTGTAATGATTCAGCAATCATATTTATTTGTTAAACCCTACCTTCTCTGTGTAACTCCACCATCACCTTTGATCTTTCTATCCCACCCTTTAGGGGTATTTGGGCTATACCCATTCGAACATTTTCGTGTTAGAAGGGGCTATCAATAATATGGGGTAGGGCGATAGAACTAGCTAATGCTCTGGAGAGGTTGGGCCCTCTAGGTTTCAGGACTTATCTGGTCCAGGGACCCATCTGAAGTTTACCGGTTTCTGAAAGGTTACCCTCATGCATAGAACTTTTGTGGAATCTTATGTAATGCCCTATGGTTCTTTAGGATTGACTGGAATGGTTTTGGTTGGGATTTGACAAGTTATAATAGGTAGCAGTGTCTAACTGAAGCTCACAAAGAGTGACCTCCAGGGTAGCCTCTCAATTCTATTGAACTCTCTCGCCACTGATACTTTATTAGTTACACTCTTTTTTCCCTTTTGGTCAGGGTGGCATTGTTGATCTCATGGTGCCAGGGCTGAACTCGTCCCTGGGAGTCATCTCTCATGCTGTTAGGGAGACTTTCACCCCTGAATATCATGTCCTACATGGGGGGAGGGCAATGATTTTACTTGGAGAGTTGGGCTTAGAGAGAGTGAGGCCACATCTGAGCAACAGAAGAGGTCCTCCACAAGGAACTCTTAGGTATAACTATAGGTAGGCTAAGCTTCTCTACTACATAGAAAAGCTTCACAAGAGTAAGCCTCAAGATTGAGAGCTTGGCCTATTGATTTGAGTGTCCCTAATGTTTGACACAGTATCAGGGTTTTCCCCAGTTGTAAAGTTTAATAGTTCCATATACTTTCTCCCATCCCTCAAGGAACTTTGCCAATACTTTTTGATTATCTGCTTATATATTCTAGGATGTATCCAGGCATTACATTAAGCGATACAAGATTAAAGACCCCATTCTTATTTTGGGCTCCCTGTGGTTTGATTGTTAAAATGAGCTATGCAGACAGATTGCGTTAGGTTAGGTGCTACAGAAAATTTAGGTTCTGGACAAAATAAAAAACTTTCTCCCTTTGGTCTCAAAGAGTAGGTGTGGTTCTGAAATATAGACAGTGTCTTCCTTCCTCTTATGTTCTGAATTACCTTAATCCTGCCCTGATTGGCTTCATTCTTTTCTCTAAACACCAGGTTATACATATATAAAACAGCCTTTCAATATACAGAAATAATAATTACCACTCTGGACTAAATGAGTCTGCTATAAGAGCTTACAATGTAGGCCCCTGTTTTCTTAAAAACATTTTCTAAAGGAGACCATACAATAATTGTTCTTTTGCTCCTGGCTTATTTTGCCTCACCAAATGTTCCTCAGGTTCATTCGCATCATTGCATGCCTCGTGATTTTTTTCCCTTTTGTAGCCATACAATATTCGATCATAGGTGTACACCATCGTTCACCAATCTACTTCTCAGTGTATCCTTCAGCCACTTGAATTCATTAGGCATCATGTGTAATGCCCAAAGTCCATAGTTCAACAACATGCTCAATTTTAGATAATTTCATTGTTCGCAAGAGTAAGATAACCAAGAAACACACCCTCACCAAATAGGAAAACTACACCTCCTCTTAACTCTTGTCCCTCTCCCCATTATTTATGCCTGCTGTACACATGTGCAGACCTCAGGATAGGGTGGGGTGGGGTAGAGTTGCACGATTGTATGGGCTGGGGGCGGGTATAGCCCGGGTATGGAGGTAGGTTCCCGCAGTCTTTACTCACTGGTGTAGGGAGAGGGCAGGTAGGGTTTGGAAGGGGTGGGGTGAGACTGCTTGCGCAGAAGAGGTGGGTTGGGCTAGGGCAGGCTGGCATGAGCTTGAGGTGTGGTTTCAGGGTGGTTAAGCGTGTAGGGGGTTGGCAGGGCCAGGGCACTTGGAGCATGGGGGTGGTGGGAGATGGGGTTCAGGTGTGTGTGGTGTAGGGTGAGTCTCAGGTTGCGGGGCTGCACCAGTGAGGGTAGCGAGTTCAAGGAATGAGGCTTGGCTTACTTCCTAGTTCCTGTTTCCCCATCCATGCATTCTTAGGGTTCTGGGCTTCCAGTTTTTGCAACCACGGCCTCTCTATGTAGTGCAGAAGACTCTCCCAGGTCACTTACACCCTGGAATCGCCATCTCAGTTGTCCTCCCATTCCTTCTCTAGTGTACCTTGAAGCATAGGTGAACTTGATCAACTATCTTATTCCGCCATCTTCCTGGAACTTACTTAGCAATGTTTTTGAGCTTCATTTTTGAGTTTCATTCATATTGTTGCATGTATCAGTACTTTGTGGCTTTTTGTTGCCAAATATGAAGATAGTACATGTTGTTTATCCATTTAGCCATTGATGGACATTTGAGTTGTCTCCATTTTTTGGCTATTATGAATAATGCTGCTAGGAACATTTGTGTTCAGGTCTTTGTGTGGACATATGCTTTCATTTCTCTTGTGTATATACCTAGGAGTGGAACTTCTTGGTTGTATTTAACTTATGTTTAACTTTGAAAGAAACTGCTAAACTTGGTTTTCAAAGTGGCTTCATCATTTTACATTTCCGCTAACAATTTCCCTGCTTTTCTTGAATATTTTCTCATTTAATATAAAGCCCCAAACCATATTAAACATTTTAAGCAAATTAGGATCTTTTGTTTACCCAAGCATACCAGGAGAAGGTCTAAAGAGTAGGGCAAAAAAACATAAACATGGATACCTTTATGAAACTCCTGTGGTGAGACACTGTACTTGTCATTTTGTGGACAATCTGTAAATGTATAGCAATCATATGAAATAGTGTTATTCCCATCCACAGATGGACCAACAACAAAAATGCGAACTTACAACAGTTCAGTGACTTGCAGAAGATAATAGCTAGCAAGAAGCAATAGCAGAATTTGAATGCAGGTCCATCCGATTCCAAAGCCAGTGCTGTGTTGATTGCCAAAGCAAGAAACAGATGTATGCAGGTCCTTGAAATTACCCAGCATGAAAAATAGTCTTTTCTAAAAAATATTTTTATTTAGTTGCTGGTTAATGGTCCCAGGGATATGCTGTCTTTCCCCTGACCACAGATGGTTTTCTTTACTCAAGGCAGATGGAAGAATAAGGATCCATATTTTCTTGTAAATGTGCTAAGAGCAGCTGGAGCTGTATGTTAGAGTGAAGGTTGTAGTAGAGGTCTCCATGAAAGAAGGCAGCTGGAAGGGCTAAGTGTGCTGTTTTGTGACAGGAGCCTGGGTTAAGGTTAAATCCCAGCTCTGCCTCTTTCTAGCTCTGTGGCTCTGGGCACATTGGTCGGACTCTCTGAGACCCTGCTTCCTCATCTGTAAACAAGAGTGAATAACAATTTGCATCTCCTGGGTAGTCTGTGGGGACTATAAAACATAATGCATGTACTGTGCTTGGTGTCCCATCATGGGTAGGTTTTACCACTCTCCAGACCCACCCAAGTACAAATTATGGGATCCTTCCTTCCACATTGCCACCCTTCCTCTTATGAGTGGCCTTTGAGTATCCTGAGCTATTGAAAATGAGGGCTAACCATTTTAGAGCAGTCCTAATGGGGTTTAGCAAAGTCTTGGGGCACATGAAGGAGACAATTCTGTAGGATGATACAAGGGTAAAGATAGGCAGCTGTCAATGGACATACCTCCACCTGCCTGAGAAAGGAATAGTCAACGTGGCTCCTTTTATCCAGGGTCACTGCTCATGGCTCCCTGAGGCAGACAAAGGGTGGTACTTTGGATTCTGCTGCTGACTGTCCTCTCCAGATGGCCCCCAACCTCCACTCACCTCCTCAAAGGGTCACATCAGGCTTCCAGCCCAGTCAACCCTCATACTCCAGGGGAAAGCTAGTCATGGTCTCCCTCTATTCCAGAGGCTTCCAATTTTGGTTACACATTGGAATCACTTGGAGAATATCAAAAGTTACTGATGCCCAGGCTCTATTCCCATCTATTCTGATTTGATTGGTCTGGGGTGTATACTGGGCATATAGATTTTTAAAAGCCATCCAGGTAATTCTAATATGTAGCCAAGGTTGACAAACACCACTTTCTTATTCCAAATCATCATCATGTCATTCCCTATCTCCAGTGTATGCAGGAGCTGGCTCATTTCCACTTACACGAGCTGATTATTAAATTTTCGTAGTCTTGCAAAACTGTTGTTAAGACAGCCATTATTTAAAAAATAAATTATATAAACTTTCAACTTTTATTTAGTTGAAAGTACTCAAAAACTCACCACTTTCTAATTATTTTACTTTTGTATTATATCATATGGTAATACTATATAACGATGTACTACTGTGAATCTTTTCCCAATTGCATACTTAGTGATGCACATTGATAGCTTAAAATCATCCATGGTGGGAATATTTACACTATGGAAATGGGCAAATGTTATGAATCAGGTTATGATTTATTGTTTTACTGATTGTTTATACTTAAAATGGAAGCGCAACTGTTAATACTACAGATGAAACTTAAAAATGTGTCAAGTCTATAGCTGTTGTGAATAGCAATAAATAAATAAATAAATAACTTGAGAAAATATTCTTCCAGTCCTTAGAAACTGGTATCTGACCATTGTTCTGCTACTACAGCAGAAAAGTAGCTCACATCATTGATGAACAAGTAAAATTCCAACATGCATCTTTGTATTTTTACTTTGTTTTGCTCACTCTTGAAAATAAAAATGTTAACTAAAATTCACGTCCCAGGTAAACTCATTTGTCTGTTGTAACCATAGGTTGGGGGAAAAATCAATGAAAACATTATGTTAGAGTCGATTAACTCTATAATATTTATAGTAAAGAACTATTTTATTTTCTAATTATTATCTGTAGCATGTGGGCTACATATTCTTTATATTAGTAGCATTTATAATAAACATATATCCATTCATGTCCTATTCCCCCTCCCTCCTCAGAGAACCAGTTGCTGAACATTTAACAGTGTGCCCCTGCCTACCTCCATTCCTTCCTTCAGCAAGCCTTAAACCTTGATCTCACTCTCCTTTCTCTAAACTCTTAATGAGTCTGTTCCTCCAGAAGCCAGAGGGGGAGCCCTCTGATATAGTATATACAGCGCAGCCTCCTGCTCCCAGTGGAGAAGGGTAGAGAGGATCTAGAGGGGCAAACCAAAGATATCTGACACTGTTTGCTATTTTAATTATTGACAGATTTGAGCTGCTTGTGGTTGCCACTCAGTCTTTCAATCACTTCTTGACTACAAATTATTTCTAAATACATGTGTAATGTGCTGTGATAAGTAGAAAGCCTGGAAATACATATCTGTCATTCTTTCTGGTGATTGTCCACATAGATTATAAGGAATGCATTAATGGATACACTGCTCATACCTTAAAACATGATGGAAAGTAACAATAATAACTACAAACATCACCCTAAATGTTTCTTGGCACATCAGTGATGATGTCCTAGTTATCTATTGCTGCATAACAAACCACTTCCCCACTGAATATCTCGAAACTATAACAAAAATTTATTTTGTGCACAAATCTGGAATCTGTACAGAGCTCAATGAGGAGGGCTTGACATTGCTCCATGTGGCACCAGCTAGGGTGGCTTGACTAAGGGTTGAAGGATCGACGTGGAAGATGGCTTACTCCCATAGTTGGCAAATTGGTGCTAGTAATCAACTGGGAGCCCAGGAGGGGCTGATGGTTGGGAAACTTGGCTCCTCTACATGTGGGCCTCTTCTTGTGGCCTATGTTTCCTCACTGCATGGTGGCTTGGTCCTACGAGGGGGGGGGGTGGAGAGGGGGAGAGGGGGAGGGGGAGAGGAGGGAGAGAGAGAGGGGAGAGAGAGGGGGAGGGGGGGGAGAGAGAGGGAGGGAGTGGCAAATTCTGTAAGAGTACATGGAATGGAAACTATTATTGTGGACATTTTTAGAGAATACTATCTGCCACCGATGAAAAGGAAAAGAACTTTTTGCAAAACCCTGCATGTCTCTGGTTTCATGTGTTTTGCGTAGTAAGTTAGGGCATATTCCAGAACTAGTTAGAATTACAACATTTAAGGTTGGAGTAATTGAGTTCAACTGCAGTGAAGAGGCATATGATACACAAAATATGCCGTTTACACTACAAGAAAAACCTAGAGTTAATACCTCTGTTAGTTTTCTTTTTTTAATTAGAGAAGTTGTGGGTTTACAAAACAATCAGGCATAAAATACACTCAAAGACCATCCTATTATTAATCCTTGCATTGGTGTGACACATTTGTTATAATTGATGAAAGCAACTTTTTATAATTTTACCATTACGTATAGTCCGTGATTTGACTTAGGTTCACTGTGTTGTGCAGTAGTTTTTTAATGGTCCATAGGTATGTGAAATAATGGAAGAGTTCTGGTATGGAAAGATATAGAAACAGTCAGTAAGAGTAAGGAAAGGTGAAAACTGTACTATGTTTACAGAGAAACAGCTCTAAATCATTAAATTCCAAGTCTGTATAATTCATTCATTTCTCCGTAATTGTCTGGAGTCTAGAGACAATGAAGGTGCCCCACATCATTTCTCTCAAAATGGATAAAAGACAGGTTGGCCGCATAAAAATCAAATGAAGTTGGCCAAATATAAACAAAGCACTCATGTTTGGCAAGGATGAAGATCTGGCTGTCGGGTCACCTTTAAAGGCTTATTTTTCCCCTCAAAATTTCTATGAGAAGAGACTAAACGTTGAGTGGACTCTGAGATACAAGGTAAAGAGATACTTTTCTAACAAAAAAACATAAGCAACTCTGCTTGTTTCCTTAGTCAGAGAAGCTCAAATGACCATGATTCAGACCCTAGAAGTGATCTTTAATTTTATGAAAAGCACCCAAAATATACAACCATAAATATGTGGTACCTATAGGTACTGTTAGAAAGAGAACCAGGTAAGGCCAAGTGTCTTCTTAAAAAAAGTATTTTGGCATAATTTCTGACTTAAAAGTTGCAAAAAATTTGTGCAAAGCATTCCACCTAACCTTTACCCAGATATTTTCCGAATGCTATTTACTATATTTGCTTTCCCCTTCTTTAATATATATATATATCTATGTCTACATAGATTAATGTGTGTGTGTGTGTATATATATATATATATATATATATATATAGACATATAAATGTGTATGTAGGTATGTGTTTGCATGTATATATGTGCATAATTTTTTTCCAGTTGTTTTAGAGTTGACTTATACACATGATACCCCTTCACCTCTAAATACTTTGATGTATATTTACTAAAGACAAATTCCCAAACTCTCTTACATAAACAAATACAAATATCATAACTAAGAAATTAAAACTGATGAAACACTACTATATAATATACAGACCTTGTTCAGATTTTACCAATTTTCCAAGTAATGCCTTTTATAGTAAAATAAAATGCAACTGCCTGATGTCTTAATTTCTCAGTTCCTTCCCTGTATCTGAAAAACAGATCAAGAGGCATCTTCACTTGTGGTTATATTTAGAGACTCACATAGAACCCCTTAAAAAGAAAAAACCTACAATTCTTTATATTGAGCCTATGTGTTTCTTGAAGGCAAAATCACCCCTCAAACTCACAGCGAGATTTCAAACAGAGTCGAGAGGTTATTCTGGAGGTTACTCTTAAACATTTTACAGATATCCCCTCTTTAATTTAAGATGTATTAGAGAGGCTAGAGGGAAGTACCTGAAACTGTAGAGCTGTGTTCCGGCAGCCATGTTTCTTGAAGATGAATGTATAATGATATAGCTTTCACAGTGTGACAACCTTGTGTCTGATGCTCCTTTTATCCACAATACTGACAGATGAGTAAAAAAATATGGATTAAAAATAAATAAATAATAGAGGGAACAAATGTTAAAATAAATTGAGTAGACTGAAAAAAATAATGTTACTATATGAAATATAGATACGTTTTTCTCTTTGAAAATCGCGTATAATACATATTATATCTATATACTAAGGATCCCCTTTTTGGAGAGTGGTGGTCGTGGGTGATTCAGAGGTCCTTTAAGATTTTGCTTCCCAAGTATAACCACCGAAAACTGTACTGTAAGATAGGTAAAACAGCCAGTGGTGTTCCAGGTGACAGAATACCATGTATCAAGGATATCTTAATGTGTACATTAAAACTGGAGTTTTGCTTGCTGTGACTCTAAATTTGGTGTTATGAAATACAAAATTGCAGTAGATAGCTTTTGAGGTGTCTGAACCCACATACCAATGTCTTCTAAGAGCTACCATCCTCTCCCACAGAGATGCCATCGGTCAAGATAGAAAATCACCTTACCTTACACCTCCAGAAAAAAAAAAAAGATTTTCCATTTTTTCCTGGAATTCCAAGAAGCCAGCAGTATGCTGAGAATATCATCAACATGGGTAAATGTTTGCTAAATCAACCAAACCTAGAAAAAATTGTTAAAAGTGATTTTTGCATCACCTGACATAAAAGTATTTTAGGTCTAATTCATGTGAGTTCATGTAAATTTTCTAATTAAAAATTAGTGTCTTAGTAGGATGGATAAAAAAAATCTTTTTTTTTGCTCACTAGGGCACCACTGGGTGGACCTTGATATCATCAATAGTAATCATTACAAAATCACCCCTCAAACTCACAGCAACAACAACATACTGATGCCAGTGAGCTAATTTTTCTACTTGTTAGAATCAGTCCTTCTACATGTATCTGCAAATGTTCTTTAAAAGAGGGAGGCTGTTTTGAAAATTTCACCCCTGAGACAAGGATATGAGCACAAATAGTTCATGTGAAAGTTGATTCCAGGAAGCACTAGTGGAGCAGTGAGACTGGGAGAGAGTGAATTGCAAATAAAGGGCAAATTATCTAACAAGTCACAATTGTGAGCAACAGAGGCTCACTCCTATGTGGAATTTGTGGGGAAGTGTAGAACACATCACAGAGTTATTCTAACCAGGGGTGAGGGAGCTGGGATATTTATCACCATCAGCTCTTGGGTAAGGGCTGCTCCAGGGGGGCATTACCTCCCCAGTGTGGGGATGCCTGGCCCACTCACTTGAGGACCTAATAGGCTTTTGCAGCCTGCAAAGCCCTCTTGCAAGGAATCACAGATGCTTGTACCAGGAAGCTGTCCTGTTCCTGCATGGGTGGGCTTAGGGGATGTAGGTTGGCCGCCTTCAGTTTCTGCTCACTTTCCCTTCTTACTGTTTTGAGGCCAGGGTTAAGGAAATGTGGTAAACATTTGTAAAACTTATCCTTATTGTTTAAGAAAATATGATCAGTTAGAATTCAAGTTTTTCTACTTTCTCTTTTTTTTAATGAAATGAATAGGTAAAAACCCTTCTATGGCTAAGCCATTCCAGTTTCTAGTTGGAAGGAGTATAAAGATAATTTCATTGTGGCTAACTAGTAGTAGAAAGAGTGACGGTAACTCCAATTGCTTGCGGGAAGGAGTAAATTAAATGCTGTGACATTGACCAGGCAGCAAACTACATTAATTGATTATTTTAATTTTCTCTCTTTGGCACTCAAACATCCATAGCAGTGGATTTCAAGATAACTAAAAAGGTTGTTAGCACATTTTTGAAAAGAGTTGGCCATAAGCAGAATAACAAGTCCTCTGTCTCTCTGTATACTATATAAGTAGTTATACATGAGTGAATATTTATCTCTTTGTATGTATTCACTAGAAGGGATACACCTGTCTTTGAGCAGGAGGGAAGAAAGAGAGAAAATTGACAAGTAGAATATTTAAATTGAAAAAAGGGAGAAACGACCTATCTTAGCTGATTCTAGCCTTTCACGAAATTTTAAAAACAATTATATGGCAGGAGAAAATGAAACTTTAGGAGAGGGTGAAAAAATGAAAGGGAAAAGGTAAATTTTGATAGCTCTAGCCTCTAAGGTTTCCACTGCCTTCATTTGAAAAAAAGGGGCTTACCCTGCTTGGAAATTTAGGCTTCAGCCCAAACAAACAGCTGAATAATATTTTCAAAATGACTAACGGGTTGTTGAGTTTTCATGGGGATTATATTAAATCAGAAATGAATGTTAAACAATTAATAAGAAAGTGGTTTGGGTTGTAGCAAAGGGTCTTTTCAAGAGAAAATATATCTAACCAGGTGCCACTTAAGTATACTTTTATATTTTCACTGTCAGATTGTGCATGGATTAATTTGTTGAAGAACTAAGGCCATGATATAAACTATGGTTATTTGAACACAAAAGTTTATTCTTCCTGGACCACAGTTAAAAAGAATTAGTGAAAGTAGGGGAAATGTCTCAAAGAAGTAGGGAAAATGTCTAGATGATCCCCATTAGAAGAACATTAATGCCAAGATTAAGGTGGAAAATGATAAGGTAGTTGAATCAGCAATGAACAATTTCATCCCTTTATGAAAAGTGCAAACAGATTCCAAGAGGTCATCCCACTTTTCTTTCTGAACCCATTTCTTAAGTTCTCTGAACATTTTGGTGAGATGTAGACAATCCATTTAGAAATATGGGACCTTCTTGATCTCCGTAAGAAAGGTGACTCATTTATTGACTTTCTCTTAAGGTCCTTAGACATAGGACTGCTACATCTCAAAATTCCATGTTGCCTTTGACTACAGCATGTGTCCAGTACAGGATACTCTGAAGCTGAGGAATGCTGGAGATATGTCATAAAGAGTAGCACTTGCTGATGAGTTGTAACTGGATGAAGCTGGTGGAGGAGTATAGTCTCCCATCTATCCCAACATTCATAGAACCTTAGCAAGTGACAATGCGTGCTGTACTAACTGTCCCTGGATTGCCAGAGAACAGGCATCAGCATTTATCAAGCATTTATTGAGAACTGTATGTCAGGCTTGGACTTGAATGTTTTATCTATGCAGTGATTCCTAGATTTTTTAATGCAATTTTATTGAGCTATATTCACATACCATACATTCCATTGAAAGTATACAAATCAGTGGCTCACAGTATCAGCACATAGTTGCACATTCATTGTTAAATGTTTAAAATTATTGTTATTTCACACACTGTTAGAACAAAAACAGGGTACTGATTTGGATTGCATTGTAAGTTCCTAAAATAAACACACATACATACACGTACCATCCAGTATCACAGTTAATTCAATTAAAAATATTTTTATTATCAACAAAAGAGGAAAAATATTTTTAAAAAATCATTCTTGGGCAGGCAATGGTGGCATAGTGGAAGAGTTCTGTCCTGCCATGCCGGAGACCTGGGTTCGATTCCTGGTGCTTGCCCATGTGGAAGAAAAAAAGATCATTCTTTTACATTAAATAAATTTTGTTTAATTAAAAATTCATTGTTATCATATTTTTTCATTCTGTACTGGACTGATGAGAACATTTTCAGAGACCGACATTTGGGACCAGCATTTGGAATGAATAGCATGTGTGCTCCTTAATCAAATTCCCAGTAACTTTATGAAGTAAGGACCTAGGCACTTTCCCCTCTCTTCCATTTTACAGGTGATGAAATTGAGTTTAAATCAGTTTTTTATAGGTCACAAAGCTAGGAAATAATGGATCCAGAATTCAAACCTAGATGTTTTTCAAAGTTCTTGCTCTTGCCACAAGTAACGTTGAGCCTCATCACATTGTTTTTGTACTAGAAGGGATTTTAATGACTCAAATCAGGAAATTGCAAGGCAACAGGTTGTTGATTACAGGCTTTTCTTCTGAAATGTTCTTACACGTCTCTGTATTGTGTTAGTCTTTTCTTCCTGTAACTATCCTTGTTGAACTGAAGACTTGTTTTGCATCCTGGTTTCCCTCTACCACTACCATTCTGGCTTTCAAGCTTGATTTACTGATTTCTCTTTGTCTAAATGATAAAATTGAGAAAGCTTTTACCAAGTAAGTTTATCATAGAAATGTTACTATTACATGTATTGTGCGAACTGTTTTTTTTTTAATCCAGGCAAATACATTGAAGTCATTAATTTGAATACTAAGTACAAGGTTCTGTTTAAAAATCTGTAAGATGAATAACAAATCATAATTCTGGCAAGGCAAAGGCATTCTTCAAAGCCATCAGTTTTATAATCCTTTGAAGATACTGTGATAGTAGCTCATTGTTGGCTGATTTAGAGTCTTGCACATATACCATTACCTTTCTGGGAAGATATATTTCAATAATCCTCACATTACAAGCAGTTCCTAACTCTGAAATGGCTTGGGTTGCAAAAGTTCATCCTAAATATATTCTTTGGAGTTCAGAATATTTAGCACATCTTTATGAAGCACCAACTATGTGCTTACTCTGTTCTTGGCTCTGGAGATAAAGCAGTGAAAAAAGCAGATATGGTGCTTTCTTTCACAGAGTTTAAATTTGGTGGCTGTGGTTGATTGAATTATTGGTGTCTGTTCTTCACTCTTCTCTGTGTGTTCCTGCCCTTTTCCTGCTCCCACACAGGGTGAATGTATTTTCTCTTCCTTGACTTTGAAGTCAGCCATGCCACTTGCTTTTGGCCAGTAGGATGTTAGCGGATGCAAGCAGAGGCATGAAAAGTGCTTGTGCAGCTGGACTTGCCCTTCTGCCTCTGTCCTGAGGAGCGCTTTCTCCAGTTTGCTGCTGGCTCTTCACCAGAGCCCCAGAGCTCATACACCTGCCCCCAGCTGTTTACAGATGCTCCAGTCAACCTATATGTGCCAGTTTAAAAGGATATATGTACCCTAGAAAAGCCATGTTTTAATCCTAATCAACCTTGTGGGAGCAATGGTTTCTTCTAATCCCTATTCAGTACTGTATGTTGGAAACTTTAGTTAGCTTATCTCCATGGAGATGTGACTCAATCAGTGTGGGTATTAGGAATCCTTGGTCTGTCATAATTTCAGTCTTTGCTCTTTTTTTTTTCACGATCTTGACAGTTTTCAGGGGTGTTGGTCAGGTATATTGTAGAATATCCTTCAATTGGAATCCTAATATTTTTTTCATGATTAGACCACAGTTACGGGTTTTTTTTAAAGAACATCATAGAGGCATGGTGCCCATCTCATCACATCATGTCAGGAGCTTATAATATCCATGTGATAGCTTTCTGATATTAGCCTTGTTCTGTTGGTTGAAGTGCTGCTTATAGGTCTCTCCACTGTAATGTTATTTTTTCCTTTTCTATACTCCACTCATTTGTAAGCAGACAACCATCTTTTGCTGAATAAGCACCATACTTGTCCTCTTTCTGGGAGTGGCCATTGCCTCTTGGCTAACTTTGATGGGCCAGTCTCCTCTTCCTGGCAGGCAGCTAGTTGCTGGCTTTTGTGGAGGGCTAGCAAGGACTGACCAGTGATGGGTGATAGGGAACATTTGGCTCAGGCTCACCCCCCCTTAGCTTTTATTCCTCAGAGAAATTGATGCCAAAAGAAGTTAAAAATTCTATAGAATTGGGGTCAGTGTATTGGTTTATTGTCAGGTCTTCTGTCCCAGTCAGCATTATTAACTTGGTGAGACTATGGAAAGAAGGACACAGAGAAGTCCAAGATGGGAGCTGGCTTATCAAATGCCAAGACCCATGTTGGCTTTGCTTTCATGGCCCTAGTTGCCTCAGTCTCACCTTCATTGGCCATTCCTGCGTCATACGTTCACCTCTGGAGCTAGGAGGTGGGGTTAGCCCACCTTACTCAAAAGGATGACAGTAGAAGATGGTGATTTCCAAGGGAAAATCAAGGTTCTGCTCTAAGAGTAATAATGGTTGTAAGACAGTACATAACCACAGCTGGCCACCATAGGCATGTAATCCCAAGGACTGGCAATGTGAATCAGGTTTTGGCAATTCCTAGGCCACTCTGCTGGGGCATCTTTAATGCATAAGGGACATGTGCAAGTTATGCACACACAGGTTAGGCTTAGTTTGTATGTTTCATCTGAGCCAATTCTTGTTTTTTTGGCTTTTTTTGGTAATAGACAAGAAAAAGAAAATAACACAAAACAATAGTATCACCATTTCACATTTGTATACTATAAAAGTCCTTCTGAACATGCACCTAGTTGGTAAAGTAGGTGTTACAGATGTGGATGTCACCCCGATTTTTTACATGGAGCAAGTGAGGCTTAGAAATTTTCAGTGAATTGCTCAAGGCCACTGTAGCAGATTTGATGCATGCTATGTTCATTTCCCCTCAGCAGTCAGCATTCCAGGACATTCCTTTGCATTCTCCTAAACCTCCATGCACCTCTCCTTCCAAGAGCTATCTCATGCAAGAGGCAAGCTGGAAATGCTGAGCATCAATGCCCATAGAAACAACCCCTCAGTCAGAGATGGGTAGGAGTTGGAGATGAATACCTCAGGTTACATGACCCTTGAGTGGTAGGGAAGAATGTCTCTGAGGCATGTATCCAACACTGTCTCTCTTAGGTCCCCAGCAGGATTGAGCTCCAGTTGTCCATAGTGATAGCATGCTTGATCAAGCATACTTGACCAGCTGCTTTCTTTTCCCTGTTTTAATTCCTTATCCACTTGCTTCCTCCTCACCAGTGCTTCCTGCGAGCACCTCCTAATTAAGCTACTAGCATTCATATCCTTTTCTCAAGGTCTGCTTTTGGGAGAATCCAACTTAAGATAGCCGCAAAGTTAGATAGTGACTGTATATTTCCATTGCAAGTGATAGAAATTCCAACTTAAACTGGCTTAAGCAGAAAAAGAATTTATTGGTTTACATAATTGAACTATCTGGCCTGAAGCTCTAGCTTCAGGCATGATTGATTCCATTTCCTTAAACAGTGTCACTAGGGTCTACTTTCTCTCCTCCCATTTTTCTGCTTTATTGTCCTCTGTGTTGACTTCTTACTTAGGCAGTCTATCTTCCCAACAGTTTACACCCTCCCAATTTCAAGTCCATTGGAAAAGAAAGCATCTCTCTCCAGATAGCTCCTGCTCAATTCCCAAGATTAGATCTGATTGGCTGTGATTATGTGCCCATATTTGAACCAACTGTGCCCAGGGTGTTCTGTCTAGGCTTGGGTCACAAGGCCACACTTGAAACTGTTGGCTGCACCCAGTCAATCAGTATAAGGTTGGGAAGGTTGGTTCTCCAAGAAATTTTTTTTCTTTTTTTTTTTAACCAGAAGGAGGGTATCAATGCTGTACAGATTCAAACCATGTCTTCTGATTTTAAATGATTTTTCTCTGGGAAAAAGTGCTATCTTCCAAGAAGAAACAACCTCCTGGTACAAGTTAATTTCAAAAATAAGTCATGAATTCGCCCGTGTTCCATAGAACAAAATATGGGGGTGGGGGGCACGGAAAGAATGACCAGGACTTCAGTCCTGTGGGGTGAATGATCAAAGGGAGTCTTCAGTATTTCTTGGGGAGGAGAATGGTGGGAGTATCATGTCAGGGAGAATAAGGTGGGTCTGATAGGCTGGGAACCACAGTGGAAGTAGATGGCAGTGTGGGGAAGTGCAGATATGAGGAAACTGTCACTTCCGCTCCAGCTTGCCCCAGCTCCTAGCTGGGGAAACCTCCTCAAGCAGTTCTGAAGCTGGAGGTGCCTGAGGGGAGCCCTGAGGCTGGCTTGACTGTCCACTGTGAAAAGCTGCACCAGCAGGCACTGGGGACACTCATCTGGACAGGTGCCATGAGTGGCCACCCCATTGGGTGCAGTGAATGGTGGATTGATTGGGTGCCGAGCACTGTGGGTCAGCTGCTACCTCAGAGGCTGTTATCAACTCTCCCATCCTGTGTGCCAGGACCAGCCATCCTGCCTCTGCAGGCCAGGAGCAACATCTACACTGGGCATACCATCTTCCCATCCAGCGGCTGTAATAGAGAGGGGCGGCTTGAGGGGAGCAGGTGCCTCAGGAGCATCACCTACTGGGAAGAAGCAGTAAATGCAGTCTGGGAAACTCCGTATTTGCCTAGGTTTTAAAATAATGTATATATATATATATATATATATTTCAATTGATTTGTTAGTTTTCATTTCTTTATTTTAAATTTTTCTCTCCTTCCTTTTGGCACCAGTCTGAGTTCATTTCCAATATATCTCGGGGTGTCTCCTTCTGACTTGGGGCTTACTGCTGTTGAGGTATAGTTTTCTTTTCATATTTTTTACATTTTATTTTATGATTACTTATTTTCCTGGGTCAAGAACTGAGCATGTCTCCAGCATAGCAGGCAAGCATTCTACCACTGAACTACCCATACTGCTCCTGCCTAGCTTTTGATAAACCCTCAAGTAGACTTGTACCCCCTACATGAGATCTGGGCTTTGGTTTGGTGAGGAATTACTGACAAATCAAATGCAAAAGGGAACTTTCAATGCAAACCAAGTAAATACAAACTTTAGATGAGTAAAGGAATTCAACTTGTAAAATAACCTTATAAAGCTTATCAATGTCCCCAAAACAATAGGAAATCAAAAGCATGTGAAAATCCAAGAGAAATGGTCCAGCTAATTGACTAAGTAAAAACACCGGAGGGGGTGGGGTGCAAGGGTTGTTCAGTGGTAGACGTCTCACCTGCCATGTGGGACACCTGGGTTCGATTCACAGTCCATGCACTTCTCAAAAAACAGACAAGCAAGCAAACAAACAAACAAAATGGTGCTGTAATAATGGGATACTCACATGGAAAAAAAATGAAATATGACCTCACCATACAGCATACAAAAAACAAAACAAAACAAAACAAAACGCAACACTGGAGAGTGCGTAGAATAAGAAACAACTACCAAGGATATTTAAAAAGAAATGAAGGCTATCAGGAAGACACTAGAAGAACATAAAGAATTCAAAAGATTTAGTAGAAAAATAGCAGATCTCAAGGAGATGAAAGGTACAGTTGACCAAATTAGAATTATACTAGAGACACACGATAGTAGATTCAAAGAAGCAGAAGGAAAAATAAAGCTAGAAGACAGAACAATTGAACTAGAGTGCACAAAAGAATAAATTGCAGGAAAGGTAGAAAAAGTGGAACTGGATCTTAGGGAAATGATGGATAACAAGAGGCATATAAATATAAGAATCATTGGAGTCCCAGAAGAAGAAAAATAAAGACTGGAAGGTTGTTGAAGATATAATTGGGGAAAACTTCCCAACCCATATAAAAGACATAAATATGCAAATCAAAGGGGCCCAGTGAACTCCAGATTTCTATCCTAATAGAAATAGGCCTATCCTAATAGGCCTACCCCAAAACACATACTAACCAAACTATCAAATGTTGAAGAGAAGCAGAAAGAGTGATCTACTCTATTCAAGGGAAAATGCATAAGACTGAGTTTGGACTACTCAACAGGCACCATGGAGACAAGAAGACAGTGGGTGGTATGATATATTTAAGAACCTGAATGAGAAAGACTTCCAGCCAAGAATTCATCCAGTCAAGTTATCCTTCAAAATTTAGGGAGAGATTAAAATCGTCAAAGACAAGCAAAGACTGAGAAAACTAGACAACAAAATACCTGCCTTATTAGAAAACTAAAGGGAGTCCTGTTAAGTGAACAAAAAAGGACAGGGTATGGAAATTTGGAGGAGGGCACAGAATTGAATACCAATAAAGATAATTTAAAGGATAAAAAGAGAGAGGGGGGAAAGAACATACAGATCTGACAAATAAAAACTAAAGGATAAGATGGTAGATTCAAGAACAACTTTTATAGTAATAACTTTGAAAGTTAAAAGACTAAACTCATCAATTAAAAGATAAAGATTGGTAGAATGTATTAAGAAATATTGTCCATTTATATGCTGCTTACAGGAGACACATCTTAGACCCGAGGACACAAATAGATTGAAAATGAAAGGATGGAAAAAGATGTTCTATGCAAGCTGTAACCAAAAGAAAGCAGGAGCAGATACACTAATATTGGATAAAACAGATTTTTTTTTCTACTCGTTTCTTTTTTTTTATTAATTAAAGAAAAAAAAAGAAATTAACCCAACATTTAGAAATCATTCCATTCTACATATGCAATCAGTAATTCTTAACATCATCACATAGATGTATGGTCATCATTTCTTAGTACATTTGCATCAATTTAGGAAAAGAACTAGCAAAACAACAGAAAAAGATATAGAATGTTAATATAGAGAAAAAAATAAAAATAATAATAGTAGTAAAAAAAACAGGAAAAAGAAAAAAAAGACAGACAAAAAAACACAAAAACCTATAGCTCAGATGCAGCTTCATTCAGTGTTTTAACATGATTAGTTTACAATTAACTATTATTGTGCTGTCCATTTTTGAGTTTTTGTATCTAGTCCTGTTGCACAGTCTGTATCCCGTCAGCTCCAATTGCCCATTATCTTACCCTGTTTCTAACTCCTGCTGGACTGTTACCAATGACATATTCCAAGTTTATTCTCAAATGTCCGTTCACATCAGTGGGACCATACAGTATTTGTCCTTTAGTTTTTGGCTAGACTCACTCAGCATAATGTTCTCTAGGTCCATCCATGTTATTTCATGGTTCATAAGTTTATTCTGTCTTAAAGCTGCATAATATTCCATCGTATGTATATACCACAGTTTGTTTAGCCATTCTTCTGTTGATGGACATTTTGGCTGTTTCCATCTCTTTGCAGTTGTAAATAACGCTGCTATAAACATTGGTGTGCAAATGTCCGTTTGTGTCTTTGCCCTTAAGTCCTTTGAGTAGATACCTAGCAATGGTATTGCTGGGACGTATGGCAATTCTATGTTCAGCTTTTTGAGGAACTGCCAAACTGCCTTCCACAGTGGTTGCACCATTTGACATTCCCACCAACAGTGGATAAGTGTGCCTCTTTCTCCACATCCTCTCCAGCACTTGTCATTTTCTGTTTTGTTGATAATGGCCATTCTGGTGGGTGTGAGATGATATCTCATTGTGGTTTTGATTTGCATTTCTCTAATGGCCAGGGACATTGAGCATCTCTTCATGTGCCTTTTGGCCATTTGTATTTCCTCTTCTGATAGGTGTCTGTTCAAGTCTTTTTCCCATTTTGTAATTGGGTTGGTTGTCTTTTTGTTGTTGAGTTGGACAATCTCTTTATAAATTCTGGATACTAGACCTTTATCTGATATGTCATTTCCAAATATTGTCTCCCGTTGTGTAGGCTGTCTTTCTACTTTCTTGATGAAGTTCTTTGATGCACAAAAGTGTTTAATTTTGAAGAGCATCCATTTATTTATTTTCTTCTTCAGTGCTCTTGCTTTAGGTTTAAGGTCCATAAATCCCCCTCCAATTATAAGTTTCATAAGATATCTCCCTACATTTTCCTCTAACTGTTTTATGGTCTTAGACCTAATGTTTAGATCTTTGATCCATTTTGAGTTAACTTTTGTATAGGGTGTGAGATACGGGTCTTCTTTCATTCTTTTGCATATGGATATCCAGTTCTCTAGACACCATTTATTGAAGAGACTGTTCTGTCCCAGGTGAGTTGGCTTGACTGCCTTATCAAAGATCAAATGTCCATAGATGAGAGGGTCTATATCTGAGCACTCTATTCGATTTTATTGGTCGATATATCTATCTTTATGCCAATACCATGCTGTTTTGACCACTGTGGCTTCTTAATATGCCTTAAAGTCCAGCAGCGCGAGACCTCCAGCTTCGTTTTTTTTCCTCAAGATGTTTTTAGCAATTCGGGGCACACTGCCCTTCCAGAAAAATTTGCTTATTGGTTTTTCTATTTCTGAAAAATAAGTTGTTGGGATTTTGATTGGTATTGCATTGAATCTGTAAATCAATTTAGGTAGGATTGACATCTTAACTATATTTAGTCTTCCAATCCATGAACACGGTATGCCCTTCCATCTATTTAGGTCTTCTGTGATTTCTTTTAACAGTTTTTTGTAGTTTTCTTTATATAGGTTTTTTGTCTCTTTAGTTAAATTTATTCCTAGGTATTTTATTCTTTTAGTTGCAATTGTAAATGGGATTCGTTTCTTGATTTCCCCCTCAGCTTGTTCATTACTAGTGTATAGAAATGCTACAGATTTTTGAATGTTGATCTTGTAACCTGCTACTTTGCTGTATTCATTTATTAGCTCTAGTAGTTTTGTTGTGGATTTTTCCGGGTTTTCGACATATAGTATCATATCGTCTGCAAACAGTGATAGTTTTACTTCTTCCTTTCCAATTTTGATGCCTTGTATTTCTTTTTCTTGTCTAATTGCTTTGGCTAGAACCTCCAACACAATGTTGAATAATAGTGGTGATAATGGACATCCTTGTCTTGTTCCTGATCTTAGGGGGAAAGTTTTCAATTTTTCCCCATTGAGGATGATATTAGCTGTGGGTTTTTCATATATTCCCTCTATCATTTTAAGGAAGTTCCCTTGTATTCCTATCTTTTGAAGTGTTTTCAGCAGGAAAGGATGTTGAATCTTGTCAAATGCCTTCTCTGCATCAATTGAGATGATCATGTGATTTTTCTGCTTTGATTTGTTGATATGGTTTATTACATTAATTGATTTTCTTATGTTGAACCATCCTTGCATGCCTGGGATGAATCCTACTTGGTCATGATGTATAATTCTTTTAATGTGTTGTTGGATACGATTTACTAGAATTTTGTTGAGGATTTTTGCATCTATATTCATTAGAGAGGTTGGTCTGTAGTTTTCTTTTTTTGTAATATCTTTGCCTGGTTTTGGTATGAGGGTGATGTTGGCTTCATAGAATGAATTAGGTAGTTTTCCCTCCACTTCGATTTTTTTGAAGAGTTTGAAGAGAGTTGGTACTAATTCTTTCTGGAATGTTTGATAGAATTCACATGTGAAGCCGTCTGGTCCTGGACTTTTCTTTTTAGGAAGCTTTTGAATGATTGATTCAATTTCTTTACTTGTGATTGGTTTGTTGAGGTCATCTATGTCTTCTTGAGTCAAAGTTGGTTGTTCATGTCTTTCCAGGAACCCGTCCATTTCATCTAAATTGTTGTATTTATTAGCGTAAAGTTGTTCATAGTATCCTGTTATTACCTCCTTCATTTCTGTGAGGTCAGTAGTTATGTCTCCTCTTCCATTTCTGATCTTATTTATTTGCATCCTCTCTCTTCTTCTTTTTGTCAGTCTTGCTAAGGGCCCATCAATCTTATTGATTTTCTCATAGAACCAACTTCTGGTCTTATTGATTTTCTCTATGGTTTTCATGTTTTCAATTTCATTTATTTCTGCTCTAATCTTTGTTATTTCTTTCCTTTTGCTTGCTTTGGGATTAGTTTGCTGTTCTTTCTCCAGTTCTTCCAAGTGGACATTTAATTCCTGCATTTTTGCCTTTTCTTCTTTTCTGATATAGGCATTTAGGGCAATAAATTTCCCTGTTAGCACTGCCTTTGCTGCGTCCCATAAGTTTTGATATGTTGTGGTTTCGTTTTCATTCGCCTCGAGGTATTTACTAATTTGTCTTGCAATTTCTTCTTTGACCCACTTGTTGTTTAAGAGTGTGTTGTTGAGCCTCCACTATTTGTGAATTTTCTGGCACTCCGCCTATTATTGATTTCCAACTTCATTCCTTTATGATCCGAGAAAGTGTTTTGTATGATTTCAATCTTTTTAAATTTGTTAAGACTTGCTTTGTGACTCAGCATATGGTCTATCTTTGAGAATGATCCATGAGCACTTGAGAAAAAGGTGTATCCTGCTGTTGTGGGATGTAATGCCCTATAAATGTCTGTTAAGTCTAGCTCATTTATAGTAATATTCAGATTCTCTATTTGTTTATTGATCCTCTGTCTAGATGTTCTGTCCATTGATGAGAGTGGTGAATTGAAGTCTCCAACTATTATGGTATATGTGTCTATTTCCCTTTTCAGTGTTTGCAGTGTATTCCTCACGTATTTTGGGGCATTCTGGTTCTGTGCATAAATATTTATGATTGTTATGTCTTCTTGTTTAATTTTTCCTTTGATTAGTATATAGCGTCCTTCTTTGTCTCTTTTAACTGTTTTACATTTGAAGTCTAATTAGTTGGATATTAGTATAGCTACTCCTGCTCTTTTCTGGTTTTTATTTGCATGAAATATCTTTTCCCAACCTTTCACTTTCAACCTATGTTTATCTTTGGGTCTAAGATGTGTTTCCTGTAGACAGCATATAGAAGGATCCTGTTTTTTAATCCATTCTGCCAGTCTGTGTCTTTTGATTGGGGAATACAGTCCATTAACATTTAGTGTTATTACTGTTTGGGTAATATTTTCTTCTACCATTTTGTCTTTTGTATTATGTACATCATATCTGATTTTCTTTCTTTCTACACTCTTCTCCATACCTCTCTCTTCTGTCTTTTCGTATCTGACTCTAGTGCTCCCTTTAGTATTTCTTGCAGAGCTGGTCTCTTGGTCACAAATTCTCTCAGTGACTTTTTGTCTGAGAATGTTTTAATTTCTCCCTCATTTTTGAAGGACAATTTTGCTGGATATAGGAGTCTTGGTTGGCAGTTTTTGTCTTTTAGTAATTTAAATATATCATCCCACTGTCTTCTAGCTTCCATGGTTTCTGCTGAGAAATCTGCGCATAGTCTTATTGGGTTTCCCTTGTATGTGATGGATTGTTTTTCTCTTGCTGTTTTCAAGATCCTCTCTTTCTCTTTGACCTCTGACATTCTAACTAGTAAGTGTCTTGGAGAACGCCTATTTGGGTCTATTCTCTTTGGGGTGCGCTGCACTTCTTGGATCTGTAATTTTAGGTCTTTCATAAGAGTTGGGAAATTTTCATTGATAATTTCTTCCGTTAGTTTTTCTCCTCCTTTTCCCTTCTCTTCTCCTTTTGGGACACCCACAACACGTATATTTGTGCGCTTCATATTGTCCTTCAGTTCCCTGATCCCCTGTTCAAATTTTGCCATTCTTTTCCCTACAGTTTTTGTTTCTTTTTGGAATTCAGATGTTCCATCCTCCAAATCACTAGTTCTATTTTCTGTCTCTTTAAATCTATCATTGTAGGTATCCATTGTTTTTTCCATCTTTTCTACTTTATCCTTCACTTCCATAAGTTCTGTGATTTGTTTTTTCAGTTTTTCAGTTTTTCTTTTTGTTCAGCCCATGTCTTCTTCATGTCCTCCCTCAATTTATCGATTTCATTTTTGAATAGGTTTTCCATTTCTGCTCATATGTTCAGTATTAGTTGTCTCAGCTCCTGTATCTCATTTGAACTATTGGTTTGTTCCTTTGACTGGGCCATATTTTCAATTTTCTGAGCGTGGTCCTTTGTCTCCCCTGGCGTCTGGGCATTTAGTCAGATTTCCCTGGGTGTTGGACCCAACAGGTTGAAAGTTTTTTCTGTGATATCTCTGGGTTCTGTTTTTCTTATCCTGCCCAGTAGGTGGCGCTCTTGTTTGTCTGCGGGTTCCACCAGTAAAAGGTGCTGTGGGTCCTTTAACTTTGGAAAACTCTCACTGTGGGGGAGGTTCGCCAGCCGAAGCGGCTTGGAAGAGTGCCAGCCAGCCCGGGGATCCAAACGCAGGGAGGGTTTGCTGGCCGCCGCAGCCCGGGAGAGCGCCTGTCCGAATCTCCTAGCCGGCCCGGGGCGCCAAGCGTGGCGGGAGGGCGCCAGCCGCCGCGGCCCGGGAGAGTGCACCGTTCCCAGCCGGACCGGGAAGCCACGTGTTTGGAAGGGACCCCGGTCACCGTTCTCCGCGGCCTGGGGATCTCCGATCCAATTCTCCCTGTTGGTCTGGGGGTCCGTGCGTGGGGGTTGGCGCCAGCCACCGTGGCTTGAGGGTACCGCCTGTCCAATTCTCCCAGCTGGCCCGGGAAGGAGGAAGGGAGGGACTCTGGCCGCTTGCTGCCCCGGCCCAAGGAAGCCCGCACCCCTTGGCGATCTCACTGGAGCGGGTTCTCCCTGCCAGTCAGCCGTTCCAGAATGGGGTACGCTGTCTTCTTGATCTCTGTCGTGGCTCCGAGAGCTGTTCTGTATCGTTTCTACTCCCCTAGGAGCTGTTCTGGGGGAACGACTAAGACCCGCGTGTCTTACTAAGCCGCCATCTTCTCCGGAATGATAAAATGGATTTTAAATGTAAAGATAGCATAAGAGACAAAGAAGGTCACTGTTCTAGTTTGGTAGCTGCCGGAATGCAAAATACCAGAAACGGAATGACTTTTAAAAAGGGGAATTCAATAAGTTGGCAGTTTACAGTTCTAACGCTGAGAAAATGGCCCAATTAAAACAAGTCTATAGAAATGTCCAATCCAAGGCATCAGGGGAAATATACCTTGGTTCAAGAAGGCTGATGAAGTTCAGGGTTTCTCTCTCATCTGGAAAGGCACATGGCAAAAACAGTCAGGGCTTCTCTCTTGGCTGGAAGGGCACATGGCAAATACGGCATCATCTGCTAGCTTTCTCTCCTGGCTTCCTGTTTCATGAAGCTCCCCGGGGGGTGTTTTCCTTCTTCATCTTCAAAGGTCACTGGCTGGTAGACTCTCTGCTTTGTGGTGCTGCAGCATTCTCTGCTCTCTTGGAAGCTCTCATTCTCCAAAATATTTCCTGTTTTGTAGGACTCCAATAAACCAATCAAGACCCACCCAAATGGGTGGAGACATGTCATCCCTTAATCCAGTTTAACAGCCACTCTTGACTAAATCACATCATCCAGGGAGATGATCCAATCACAGTGTCAAACATAACAGTATTGAATAGGGATTATTCTACCTTTATGAAATGATATTTTGACTAAAACATGACTTTTCTAGGGGGCATTCTTCCTTTCAAACCAGCACAGACACTATGTATTAATAAAAGGAACAATTCACCAAGATAAAATAACACTCATAAATGCTTATGCTCCCAATCAAGGAGCTCCAAAGTACACGAGGCAAACACTGACAGAAGTGAAAGGGAGCCATAGGTGTTCTAACAATAATAGCAGGAGACTTCAATATACCACTTTCCACTATAGACAGAACAACCAGGCAGAGGATCTAAACAAGGAAATAGAGAACCTAAACAATGTGATAAATGAATTAGACCTAATAAACATATGTAGAACATTGCACCATAAATACCAGGGTATGCATTCTTCTTTAGTGCACATAGAATGTCCTCCAGAATATATCATATGCTGGGACACAAAACAGGTCTTAGAAATTTAAATATTGAAATTATCCAAAGCACTTTGTTTGACCATGATGGAATGCAACTGGAAATTCCTAATTGCTAAAGAACCAGATCTTTCACAAATATGTGAGATTAAATAACACACTCTTAAATAAGTAGTCAGTGGTCAAAGAAGAAATTGCTAGAGAAATCGGTAAATATCTAGAGATGAATGATAATGAGAATACAACATATAAGAACTTATGGGTTGCGGCAAAAGCAGTGCTGAGAGGGAAATTTATTGTCCTAAATGCCTATATTAAAAAACAAGAACAAGCAAAAATTGAAGACTTAACTGCTTACCTGGAAAAATTAGAGAAAGAACAATAAAGTAACTCCAAAGCAAATCGAAGAAGAGAAATAGCAAAGAGTAAGGATTAATCTTTGTTATTTGCAGATGATATGATCCTATACTTCGAAAACCATGAGAAATCTATATAAAGCTGCTTGAAATAATAAACAAATTCAGCAAAGTGGCAGAATACAAGATGAATGTACAAAAATCAGTAATGTTTCTATACACAAGTAATGACCTATTTGAGGAGACCATAACAAACTGGAGAACAAAGAAACAAAAGAAAGAATGAACAAAACCAAAATTTTTTTTTTAGAAAATCAATAAAATTGATGGACCCCTAGCTAAACTGACAAAGAAAAAAGAGAAGGTGCAAATAAACAAGATTAGAAATGAAAGGGGGGTCATACCTTGGATTTTGAAGAAATTTTAAAAATCATAAGAGAGTACTATGAATATCTATATGCCAAAAAACTACGTAACTTAGATGAAATGTACAAATTCCTAGAAATGTATGAACTACCTATATTGACTTGAGAAGAAATAGAAGACCTCAACAAAATAATTACAATTAAAGAGATTCAATCACTCATGAAAAATTCCCCCCCCCCCACAAAGCCCAGGATCAGATGCTTCACAGGGGAATTTTATCAAACATTCCAAAACAGAAGTAACATCAATCCTACTGAGACTCTTCCAAAAAATTGAGGAAAAAAGAACACTACCTTACTCATTTTGTGAAGCTAACATCACTCTAGTAGCAAAACCAGATAAATATGCTACAAGAAAGGAAGACTACAAACCAACCTCCCCAGTGAACATAGATGCAAATGTTAACAAGATACTAGCAGACTGAATGCAGTGACACATTAAAAAAATTATACATCATGACCAAGTGGGATTTATACCAGGAATGCAAGGATGGTTCAATACAAGAATATCAATAAATATAATACAACACATTAACAAATTGAAAGAGAAAAAAAATCACGTGACCATATTGATTGATGCTGACAAAGCATTCAACGAAATTCAGCATCCTTTTCTGATAAAGACACTTCAAAAGGTAGGAATCAAAGGAACCTTTCTCAATATCATAAAGGGCATATATAAAAACCCTCATAGCCAGTGTCATACTTAATGGTGAGAGATTGAAAGCATTCCCCTAAGATTGGTATTGAGACGAGGATGCCCATTGTCACCACTGTTATTCAGCATTGTACTTGATGTCCTGTGTTGAGCAGTTAGACAAGAGAAAGAAACAAAAGGCATCCAGATAGGAAAGGAAGAAGTAAGACTTTCATTATTTGCAGATGACATGATCTTATACTTGGAAAACTGTAAAAAATCTATGACAAAGCTACTTGAGCTAATAAACAAATTCAGCAAAATTGCAGGATACAAGATTAATGTACAAAAATCAATAATGTTTCTATACACAAGTAATGACCTATCTGAGGAGACAAGTAAGGAAAAAATTTCATTCAAAATAGTGACCAAAAGAACCAGGTATTCAGGAATAAGCCTAACCAGGGATATCAAGGACTTGTACACGGAAAACTATGAAACATTGCTGAAAGAAATAAAAAATGACCTAAATAGATGGAAAGATGTTCCATGCTCATGGATAGGAAGGTTGATTGTCATAAAGATACCAATTCTATCCAATTTGATCTACAGATTCGATGCAATATCAATCAAAATCCCAACAACCTACTTTGAAGACTTGGAAAAGTTAGTTATCAAATTCATTTAGAAGGGAAAGAGATCCTGACTAGCTAAAGAAGTACTAAAAAAGAGGAGTGAAGTGGGGGGTTAACAGTTCCTGATTTTAGAGCTTACTATAAAGCCACATTGGTCAAAACAGTATGGTACTGGCACAGAGTTAGAAGTATTGACCAGTGGAATCCAGTCAAGAGCATGGAGATAGACCACCAAATCTATGGACAATTGATCTTTGATAAGGCTCCCAAATCCACTGAATGCAGAATGAATAGTGTTTCCATAAATGGGCATGGTAGATCTGGATATCAATAGCCAGAAGAATGGAAGAAGACCCTTACCTTACACCCTTTACAGAAATTTATTCAAAATGTATTAAAGTCCTAAATGTCAGAGCCAGTACAATAAAACTTCTAGAAGAAAATGTGAGGAAACATCTTCAAGTTCTAGTAATAAAAGGTGGCTTCTTAAACCTTACACCTAAAGTACAGGCAGCAAAAGAAAAAATAGATAAATGGGAATTCCATAAGATCAAGAGCTTCTGTTCTTCAAAGAATATTGTTAAAAAGGTGAAGGGCAGCCAACTCAATGGGAGAAAATATGTGGAAACCACATATCAGATAAAGATTGATATCCTGTGCACATAAAAAATTATGCTCAGCAACAAAAGAACAACCCAATTATAAAATGAGCAGAGTCTGTGAACAGACACTTTTCTGAAAAGCAAATAAAAATGGCTAAAGTGCACATAAAGAGATGTTCAATTTTATTAGCTATAAGAGAAATGTAAATCAAGACGACAATAATATACTACCTCACACATAGACGAATGGTTGCTATTAAACAAAGAGAAAACTACATGGAGAGTATGTGGAGAAATTGGAACACTTATTCACTGCTGGTTGGAATGTATAATGCTGTATCCTCTTTGAAAAACAGTTTAGTGGTTCCTCAGAAAAGTAGATATTGAGTTGCCCTATGACCTGACATTACCACTACATGGTATATACCCAGAAGAGCTGAATACAGTGACATGAAAAGATGTTTGCACACCAAGTTCATAATGGCAGTAGTCACAATTGCCAAAAGATGTAAACAATCCAAGTGCCCATCAACAGACGAGTGAATAAACAAAATGTGGTATGTACATATGTTGGAATATTATGCGGCAGTAAGACAAAATGAGGTCCCAAAGCATATGACATGGATGAAGCTTTGGAACATAATGCTGAGTAAAATAAGTCAGACACAAATGGACAGATTCTGTCTGATTTTGCTATTATGACTCTGGTAAAGGTAATCTCAGAGTTTACACTGTAGAATATAGCAGACGTAGAGGTACCCAAAAGCTAGAGACGGGAAAGGCTACTCAATGATGTTGAACTTAAATACAAGGGAACAGATAGAAGGATGGTAACTAATTAGTGGGGTTATAAGTAACATTGCTATATTGAAGGTGAATATAATTGAAAGGGGATGCATGGTGCCATGTATTCCACTGATTAAATCTACAATGATAAATAAGTTCTCACATGAACTATTTCAAAGGTTTGGTATTGGACAAAGAGTCAATTGTAGTGGGGTATAGGGAGAAAACTACAAATGCATGTTATAGTGAATAATTAAGAGGAAGACATCAACAGAACCACAGCACTGCCAGTACCGGTGACAACTAATTGGAGGGGGTAGGGACAGGTGCTAAGGGATAGTTTTGATTTGATATTTGGTATGCTGTGCCTATCAGTTCTTTGTCACTATGAATCAATGAATATTGTCTAAAATAGAGAGTTCTGCTGATTTTACAACCAAGTGAGGATACTGTAAGATAATGATTTATTTATTTTGGACATTATCCATGATACCTAATAGATGGAGGGAGCCAAATGTACAATGACTGAGAAGCAGAATGGTGAACTGTGATACATTTATATGATGTAATACGATGTGACTACAAAAAGGAAGGACACATTGAGAAGCACACAATGAACTGAATAAACCTTGGGTACAATGTGTTGTGCAGAATAAACCAGAAACAAAAGAACAAATATACTAAGGTCTTTTTTCAGAAAATGCTTATAAGAAAATTGGAGCCTGGATTGTAAGCTCTTATAACAACCACACTTAGTCTGAAGTTGTAAGTTATTTCTAGATTCTGAGACACTGAGCTATATGTGTCAGTATATCAACTGATATTTCCCTGGAACTTTGAGTAACTCTGTGACATCTAAGACCCAGAAATGGAGTACTGCAGCCCTGAAAGTTAGCGAAGGTATATAAAATAATAGTTAAAGTAATCAAAAATGAAATCAGTCCTCAGTTAGAGATAAAAACAAAGCCAATCTGCCTGGGATTATGGTAAATCAGAAGACAGAGTAAAAGACAGTAGTGTATGTATACTGTAGACCTTCACCTAGTCTATGAAACCAAAGGCAGAGAAGTTTATTATGTCTAGAACCTAAGTTTTCTTTTGCATACAATCTAAATCAACCTTTTTTTGCATAACTCATTTAAACACCCCAAACTTCTGGAGTCAAGAATGGGAATGAGACCTTGTAATTCTGTATAGCTTAATGTAATACCTGGATACATGGCAGCCGGATAATTAAAAAGTATTAGTAGAGTCCCTTGAGGATCCGCAGGAAAAAAAATGGAGCTATTAAACATTCCCATCAGGAAATTCTCGGTACCCTCTCAACTACTGGGGACTCCCAAGAATTTGGGACTCCTTTGATTTTGAGGCTTGCTCATATGAAACTTATTTCTTTGTGGCAAAGCTAAGGCTACCTATAAAGTAACCTAAGAGCTGCTTGCAGGAAACTTCTTTTGTTTCTCAGATGTGGCCTCTTTCTTTTTTAGCCCAACTCTGCAAGGAAAATCATTCCCCTTCCCCTTACATGGGACATGACGTTCACAGGTGAAAATCTTCCTCATAGTGTTGGGCATGACTCCCAGGGATGAGTCTGACCCTGGCACTGTGGGGTTAACAGCACTTTCCTAAGAAGTGTAATAAAGTAAGGCATCAGTGGCTAAGAGAGATCAAATAGAGTCAAGAGGCTATTCTAGAGGCAACTCTTATTATGCAAACTTCAGTTAGTGTTAATTGTCATGGTTTGCTCAACCACAATCAGCATCACTCCTGTTAACTCTTATGAACACCTACGGTTCAAACTGAGCTTCCTGGAACCTCTAATTTCCAGAGGATTCCCAGTCCAGATAAATCCTGAAACCCTGAAGGACCAGCTTCTCCAAGATTATCAATTAATCACATCACCCTATCCTTTAGTGTCGATACCTCTTCTTAGTAGTTAAAGTCAGAATGGGCTTTGCCTAAAGACTGGGAGAAGGATCTAAGGAGAAGGAAAAGTTATAAAAGAGAAGATAGGATTTAACAAGTATGACGCTGAATCACTATATTAATATTCCTTCTAGCCTGCAGTGTTTGGAGCAGGTAAAGGAAGAATCTGAAATGGTAGAATGTTAACCCATAACAAACTATGAAATCTGTAAATACTTGTTGAAGTGTACTTTGAAAATTTTTGCTTTTTGTTTCTTTTCTTTGTATATATGTTATATTTCACAATGAAAAACATTAAAAAAAGTAAAATTTCACCCTCTCTACAAAAAATACGTCATGAATGCTTCACTGTTATTGGGGATGCCGAGGATTCAAAAAAAGTGAAGCTCCTTAGAACCATAAAATAATTGTTTTATAATTCACAAATCATCCCATATTAAATTTTTGTTCTGTTTTCCTGCAGGATTATGAGAGATTACAGGGGTGCATATCATCCAGAGTCAAAAAATTGAAAACAACTTCTATGATGATAATGTTTACTTGTTAAGAGATGAGGGGAACCGGAGGTGGCTTGAGTTTATTTGATGCTTCTGCTTTTTTCATATGGCAGAAAACTTCAGAAGGAAAAATGGTCACATTTCATTTTTGCCCATAAAAGCATAGTGTATCACTTAATTTTATTTGCACATTTAAGGAAATGAAATACAATAGCTTAATGCTAGGCTTGGCAAACAGTTTCTTTAAAGTGCTAGACAGTAAATATTTTAGGCTTTGCAACCCAAAAGGCAAATGGGAATATTATATGGAAACTTAATATAATAAGGAAAACAAATTTTCACAAAAATTTTATTGAAAAAATTCAAAATATAGTACTTATAATTGAGTACAAAATTTTGTAATAAAGTCTACTAATGAAAATAATAGAAATCTGGTTTTGAAGTGGATAACATTTTCCTTAAGCAGCTTTCAAATTTAAGTATCCCCTATCATCAAATTGACTTTACATGTTCCCCTGTAAAAACTATTTGTATGGCTTACAGGCCACACAAAAACAGATAGAAGGCTGGATTTGGCCCACATGCCATAATTCGCCAAACTCTAACTCGACCTATAAATGGGTTGCATTTACTTACATAGTTTTAAAAATTTAGACGTAGTATAGGCTTCCAGCTAAGTTAATTCACAACTCCAGTTTCATTTGTTTTAAATTATGTTGCTTTTGTTGCCCTTCTTGGGTTGGCTTTATCCTGAGCCTGGGTTCCATCAAGGCTGCCAGTAGAAACCAGAGTGTATGTTTCCTTACTTCTCATAGCCACTGCTCAAAGCCTCTGAGTAACTCTCCTGGGCTTCCCTGTGATAGGAGCATGGTGGAACCAATCATGTGACAGACCAGGGAGAGGGACCATTGAGGAAGTTTCCCGGATTCAAATCTCCCAGTTGCTCTGTGAGAGGTGGGGTTGGGGCATGAAGAAAGTTTAGGGAGGCAACAGCCACATCCACCACAAATAAACTGATGAATTAGACAGGAAAGAGGGCATGGAGGGCAGTCTTCAGGAAGTAAATGTACTGGAACCTTCTCTTTAAAATGTCTCTATATCTTAGAGAGATCTCGCTACTCTGGAATTTCTGTATTATGCTGAGTTTTTCAGAGCAAACATTAGAAATGGTCAAACATAAGCTCTGTGAGTATGTTACCGAGGTCCTGTCCTTAGCACCTTTACCCTTGTCACTTGCATTGACTTCCCATTAATAAACCCTTGTGAGACGTCTTCCAAGTGATGGTTTGCCAGTTCTACTCTTCTGGCATTTAACTGATGCTCACTTTCTCCTCAAAAGTGATCCCTGAGAAGATGCATTCGACTTCCTTGACAGAATGCTTAACAAATCAATAGCAAATGGAAGGCTTTCAAGTATCTTGCCATGGACTATTTTTATTTATTTTAAGACATAAACTTTACTTTCTTTAATTCATGCCCATTCTAGACAATTTTCATATAAAAGGTTTTTGTTTTTTTTCCTTTTCTACAATTCATTCTTTTAATCTTGTAGTGATCTCTTAAGTAATTTGAAGGGACTACAAAAGAAATATAAGCAATAGTTCTGCAGACAACAAACATGTGAGTCATCTAAGACAGATATCAGCAAACTAGGACCTGTAGGCCAAATCTGGCCTACCATGATTTTGTAAATAAAGTTTTATTGGAACATAGGCACACACATTCATTTACATGTTGTGATGACTACTACTGTGCTACAAAGGCAGAGTTGAGTAGTTGCAACAGAGACTCTATGGCCCACAAAGCCTAAAATATTTACTCTCTGGCTCTTAACAGAGGAAGTTTGCTGATCCCTGATTTAGGAGGGTGTCCTAAACATAGGTAAAAGAAACCAGGTGACAGAACAAGTAAGGGGTTATATGTTCCTCATGTCAGGAGTCTGGAATTGAGTAGATCTGGTTTGCTACAAAGATTCCCTGATTCCATCAAGGACCTGGGTTCCTTCCATTCCTCTACTTCCCCACCCTTGAGGTATGGATTCAGGCTGTTCCACCTCTAGACATTACATTTGTATTCCATGCAGGAAGGAAGGGAAAGGACAAAGGGCAAAAAATCCAGTTGATTTATTTCCCTTTTCATAGGGGAAACTTTTATAGGATTTTCTCAGAGAGCCCTACCCAGAGAGTCACAGTTACATTTTATTGGTCAGAACAATGTTACATAGGCTTTGGCTAGCTGAAATGAAACTTGGAAACCTGATTGTTTTTAATTTTAGCTTCCCACATTACTGTTATTTTAAGTTAGAGAAGAAAGGCAGAATGGATAATAAAAGTACATAATTAGAAATATCTTCCACATCAAGTAGTAACAAATTCAGATGCCTTTAAGAACTGCAGGGAATGGAAATGTGTGCCTTGTGTCATTCAAGAGAAACTAGATAGGTTAGGATTTATGATGAAGTTGAAAGTGCAAAGTCTACTTCAAGTGTCCAACTTCAAAATTTCCTAAAATAATGAGCTTCAGACCTTGAGTTTTTAACATCTCCATTAGATGATGCTTCTTATTCAGGTCAATTATTGCGAAGTGTATTTTAGGAGATCAGCATTTATTTATTCTTCTATAAACATTCATTTAGCACCCACTTCTTCTGATGTCCCAGGCTGTGATCAGTGGATCCCCTTATGAAATTATTAAATTCAGGGCCACATATGGACCAAAATTTGTTGTAGGCTAAATAGGCAATATGTTTGTAGGCAGAGGTCTTAGTGAATCATTAAATACTATTTCATTTAATGAAATTTCCCTAGTTTGATTGTAGCTTTTTTGTTATTATATATTGTCTTCCTTAATAGATATTTAAAAGCAAAACCACTCTTCTATGAAATAAGTTACTGTTTTTATATTAAAGAGGGTCCCCATATGAAACATAGGTTGGGAAACCCTCTGCTAAGTACTGGGGACCACAGAAATTACAAGATGAATATGAGTTCAGTTTTTAGGAAACTCACAACATAGTAGGGATAAAAAAAGGTATTAGACAAGGCTTCTTTGATTGCAACTGGAAGAAATTCAGTAAAGCTGACTTAAGGGAATATGGGAAATGCACTGGGTTATTTCACCTAAGATTTCAAAAGTAAGTACTTACTTAACTAATCCAGGAATGCCTGGATCCAGACTATAAACTCTACCATCAAGATTGTCTCTACCATTTCTTGGTTTTGTTTTCCTCTGTACTGGATTCAGTCTCTTGGTGGTCACCATCTCCATAATACAAATAAATACTGTCCAGGATTACTCTACTAAACTTCCAAAAACAATAATTATGAAGGGATGAGACAGTTACCTTTCCCATAGTTCATTTGAATGAACTCTCATTGGATCAATTTTTCATGTGAACCAATTATTGGTCAAGAAGGATGAAAGATACTGATGGCCAGATTGGAGATATATGCCCTGTGCATCTGGGACAGGTTGTCACTAATAAAACCAGATGGACTAATGATGGAGGCTGCGAAGTCTTCAAGGGGGAATTGAGGTGCTATTCTGAGAAGAAGGAATGAATCCTAGTAAGGCAAAAACAACAGATACCCATTAGAAACACAAACAGAAAGCAAATCCCGAGTGAATGAAAAAATGGATCATGTATGAGACATTCATTAATTCATTCAGTGTTTTCTTCAATAAATATTTATGGAAATTTTTCACAGAGACTGTTGATTACCATTATCTACTCTCCACCTTCTGTTCCTTCTTCCTAATGGAATCACTAATTTTGCCTGGTTATCCACTCCCATTGTGTAGGTATGTGTTTAGGAGGAGGTTCCTTCATTTCTAAACCCCAGAGGTGGATCTTGAGTGTCTAAGCCAAACAAGTTAGTCCTATTTCTTTTGCTGTTGATTTGTTAAGATATAGACATATGCAATATTTTTGGCAATGAAATATGAAGCCTCTAAGAGGTTTCTTTTAAAAAGAAATACTATAAAGATACTTGTTAAAATGTCAAAGAAAGCTAACCTGTATACCTTGATCACATGAAAAAAATCTTGAAATAGCATGGATTCTTGGATGACATTGCTGAAGTAATTAATGACTCTGGAGATGACCTCTTTTCTAGATTTCCAGTTGTCTGAAAAATGATTTTCCTTATTTTGAGCTACATTGGGGTTTTATGTTATTTGCAGGAAATGAACCTTCTATGTGCAATAGGTCCTGGACCAAGCATTGAAGACAATAAATGAATATGAATGTGATCTCTGCTCAGAAGAAGCTCACCATCTTCTGGGATAGGAGTTGTTATTTTATTCCTTAGTTCATTCAACTTCTTTCTTCCTATGAAGTTAGTCAAAGTACTGAAGGAGACTGGATCAAGCAAAACTTGAAAGCAAATTTGATATGTTCTCAAAATTATCCTGAATCAAATTCCATAACCCTGCCAAGAGAATCAGCAACACTTGGGGCAAATATCTCTTTTTCAAGCTGCATGGCCCTCCAGTGGTGGTCAGGCATGCCATCTTTACACACAAAGGAAACACATACTTCTCTATTCCACTTTTAAAATCCCAATTACGGGCATGAAGAGGATCTGTGGAACCCCACCAGCACTAACAAAAATAAAGCACTTAGCCCATACTGTCTTGTCTCTTTATTTTCAATATCACTTACAATGTAAGGTTGTTACAAAATGAAATCCCTTCTTGCCAATGATTTTGCCTGAAAAGGCTTTGAAGTATCCTGCCGTTATCACGTCTGTACACAAACATTAGCAGAAGCCCTGCTAGGAAGGGGGACAAAAATAATTGTTCAGCCTGCATTTTAATTTAACCTTTTGCAAATTCCTACTTTTAAAAAGTTCCCCTTGACTTACTGGCATCATATTGAGATAATTTATGAGGTAGTCTGTTCTTGTTAAGACAGAGCATCTCCATGAATCTTTTTCCCCATGAAAGGCTGTCCTGGACCCTTCACCCCTTTTAATTTAGGCATCTTGCTCTCTTTCTTTACCATTTGCATGGGTTTCTTTGTCACCTTAACACTCTTGTCTAATGGTTTCTGTACAATTAAGGCATTATGGAGGTGAACGTTAATATGTCCCTGAGAATTTACGGAGGCAATATATCTTAAGGATGTGCCAGAAATTGGCTAGGATATGCAGATGCACAGTTTTTCCAGCTGATATGAAAAACAGAGTTCATTGTCTTGTCTTATTGATAGCAGGGCTAAGTAGAGATCTTTGTCAGGAGGGTGTGAAAAAGAGAAAGGTAGCCAACTGGTATAAATTAGGAAGAAAATATAGGCTTATACTACTTGAGCATCAGGTTTGGTAGAATAGTGGTTAAAAATGTGGGATCTGAATTCAGATGGCTCTGTTTTTAAATTCTTGCTAAAACATTTACCAGCCATTCGACAATATAACCTCTCTAATCTTTCACCCTTTGTAAAATGGGGATACATTTAGAATATAACCCTATGTAAGTATATATAACCCATTTAAGTCCTATGATGGTTTTGCTTGACCTGCCTTGGTATCCAGCCCATTTCATGTTGCTCACTGTGCTTCTACCATACTGACCTTCTCTCTGGTTCTTCAAAACAATGGCTGTTTCCCACCTTGGGGCCTTTGGCCATGCTGTTGTTTCCTTTTCCATGAAATACTTGCCCCAGATGCTCACATAGTGGGCTCCTTCTCTTCCTTCATGGGGCAGGTTAAATTTTACCTTCTCACAGTATTTCCTCATCTTACTGTAGGTTCCCCAAAGGCAGACCCAAGTACTTTATTTAGGAGGTGATCTCAGGAATCAAGAGAGTAGGGAAAGGAAGAAAATCTATTCAGAATGATGTTCATGAGAGGGTTCTCACTGTGGCGAACTCAGGCTCACTCCCATTGGGACCTCTCTAGGTAACAGTATAAACACTCCTCAAAATTGTCCCACTGTTGGGCTAGGAAGCTGGTATACTTATACAGTAAGACTTGCCCAGCCCTGGTTGCATCACTCCTGGGGGTATAAATTATCTGGCACTTCTAGTCTTCCCTCATGGGTTAAATACAGCCTTACATCATAGAAAGCCCTACAACAGATAGACTCAAGTGCTAGTTGTGGAAAACATAGGTGCTAGAGGGAATGTGAATGGTGTTGACTGTCACCTGCCATCCTTTGTTTTTCTCTATTTCTCCATCCTGCCCATTGCTTTGAAACACTTATCACAATTGGAAATCATACTTTTATTTGTTTGTTTACGTGTTAAATTAATGAGTAGTAGGGTCCCATGTGTATGGGGGTTATATTTCTCTTTTCTTGAATGTTTCTTTAGTGATCAGCCAAAAGGGTGAGTTTTAAAGTATGTAAACATTAGTCTGGCAGGGGTGGTAATCATTGAGAAGCTCGCCCATACCTGCTTTAGAATAAATTCTTAGATGTGGAATTGCTATGTCTAAGGCATATAGTATTTTTTTTTAAGTAGGGCATGCCTTTTGGCAAAAACTTTTGAGATTCTTCACCAACCCAAACAGTATGAGTTCAAAGTGCAGTAATGGGAGCAAATTAAATCCAGAGGATCTCTAATATTAGGGTTTTGGTAATGAACATGAAAGAGCTTTATGTTTTTTGAAGCAGCATAAGCAAGATGATTTTTTATTGTTTAAAAGTGTGTGTGTGGTTTCACTAAAAGCACATTTAGAACCTACTTGAATGCTTTTTCATTTGGCTTATAAGTATTCAGAACAGCAGGATAAAACCTCAACTTTAGGCAAGCTAGTTCTATCCTACCCACCCTACCATGTGTTTTGACTTCAGAACATATGATTAAAAAATCGAAAAAGGAAAACTTCACTTGACAAATGTAACACCTACATTGGGAATATGCAGACGCGTATCCCCCTAAAAGGTTAAGTAGAGACAATAATTACTTTCTCCAGAGATCACAAAGTGACATGCTGCTGTCTTGATTTCATTGCTGTTTTATGATGTGCATTTCTTGCCACTTATAAATGAAACAAATGAGGTTAGATGGCAAAGATTATGAAAGGAATTAGCAATAATGAGCCTGGTAACAAAAAACATTATTATAGAAAATTGGGTTGACCTTACTTTCATAATTATTCACCTTAATTGTTTTTTGTAGTGTAATTTGAATGAAATTAAATAATACTAATATTCCCCCTGCCACTGACTAGGAATTTCATGTACAGATTAATAACTTTCAAAACTAAAGATTTGGCTGCCATCTTAGAGGTCACTGTTGCTATTTCAGAAAGCTACATGTCTACAACATGATTATGACCCATCTATATCAAGACCATTATTTGATCCTCAAATACCTTGGGTCATGTGGCTGTGTGACATGGGAACTGGGCATCAAGTTCCAGTATAGTGGGAGTCTCTGACTTGAACCTGGACCCTCATGAACCCTTCCCAATTTGCCCACCAGAATGCTGGTCTGGGCGAATCAGTAATGGTCACACTTATGTTTGAGGGGAGCAGACTTTTTCAGTTTATTGGGTGGGCAGAATTTGAATCCAAAATATTAAATTTCAGGCACTCTTACAGGTATTTGAGGGTGAGTAAATAACCGCACTTTCTACAATGTTAAGATTTATAAACACTTTCTATGGTTTGGATTGTTCACATGCATTATCTCATTTAGCCCCCTCTATAATCCTGTGATATAGGGACTGTTGTCATCCCTGTTTTACATATAAGGAAACTGAGACTTAGAAGATTAAGTAAGTTGTTTGAAGTCCTTACAACTGGATTCCTGAACCTGAGCTCTTGGTCAGCGTGATGCAATCAAAGAGAGCCAATGGGAGGAAATAGCAGCTTTAGCATCAGGTACCCTTGCTGTCTAGCTCAGCTTTCCCACTTAGCATATAACTAACTTCTCCTGGCTGGAGTCTCCACTTAACAAAACTAACAAAACTGAAATAAGAACACCTTATTTATTGGGCTGTCAACATAAAATGAGAAAACATCGTGAAGTGCCTAGGGCACTGATGAACTACAGTAGGTGCTCAATAAATGGTCACTTTTTTCATTGCTTGTGGGTGTTTTGTCTCTAAGGCCTTTAAGCAGTTAACAATGTTTCGTGCACAGAAAGCACTCAGTATTAGCTAACATGTACTGGGTACCTGCCACATGCTGGGTTACATAATATGTACTTTGCAGGGAACTTTTCTAATTCTCATAGCTGTTCTATGCCATACATACTAATTTTATCCTCTTTTAGAGAATGGTTGGGATTAAATGCTTAAAGATAAGCATTGGAGCTGGGATTCAGACTTGCTGTCTAGGCAGTGAAATAGTCACTAAATTGGTCAGATGCTGTAGTGATTGTGATGTCATCATTGAACTCAATGAGTCTATGATTGGCTTGTAATGTCTTTCCTTCTCATCGCACCTGAAATGATATCTTTCACTTTTGAACTCCAGAGGCCTTTTCTGTCTAAACCAATAGGCAAAAATCAGGCCATCTATTACTTTATCTTATCTGCCATGCTTTCCTGAAGTGTTGAAATCATTATTGTCTTTGTTTAACCACTGAAAAAAATGAACATTGCCTTAGTTCATTCATACTGTTCATACTGAGTTGATTCAGTAACTCAGTCACTTAGCAAATACTGTGTGTGTGGTATTGTCTAGCCACTGTGGGAGGGGCTGAGGATAGAGGAAAAAACAGAAGAGACCTGGTCTCCATTAAGCATAGAACTACATATCATAGACACTGAAATCACCATTAGGAGGACCCTCTTTTTGGAAAAGAACGTTAAATTACATCTCCAAAATGAGGTGCAAGGCCTTGGAAGGGGCCTGTGCAAGGTAAGAGTCCTAAAACAAGCTTCAGCAGCTTTGTGGTAAATCTTCAGAATAGATCTTAAAATTCTATATTTTGATATAACCAAGATGTAACTGGGAGGCCTTGGGGCTTAATGATTGCCAGCAAGTCAAATCAAAAGGAAACAAAACATAAATATGATTAAAACCTTGAGCAATTAGGAAAATTCTTATTGTAGGTTTTCTTGAAGGGGCTAATCTAGTAGTTGATTTCCACAAATTAGCATGTAGAAAGGCTCCTAGAAGCCCCTCTCCCCGAAATGTCCCAGTTAGTAAAAATTTATCTCTCTTATTTATTAAATATAGCAACATACAAACACAAGCGTTCTTACCATATGATCATTCTACTCCTGATATATAATCAGTAACTCACAGTATGATCACATAGTTGTATATTCATCATCCTGATCATTTCTTAGAACATTTGCATCAATTCAGAAAAAGAAATAAAAAGAGAACAGAAAAAAATTCATACATACCGTACCCCTTTCCCTTCCCTTTCATTGATCACTAACATTTCAATCTACTAAATTTATTTTAACATTCGTTCCTCCTATTTAAAATCTACCTCTCTTGAATCTCACACTCCCCTTACCATTCTTCTGCCCTCCGTTTAACATTCTTCAAACCCTTACCTCCCTCTACCACTACTCAGAACCTTCACAAATGTTGTCTGTTTTCTTCTCTAAAGCTTTCATCAGGGGAATTAGGATTCTCTACAAGCTCCTGTACACAAATAGCATACACAAGTACACACATTGCTGATGAACTAAATTCTCCAGTTATCCTGACTTAAATTTTCACACCTTTATGTATCACTTCCCAAATTAGAGTATAAGCTACTTGTTGGCAGAGAAACTATTTTATACTTTTTCAATTTCTGTCACAATTAGGAGCTCCTCCCCACACACCAAATATTTTAAAGTAGAGTTAATAGTTTAAAAATAGCAATTATAATGAAGAAGGATGGACAATTCTATATAAAAGAAACTATGAGCAAAGTTTAAATTTCATATCTGGTTTAGTCACTCAATTCATGTGAAGACTCCAGAGATATTTGGGATAAGGATTGCAGGGAAATGAGATTTTAAAAATGCAGTTGGGAGAGAGATATGTTAGTGTTAATGTAAATTGTTTGGCAAGTTGGATATGAGCAGTAATTCTCAACAGCGGGAGGTTTAGCCCCCAAAGGACACTTAGCAATGTCTCGAGACATTTTGTCACAACTGGGAAGGGCTAGGAATGCACAGGACAGCCCCCATGACAAATATTTATCTGACCCAAAGTGTCAATAGTACCAAGGTTTTTAGATCCTGAAGTAGAAGACCCAGAGAAGCCTGACTTACAGTAAATAACAAATGAGAAACTACCTGAATAACTGATCAGGTTACTAACTGTATTAGCTAGGGTTCTCTAGAGAAACAGAATCTGCAGGAAATATCAGTAGATACAAAATTGATAAAAATGTGTCACGTAACCATGGGAACATAGAGTCCAAGGTCTGTAGGGCAGCCTGCAAGCTGACAACTCCAATGAAGTTCCTCAGCGAACTCTCAGGAGAAGCTTGCTGGACACTTGTAGGAATGGAAGAGCCCAAAATCAATAGGGCAGGCTGTGAAGCTGAAGACTGATGTAGGGTCTGGTTAAACTCCATAGGAGAGGCTCACCTGCTGTAGCAGAAAGAGACCTCTTTTCTAAATCCTTCTTAAAAGCCTTCTACTGATTAGATGAAGCATCACTCATTGAAGAAGACACTCCCCTTTGCTGATTACAAACCGAATCAGCTGTGGATACAGCTGATAAAATCATGATTTAAGTCAATAAAATGTCCTCATAGCAAAAGACAGGCCACTGCTTGCCCAACCAGACACCCGAGAGCCACCACTGGCCAAGTTGACACATGAACCTGACCATGACACTAGCCAACTAACTACTGGCATGAGATTCTTTTGACCAGATTGACTGAACATTTTTTTCCCAATTAATATTAGGTCAATTTGTGGGTAGGCAAAACCCCTGTAAATTCTGTTATTTTATACCTGTATTGGCTTCTTTGTTTATTTAAAATTGCACTGTGTATGTGTGTATGTACAGTGATATTGTAGGGCAAAGTAATAACTTTTTCTTAACATGAAATTTCCTGCATGCTTCTTTATCAGGCACAGCATCGAACTCTTCCAATGTATTATCTGACTTAATCCTCACTACAACACTCTGAGTGTATTAACCCCATTCTCTAACCTGTGGCTTAGAGAAGATTAGTAACTTGTGAAAGATTACATGAGCACTGGGAGGCAAGAGAGGCAGATCACATGCTCTGTCTCAACCCCCTAGTCCATGCTCTTAGCTAGGATCTCCAAAATACCAATCATTTCATAGCCCCTTCAATGATTTTTACTATTGTTGTTTTCCTAGTTTAATAAATAAATGAATTTAATCCTATGCCTTTTAGTCATATCCTAGAATTACAGGTTCAATGTGCTAGCATCTATATCTATATCTATATCTGTATCTGTATCTGTATCTGTATCTATATCTATATCTATATCTATATCTATATCTATATATATCTTTTCTAATAAGCTTTGAGGGAATACTATTTAAAAACTCACAATGTTAAGCTACTTCTTGCTATATCAGAATGAGTTTTAATTGATCAAGTGCCATATAAGTGGAAATTAATGTAATAATTAATTAATCTACACGTGAGGGCTACAGAGCACACTCCAGAAGAAGTTCTGAATGGTCAAATTAAGGTAAGATCAGAAAAATGAAGAGGGATGATAAAGAAAAAAGATTAAAAGAGAACACTTTAAAGAGGCTCCTGTGATTAAATGCGATCAAGGGAGAGCTAAAGGGTTAACTCGTTTCTGTGGAGTGTAGTTACACAGTGCTCAATTTGATAAAGGACACCACAGTTACTTTCAGATGGAGAAATGGGAATTAGCAGCATTCTCTTTCCAGTGACTAATTTCATAGAAACACAAACGCTCAGCAAAGGGACATCTTGTCTGTTCCTAGGCTTTCTGTGAACAAATATATTTGATAGTTAAGATGATATCTGAGTGAAATAGGCCATGATTTTCAATGTACCCTCAAGTTGTTTCATTTTTTTATCAAAATAAAAGGTTTAATAATAAGAGCTGATTATGAGAGAAAAATAGAATAGCATAAGAACAGTACCAGAGGGGTTTGGTTTGTTAAAGCTGCTGAAATGCAATATACCAGAAATGGAATGGCTTTTAAAAAGGGAATTTATTAGGTTGCAAGTTTACAGTTCTAAGGCTATAAAAACATCCAAACTAAGGCATCCAGGGAAGATACCTTGATACCAAAAGGCCAGTAGGTCCAGAACAGCTCTATCAGCTGGGAAGGCACAACACTGGCATATGCTGGAGTCTTTGGCTTCTGGTTTAAAGTAGCTTCCCCAGGGACATTTACTTTATGTACCTCCAAACTTCTGGGTCTCATGTTGACTCTCTCTGTTGGCTCTGTCTGCTCTTTTCAAAAGTTCTCTCTTAGAAGACTGCAATAGGCAGATTAAAACCCACCTTGGGAGGCAGGGCAAGATAGCAGCATAGTGAAATGTGGAATTTAGTTTGTCCTCTGGAGTAGCTAGTAAATAGCCAGGAATGGTACAGAACAACTGCTGGGGGCAGCGTACACCAATCTGGACTAGGTGGAATAGCTGAATCCCACACAGAACTATAAGTCCCTCAAGCTACAGATGTTGGCACCCCTCCCACACAGGCAGGGCAGGCTGGTTTCCTGAGGAGAAAGGAAACAGACTTTGCTAGCAGCAAGGGCTTAGCTCAACCAAGCTCCAATTGCAGAATTAACGAACAAATTCTGACTACTGAAAACTGGCCCCAATACAGATAAACCTGAAATGAGCACTGAAGGTACTAGGAGTTTTTGGCCCAGCGAAGAGGGAGCAGGGCTGATGAAATTGAACAAACGAACAAACAAACAAAAAACCAGAGTTGGACAGCACAAAATACTGGAAAAAGGCTGGCCTGTGAGAAAAGGGGGCACATATAACCTGGAGTTACACAGTTATGAATCAGCTTAACTCTTTATGGGCAAACCTGAGGAGTAGGGCTCCTGCTCTGAAAAGCTTTTTTTCCTCCTCCTTAATAGCTCATTAGATAGAACTGGAAGCACTCTCAGGCTCCAGCACTGCCCCAGGTAAGGGTGGAATTAAGCTTGTCTGAGAGACAAAATAACTAGTCAGGTGCAAGGAAATTCCCTAAAAGGTATATCTTCCCAAAGAAAAAGGGGGCAGGGCCTAGCTAAGGCGGAATCCATCTTTCAAGGAATTCAGGTCCCAGGGGCTGGAAAACTAAAGCAATTAAAGACATCATACTATCTCACCTCTGTCTCAACCATGCCCCTGGCATGGAAAGTCTGCTGAAATTGAAGACACTGCATCACCTTAAGCTGGTGGGAAGCCTTGGGCAGACGAGCACATGCTGGGCAGGAGAGGAAAAGCACAGAGTCTAGATGCTTCATAGGGAAGCCTGACAACCTGCTGGGTCTCACTCTCAGGGAAAACTGATGCTAGCTACTCTTTCCTCCTGAGATGTGGGCTTGTCTGGGAAAATCTGACTGGGGTTTATAATATCTGAGGAGACCCTCCTCAAAATAAAAAAGGCTCCATAGAGGCAGGGCAAGAAACAGAAAAATAAGAACTGAAAAATTCTAATTGGTTAAACAGAACCTATGCTAGAGGTCAAGAATAAGTTGAAATGAATGTCAAAGAACAGATAGAGAACAAAGCCAGCCAGCAAGAAAATCCTAGGTAAAAGAGTGAAAGCAACCTCCAGAATAAACTAATTAAGGAAATCAAATGTGTAGACACCAGCAAAGAATAATGAGTCATACTATGAAAACTGAAGCTATGGCTCAGTTAAAGGAACAAACCAGCACTTCAAACGAGATATAGGAATTGAAACAGTTAATTCAGGATGCTTGAACAAACATGGAAAATCTCATCAAAAATCAAATCAACAAGTTGAGGGAGGATATAAAGAAGACATTGGGAAACAAACGAAAAGAACTTGAAAGTTTGAAAAAAATTCAGAACTTATGGGAATGAAAGGCAAAATGAAAGAGATGAAAAACAATGGAAACCTACAACAATATATTTGAAGAGGCAGAAAAATGTTTTAGTGAACTAGAAGATTGGACATCTGAAATTGAACACACAAAAGAAAATTTAGGGAAAACAATGGAAAAATATGAGCAGGACCTCAGGAAATTGAATGACAACATGAAGCATATGAATATATGTGTCACTGAAAATTTCCCATCTCTTATAAAAGTCATAAAATTATAGATCTAAGAAGTACAGTGTACCCCAAACATAATAGATCCAAATAGACATACTATAAGAAACTTACTAACCAGATTGTCGAATGTCAAAAACAAAGAGAGAATTTTGAAAGCAACAATAGAAAAGCAATCTATCACGTACAAGGTAAGCCTAGTAAGACTATATGTGGATATTTCAGCAAAAACCATGGAGGTGAGAAAGCAGTGGTATGATATGGTTGAGATTCTAAAAGAGGAAAATTGCCAACCCAGAATTCTATACCCAGCAAAATTGTCCTTCAAAAATGAGGGACAGAGTAAAATATTTACAGATAGACAATCACTGAAAGAATTTGTGACCAAGAGACTGGCTTTGCAAGAAAGACTAAAGGGAGCACTGTAGGCAGATAGGAAAAGGCAGGAGAGGTCTGGAGAAGAATGCAGAAATGAAGACTATCATTAAAGGTAAAAAGAGAAAAAAATTAGATATGATATAAAATCCAAAAGACAAAATGGTAGGAGAAAGTATAGCCTTTACAGTAATAATATTAAATGTCAGCGGATTAAACTTTCCAATCAAAAGACATAGACTAGCAGAATGGATTAAAAAATAGGACCCATCTATATGCTGTCTACAGGAGACTCATTTTAGATCCAAAGACAAAAATAGGTTGAAAGTGAAAGGTTTTGGAAAGATATTTCATGCAAAGAACAATCAGAAAATAGCAGGAGTAGCTATAGTAATAAGAGGGGGGGGAGGGAGGGAGGGAGAGAGAGAGAGAGAGAGAGAGAGAGAGGAGAGGAGAGGAGAGAGAGAGAGAGAGAGAAGACACTAGGTATTAATGAAAGGAACAATTCGACAAGATGACATAACAATCATAAATATTTATGCACCAAGCTGGAGTGCTGTAAAATACATGAGGCAAACACTGACACCACTGAAGGGAGAAATAGACACCTCTACTGTAGTAGTTGGAGACTTCATTTCCCTGCTTTAACCAATGGCTAGAACGTCTAGACAGAGGCTCAATAAGAAGCAGAGAATTTGAATAATATGATAAATGAATTAGATTTAATAGATATTTACAGAACATTACACCCCATCAGGGTACACATTTTTCATAAATGCTCATGGATCATTCTCAAGGATAGACCATATTCTGGGTCACAAAACAAGTCTCAATAAATTTAAAAAGATTGAAATCATACAGAGCACTATCTCACATCATAATGGAATGGAATTGGAAATCCACAACAGGCAGAAGGTCAGAAAATTCACAAATATATGAAGGCTAAACAACATACTCTTAAACAACCAGTGGTTCGAAGAAGAAGTTATAAGAGAAATCAGTAAATATCTTGAGGCAAATGAAAATGAAAATGCAACATATCAAAATTTATGGGATGCAGCAAAAGCAGTGCTAAGAGGGAAATTTATTGCCCTAAATGCCTGTATTAAAAAAGAAGAAAGAGCAAAAACTGAGGAATTAACTGTTTATTTGGAAGAACTAGAGAAAGAACAGCAAAATAAACCATGAAGCAAAAAAAAGGAAAGAAATAATGAGGATATGAAGATTAGAGCAGAAATAAATGAAATTGAGAACAGGGAAACAATCAAGAAAATTAACAAAACCAGATGTTGGTTCTTTGAGAAAATCAATAAAATCAAGGGACCTATAGCCAGGTTGACCAAAAAAAAGAGAAGTTACAAATAAATAAAACCTGAAATGGAAGAGGAGACATAACCACTGGCTCTGCAGAAATAAAGGAGGCAATGAGAGGATCCTATGAGTGACTATATGCTAATAAACTGGACAATGCAGGTAGAATGGACAACTTCCTAGAAAGGCATGAACAAACAACATTGACTTGAGAAGAAATAAATGACTTCAATAGATGAATCACAAGTAAGGAGATGAATCAGTCATCAAGAAGCTCCCCAAAAAAGAAAAGTCCAGGACCAGATGATTTCACATGTAAATTCTACCAAGAATTCAAGAAAGAATTAGTACCAATCCTGCTCAAACTCTTCAAAAAATTTGAAGAGAAGGGAAAGCTATCTAACTTATTCAGTGAAATCAACATCACCCTAATACCAAAACAAGCCAAAGATGCCACAAGAGAAGAAAATTGCAGACCAATCTCTTTAACGAATATAGATGCAAAAATCCTCAACAAAATGCTTGCAAATCAAATCCAGCAGCACATTAAAAGAATTATACACCATGACCAAGTGGAATTTATTCTAGGTATGCAAGACTGTTTCAACATAAGAAAATCAATTAATGCAATACACAATATCAAAAAATCATGGAAAAATGACATGATCATCTTGATTGATGCAGAAAAGGTGTTGACAAAATTCAACATCCTTTCTTGATGAAAAAAATTCTAAGGGTAGTAATAGAATGGAACTTCCTCAACATGACTAAAGGAATATATGAAAAACCCACAGCTAACATCACCTTCATTGGGGAAAGACTTAGGAATTTCACTTTAAGATCAAGAGCAGGAAAAGGATGCCCACTGTCACCATTGCTATTCAACATTGTGCTGGAAGTTCTAGCCAGAGCAATTAGACAAGAAAAAGAAATAAAAGGTGTCCATATTGGAAAGGAAGAAGTAAAACTCTCACTGTTTGCTGATGATATGATACTGTATTTTGAAAATCCTAAAAAATCTTTGACAAAACTACTAGAACTAATAAATGAGTACAGCCAAGTGGCAGAATACAAGATCAAGACCCCCAAATCACTACATTAGTCATGTGCAATCTGAGGAGGAAATCAAGAAAAAAAATCCATTTACAATAGCAACCAAAAGAATCAAATATTGACAATAAATTTAAGGATACAAGAGACTTATACTCAGCAAACTACAAGAAATTGCTTGGAGAAATCACAGAAGACTTGAATAAATGGAAGGGAATACCATGCTCTTGTATTGGAAGACTAATATAGTTAAGATGTCAATTCTACTTAAATTGATTTATACATTTAATGCAATAACAATTAAAATCCCAAAAACTTACTTTGCAGGAATAGAAAAACCAATAACCAAACTTATCTGGAAGGGCAGTATGCTCTAATAGCTAAAAATATCTTGAGAAAGAAAAATGAAGTGGGAGGTCTCACACTACCTGACTTTAAAACATATTACGAAGCTACTGTGGTCAAAACAGCATGGTTCTGGCATGAAGAATTAGATACGCTGGCCAATGGAATCGAATAGGGTCGAAGAGGGTCAGATATAGACCCTCTTATCTATGGACAATTGATCTTTGATAAGGTGATCAAGCCAACCCACCTGCAGCAGAGCAGCCTCTTCAAGAAATGCTTGGGGAACTGGATATACATATGCAAAACAATGAAAGAGGATCCATATCTCATACCATATACACAAATTAACTCAAAATGGTTCAAAGACCTAAACATTAGAGCTAAGACCATAAAACTTTTAGAAGAAAATGTAAGGAAGTAGCTTATAAAAGTTTTAATAGGAGATGGTTTCCTAGACCTTACACCCAAAGCATGAGCATTGAAGAGAGAAATAGATACATGGGAACTCTTCAAAGTTAAACACTTTTGTGCATCAAAGAACTTTGTCGAGACAGTAAAAAGGCAGCCTATGCAATGAGAGACAATATTTAGAAATCACATATTAGATAGGGATCTAGTATCCAGAATATATAAAGAGATTCTTCAACTCAACAACAAAAAGACACCCTAATTAAAAAATGGGCAAAAGGCATGAACAGACACTTCTCAGGATAGGAAATACAAATGGCTAAAAGGCCCATGAAAAGATGCTCAATTTCACTGGCTATTAGGGAAATGCAAATCAAAACCACAATGAAATATCATCTGGTACCCATTAGACTCATCATTATCAAAAATTAGAAAACAAGTGCTGAAGAGAATGTGGAGAAAGAGGCACACTTATCCACTGTTGGCAGGAATGTAAACTGGTACAACTGCTGTGGAAGGTAGTTTGGTGCTTCCTTGGGAAGCTAAGTATAGAATTGCCATATGACCCAGCAATCCCATTACTGGGTATATATTCAGAAGAACTGAAGGCAAGGCCCCAGTGGGCATTTGCACACCAATGTTTACAGCAGCATTATTTACAAATGCCAAGAGATGGAAACAACCCAAATGTCCCTCAACGGATGAGTGGCTAAACAAGCTGTGCTATATACATAAGATGGAGTAATATGCAGCTGTAAGACAGAATAAAGTCATGGAACATGTAACAACTTGGATGAACTTTTGAGGGCATTATGCTGAGTGAAATTAACCAGAAACAAAAGAATGAATGCTGTACAGTCTCACTAATATGAACTAACATTAATGCGTGAACTTTGCAAATATAAGTTAAGAATACAGGTTATCAGGAGATAGAAATAGGGTAGAGATTGGCCATTTAGTGCTGAAAGAAGTCAGATTGTGCAATAGGATTGATTGAAAAAATTCAGAAATGGATAGCACAATACTACCTGATTGTAGCACAATAATATTAGTAACGAATGAAGCTGTATCTTAGTATGATCGAGGGAGAAAGGCTGTGGGCACATATGAAACCAGAAGGAAAGATAGTGGATAAAGACTGAGGCAGTATAACTTAGGAATGCCTAGAGTGGACAATGATGGTGATTAAATATACAAATAAAGAAAGGTTTTTGCATAAGGAAGAACAAAAGAACATTTCAAGGTGTTGAAAATGGATGATATACAGGAAAAAGTATAATCAATGCAAGCTAGAGTCTATAGTCAACAGTAATATTGTAATATGCTTCCACTGAATGTAACAAAGGCATTATACCAAAAACTAGATGTCAACAGGCAGGGGGGCATGTGGGAGGGGTATAGATTCTTTGTGGAAAAAAAGGAAATATTTTATAGATTATGGTGATGAAGGCATGTCTATAAACTTAGGTTGGATTGTATGATGTGCAAATAAAACTGTTTAAAAATGAACAAAGGGGGTGGGCCATGGTGACTCAGCAGGCAGAGTTCTCACCTGTCATGCTGGAGACCCAGGTTCAATTCTGAGTGCCTGTCCATGTGAAAAAAAAAAATGAACACAGAAACAAGTGCTAGAGGAAAATACATTCCTATTCACTGGCAGTAGGGAAATTGAGAGGTTTATCCCCTTGGAGGGCAGTGTGATTCTTCCACAGGAGGGTAGGGGTGGGATTGCCATATGATCTTAAAACCCCATTGCTCAGTATATATCTGGAGGAACTGAGTTTGGGGACAGGAATGGACATTTGCACACTGGTGTTTTTAGCGGCATGTTCACAATTCATAATGGATAGAGGTGGCCTAAGGGTACAATGACTGAGGAAGAGGGGAACTACGGTTATACATACAACGGACTGCTGAATGATGATAAGAATGAATGAAGTTGTGAAACATGCAACTAGTGAATGAAACTTAAGGACTATATGTTGAATGAAATGTCAGAAACAAAAAGGTAAATATCATGCCTCACTCATATGGACTAACTGTAATATAAAAACTAGGTGAAGTTGAGAGCATGGGTTATCAGGTTGGGGCCTATTGTAAAGTGTCCTAGATTGTAAGTTCTTATAGCAGTCACATATATTGAGAAGTTGAAACTGATATTTCTAAATTCTGAGATACTGAGCTGTTTGTATATAATCTGGTTATTCCCAGAATCTTTGGGTATTTATGTGACATCTGAGACTCAGTATTAGAGCTCTGACACTATGAAAATCAGCAGTACCCAATACAGGAACTGTTTAAAAAGTTGAAAAAGGGATCAGACTTTGACTAGAGATAATGAAGGGAGCTGGTCTGGATACGACTAAGGTAAATCAGGATACAGGTTAAGAGATGATATTATGCATATTTTAAAACTTCAATCTCTTTGTGAGACCAAAGGGAGAGATGTTTATTTGGAGCAAAATGTATATTTTGGGTAGTGCATTACCTAATTTAACGTGTATAGTCAGTTTAGTTGAAGACTGTAAATACATGGACTTTTGAATAGGCATGAGATTTTGTTGGTTTCTCCAGGTTAGTATGATGCCCTGATACATCCCAGAGTAATCTGAACAGTGAATAAAGTACTATTTGCAAAGTCCACTTGGGGGGCTGGGGAGAAAGGAGGAAATATTCAACTTCCCAGTTTGGAGAATTTCTGTTGTTCTCACAAGCAGTGGGGACAACAACCAGGCCAAGCCCTTGATATTGGGGTTCATCCCTATGAAGCTTATTCCTACAAAGGATAGGCTAAGCCTACATGTAATTGTATGTCACTCCCAGAGAACCTCTTTTGTTGCTCAGATGTGGCCTCTCATTCTAAGCCAGTTGGCAGGTGAACTCATCGCCTTCTTCTCTATGGGGACATGACTCCCAGGGGTGTAAATCTCCCTGGCAACGTGGGATAGAACTCCCAGTATGAGCTGGGACCTGGCATCATGGGATTGAGAAAACCTTCTTGACTAAAATGCGGAAGAGAAAAATGAGACAAAATAAAGTTTCATTGGCTGAGAGATTTCAAACAGAGTCAAGAGGCCTGGAAGTTATTCTTATGCATTATATAGATATCCCTTTTTAGTTTATGGTGCATTAGACTGGGTGGAGGGAAGTAACTGAAATTGTTGAGCTGTGTTCCAGTAGCTTGTTTCCTGAAGATGATTGTATAAATATATAACTTCTACAATGTGACTTTGTGATTGTGAAAAACTTGTATCTGATGTCCCTTTTATCCAGGGTAAGGACAAATGAATAAAATAATGTGGACAAAAATAAATAATAGGACTGATAAGGGGTAAAATAAATTGGGTAGACAGACATACTAGTAGTCAGTGAGGGGAGTGTGTAAAGGGCATGGGGTGTATGAGTTTTTCTTTTCATTTCTTTTTCTGGAGTGATTCAAATGTTCTAAAAAATGATCATGGTGATGAATACACAGCTATGTGATGATATAGTGAGCCATTGATTGTACACTATGTGTGGACTGTATGTGTGTGAAGATTTGTTAATGAAAATATTTAACAAAAAACGACCTGGAATGGGTGGAGATACATCTCCATGGAAACCTACTAATCAAAAGGTCCCATCTATAATTGGGTGGGTCACATCTCCATAGAAACAACTTAATAAAAAAGATCCCACTCTGCAATATTGAATCAAGATTAAAGAACATGGCTTTTCTTCAGGTACACAATAGTTTCAAGGCTGCACAAGAGGTATCTCAAAAGTTCTAGAAGAATGATTTGTGAAAACTATACAAGTACTTTTAAAAAAATTATAAACAGAGATGTCCACTAGATAAATTCTTATTGATTTAACCTCTCCCCTTCCTCTTCCATTTATCTAGGATAAACCCTTCTGGCAAATCGACGTATAAAATTTTTAACCTCTTCTAGCAATGAGTCAATGTATCTATTTGTAGACTGCAAATAGGAGTATGATATGGTGTAAGAACAAAACTGCCAGAATATAAGAAAAGGAAGATGGATTCTTCAACCTCAGTCATGGTGTATACACTTTCTTAGGCTTCCTTGGACGAGACTTGTACATAGTGACTATTACAGCTAATTGAAATGTTTCCTGTAATTTCTTGTATACATTTGGTTTATATCAAGTCAACATTAAGAAATATATTGGTACAGTAGATACAGTAATATAATCTCATCTTTTCCAATCATTATCCTTTGATACCCCCAACGGCCTTGTCAAGTAGGAAAAGGGTTTGACAGGGATTCTCACAGTATCTTTGATACCTTTGTCAGAGCACTTATGAATTCTAACTGACCTTAATTATTTATTATCTGCCTTCCCAAATGCACTGCAGTCTTGTGGAAAGTGTCCCATTTTTCTTTCATATCTGAGGCCTACCACAGGGTTTTAAACCTTGTTATGTGTTCAGTAAACATTCACTGGGCAGAAGAGTTATTTTCTCTCTGGACTTTTCCTCTAGAACAGTGGTTTTCAAAGAAGATGAGGGTGTCCCTGAGGGGAACATTTGGCTACGTCTGAAGACATTTTTGTTTTTCACAACTGGCATCTTATGGGTAGAGGCCAGAGATGCTGCTAAATGTCCTATAATGCCCAGGACAGCCCCCTACAGCAAAGAATTATCCAATCCCAATGTCAATGGATAGAGAATGACAGCTCTAAAGATCTCCCACAGAAATCCAAGATATTAGATGACTATTTGGTGATGCTAATAACTTAATTGTTAGCCACTTGTTCACTTGTACTGAACTGCTTCCAAGGCCCTGGGAAGGGCCATAGTGGTATATTCATATGATCAGCATTTGTTCAGTTTGCAAATGGGTTTCATCATCATCATCTGTTTCAACATCTCTTCTGCTACAGTGTCACCTCCATCACACCTCCCCTTGTGTCAGATGATAGGAGGGTGACTACTGGAAGCTTTGGGATCTGCCTAAGGAGAAGATTCATATAGTTTGGATTTAGTGAAGTAAACACATGTGGTTCTTGGTCGCTTTTTGTTTATGGCTAAGCTATTGCTCTTTGTAGTGGTATAGAAATGACTTCCTAATGCCTACTTTGCCACTTCCCTCAGCATGGTGCTGCAATGATGAGGGCTAGAGGTTGTATCAGGTCATGTGCACATCCTGTGCATACAGTACTTGATGTTCGTGGTGGTGGAGGAGATGCAGGTTTAAAATGTGTGGAGAAGGAAACTAGTCTGTGGAAAATTTTTCACATCATCAAGTATGTAAACTGAAGCAGGGAATTAATTTCTCATTAATGCAGTGAGAAAATAGAATTTCTTTCCAACCTGAAACACACTTGATAGTGTAGTGTATACCATTATAAAAAAACTGTACATTTTTCTTTCTTTCTTCCTTTCAAAAAAATGATGTCAAATAGAATTTATCTAGGGCATAAACCTGTAGAAGTACTACCAAGACTAGTACATCTGCATATAGTCTACTTTATGTATCTAAACTATCAATAATATGAAATAATTAAATTACTCATATTAGAGGACAGTCTGTATTATATTGCTATATTTTTATGGAAAATATAAAGTAAAAAATCTTTGTTGTAAGAAAGGGTTATCAAATTGCATACAGCCAAAAATATAGAAAATGGATTTATTACAGAGGTATGTCCTATAGTTAATTAATAAGAACTGTTATGTTATTTTCCTGGATCTTGTGATGCTTGTGGTATTTGGCAGCTGTTTAAAATTTATAATTTCTTGTGTTTTTTTTTATTCTAAATAAATATTTGCATCTGTGCCTAATTTCGTATTTTTAATTTTGTATTGTTATTAATTAGGTTCCCCAAATTGTATAAACTCCAGACCCTACATACAAGAATCCTCCTTTGCTATAGCTTCATTACTCCATAAATCAAATGACTCATACATTTATATCTCTAGACTAGACCTTTCCTGTGAGTCCTTTTGAGTGTTAGGCTCATATTAAATCACCTTGACATCAGCTCTGGGATACCTCAGAGGCACCTCCAAACTCATTCTCCAAAGTCAGACTTCTAATCTACCACCCCTCTGCTCCGTGCCCCTAGCCTTCGGTGTTCTGTCCCAGTGAATGGTAAAACACCTATTCTCTAGACTGAAAGTTTAAGTCCATCCTTGCCACCTACCTCTCCCACACCCATCTACCTAATTCGTTGTGTCCTGCCAATTTTATCGTTTACACATCTAAATATATTCATCTTTTCCTTCCCCATCACCACCACTTCTCAAGTGCAAGCTACCATCATTGTCCCCCTGGTCAAGGAACCTCAAACTGTCCCCTAGGTTCACTCTTGGTCTCCCTTTCAAACCACTCTCCAAATACAGCCCAGAGTAATCTTTGGAAAACACAAATCTGATCATGCCAGCTCCCCTGTGCTAAACTTTCAGTGGATCCCCAGTTCCCTTAAGTTTACAAACAAACATAATCAAATGAACAAAGACTTTTAAAATGGACTTAAAAGCATGGCATGTTCTGGCTTCTACTTACCTCTTCTCCTACTTCTTCCCTCATCTTCCACTCTTCTCTCCCTCACTTTCTCTGTTCACTAGCAGGAATGCTAGTGTAAGGTGTATACATGCTGCCCCTCTGTCATCTCTACCTGATTAACTCCTGTTCATTCTTTATTCTCTGCACAAGCATAATTCCCTATGGGGAGGCCTTTCTTGACTTCTTGAGTGGTTCAAATCTCCCCATTAATAGGCTTTTATTATAGAGGACTCATTTAGAACAACTGTCACAACTATAATCTTACATATGTATTTGCCACTATTTAATGAATGTGTATTTCCCAACTAGACAGTAAGTCCATTAGGGCAGTGACTAAGTCTAGTTCTGCTTATCACTGTATCCGTAGCACTAACATAATCTTTGCATATAGTTAGTAATCTAATCTGATGAATGAATGGATCAGTTAATGGGCATGGGGGATTTAGGCACACAGGGAAGTCATAGAAGATAATTTCCAAGATAGCTATGGCAGAGAGGCTTATCACATGTGCCAATTTCAATGCATTGTGTGGGTGGCTATCAGGGAAGAGTGTTGAGCAGCATCCTGAGGCTACATTCGGGCTTGGCTGAATAGAATACTGTGCTTGATTAGAAGATTTGCGATAGTGTCGGGAGAAGAAAAAGGTACTAAGTGATGATATTTTTAGTTTCTCCTTTTCTGGAGGGTTCTGAGAGCATCTTCTTAAGAAGATCAATCCTGAAGAGAAGGTTCTCTCATATCTTACATATTAAATAAGGCCACATTTTGGCCATGACCTGGGGGCAGACTTTCTGGCGGGAAGAACAAGTGGTGAAAAAAGGTGTTTTATGAAATGGTTTGTCCTTTTTAGAATCCTCATTTCCTCTTTTATTCACTTCCTTCCATTCTTTTCTTTCCTAGAGTCCCATCTGGGAATGCCTACCATTTAGAAAGGAGCTTTCTACCAGTGGAAAACTCAGAGGACCAGAGTAGGGTTCAAAGGAAAAGTGATGCAACATAATGCACCTGGAGTTAGAGAAGCAATTATTTTGTTGCTGCACTCATTTTTCCCCATGATACTTCTCATCCTTAGCGTGGTAAGAACTTAATGGGCAAGATCAGGATTTCCTCTAGAGGAAAGGGGTCATGAAGAGCCTGTGGGCTTTATTCCTCTCAAGTCTTAACTGGTAATGAACAGTACATTTGCTTAGGGGGTTCTGAGATTGGGAGACAAGTCTTGGGAACCTAATGCAATTTGGGTAGGTGATTTCAGGACTGTGGCTATCTAATTTTTTCCCCCCACAGCAATAAGAACTCATATATGCAAGAGGTTAGTTAACAGCTCCAAATATTAAGATTATAAGCGACAAATCAGATACAGTGGTCAGCCTTCTCTAGGATGATATTTGAATAGAGAACTGAATATAGGGAGAAAGCAAACCCCAGACAGAAGTGAATTTCAGGCTCAAGGGCTGGCAGCTGTAAAAGCCAAGCTAGGAGCTGCTTTGGCATTTAAGGAATAGCAAGAAGGCCAGGGAAGTTGGGACACAGCAAAAAAGGGAGAAAGAGGTGAGAGATGAAGTTATTGCTTTCTGGGCAAATTTAAATTATATTTTGCTTAGAAATTACCCATTTTTTCTCCCTAAGATTGCAGTTATTTTTGCCATAACTGTAGTCTATATATACTTAATTTTTTCCCTCTATCTTTGATTATATCTCAGTTTCTCACCTCATATCATTCATTTCTCCTTAATCAGAATCATACAATATTTATCTGTTTTTTTTGGTTACTGTGAAAAAAAAAACCTTGGGTTTTAAGTCTTTACTACTGGGTTGGTTTGAAAGGATTACATACCCTAGAAAAGCCATTATTTAATCTTGATCCAATCTTGTGGGAACAACCATGGAGATGTAGGTATTAACTTAATTAGATAGAGATGTGACTCCACCCATTCCTGGTGGGTCTTGATTACTTTACTGGAATCCTTTAACAGAGGAAGCATTTTGGAAATTAGAGAGAGTGACACAAGAGAGCCAGAGCCCTTTGTAGATGAAGAAGGAATATGCCCCTGGGAGCTTTGTGAAATAAGAAGCCTGGAGAGAAAGCTAGCAGATGTCACCATGTCTGCCATGTGCCTTTCCAGTTGAGAGAGAAACCCAGTTTTATCAGTCTTTATTGAGTGAAGGTAACCTCTTCTTGGTGCCTTACTTTGGATATTGTTATAGACTTTTTTTAGTTGGGACGTTTTCATGGTCATAGAACTGTAAACTAGCAACTTAATAAATTCCCCCTAAAAGCCGTAACATTTCTGGTATATCACATTCTGGCAGCTAGCAAACTAGAACAACTACTAAATATTTTGTTTTTGTTATTAATTCTAGCTTTTAATACACTTCTCATTTTTCCTTTTAATTTATCCTATTATTTTCCTAATTCATTAATATGGGCACAAAAATTCTTTTTAAAAAATATTTTGCTTTAGTAACAAGGGAACTAAAAGCTATAAATATTGTTTTCTTCCATAGATTTTTTTTGTGTGTGCTATATGGTGGGAACACATTTCATTATTTTTCCATGTAAGTATCCTGTTATTGCATCACCATTTGTTGAATTTTTGTTTGTTTTGTTTGTTTTTTGGAAAGTGCATGGATCAGGAATAGAACCCGGGTCTCCCACATGGCAGGCGAGAATTCTACCACTGAACTACACTTGCAGCCTCTGTTCCACAGATTTTTTAATGAAGTTTTTCTAAAGCACCATATAATTCAAAATACTTTTAATATGTTTATAAAATCAAATTTCTCTGATGTTAGTATATTTCTTTAGATTCATATGTCCTTGATTTTTTTCTCTGTTGGTCTTGAAAGTATATAATAATATTTTTCTTCTATAGTATAGAATTTTTCTATCCAATTCCTTTTGCATTGCTAATTAGTACTTCATTTACATATCCAAATGCTATATTATTTGGTACACATAGGTATATGATTATTATGTTTTTTTTGAAATATATGTCTTTTATCATGACATTATATTTTACATCTCTCTTTATCTTATTTAATACTGTAACCTTAAATTTGGTCTTGTCTTATGTTAACATTATCTCTTTGCCCATTATCTCTTTGCCCGTCCCTTCATTTTCAACTAAAAACAATCATTTTGTTTAAACTGTTTCTTATAAATAACATACAATTAGGATAAATTGTGTACCATCTCTTCTATTTGAGAAGGCAAGAAAGTATGAACTGCATTTTACAAATATTTCCATCAAAATTTCTAAAATGAAAATGTTGTGGTACTAATGAGATACTTCCATTATCTGGATATAATTTACATATACAAATAACTCATTTCGTGATGATTTTAAGTAATTGATGTATACTTCACATGTCATTCCACATCAAGAATTTCAACATCTCTTTCAATATACATGAGCTTTAAAAAATAATGTCACAGTTCAATTGAGTCATAAAGAGTATATTTAAGTTTTATAGAGTATAGGCAGAACTTTTAATTTATTCAACTAATAACAATGTTAGTCTTTATGTCTGTAGCCGCACCATCAGTACTGCATGTGTTCTCAATTGTTCCAAGGGTATGAATGGGATTACCATGACTTAGCAGGACTTTCTCAGCTGCACTTGTGACCAATAGCATGCTTCTGGGAGGGACCAGCTGTGGCTCAGGAAGGAAGCATTGAGTTTCAGTACATGAGGGACTTGAACCTCTGACCTTGGCCTCATTAGCACCATGTACTAACCAACTGTGCTAATTGATCACACATGGCAAAAAATTTGGAGCATGGGAAATATGTCAGAGCATGGGATTCTTGTTCTTTTGGCTTTAATGTGTTTGTTTTCATCAGATGGAAAAAGCTGAGACTTTAGAGTTGGATCTAGCTTGGCTTGCATCTCAATTCTCTCTCTCAGTGGCTGAGTTACCTTGGACAAATTTCTTAATTTCTCTCTGTTGCCTCTCAGAATGATGGGGATAATGATTCCAATCTTTGAAGACTTTTTAAATGTCAGTGTAGGAAAAGTAATTTACCAGGGAATATCTGGCATAGAGTGCGGCAAACTGTAGTTATCAAGAATTGTTCTCCTTTTGGGATAATTTAAATTACAGGATGAACATAGGGCTTCTCCCCTTAAATTGATTTTTTTCCCTCTCTCTCCACCCTCTATCATCTTCAGCAATGTAATTAATATGCTAAGAACATTATTCAATTGCAAAGTAAAATATTAACATGATACAAATAAACTCTAGACAGAGTAGAGCCATATAATTCAAACTTTCTTAGTCTGTTCAGCCTTGGCTTGAGCATGTTTGGTTAAGGTGAATTCCATTGCCTTTCCATGTAGTGGAAGCCTTAAGAGATTATATAGCACAGGAGGCAGGAGAGCAAGTCTTAGATACTGACCACCAGGCTTTAAGTCCTCACTTATTAATGGTAGTCCATTTTTCAGAGAGAAGAAAGACTCCCAATGCTTTTTATTTGGGATGTAAAGCAACTTTACTGCTGTATATGGAATACACACATGCAAAATACTTAATTTTATTTGTTTCAGATAATTTAATTTTATGTTTTTTAAATAAAATTTGTTTCAAAGTCATCATTTCCTCATCTGCAGAGGGGGGATAATAATTGTTGCTACCTCCGAAGCTTTTTGGGATTAAGTTAGATAAGACAAGTAAATAATCCAGCTCTACATATGGAAAGTGCTCCTTAGATTCATAGTACCAACATCAACATTGAAATGATAAGTAGGGTTTTTCTGCTGCTACTCAAAGGAAGGGTTATGTTTCTCATCTACAGACTATGCAGCTATGATCAGGACTGCTTTTTAATTTCTCTGAACTGCCCCTTCTTCAGAGAGGCTTTGGATCCCCAATGCTCATTTATTTGGAATGCAAAATAACTTTACTACAGTATATGGATTACACACACACAAAGTACTTCATTTTATTTGTTTCAGGAATGAGAGTGCTGTGTTATTCTCTTAAAAGGTTAATACTCTGGATCTCAGCCTAGCATCAGCCTTGGCCATCTTCTAATGAATCCTAAGCCTTCCGTCATAACCTTCAGTTCTACCTTCTACTTCCACATCAAATTATTCTCTCCAGTGTCCACAGAACCATTTTTCTAATTTCCTCTCTGATTTTCATGTTCATTCTCTACTAACTCCTTCCAGGTGCTACCTATGTTGTACAGTCTGTAGGCGAAGCTATTTTTTTTCCCCAGAGTTTCCAATTTATTCATCCCATTGTCAAATGTTCTTTCTCCTCTACCTCCATAACAACGCCAATGTTTCATATTAATTACCTTCTCCCATATCGTTGTACAGAGGCTGCCAGTTCCCTATCCCCAGTTGCACTATTATTTCCCCCTTTTCACTCTGAGCTCTTTCTCTTCCGCTTTGCTTCCAGAATTTTTGGCTTCACTGTCTTTTCATCAGTAAGGGTGTCATTTAAAAATTATAATTATGATTACTTTTGCATCGCCTAAAAATAATATCTCAGAATATCTGTGTAGTCAGTAGAGAGTGGTGGTTCTCAAGCAGGGGCCATTTTGCCTCCTAGGAGACAATTGTAAAAATCTGTAGACATTTTTGGTAGTCACAGCCATGGTGATGCTGCTGGCATCTAGTGGGTAGGGGCCAGGGATGCTGCTCAACTCCCTCCAGGGTACAAGAAAGCCTCCTTTCCCCAATAAAGAATTACCTGGTCCCAAGTGTTGACAGTGCCTGGACTGAGAAACTCTAGTATAGATTGTAAAGTGTATTTATTTTTTGTTTTATTTTATTTTTTTAGGTGACAGTTACTTTATTTTCATCTGAATAAACTGAAATATGTTAGGCACTGATTGTTCACTGTGAAGACAGAAAAGCTGTATGTGTGAGCAGAACCAATTTTTTTTGCTTCAATTTTTTGTAAAAAAATAACATATATACAAAAAAAGCAATAAATTTCTAAGCACAGCACAACAATTAATTGTAGAACAGATTTCAGAATTTGGTGTGAGTTGCAATTCCACAATTTTAGGTTTTTCTAACTGCTCTAAGATACTGGAGACTAAAAGAAATATCAGTGTAATGATTCAGCAATCATATTCATTTGTTAAACCCTATCTTCTCTGTATAACTCCACCATCACCTTTGTCCTTTCTGTCCAACTCATTAGGGGTATTTGGACTATGGCCATTCTAACTTTTTCATATTGGAAGAGGCTGTCAGTAATATGGGGTAGGGAGACGGAATTAGCTGATGCTCTGGAGAGGCTGGGCCCTCTAGGTACAGGACTATATGATCCAGGGACCCATTTGGAGGTTGTAGATTTCTGGAAAGTTACCCTAGTGCATGGAATCTTTGTAAAATATTATATATTGCCCTAGGTGTTCTTTAGGATTGGCTGGAATGATTTTGGTTGGGGTTTAGCAAGTTCTGATACGTTGCAATGTCTAACTGAAGCTTGCATAAGAGCAACTTCCAGAGTAGCATCTTGACTCTATTTGAACCCTCTCTGCCACTGATCCTTTATTAGTTACACTTCTTTTCCCCCTTTTGGTCAGGATGGAGTTGTTGATCCCACAGTGCCAGGGCCAGACTCATCCCTGGGAATCATTTCCCATGCCGCCAGAGAGATTCACCCCTGGATGTCATGCCTCATGTAGTGGGGAGAGCAATGATTTTTACTTAAAGAGTTGGGCTTAGAGAGAGTAAGGCCACATCTAAGCAACAAAGGAGGTCCTCCAGAAATAATTCTTAGGCATACCTATAGGTAGGCTAAGCTTCTCCGCTACCTACATAAGCATCACAAAAGTAAGCCTCAAAATCAAGGGCTTGACCTATTGAATTGGGTATCCCTAGTGTTTGACACAGTATTAGGTGATTCCCTGATGGTAAAGTTTAATAGTTTCCATATTTTCTCTCCCATCCCTCAAGGAACTTTGCCAATATTTTTTAATTATCTGCTTAATATATTCTAGGATATAGCCAGTCATTACATTAAACTACACAGGATTAAAGGCCCCCATTCTTATTCTGGGCTCCTTGTGTTTCAATTGTTCAAATGAGCTATCCAGACAGGTTGAGTTAGATTATGTGCTACAGAAAATCTAGGTTCATATGAAATAAACATTTCTTCCTTTGATCTCGAAGAGTAGGAGCAGTTCTAAAATATTGACAATGTCTTCCTTACCCCTGTGTTCTGAATTACCTTAGTCCTGACTTGATCGGCTTCATTATCTCTAAATACTAGGTTATAGATACATAAAACAGCTTCTCAAAATCCAGAAGTAATAATTACCACTCTGAACTAAATGTGTCTGCTATAAGAGCTTACAATCTAGGCCACTGTTCTCTTATAAGTATTTTCTAAAGGAGACCGTATAATAATAGATCTTTCATTTCTGGCTTATTTTACCTTACCAAATGTCCCAAAGGTTTATTCACATCATTGCATACTTCACGACTTCGTTCCTTTTTCTAGCAGCACAATATCTGATCATATGTATACATTATTATTCAACAATCTACTTCTCAGTCGGTGCATCCTTCAGCCACCTGCATTCATTAGGCATCATGTATAATGGCCAAAATCCACAGTCCATCAACACTCAATTTTAGATAATTTCATTATTTCCAAGAGAAAGATAACCAACAAACACACCCTCACCAAATAGGAAATCTAAACCTCCCCTTAACTCTTGTCCCTTCCCCCGTTATTTACCCTTGCTGTTGCCAAAATTTTCCTGTTAAATATAGCCCATAGCATGCAATAGCAGTTATCCCCCACCTGTATCTTGAACTTAAACACTCTTTGTACATGAATCACACCTTTGAAGTACTTCTTGCAAGAATTTATTTATATTTCTAGTGTTAGTCAGTGGTGACACATAGGTCTATAAAACCCCTTTCAGTCTTGTTCACCTTCAGTATGGTAATATTACTTATAGACCCATTAGAAAAACACCTTCTTTTCTATCTATTCCCTTACGTTTGAGTTCAACCTCATTAGCTAACTGTTCACCCATATCTAGCATCGATGTATCTCTAAGTCCCTTACATTCTGCATTATAAGCCTCTGATTTTACTTTTACCATTGTCATAAAAGTGGAGTCATATAGTATCTATTCTTTTGTGTAAGTGTATTTATTTTTAAAAGATGAAACAAAATAAGACATAGGGCAGTCATAGGGAAAGTTAATAAAATTATAATAACTAATATTTATTAGTCACATCATGTGGCAGGCACTGTGACACGGCTTTTCCTATCTTACCTCATTTGATCCTCATAGTAACTCCATGAGGTAAGAATTATGATCTCTGTGTTGCAGAAGATAAAACTGAGACCCAGAGAGGTTAAGTAAAGTAACTATGACTACACAGCTGGATAAGGACCAATACAAACCAAGGCCCTGCATGGGCAGGACTTCTTTAGTTTGAATCACTATCATGAGCATTGACGCATCTAGGAATAGATGTATGTACCTTATACTAATGAGCAAGGATGCTTAATCTGGGATCTCTTGAAACCTAGGGTTTCATAGCTAGGCTTTAGGAGATGTGTAAGTTCCCTGCAGTTTTGTGCAATTTGTCATGAATGTGCATTTGTCTGGGGAGAGGGGATATGTCTGTGGCCAAATTCTCTCAGAGGGATTTGCAACTGGCAATACATGAAAAATGCATGAACATCTTATTCTTGACTTTCAGGACAATTAAGAGGTGTGGGCCCTGAAGAAGGCTATTTTCCTGGGCCTATCTGGACATTCATGGTGGGATCCTTTGCTAACAGTTCTGAAAACTCTGACTCAGTCTGTGGACCACCCTTGACTGGACTTGGGAAACCATTAAGCAGCATTGAACTTCCCACAGACTATTAAAAAAAAAAAAGAGACATAAGGTAAATTTAATGACATCTTTAAAAATGGGATAACCTCTGGAGAGATTTTGTTATAAATGATTAGGAAATCTAATAGATTCAGGTTCTGATTGGTTTCACTTTACAGGACATATTTGACAGTTATGTTTGATATTTGTGTCATAAAGAAGTGTATACCTGGACATTGCTGATATTGTCCTCTGTAATTCTCAGTGTTCCTGAATTCATGGCTCATTTATTCTCCTAAGCATTCACATCTTTGCTTATCTGTATTAATAACTTCAATCCGGTTATCTACGGTCTTGCTGATTTAGGAGACAGACTGATGCTTCCTTACATTTCCTAATTAATTACTTCCAGTGTCTAGGAAGGCTTTTGGCTTTAAATGTGCATCTTGTATCTAGTGACTGATGAACTTTCCTCTTAGTTGTAATTGTTTATTGAATCTTTTTGTTTTCTTTATTAATGATCTGCAAATGATGATGTTGCTTGCTTCCTTACTAATCCTTATACTTCTCACTTGCTTTTTTTTTTCTTAATGCATTGGCTGTGACCTTCAGTACAGTGTTGTAAAATAATGGCGATGGGTGCATGCTTCCTGTATTGCTAACTTTTATAGTAATTCTTCAAAATTTTCACCATTAAGAATGACGCTTTCTAAAGGTGTTTATTATGTTAAAGAATTTCCTTTCTGCTCTACTTTGCTAAGTTCCTATTATCTTAAGCATCAAATATTTTTAAAAATCATGACTATTTATTGAATTTTATCCATTTTGCATCTATTAAGAAATTCAAATAGGTTTTAAAATTGTATTTCTACGTTGACTTTGCATTTCTTCATTCTGATTTATTGTATTCTAATTTCCAAGTTTATCTCTAGGGAATCTTATTTCCAGGATTTTGAGGTGGGAGACTCTCACTGTCACCCCCCGCCCCCATACATCCTAAAGCTGCATCCATGTTCTTAGAGATATATTGGCTGAAATGTAAGAGCTACTTAAAATATTATCAACGTGACCTACTTACACAGAAGTAGGGGAAAAAAAAGAATTAGCATTTTCCATAAATATATATGTCTCCAGATGTATATATTCATAGGGAGTCTGAACAAAATAGTGTTACAAAATGCTCCATGAAGTCTCCAGGGTCATAAGTCAACTGAACTAAGTCAGTGCTATGCCTTCTTCAGTAGTCTATCTTTAGTTTTTGAGTCTGCTCATTACCAAGAATGAGATATGGAATCTTTTTCTTTTATAATAACATTTATTTTTCCAACATCAGAATACAGGCAGTCTTCATTTTGCATGGTTCCAACATGCCTGAATTTCAGTTACCACATTTTAGTTATATAACATCAATCCCTCAACAACATGATTTCAAATTTCAATTACCATGGCATATTAAATAGGTAATTCCATGAAGTACAAACTTCTCTGCTAGCTCTTCAGCTTACAAATTCTTACATAAATAACAGATGTACATCGTGATCTATAGCCAATCACATCATTTCTTTCAAAGTGTGACAGTGATTGATCACTCTGCTTCTGTTATTCAGTCACAGACAGACAGCAAAGCATGAAGGTGTGTTGCCTCCTTGTTTCCCAGAGATAAATACACATGACATCTCATAAAAGTAAGCAATCAAAAGAGGGGCTTGGCCAACAAAAATAAAAAGTACAGCAAAGAAATGAACAGAGATAATGCTGTAAGTGAAATTAAAATTAAGCATACATGGAGTTATGGAAGAAATAACTGACTATGGGAATGTTGCCACTGCCACTGTTTGAGAGACTCTAAATATGCAATAAGAGTTGCTTAGTGAAGACAAACCTATTGATGTAAATGAACAAAGCATGATGAAAAGGATGAAGATGTCCCAGCAGGAAGCTGGACTTGAGTGCCTGCTGACCCTTTGGTGGGAACAGTGACTACTTGCTACAGGATAACTCTGCCTTGTAGCATTTTAGTTTCATTCTCATTAGAGATGATAAGCAAATGATTTTTAAAGAAAGATGAATTGCTATTTTATTTGTTGCTTTACACTTTTATTTATACTCTACTTTTATCCAAAATGAATTTAAGATGCCTCAACTAACTGGCATATAAATGTGTGGGAAATACTTCCATAATAATGAACTACCTTGGATTTGTGGAGCATTTAAAATGCTTTGAATCTAACTAATCTGTTCTGCCGTTTCAAAGGGTGGGTTCCACCCTGAACCATTACTTAAGGCATTCAATTTCTACAAATGGTGTGGCATTTTATGTTCTTGCTTTTCTTCTTTGACTTTCACAAACTAGCCAGCAGCCATCTATAACTGTTAAACAGTGTTCTACATTCTAAAATCATTCTGGAAGCGTCACTGTCAGATTAATCATTTCTCTGTTCCACCACTTTCAGTGGTTTCCTGTAGTGCCACAGTGCTCCTTAGGTGGGCAGTTAAAAACCTTCATTAGCTCATCCTGATAAAGGAAATGAATTCCTCCTCACAGTTTACTGGATCGTCTGTTTTCCATATATGTTGCCGTTTTTATTTTTTTAAGTTTTGCTCCTTTGTCCCTTCTGCTGAGCCTGTCTTACAAGTTCCCCTCTCTGAATTTCTTAACCCTACCCATTCTAAAGGTGCATCTCAATTGTGATTTCTTTCATCCTTACAAAAATATGTTTCCTCTCCTTTGAATTCCCATTGTGTCTATTTTGCCCTTTGTATTCCCTTCCTTACTTTATCACATTATATTTCAGGTGGTTGTGTAGATGGCTATGTACAAGTAACATTTGAAAGAATAGATAGAAGTCTCTCATACCCCCATCCCAGAATGAAGAGATGGAGAGAAGTCAAGGTCTAATTGAGTAGATTAAGATGTCACATTACAGTGACTTCTAAATAAGAAACTGAAATAGAACCACAGTGAAGAGTAGATATTAAAGAATTAAAGATATTAAAGAAAGGTCATTCATCTGTTTTGTGGATATATTTTGAGAATAGATGAAATATTCCAGGAAAGAAACTTCTGGGTGGTGCTGGAAGTTCTTCCTTGCCTCAGAGAAGTTGCCTTTTTTACATAATGAGGGCTCTGTTTGTGTACTGAAGAATGAGATTTATTGGAAGAAAGGGAAATGGGGAAATAAAGAAACCAGTAGATCAAGGATATTTGATAACTACTGGAATTTTTATTCCTAAGTAATTTATTTTTTAATCCTTATAAATTTGACTAATATCACATCAATTAGGACTATGCTGAGCTGCAAGTAACAACATCAGATGTTTCTTACATAATAACAAGTCTAGAGGTGTTGTTTAAATGGCTCTGAGATGACAAGGCCTCCATCTCTATGATTGTCTTGGCGTTTTCCTCATGGTCACAATACGATTACTGCAGCACCAGTCTCTTTATCTGCATTCCAGGCAGGAGAAAAAAAAAAGAGGGCAGGAAGAATTCTGCAGACTGCATCTATTCTCTTTTACTGAGGAAGCAAATGGATTTCTAGGAGCCCCTGGAAGACACTGGTTTAAGTCTTATGACTGCTGTCTCACAGGGCTATACTCAGCCAAAAGGGACCCTGGGAAAGGATATAGCTGAACATTTTTGAACTCTGAAAAATAAATCCTTGTTCATTAGCCAGAAATAAAAGAGAATAGTTATTAGGTAGGCATCAGAGTCTGCCATGTTATATAACCCCAGTGTCAGTGGTTCCTGACTTCAGCATTCTGGACTTATCCTTTCCTTTAAAGCCCAAATAGTATTCTCTGGGCCTTTATTCCATCTGAAAACCACCTCCGTCTCTGTCTTAGTTTCCTGGTTAATACTATACAAATACTATAGAGTGGGTCGGCTTAATGAAGCAATTTATTGGCTCACAGTTTCAGAAACTAGAAGGTCAGTAGTATTCTGGCTGGGTGGCCCACAATCCTCAGAGTTTCTTGGCTTTTCCATCATATGGCAACATCCTCTCCTTTCTCTTCTGAGTTCTGTTGACTTCCAGCTTTCCACTGTGGCCTTTGTAATAAGGCCTTCAGTATTGGAACTAAGACCCATCCTGATTCCATTGGCCATACCTTAACTAAAAATAATATCTTCAAACAGTCCTATTTACCATGTGTGTACAGCCAGCCACTGAAATGAATTAAGATTAGGAACATGTTTTCCAGGAGGCCATGATTCAATCTACCACATTCTCCCTCCACAATTGGGAATCTGAAAATCCTCCTCCCCACCCCTTTTTATGCAGTTCACTTTGAAGATTAGGTCCTGACTTCACCTTTCCTAGTCAAACACATCATCAAGTTTTCCTAAGTTAAGGAACCATCGACTCTGAAATAAATTAGGTAATAACCCTAGCATTAAAAAATGACTGCAGTCCGTTGTTTTAAATAGTCTTTTTCCCCTTCTCACCACAAGTGAAAATAAACATTTATTATTATCAAGTTCTGAAAGAGAATAGAGTGTGGTTTGGGCCTCAAATGTTCAGTTAAGAATCTGCATAATAGTCAATCCATAGAGAGAATATGAGCCATTGTGACATGAGTCTGCTTCCTTTTAATCTATATCCAAATCTATTATGACCATTTTTGCCTTGCAACCATTGTTTCTGCATTTTCAACTTAATGCCTCTGAATATGTTGTCTTTTTGCCTCATGAAATGATGCATCAAAATCAGGAAAAATTGACTATATATTAATACTTTCAGTGATAATTCAGCACCAGACTGTGTAGTAAATAGTGCTCATATTTTTTGGCCACACAACAGCCCATGGTCCTTTCTAACCATTTTCGAACTTCCTTTCATGAATATTTACCTCCACTTGCAACTCATGAAGTTTTATTGCAGTTGATTCTTCCCTCAGCTCTGTGGGTTGGCTCAGATTGGTTTAAACCAATTAACATATTCCATTACTGCTTGTAGGCAGCTTCTGAAATAGCTCTGAGGATCCCTGCCTCCTAGTATTCATGCTCCTGGATAATCCCCTCCTTGAGTGCCCACTGCATCTATGATTTGCTTCTAATGAAGAGAATATGGCAAAAATGAGGAGATGACACTTACAAGATGAGATTATAGGAGACCATGACTTCTATCTTGTTGGCATTCTTACACTTCTCTTGTTTGCTCATGCTCATGAAGCCACTGCCACGTTGTGGGCTGCCCTATGGAAAGGCCATGTGGGAAAGTACTGAGGGTGATCTCTGGCTATCCACGATTGAGAAACTGAGACTCTTAGTCCAACCCACAAGGAACTGAATCCTGCCAACAACCACTGAGTGAACTTGGAAATGGATCCTATCCCAGTTGAATCTTGAGATGACTGGGGCCCCAGTGAACAGTTTAATTGCAATTTTGTGAAAGACCTTCAACTGGAGAATTTAAGTGTATTTGGATCTGACCTATAGAAACTGTGAAATAATAAATGTGTGTTTTTGAAGCTCATAAATTCGGGGGGACAATATGTTACACATCAATAGATAACTAATACATTCCAGCTTACAGCAGTTATTTTAGTTATGTCATGTGAGCATTTTGAGCCAGTGGTAGGAAGATTCTCACCTTTTTCTTTAATTGGCAGGAGAGAGGGGCAAAGAGGAGAGAGGAAGAGGGAGAGGAGGAGAAAATCATTCCCAGCTAGATAGAAGTTAAGATGTGAGTAGTTCTGGAGCAATTGTTGCCATCTTGTGACTTTGAGGAAGGAAAGATACAGTCTGAAAATAAAGGTGATGCTATTCATAAAGCTAAGCCAAGAAATGGAGAGATACCAGTTTCCATAACATAATTTGAGTGGCTTCGTCAAGCTGTGTCTGAAATCAGACTTCCACACTTCACTTATGAGAGCCAGTGATCCTTTTTATTTTCTTAAACTAGTTTCTATTATTTGCACCCCAAAGGGTTTAACTTGATTCAGATTATAATTAGCTAAGGACCAGAATCTCAAATATTCAAAGAAGGACTCATCACCCTAAAACATATGTTCCTAATTTTGTCTTCATTGACATAATTTGGAGCATCTGTTTATAGCTTTGCAAGGGAGGGGGAAATGGTATTTCAAGTTTCTGAGAACAGGTTAAAAAAGTAATTGGAAACTAAGTATAAAAACATCTTCAATCAAATAAACATTTTGTAAGCTGAAATATTGTTCATTTTTATGATGGTGACATGTATATCTTCATGTATAAAACTTCACTAGCATTAGGAAATGTCACACAAAATAACAAACACACCTTTTTCAATCTGGTTATAAATATGTGGAATGGAGTTTATTTCACCAAAGCATTACACGCTTCCAACTGATAATATATCAATAAAAACTCTCACTCCAAGATGTCATTAAAGCCACATTTGTTCATTTCTATTTATTATGAGAAAAAAACAAAATGAAAAAAGTGGATTTGAGTCATATTTCCTGTGAGTTCATCATTTGCTGGCATATAACACTTGTGAATTTTATTCAATTCATTTAAAATGATTTCTAACATGCAGCCAGAAAGTTAAGGGCGTCAAGGAATTCAAATGATCCACAGACATCCAAGATTTCTAGGAGACGGCTTTAGAATCACAACTAAGGTATGTTCCCCTTAAGGAACTGTATCTTAGAAAAAATAGCTCTAATGAACCAAATTTTTCTTAATAAATCCAGCTCATTTTGTTTTGAAATCAGTAAACTCAAATGACATGCTTAAGATAAATTTTTTTTTCTTTCTTAAGAACAGGTCAGATATTCCAGATACCCTCAGAATTCATTATTTTTTCTTGTTTATTTTGTTTTATTGTTACAAGGAATTCATTTGGACTAAACTGATGGGAATTGATATAAATCTTCACAGAATTTGAACAAAACCTTTAAGAGCATACCCATAAATTTTTTTCAGAAGAAAAACAAGGAAAAAATTCAATAATACCAAAAGTCAAACAAGGTGCAAATAACCAATGCTTTCTTTTAAATACTCTCTGGCAATTAAAATAACCCATTTGGGGTAAACTTTTAGGAATCAGAAATCTTGGAATGCCACCTCCACCTAAATTTTTAGCTAAACCTGGGATTGGGTTGAAGCCTAGGGTTAATTATTAGCGGATTGAATCAATGAGTCTGATCACCATGGCAACAGCCAAAAACAGCCACATTTCAGCAAAATACTTGTGCTATGCTTTTGTGGAAGATACTTGGAGATATTCTCATGCTCCACTTTTCTTCCTCTTTGGAGATTTTGGGAAGTTCAAAATCATATTACTCAAGATGGCTGCTTAGTAAGGTATGCGCGTCTTGGTTCCTCCTCAAGAGCAACTACTAGGTGAACAGAAACAGTGCAGAACAGCTCCCGGGGCCACGGCAGGGAATGGACACACAGCGTACCCCAGTCTGGACTGGCTAGACTGACTGCGAGACTCTGCTGCGGTGAGATCCCCGAGCGGCATGCGCTTCCCCGAGCCGCGGCAGCTGGCAGCCGGAGCTCCTCCCTCCCTCCTTCCCGGGCCGGCTGAGAATCTCGGAGAGGCAAGTTTCCCAAGCCGCGGCAGCCGGCGCCCCTCTTTTGTGGACGGCTTCCTGAACCGACTACGAGTCTCGGATCAGAGGGCTACCCAAGCCGCGGCGGCAGGCGACTGGTGCCCCTCCCCACAGGCGGCTTCCTGGTCCGGTGGCGAGTTCCCCGGGCCACGGCGGACGGCGACCGGCACCCTTCCAGGGAGAGGAGGGAATTTCTGACAGTGGCAGGGACTGGGTCCAACCAAACATCAATAGGGGCATTAATAAATGAGCCACAGGGTCCCCTCAAGCCGCGGCGGCTGGCGCCCCCACCACGCGCGGGCCCCCGGACCAACTGAGAGAATTGGAACGGAAATCCCCAGGCTGCGGAGAACGGTGACCGGGGGGATCCCTTCCAAACACGTGAGACAAACGTGTGCCACGAGAGCCACCTACTGGGCAGGATAAGAAAAACAGAACCCAGAGATTTCACAGAAAAATCTTTCAACCTGTGGGGTCCAACACCCAGGGAAATCTGACTAAATGCCCAGACGCCAGCAGAAGATAATGGACCATGCTCAGAAGATTGAAAATATGGCCCAGTCAGAGGAACAAACCAATAGTTCAAATGAGATACAGGAGCTGAAACAACTAATGCTGAATATACAAACAGAAATGGAAAACCTCTTCAAAAACGAAATCGATAAATTGAGGGAGGACATGAAGAAGACATGGGCTGAACAAAAAGAAGAAATAGAAAAACTGAAAAAACAAATCACAGAACTTATGGAAGTGAAGGATAAAGTAGAAAAGATGGAAAAAACAATGGATACCTACAATGATAGATTTAAAGAGACAGAAGATAGAATTAGTGATTTGGAGGATGGAACATCTGAATTCCAAAAAGAAACAGAAACTATCGGGAAAAGAATGGAAAAATTTGAACAGGGTATCAGGGAACTCAAGGACAATATGAACCGCACAAATCTACGTGTTGTGGGTGTCCCAAAAGGAGAAGAGAAGGGAAAAGGAGGAGAAAAACTAATGGAAGAAATTATCAGTGAAAATTTCCCAACTCTTATGAAAGACCTAAAATTACAGATCCAAGAAATGCAGCGCACCCCAAAGAGATTAGACCCAAATAGGCGTTCTCCAAGACACTTACTAGTTAGAATGTCAGAGGTCAAAGAGAAAGAGAGGATCTTGAAAGCAGCAAGAGAAAAACAATCCATCACATATAAGGGAAACACAATAAGACTATATGTAGATTTCTCAGCAGAAACCATGGAAGCTAGAAGACAGTGGGATGATATATTTAAATTACTAAAAGAGAAAAACTGCCAACCAAGACTCCTATATCCAGCAAAATTGTCCTTCAAAGATGAGGGAGAAATTAAAACATTCTCAGACAAAAAGTCACTGAGAGAATTTGTGACCAAGAGACCAGCTCTGCAAGAACTACTAAAGGGAGCACTAGAATCAGATACAAAAAGACAGAAGAGAGAGGTGTGGAGAAGAGTGTAGAAAGAAGGAAAGTCAGATATGATATATATAATACAAAAGGCAAAATGTTAGAGGAAAATATTATCCAAACAGTAATAACACTAAATGTTAATGGACTGAATTCCCCAATCAAAAGACACAGACTGGCAGAATGGATTAAAAAACAGGATCCTTCTATATGCTGTCTACAGGAAACACATCTTAGACCCAAAGATAAACATAGGTTGAAAGTGAAAGGTTGGGAAAAGATATTTCATGCAAATAACAACCAGAAAAGAGCAGGAGTGGCTATACTAATATCCAACAAATTAGACTCCAAATGTAAAACAGTTAAAAGAGACAAAGAAGGACACTATATACTAATCAAAGGAACAATTAAACAAGAAGACATAACAATCATAAATATTTACGCACCGAACCAGAATGCCCCAAAATACGTGAGGAATACACTGCAAACACTGAAAAGGGAAATAGACACATATACCATAATAGTTGGAGACTTCAATTCACCACTCTCATCAATGGACAGAACATCTAGACAGAGGATCAATAAACAAATAGAGAATCTGAATATTACTATAAATGAGCTAGACTTAACAGACATTTATAGGGCATTACATCCCACAACAGCAGGATACACCTTTTTCTCAAGTGCTCATGGATCATTCTCAAAGATAGACCATATGCTGAGTCACAAAGCAAGTCTTAACAAATTTAAAAAGATTGAAATCATACACAACACTTTCTCGGATCATAAAGGAATGAAGTTGGAAATCAATAATAGGCGGAGTGCCAGAAAATTCACAAATAGTGGAGGCTCAACAACACACTCTTAAACAACAAGTGGGTCAAAGAAGAAATTGCAAGAGAAATTAGTAAATACCTCGAGGCGAATGAAAATGAAAACACAACATATCAAAACTTATGGGACGCAGCAAAGGCAGTGCTAAGAGGGAAATTTATTGCCCTAAATGCCTATATCAGAAAAGAAGAAAAGGCAAAAATGCAGGAATTAACTGTCCACTTGGAAGAACTGGAGAAAGAACAGCAAACTAATCCCAAAGCAAGCAAAAGGAAAGAAATAACAAAGATTAGAGCAGAAATAAATCAAATTGAAAACCATAGAGAAAATCAATAAGACCAGAAGTTGGTTCTATGAGAAAATCAATAAGATTGATGGGCCCTTAGCAAGATTGACAAAAAGAAGAAGAGAGAGGATGCAAATAAATAAGATCAGAAATGGAAGAGGAGACATAACTACTGACCTCACAGAAATAAAGGAGGTAATAACAGGATACTATGAACAACTTTACTCTAATAAATACAACAATTTAGATGAAATGGACGGGTTCCTGGAAAGACATGAACAACCAACTTTGACTCAAGAAGACATAGATGACCTCAACAAACCAATCACAAGTAAAGAAATTGAATCAATCATTCAAAAGCTTCCTAAAAAGAAAAGTCCAGGACCAGACGGCTTCACATGTGAATTCTATCAAACATTCCAGAAAGAATTAGTACCAACTCTCCTCAAACTCTTCAAAAAAATCGAAGTGGAGGGAAAACTACCTAATTCATTCTATGAAGCCAACATCACCCTCATACCAAAACCAGGCAAAGATATTACAAAAGAAGAAAACTACAGACCAATCTCTCTAATGAATATAGATGCAAAAATCCTCAATAAAATTCTAGCAAATCGTATCCAACAACATATTAAAAGAATTATACATCATGACCAAGTAGGATTCATCCCAGGTATGCAAGGATGGTTCAACATAAGAAAATCAATGAATGTAATACACCATATCAACAAATCAAAGCAGAAAAATCACATGACCATCTCAATTGATGCAGAGAAGGCATTTGACAAGATTCAACATCCTTTCCTGTTGAAAACACTTCAAAAGATAGGAATACAAGGGAACTTCCTTAAAATGATAGAGAAAATATATGAAAACCCACAGCTAATATCATCCTCAATGGGGAAAAATTGAAAACTTTCCCCCTAAGATCAGGAACAAGACAAGGATGTCCATTATCACCACTATTATTCAACATTGTGTTGGAGGTTCTAGCCAAAGCAATTAGACAAGAAAAAGAAATACAAGGCATCAAAATTGGAAAGGAAGAAGTAAAACTATCACTGTTTGCAGACGATATGATACTATACGTCGAAACCTGGAAAAATCCACAACAAAACTACTAGAGCTAATAAATGAGTACAGCAAAGTAGCAGGTTACAAGATCAACATTCAAAAATCTGTAGCACTTCTATACACTAGTAATGAACAAGCTGAGGGGGAAATCAAGAAACGAATCCCATTTACAATCGCAACTAAAAGAATAAAATACCTAGGAACAAATTTAACTAAAGAGACAAAAAACCTATATAAAGAAAACTACATAAAACTGTTAAAAGAAATCACAGAAGACCTAAATAGATGGAAGGGCATACCGTGTTCATGGATTGGAAGACTAAATATAGTTAAGATGTCAATCCTACCTAAATTGATTTACAGATTCAATGCAATACCAATCAAAATCCCAACAACTTATTTTTCAGAAATAGAAAAGCCAATAAGCAAATTTTTCTGGAAGGGCAGGATGTCCCGAATTGCTAAAAACATCTTGAGGAAAAAAAACGAAGCTGGAGGTCTCGCGCTGCCAGACTTTAAGGCATATTATGAAGCCACAGTGGTCAAAACAGCATGGTATTGGCATAAAGATAGATATATCGACCAATAAAATCGAATAGAGTGCTCAGATATAGACCCTCTCATCTATGGACATTTGATCTTTGATAAGGCAGTCAAACCAACTCACCTGGACAGAACAGTCTCTTCAATAAATGGTGCCTAGAGAACTGGATATCCATATGCAAAAGAATGAAAGAAGACCCGTATCTCACACCCTATACAAAAGTTAACTCAAAATGGATCAAAGATCTAAACATTAGGTCTAAGACCATAAAACAGTTAGAGGAAAATGTAGGGAGATATCTTATGAAACTTACAATTGGAGGCGGTTTTATGGACCTTAAACCTAAAGCAAGAGCACTGAAGAAGGAAATAAATAAATGGGAATTCCTCAAAATTAAACGCTTTCGTGCATCAAAGAACTTCATCAAGAAAGTAGAAAGACAGCCTACACAATGGGAGACAATATTTGGAAATGACATATCAGATAAAGGTCTAGTATCCAGAATTTATAAAGAGATTGTTCAACTCAAAAACAAAAACACATCCAACCCAATTACAAAATGGGAAAAAGACTTGAACAGACACCTCTCAGAAGAGGAAATACAAATGGCCAAAAGGCACATGAAGAGATGCTCAATGTCCCTGGCCATTAGAGAAATGCAAATCAAAACCACAATGAGATACCATCTCACACCCACCAGAATGGCCATTATCAACAAAACAGAAAATGACAAGTGCTGGAGAGGATGCGGAGAAAGAGGCACATTTATTCACTGTTGGTGGGAATGTCAAATGGTGCAACCACTGTGGAAGGCAGTTTGGCGGTTCCTCAAAAAGTTGAATATAGAATTGCCATACGACCCAGCAATTCCATTGCTGGGAATCTGCTCAAAGGACTTAAGGGAAAGACATAAACGGACATTTGCACACCAATGTTTATAGCAGCGTTATTTACAATTGCAAAGAGATGGAAACAGTCAAAATGTCCATCAACAGAAGAATGGCTAAACAAACTGTGGTATATGCATACGATGGAATATTATGCAGCTTTAAGACAGGATAAACTTATGAAGCATGTAATAACATGGATGGACCTAGAGAACATTATGCTGAGTGAGTCTAGCCAAAAACTAAAAGACAAGTACTGTATGGTCCCACTGATGTGAACGAACATTCTAGAATAAGCTTGGAATATGTCATTGGTAACAGAGTCCAGCAGGAGTTAGAAACAGGGTAAAATAATGGGTAATTGGAGCTGAAGGGATACAGACTGTGCAACAGGACTAGATACAAAAACTCAAAAATGGACAGCACAATAATACCTAATTGTAAAGTAATCATGTTAAAACACTGAATGAACCTGCATCTGAGTTATAGGTTTTTGGTTTTTTTTTTGTTTTGTTTTGTTTTTTTTTTTACTATTATTATTACTTTTATTTCTTTTCTCTATATTAACATTCTATATCTTTTTCTGTTGTGTTGCTAGTTCTTCTAAACCGATGCAAATGTACCAAGAAACGATGATCATGCATCTATGTGATGATGTTAAGAATTACTGATTGCATATGTAGAATGGTATGATTCTAAATGTTGAGTTACTTTCTTTTTTTCCGTTTTTTAATAAAAAAAAAATCATATTACTCAGATTTCCTTGCAGCCAGGTTTCTGGTTAGTGTTAAGCTCTGTTCATTATTTGCCTCCATGGGAGACCTGGAAGGTGATGGTGAGGTGGAGATACTTTTTTAAGACCATGATGGCTGACAAGCAACTTTCACTTGGTGATTCCACGTAAACCTGACAACATGTTCCAGTGACTAGTTGTCAGTTTTGTGTGAAAAGCAGTGCATGGTAATAGTAGCACCAGCAGTGTTCTGACTTCAAGTGTTATGGCTTTTAAACCAATGATTCCTTTTCCATTCTTTTCATCAATTCATTGGGTACTTTGTAAGCCATTGTATAACACTCTACTTCTTCATCCCTCCTTGTATCCACCTTTTGTCCCATAAATTCACAGTGCAAGTAGGGTGATCAACTCATTCCACTTTGTCTGGGATTTCCCGGGCTTTAGCACTGAAAGTCCTGTGTCATGGGAAGAATCATGATGGTTGGTCACCCTAAAAGCTAACCTTGTATATAGGTTGGTCAACGTAACTTGCTTGCTTTGGCCAGTGGGATGTTAGCAAACATCATCCAAGTGGAAGGCCTCTTATTCCTCTGCCTCTACCCTGAAAACGTGCCTGGCCTGTCTTACTGGAGAATTCCACATCTGGCACAGTTGCTTCAGCCAATAGTGAGCCCAGCCTAACCAGAAGAACTGCTCAGCCAAGCCTAGCTCAAATATCAGACCTGCAGACCTGACATTTAAATAAATGTTTTTTGTGGTTTTTTTTGGAGGATGGAGTGGGGTGGGCATTATTATGGCAATAGATAACTGATGCACATTAATACCTGAATTAAGTCATTTTAGGCTTGAAATATCTAGGGTGATTACTGTTTCCTGAACAGAGTACTGACTGATATGGAAATCTTATGTTTTTGCTCATTTAATTGTCATAACTATACAGCGAGGTAGTTGCTATCACTACTTCCATTTTACAGAAGAGATTTCATCATGGATGGTGAATAAATCATCCAAGACCATGCAACTAGGAAATGTCAGAGCTGGAACATAAACCAGGGCTCCCAGACTTCAAAGCCCATGTTCTTAACTAGCAGACCACGCTAACTGACTCAGTTTCCACATCTAGTGGAGAAGAAATATTGACAGTGAGTCTCTGGAAAAAATATAGAAGGAGACAGGTTCATAAGGTCTAATTGGATGGGAGCTATGGAAGAGGTACAAATTTCATGCTGAGAAGCTGAGCTCTAAGTGTGCTTGTGTATTGTAGAGCTGAATGCTTTGATGTTTTCGACCTCTTCATCTGTTATTGAATTTGGACCTATCTTCAAGTTTTCTTATTTCTTCTCTGACAGCATGTTATATTACATTCTCAAATAAAGAAGACCCACTCATTTTAACAAAGGGCACACCCCTCATTCAGGCCATTCTTGGATTTATAAGCAATTCTCTTTTAACATGTGGACCCAACAAACAGGAGATTGCTGACTAGCTTGAACAATGAACTTGTTAGTTAACAGAATTAACAGTGTGTTGTTTCACTGTGATGACAGTAATAAAACAGTAGACATGAAGCTGATATAGTCACAACTGAATCGTAATGGATGAGATATTTACAGCAAAGCTGTTAAAACATTGAATAAAATATGGGAAGAGCAAAAGCAGATGTGTTTTTATTCTTCTGAGTTAAAGCTTGTAAGGTAAAAAGATAGTTTGAGTAATAATCACAGGTTCTAATTCACAATGCATTAATAAATATTCATATGATACCCGTCGCTGAAACTTTCCAGATACAGAAATAAAGTGAGAAAGCCTGTTCTTGCCTTACACTTTGCTAAGTTTAGATTTCCAGACACACATGTCAATATCTCCATTAGGTTGTTATAAAAGTTCTCTTTTATTTTCCACAGACTTCCAAGTCTTGCTGGTGAAATACTCCTTTCCTTTTTTTTTCCTGTTCCTTCAGTGTCACAGTATTTCCCTCACTCAAACCAAAATAAAGTAGAAAGAAATGATGGTCCATTAATACAGAAGAGACCTATAATTTAAGTAGAATATAGAAGTGAAAGGAAATGAGCATTTCTCTTTTGAATTAGGCACAAGTAAATGAGCTTTATATCCTGCTGGAAATCCATAATCCCAAATGGGATACTTGATTTTACAAGGTTGAGTGAAATGCATTTCTGTGCTTCTTAAAAATTGCTGTTATGGTCGCCTTCGTTTTTGAAGGGGAGTTTTGAGCCGACAGGGGAAGGCTACACTTTGTCCTGATGTGAAACAATTTGGGAGTTAAAATTTGTAGACATGCGTGTATCAAGAGCATGTGTCCATATCATGTTTCCCTTCCTTTCAGAAAAACAGCTGTTGGTAGAAGGGAGGGAGATGCTTGGCACAACCGAGCTTGGATTTTATGCGGGGAGGAAGGAAGAAAGGCAGACAAGGGTGCTTTGTGAAGGTCGGGTCACCTCTGACCTGGGCTGCTGTAGCCCTCCCTTGTGCGAGCGTCACATTTGGGTACCAGAGGCTCCTTAATGGATGACCGACCTGTGCACCACAGTGGGTAGCACAACGGGGCTCGTTTGGGTTGCTATGACATCCTTTGTTCACATCTTTGCCGCTTTTATTGGCTTGTGTATGTACTTCTGCCTCTATGTAGAACTGCAGGCTTTGTGTTGCTTTTTCATTTTCCCCTCTATTTTATTAATGCTTGTGTCCTTTTGTCCCCCCATGAGGCATAGCATCTTCTCCCAAGACTTGTACCGAATCTTTCTTTTGGGCTCCATTCTTACTTTGCTTTAGATTATCTCTGCTGGCCCCAAATGAGGTTTTGTGTGATTTTTCCCTGACCCCATCCTGTCCTTAATGTGTGTGTGTGTTTGTATTTTTTTTTTCTTTCCATTTCAGTTGATGTCATCCCTGCAGACGTAACACTACATATTCATTTCCTTGTCCCGCTGTGTCTTCTCTGAGAATCTGAATGCAATCTTCTGGGCGCTTGTTTGTTGTCTTGAGTTCTACAAAGTTCGAGGCCCACAGAGCAGTCAGGAAGGAGAGACTCAAAGCTGGAATTCATGCCTCCTCTTCATTCCTCGATGAATCTCCCCAGTGGACGTACTCTGGAGCAAGTAGGCACCTTGGAAGTCCAGGCCCTTCCACATCTGGGGACTTCCAGTGTGTTAGACAATGGAAGCAAACCCATGAAGGCACAAAAACAGTGGTATATTGTAAATATTTATGCTTAACAAGTTAACACTCCTAGCACAAATCTAAAGCTATGGAATTGTGCTGTTTGCAGGAAGATTAGCAGATATCTAAACAACAGTTATTAAGTATGCCTGACTGATAGACTTGCCAATATGACTCACTTCCAAACCCAGACCAAGCAGGATGGCATCTTCGAAAGCTAATATCAGTTGGTTTATTGGCTGAATCCTTACGGAGCTGGTCGGTTCCCTGATCATGTCTGATTCTCTTGTTACTCTGCACAATTAACAAGGCATTTATTCTCAATGGGGAAAATACGAGTTTTAGAAACCTCACATTTTTCTAGTAATGTTAGAAGAAGAATTAATTATTACAGTGCAATCCTCTTTTTTTTGAAGAATACTTGGAATGTGCTTCTTGTCTCTTTTCCCTTCAGATTTTTTCTTTCTTTGAAATTGGACAGCCTAAGTGTTAACTTTACTGGAGCTGAACATACTGTAACCCTTACCCCAGGTGAAAAAATGATTTCTTGCCAATGACTTTACATCTATGATTTTCTTATCTTGAACCACCCTTGCATTTACTGGTATAAACCCCACTTGGTCATGATATATAATTCTTTTAATGTGTCCTTGGATTTGATTTGCTAGTATTTTGTTGAAAATCTTTGATTCTATGCTCATTACAGTGATTGGTTTGTAGTTTTCCTTTCTTGTATTATTATGGCTCATAGCACAATTAGATATAATATGTTTAAATGCAGAGAGTGTAGTGTATTATTATCTTTGTCAAAGATAAGCTTCCCTTGAAAACACAAGGGTTGCAAAATGTGAGCCAGGTATGGCTACTTATGCAAATGAAAAAATTCACTTAGTGCTTTTTTTAGTTGTCAGTCTGAACTTAACTTTGCTCTGTGTTGGTATTATTTGTTCATTGGCTAATAAAAATTTTTCAGCCTTAGATAGTGTTAGACAGAACCCTTCCCCCTTGAAGTAACCGACCCTTAGCAAGAATTCCAGGAAACTTCCCCCACTCATAACTTCCAGGAGGCCCCTTGCAAAACCAAACCTGCCCCAGCCCACGTGGCAGTCACTTGCATCCCCCTCTGGCAGCTGCGCTCCTACTGTAACTCCCCTTATCCAACATTGCCCTCCGGCATTTACCGCCCCCAGCAGCTACAATCTTGTGATAAGCCCCCCTTATAGGACATACGCCCTCTGGCAGTTATAATCCTGCATAACTATAGCTGTGTTTATCTTTTAAATCCTGCCAATGAAGAGTTGCTGACTCCCGACTTAGCCCCCACTCCCCCACACCTGCTTCTGAACTGGCCAGTAAACACCTGCCAACTTTCTGTTCCCAAGCTAGACAAAGAAAACCCACCACCTCCCTTTCCCTATTTCCTGCCAACCATCCTATGTAATCTGTATCCTGACCCTTGTTCTCTGCTGTCACCATCTTAAGCATCAGCCCACCTATGCACAGTCTTATAATAAAATTCCTTTAATTAAGTTTTGGTCTAATCTCCTCCTTCCCAGTCGAGAAACTTATCAGATAGGTGTTTGGTTTTTTCCCAGCTAATTGGTAAATGAATACAGCTAGACTCTAATAAGTAAATGACACATCTGATAAATTGAATAAATTATTCAATATTGTTGGCATAAACTGGGATATAATTTTGCCCATATTAAATCATCAGTGTGCTGTGCTTCCAAAACCTCATTCTTAAGACAAGGCTTTCTATTTATGAATGAAATTTATATACAGAAAATGAAGCATTTGGCTGAGTTTATGAGTCTGAATTGAGTCTGAATTAAAACTGTTAACGGGGTTTAATTCTGTGGTCCAGCAGTTGGACCATTTTCCTTTAGTTTCCTTGAGAATTAATTTCTAATTACAAATAAATGCATTGTGCTGAGCATTCCAAGACTAAACACATTTCCTAACAGATATTTCAAAGATATGGACAAGCCCTTGCATCTTCCCAAAAGCAATGTGAGAGTCATTCCCAAAAGGTGGATGAAGGGTCCCCTCCACAGGCAGAGAGGATGCACCAGTTCTGCTAGATCAGGTTTTCCTGGCCCAGCTTATTTTTGTAGCTCCAGTTAACATAAACACATCTACCACTCAAAGCTGGGCCCCACGGCTCTGACAATGAACCTGACAACCTGGCCAATCAGATCCAAGTCTACCACGTTGCCAAGGTAACTAATACACAGTCATAAAAACAGAATGATCACAGTGGAAAAAAATCCAAAATGCAGTATTTTCATGCTTAGAGAGAAGGGAAAAGGAGAGCGGGAGAGAGAAAAAGAGATAGGATGCTGACCATAGTAGCAGGAACTGGTGACTGTTTCTCCCTTAACTATGTCTCTCTAATTTAAGACAATGTACTAAACGTATGTGTAAATGTGCAGATGTATCCATGTCCACAGAAAATATATGCATCGCATCTGGAACATTATGAGTGCATTTAATATGGGAAAAGAATGGTAGATTATGGTTTGACATAGAAAGATCCAAAGCCTCAAAGGAAAAATTAGCATCGAGCATGTTATCTGAGAAAGCCCTGGTACTGCAGAATTCTTCTTGGCTCACTTAACTCAATCCATGGTCCTTCATTCCAGCCTGTTAATGATGCCGTCCCCAAGGGTATTTAAAACGACCCCGTGCTTTTATACATGGGTGTGTTAATTTGCAAGCTACTGGAATGCGATATACCAGAACTGGAACGGCTTTTAAAGAAGGGACTTAAGTAAGTTAGTTACATGTTTACAGTTCTAAGGAAGTGAAAGTGTCCAAATTAAAGCACCAACAAGAGGTTACCTTCTCTCAAGAAAGGCCGATGGCCCTGGCACTGTGAGAACAACAATGCCATCCTGACCAAGAGGGAGAAAAGAAGTGTAACAAATAAGGTATCAGTGGTAGGGAGTGTTCAAATAGAGTTGAGAAGCTACTCTGGAGGTCACTTTTATGCAAGCTTCAGTTAGACATTGCTACCTATCGTAGCTTGCCAAACTCCAACCAAAACCATTCCTGCCAATCCTAAGGAACACCTAGGGTGCAATATAAGATTCTACAAAGAGTCCATGCACTAGGGTAACTTTCCAGAAGCCTGCAACCTCCAGATGGGTACCTGAACCAGATAAGTCCTGAAATACAGAGGTGCCAGCCTCTCCAGAACATCAACTAGTTCCATCCCCCATCCCATATTATTGACAGCCTTTTCCAACATGAAAAGGTTAGAATGAGCATAGCCCAAATACCCTGAAAATGTTGGAGAAAGATCAAAGGTGATGGTCAAGTTACACAGAGAAGGTAGGGCTTAACAAATGAATATGTTTGCTGAATCATTAAATTGATTTTTCTTTTATCTCTAATATCTTAGAGCAGCTAGAAGTAAAATCCAAAAATTATGGAATTGTAACCCATACCAAACTCTGAAATCTGTTCTACAATTAACTGTTGCTTGAACATTTATTGCATTTTTGTATATATGCTATTTTTCACAAGAAGAAAAGAAGTTGATTGTGGTGATAAGATGATATTATGAACTATTGATTGTACACATTGAATGATTACATGGTATGTGAATATATAATATATATCAATGCAAAAATAAAAGAAAGCCCATTGGGTCAGGAGCACCTCTGTCAGCTGGGTAGTCATATGGCTGTCATCTGCTGGTCCCTTGCTTCTAGGCTCCAATGCTTTCAGTCTCTGTTCCTGGGGGGTTCCTCATTTTCCTTCTCCAGGGCTGGCTTTCATCTCTTGGCTTCTCTTGGCTCTCTCCAGGTTCTGGCTTGCTTAATATCTCATGGCAATGCCTGCTGGGCTCCAAGCATCTCCAAACATCCATATCTCTGTTCTCTACATGTCAGCAGCTGTGTTAGCTTTACTATAAAGTTTCTGTTGGCTCTGAGACTTCTGTCATTTCTGAGGTTTCTGTTGTTTCTGTCAGCTCTGAAAGTTTCTCTCCAAAATATTTCCTCTTTTCAAGGATTCCAGTAAATGAACCAAAGCCCACCTGGAATGGGCAGAGTCACATCTCCACCTAATCAAAATGTCATACCCGCAATTGGGCATACTGCATCTCTGTGGAGATAATCTAATCAAAAGGTCACTGCAGTGTTGAATCAGGGTTAAGAGAAATGGCTGCCCCCAAAAGATTGAATTAGGCTTAAAACATGAATTTTAAGGCTTAAAATATTTCTGGGGTACAATAATATTTTCAAATCAGCACAAAAGATAATTTCCAGGCTAGCTGGTCTTCCTGCTTCATCATGTGCTCCGGTAACATGGACGCCAGAGTGATTTGAAAATTGTAAATCAGACCAATGTCCTTCCCTTGCTCTGAGCTCTTCCTTGGCTCTTCCACAGGCAGAGTAGTAGGCAGAGCCTTCACTGTAAGCAAGAAGGACTGCCTGAGCTGGCCCCTTCCTACTCTGGCTTCACTTTGGCTGTCACCCACAGTTCAGCATCACTGCTCTTCCTTTGTTGTCCTTTAGCATGACTAATCTTATTCTGAACTCCAACTTCTGCCTTGAATCCCTTCTACTAGCTTTTCCCATGACTGCTTCTACCCAACTTCTGGTGTCAGTTCAAAAGCCACCTCCATAGAAACCTACTCTGACCAGTGCTTTGAACCCTCCTCTCCTTTTCATCACCATACTTTACTTCTTTCATATCATTTATTGGCACCTGAACTGGAATTCCCTCCCTTCTTTCTATGTGAATATAAATCCCTAGGAGAAGCCTTGTTGAATATTCTTTTCCGTGAGTGTAGATGAACACCAGAAGCAAAAAATCCCAATTGGAAAATTTGGGAAATAGGGAAACCTGAAAGGAAAAGCTGAGTGATGTTATGTATTTCAAATGGATACATTTATAGTATTTCAAATTAAGTTGTGAATGACTAAGAGTGTTGACCCACCTCTGGGATGCTGTGAAGGTTAATCCAACTACTCATGCAGCAAATATTTATTGAACATCTATTATGTGTCAGGCACTGTTCTTAGTTACAAAAGCAACCGAAATAGGCAAAATTCCTTGTCCTCATGGGACTTGCATCCACATGAAAGAAGAGCAACCCACACAGCACCTGCAGCTACATCTGAGCGCTTACTGTCTTCTAGGCACAGAGTAGAACACTAAGGGTGTTAATCCCACAACAGACTTGAGGAGGTGAGTATTATCAACTTCTTTCTGAATGAGAAAATAGTTTCTGCAGTCAAATTGCCCAAGTTCGCTTAGTTGCTAAGTGGAAGAATAGAGACTCTCACCCCATCCCGTGGTGTCAGATTCTATACCCCAACTCTTGACTGCTCCATTTGCAACTCTAAGATAAAACAATCTCATTTAATGCTCACATAACTCTGTGTGGTAGGTATTGTAAGCAGTTCCATTTTTCTGGCATGGAAATGAGATGCAGAGAAATTAAATAACTTCCATATGGTCACACAGATAAGAGGTGGTGGAGCAGGAGGGAGAATTAGGATTTGTCTCCAGACCTCATGTCCCTGAACAGTGCCTTTAATGTCCTCTTCTGAAGTTTGTAAGTTTGTGGGCAGACACAGCAAAGCATCCTTTTGGACAGAGTTCATATTCAGGGCTCCCAAATTCTACAGTGTGCAGAAATCACCAGGAATTTCAAATGCAGATTATGAATCAGCATGTCTGGGTGGGGCATGATGTTCTGCATTTCTGAAGAGCGCCCAGGTTCTGGTGCTCTGCTTGTCCATGGACCCCATTTGGGGTAGTGAGGTCTAGCGCATGTGAGGTCATTGCTGAGGTCATCCCAGAAGATGATACTTTACTACCATAAGAACTCTAGGCAAAACATCATAGAAGTCTCATAGTTCCTTTTCACTTCCTTTTCTTAATTCTTCTACCATGGCTTAAAAACCCTTTCCTTGAGTCCGCTGTTCTTGTAAAACCCTTTGGCTTCCCAGAGCTCCCTGATTTCTCATTCACATATTTGTTTGTCCAGGCTTTACACTAGATGAGACTCCTGAGAGTCTGGGGGCTCTCTGGTCCCAACTCACTCCCACTTTTTATCCCCCCCCCCAAGTAAACATCTGTTATTTTTCTTGCCCAAACTCTATTTTTCCTTCTTCTGGTACTAGTACTTAAAATTTCCTTATGGGGAAGCATGCCTCCCTCATCCCAGTCCATGGGGTTGAATGGATATGATGCTTCCCCTCTGGCTCCAGGTGTAGATGACTGGCCCAGGTGTGACCAATGAAAGTGATTCTAGGCTCTGATTAAGGTTCTACTGGGAAGGAAAAGAAATCTCTTCATTAGGTAGGGCTACTAACTTAATAGGTTGTAAAACAGGTTATTTGTTACTGTGAGAGAGTCTATCAGAGCATAAAGCTAATATTAAAGTAAAAAAGAGATGAGAAATAGAGAAAAAATTCTGATGAAATATTGGAACTCTTGAATCTAGCCCTACCTAGAGGTGAGATCATCAGCTAAACTTCCATGGTATAAGACAATAAATCTCTCTTTTTTTTTTTTTTTTTTGCTTTAGTCAGGTTAAATTAGGTGTTTGACACTTACTGCCAAAAGACTCCCAAATAAAATATCCTCTTCAAGCAAAATTCTTCTGTAGTCCAGGAGAAACACCATTAAGAATGGGATTGCCTTATTATGGTACTTCAAACTAAAGTGTGAATGACAAGGACTGTTCACTCACCCACTGGGATATTTTGAAGATTAAATCAATATTTGAAAGCATCTGGAGGGTGACTGGTAAGCGGTAGGTACTTAAAAAACACTCTGGGTCATTACCTAAATTGGGTATTTTTATATTTTTAAGAGTAGTGGAAAATATGTACTTGGCAAAACCCCAAAACCTTTCTAATTTAACTACAACAAGATATTTTATGTGAGAAAAATTCTTATTGTGTATGGCTTATTGGGCTTATTTAGCACGTATTTGAAATGCTAAATTCCAAGAACTTAACTCTTTCTTTTTATTAGAGAAGTTGTACGTTTAAATAAAAAAAAAAAGCATGCAAAAATAGAGTTCCCATATAACTCTACACCTTGTATTAGTGTGGTACCTTTGTTACAGTTGATGAAAGAATATTATAATTGGCTATAACTATAGTCCATTGTTTACATTAGCGTTCACTATGTTGTACAGTCCTCTGTTATGTTTTTTCTTTAATTTTTGTTCTAGTAACATATATACAGCTAAAATTTCTCCTTTTAGCCACATTCAAATATATAATTTGGTGGTGGTAATTACGTTCACAATGTTTTGCCACCATCTCTACCATCTAAGTTTAACTTTGTGTATAACTCTCCTCTCTTCCCCATCCTCTTCCCTGCACACCTTTACCTCTATCCCCATCCCTAATGGCCAAAAGGACATAAATTCACCTTTTGGAACTCCAGTTTTGAAAGACTGCAGGCTCCTTTCCATGAGAAGGGAGGGTGTGATTAATTTGTAACTTATTTTAAGAACATGCAATGAAGTTACAAGTTCTTTATCTTTATTTCCTTCAATTTTCAGTAACCAAACAAATACCTGCTCATCATAGTTAAGTGTAGCAATGTTGTGTATAAGGAAATATTTCTTCTCTCTACTCCCCTCCATCTCCATTTTTCTTAAAGTAACATATTAACAGCCTAATACATATCTTTCTATTCCTTTTCTTATTGTCTTATAAGCAGGTACAGATACATGTATGTGCATATATTTATGAATACACACATATGCATACATCTTTGTTTATATACTCGGTACACTGTTGCTTTTGGATATATTCCCAAAGGTAAGATTGCTGGGCCAAAGCAATGTACAGTTTAACTTAAATGAATATAGCAGACTACTTTCCTGAAAGTTTAGAAGATTCACATACTTATTAGTCCATCACTACCACCTTGGGATGTTTTTGTGCTTGTTACTGTTTGCCATCCTAATGGATAAAACATGTTTTCTTTTTTTATTTCTGCTTTGGGAACATTTTTATTTTTTGCTCCTGTAATTGTCCATTTCGCAAATGGGTTATTGGTTTTTTTCCTTATTTATTTTTTTTGTAGGAACTCCTTGCATTTTAAGGTTCAGCTCATCAGTCTGTCATATATGTTGCAAATATTCTTCTGAGTCTATTGTTTGTCTTCCTATTTTATGTATGGTATCTTTCACTAAGCAACATGTTTATATTTTCATAGGATTTAAGATCCTGCTAAGATGAAACTATTTCATATTCTGGTGGATTAGGAAAGAAAGCTCTAGATGAAGGTCTAGATGATTACCAGATCTACAGCAAGACGATCCTCTTTCACGACCATCTACTCATTCACACAAGAATGAACACCAGTTTACTGTGTTCTCGTTTGAGCCATCAGTGTTCAAGTGTCTATTACAATTGTCTCTTAGAGAGAAACAGCCACACATTCAGGTCACCCATTCCGTCCCATTGAGATGTGATAATCACACTTTATTTCTGTCCCTTCTTCATTAACTGTTTGGAAATATTCAAACCAATTCTCCTGCTGGGAGCTAAGAGGATATGACCTTGCTTTATCACTAACTTGTTTTCACATTCATCACCAGAGTCAAATTACCTTTAAGGGGAAAACTCATGAAACCAAGCCTCATTTTCCCAAATTAAAATTTCTCTCTTGGTGGTTCCACCCCTTCTCACTGCTGTGAAATTTTATCTTTCAAAAAACCCAGAATTATTTATCTATTGAAATGATGGCTATGGGTTAGGAATGCGCACACGCACGCGCGCACACACACACACACACACACACACACACACACACACACACACACACCAGTGGAATAGCCCAAGAGTTTCTGTTGGTGGATTTATGATTTTTGTCCAAACAATTTCTGGAGAATCCTTTTCTCATCCTCTAGAAATAAAATATAGGTATCATTTTGAAAATACTTAAAGATCAGAATAAGGCCTTCCTGACTTCCCTTCCCCACTCTACAATCCTGTTAGTTCAATGTCTGACATTGAATCCTACGACAGTTATGTGTTTGGAAATCTTTTGCTGAGATCTTCTTTTCTGTTTACAGGACTGAGTACCTTCCCCATTTGAGACTTTAGGACCATCACTAGGAATTAATATACAGCCCCATTTTCACATGCTTTTCTTACATTTTATATGTTCTTTTGGAAGTTCCCTTCAGTAACAAGATGAAGATTGCAACTGTTGGCTATGCCATATTTTATTCCAATTAGGTAATTTACAAAAATTGTTTCTGTTTATCTTCACAACAACCTGTAAGGTAGGTTGTCTTCTAATCCCCCTTTTACAAGTTGAGGAAATAGAGGCTCAGAGAGAGGTTGACTAATTTGCCTAAATGCATAGGCCACTTAGAGGCAGAGGAGGGATTTGAACCAAGGAAGTTTGGCAAATGTGACATATATAGTGTTTAAACAAATATCTTGTTTTCTAGAGTACTCAAGATAGGATTTCTTAAACTGAGGTTTAGGCATGGGTGACAGAGGTTCAAGAACCCAGTGAAATTTTATGCACACTGTTGGGTGAGGTTTTATTTCTCTTGCTCAGTCCCAGTGGCTGGCAATTGAATCATGCACTCCAATATTAAAATGCTTTGAGTATGCACTTCCAGTATTTATATATTTATTTACAAATTACATTTTGGCACTAAAGTACTGATATGTGCAGTATAAAGCATAAATAAAGAGTTGGAATTTTAAAGGGATAAATAAAACCAAAATAAGCTACTTGTAACCAAATTATTTTATTCATTGATGATAGCGAAATATTTTTGCTGTCACCAAAAAACATTTGTTATTAAAAATGAACTGCATAGAACTTCCGGGAAGATGGTAAGTAGGGTAAGCTGGATTCACTCCTGCTCTGTAGAACAAGATAGGGGTCAGTGAAAAAAACGACTGGGACTGCAGTCTGAGGGATTGAGTGATTGGAGAGGGTCTTCAATATACGTTAGGGAAGAGAGAGACAGGGAGATTGGGAGAAAGAGAACAGCATGTGTCTGATTGGCCATGACCCCCATGGGGTGAAGGCAGTAGTGAGCAGGAAAGTGTGGATCCAAGGGAACAGAGTGTACCTCCAATCCAACCTGCCCCAACAGCTAGTTGGGGAGAACTCCTCAGGTGGCTTTGCAGCAGGCAGCTCTTTCTGGGGAGACCAGAGCACTATCCACTATGAAAAGCCACGATCCCGGGTGCTGGGATCAATTGCATAGCTGGGGACCATGAATAGCCATCCTATCAGATGTGGTGAATGACAGATCTGCTGGGCAGTGGGCGCTGTGATCTATTGGGCACAGGGCACTACTGCTCTGCCAGGTACTAAAATTGGCTCCCCAGCCCTGCACGCTGGGACTGGCAGTCTCACAGCTGCCTGCCAGGAACAGCCCCCCTGTCATACACACCATCTTCCCAGTTGGCTGCTGCAATCGGGAAGGGGCAGGCCTGAGGGGAAGAAGTCCTTCAGCAGTATCACCTGCTGGGAAGAAGTGGTGATACTTCTTGGTCTACTTTTTTTTTTTTTTTTTTTTTTATTAACGGAAAGAAAAAAAAAAAGAAATTAACACAACATTTAGAAATCATACCATTCTACATATGCACTCAGTAATTCTTAACATCATCACATAGATGCATGATCATTGTTTCTAGTACATTTGCATCGGTTTAGAGGAACTAGCAACACAACAGAAAAAGATATAAAATGTTAATATAAAGAAAAGAAATAAAAGTAGTAGTAATAGTAAAAAACAACAACAACAAACAAACCAACAAGCAAACAAAAACAAAAAAAACCCTATAGCTCAGATGCAGCTTCATTCAGTATTTTAACATGATTACTTTACAATTAGGTATTCTTGTGCTGTCCATTTTTGAGTTTTTGTATCTAGTCCTGTTGCACAGTCTGTATCCCTTCAGCTTCTATTACCCATTGTCTTACCCTGTTTCTAACTCCTGCTGAACTCTGTTACCAATGACATATTTCAAGTTTATTCTCGAATGTCCGTTCACATCAGTGGGACCATACAGTATTTGTCCTTTAGTTTTTGGCTGGATTCACTCAGCATAATATTCTCTAGGTCCATCCATGTTATTATATGGTTCATAAGTTTATCTTGTCTTAAAGCTGCATAATATTCCATCGTATGTATATACCACAGTTTTTTTAGCCACTCTTCTGTTGATGGAGATTTTGGCTGTTTCCATCTCTTTGCAATTGTAAATAACGCTGCTATAAACATTGGTGTGCAAATGTCCATTTGTGTCTTTGCCCTTAAGTCCTTTGAGTAGATACCTAGCAATGGTATTGCTGGGTCGTATGGCAATTCTATATTCAGCTTTTTGAGGAACCGCCAAACTGCCTTCCACAGTGGTTGCACCCTTTGACATTCCCACCAACAGTGGATAAGTGTGCCTCTTTCTCCGCATCCTCTCCAGCACTTGTCATTTTCTGTTTTGTTGATAATGGCCATTCTGGTGGGTGTGAGATGATATCTCATTGTGGTTTTGATTTGCATTTCTCTAATGGCCAGGGACATTGAGCATCTCTTCATGTGCCTCTTGGCCATCCGTATTTCTTCTTCTGGTAGGTGTCTGTTTAAGTCTTTTTCCCATTTTGTAATTGGGTTGGCTGTCTTTTTGTTGTTGAGTTGAATAATCTCTTTATAAATTCTGGATACTAGACCTTTATCTGATATGTCATTTCCAAATATTGTCTCCCATTGTGTAGGCTGTCTTTCTACTTTCTTGATGAAGTTCTTTGATGCACAAAAGTGTTTAATTTTGAGGAGTTCCCATGTATTTATTTCCTTCTTCAGTGTTCTTGCTTTAGGTTTAAGGTCCATAAAACCACCTCCAGTTGTAAGATCCATAAGATATCTCCCTACATTTTCCTCTAACTGTTTTATGGTCTTAGACCTAATGTTTAGATCTTTGATCCATTTTGAGTTAACTTTTGTATAGGGTGTGAGAGATGGGTCTTCTTTCATTCTTTTGCATATGGATATCCAGTTCTCTAGGCACCATTTATTGAAGAGACTGCTCTGTCCCAGGTGAGTTGGCTTGACTGCCTTATCAAAGATCAAATGTCCATAGATGAGAGGGTCTATATCTGAGCACTCTATTCGATTCCATTGGTCGATATATCTATCTTTATGCCAATACCATGCTGTTTTGACCACTGTGGCTTCATAATATGCCTTAAAGTCAGGTAGCGCGAGACCTCCAGCATCGTTTTTTTTCCTCAAAATGTTTTTAGCAATTCGGGGCACCCTGCCCTTCCAGATAAATTTGCTTATTGGTTTTTCTATTTCTGAAAAATAAGTTGTTGGGATTTTGATTGGTATTGCATTGAATCTGTAAATCAATTTAGGTAGGATTGACATCTTAACTATATTTAGTCTTCCAATCCATGAACACGGTATGCCCTTCCATCTATTTAGGTCTTCTGTGATTTCTTTTAGCAGTTTTTTGTAGTTTTCTTTATATAGGTTTTTTGTCTCTTTGGTTAAATTTATTCCTAGGTATTTTATTCTTTTAGTTGCGATTGTAAATGGGATTCGTTTCTTGATTTCCCCCTCAGCTTGTTCATTACTAGTGTATAGAAAAGCTACAGATTTTTGAATGTTGATCTTGTAGCCTGCTACTTTGCTGTACTCATTTATTAGCTCTAGTAATTTTGTTGTGGATTTTTCTGGGTTTTCTACATATAGTATCATATCGTCTGCAAACAGTGATAGTTTTACTTCTTCCTTTCCAATTTTGATGCCTTGTATTTCTTTTTCTTGCCTAATTGCTCTGGCTAGAACTTCCAACACAATGTTGAATAATAGTGGTGATAATGGACATCCTTGTCTTGTTCCTGATCTTAGGGGGAAAGTTTTCAATTTTTCCCCATTGAGGATGATATTAGCTGTGGGTTTTTCATATATTCCCTCTATCATTTTAAGGAAGTTCCCTTGTATTCCTATCTTTTGAAGTGTTTTCAGCAGGAAAGGATGTTGAATCTTGTCAGATGCCTTCTCTGCATCAATTGAGATGATCATGTGATTTTTCTGCTTTGGTTTGTTGATATGGTGTATTACATTAATTGATTTTCTTATGTTGAACCATCCTTGCATACCTGGGATGAATCCTACTTGGTCATGATGTATAATTCTTTTAATGTGTTGTTGGATACGATTTGCTAGAATTTTATTGAGGATTTTTGCATCTGTATTCATTAGAGAGATTGGTCTGTAGTTTTCTTTTTTTGTAATATCTTTGCCTGGTTTTGGTATGAGGGTGATGTTGGCTTCATAGAATGAATTAGGTAGTTTTCCCTCCACTTCGATTATGTTGAAGAGTTTGAGGAGAGTAGGTACTAATTCTTTCTGGAATGTTTGATAGAATTCACATGTGAAGCCGTCTGGTCCTGGACTTTTCTTTTTAGGGAGCTTTTGAATAACTAATTCAATCTCTTTACTTGTGATTGGTTTGTTGAGGTCGTCTATTTCTTCTTGAGTCAAAGTTGGTTGTTCATGTCTTTCCAGGAACCTGTCCATTTCTTCTAAATTGTTGTATTTATTAGCGTAAAGTTGTTCATAGTATCCTGTTATTACCTCCTTTATTTCTGTGAGGTCAGTAGTTATGTCTCCTCTTTCATTTCTAATCGTATTTATTTGCATCCTCTCTCTTCTTCTTTTTGTCAATCTTGCTAAGGGCCCATCAATCTTGTTGATTTTCTCATAGAACCAACTTCTGGTTTTATTGATTTTCTCTATTGTTTTCATGTTTTCAATTTGATTTATTTCTGCTCTAATCTTTGTTATTTCTTTCCTTTTGCTTGCTTTGGGATTAGTTTGCTGTTCTTTCTCCAGTTCTTCCAAGTCGACAGTTAATTCCTGCATTTTTGCCTTTTCTTCTTTTCTGATAAAGGCATTTAGGGCAATAAATTTCCCTCTTAGCACTGCCTTTGCTGCGTCCCATAAGTTTTGATATGTTGTATCTTCATTTTCATTTGCCTCTAGGTATTTACTAATTTCTCTTGCAATTTCTTCTTTGACCCACTTGTTGTTTAAGAGTGTGTTGTTGAGCCTCCATGTATTTATGAATTTTCTGGCACTCCGCCTATTATTGATTTCCAACTTCATTCCTTTATGATCCGAGAAAGTGTTGTGTATGATTTCAATATTTTTAAATTTGTTAAGACTTGCTTTGTGACCCAGCATATGGTCTATCTTTGAGAATGATCCATGAGCACTTGAGAAAAAGGTGTATCCTGCTGTTGTGGGATGTAATGTCCTATAAATGTCTGTTAAGTCAAGTTCATTATAGTAATATTCAGGTTCTCTATTTCTTTATTGATCCTCTGTGTAGATGTTCTGTCCATTGATGAGAGTGGTGAATTGAAGTCTCCAACTATTATGGTATATGTGTCTATTTCCCTCTTCATTGTTTGCAGTGTATTCCTCACGTATTTTGGGGCATTCTGGTTCGGTGCATAAATATTTATGATTGTTATGTCTTCTTGCTTAATTGTTCCTTTTAATAGTATATAGTGTCCTTCTTTGTCTCTTTTAACTGTTTTACATTTGAAGTCTAATTTGTTGGATATTAGTATAGCCACTCCTGCTCTTTTCTGGTTGTTGTTTGCATGAAATATCTTTTCCCAACCTTTCACTTTCAACCTATATTTATCTTTGGGTCTAAGATGTGTTTCCTGTAGACAGCATATAGAAGGATCCTGTTTTTTAATCCATTCTGCCAGTCTATGCCTTTTAATTGGGGAATTCAGTCCATTGACATTTAGAGTTATTACTGTTTGGATAATATTTTCCTCTACCATTTTGCCTTTTGTATTATATATATCATATCTGACTTTCCTTCTTTCTACACTTTTCTCCATGTCTCTCTCTTCTGTCTTTTTGTATCTGACTCTAGTGCTTCCTTTAGTATTTCTTGCAGAGCTGGTCTCTTGGTCACAAATTCTCTTAGTGACTTTTTGTCTGAGAATGTTTTAATTTCTCCCTCATTTTTGAAGGACAATTTTGCTGGATATAGGAGTCTTGGCTGGCAGTTTTTCTCTTTTAGTAACTTAAATATATCATCCCACTGTCTTCTAGCTTCCATGGTTTCTGCTGAGAAATCTACACATAGTCTTATTGGGTTTCCCTTGTATGTGACGGATTGTTTTTCTCTTGCTGCCTTCAAGATCCTCTCTTTCTCTTTGACCTCTGACATTCTAACTAGTAAGTGTCTTGGGGAACGCCTATTTGTGTCTAATCTCTTTGGGGTGCGCTGCACTTCTTGGATCTGTAATTTTAGGTCTTTCATAAGAGTTGGGAAATTTTCAGTGATAATTTCTTCCATTAGTTTTTCTCCTCCTTTTCCCTTCTCTTCTCCTTCTGGGATACCCACTACACGTATATTTGTACGGTTCACATTGTCCTTGAGTTCCCTGATACCTTGTTCAAATTTTTCCATTCTTTTCCGGATAGTTTCTGTTTCTTTTTGGAATTCAGATGTTTCATCCTCCAAATCACTAATTCTATCTTCTGTTTCTTTAAATCTGTCATTGTATGTATCCATTGTTTTTTCCATCTTTTCTACTTTATCTTTCACTTCCATAAGTTCTGTGATTTGTTTTTTCAGTTTTTCTATTTCTTCTTTATGTTCAGCCCATGTCTTCTTCATGTCCTCCCTCAATTTATCGATTTCATTTTTGAAGAGGTTTTCCATTTCTGTTCGTATATTCAGCATTAGTTGTTTCAGCTCCTGTATCTCATTTGAACTATTGGTTTCTTCGTTTGACTGGGCCATATGTTCAATTTTCTGAGCGTGATCCTTTATCTTCTGCTGGCCTCTGGGCATTTAGTCAGATTTCCCCGGGTGTTCGACCCCACAGCTTGAAAGATTTTTCTGCGCAATCTCTGGGTTCTGTTCTTCCTATCCTGCCCAGTAGGTGGCGCTCGTGGCACACGCCTGTTAGTGGGTTCCACCAGCGAAAGTTGCTGTGGGTCCCTCAACTCTGGAAAACTCTCGCCGTAGGGGAGGTTCGGCAACCGAAGCGTCTTGGAAGAATGCCAGCCGGCCCGGGGTTCCAAACGCGGGGAGGGTCGCCGGCTGTCGCAGCACAGGAGAGCGTCCGGCCAAATTAGCCAGTCGGCCCGGGGCACCAAGCGTGGCGGGAGGGCGCCAGCTGTCGCAGCCCGGGAGAGTACACTGTTCCCAGCCGACGGGGGAGTCACGTGTTTGGAAGGGATCCCCTGGTCACTGTTCTCCGCAGTCTGGGGATTTCCGACCCAACTATCTCAGTTGTTCCGGGGGGCCTTGTGTGGTGGGGGCACCAGCCGCCGCGGCCTAAGGGGACCGCCTGTCCAATTCTACCAGCTGGCCCAGGAAGGTGGAAGGGAGGGACTCCGGTCGCTTGCCGTCCCACCCAGGAAAGCCCGTGCCCCTTGGTGATCTCACCGGAGCTGGTTCTCCCAGATAGTCAGCCGTTCCAGGATGGGGTACGCTGTCCCTTTGATCTCCCTCGTGGTTCCGGGAGCTGCTCTGTATTATCTCCACTCCCCCAGTAGCTGTTCTGGAGGAGGAAAGGTGAGGGCGGCAAGGCTGTCGAGGCTGGTGGCGGAGGAGCACGGTGAAGGCGGGGGAAGAGGGCACCGTGGTGGTTGGAGAGCAGCCGGAGCAGGAGGGGGAAGAGAGGGGAGGAGGAGGTCGGGCGGCTCGGCTGCTGCGGGGCTTGGGCGCCGCGCGGCGGGCTGGCGGAGAAAGAGAGGGGAGGAGGAGGTTGGGCGGCTCGGCTGCTGCGGGGCTTGGGCGCCGCACGGCGGGCCGGCGGAGAAAGAGAGGGGAGGAGGAGGTCGGGCGGCTCGGCTGCTGCGGGGCTTGGGCGCCGCGCGGCGGGCCGGCGGAGAAAGAGAGGGGAGGAGGAGGTCGGGCGGCTCGGCTGCTGCGGGGCTTGGGCGCCGCGCGGCGGGCCGGCGGAGAAAGAGAGGGGAGGAGGAGGTCGGGCGGCTCGGCTGCTGTGGGGCTTGGGCGCCGCGCCCTTCTTGGTCTACTTTTTAATCTCTGCAAGATTTGCTGTTTTTCTATTTAATCTTACAAATTCTTTATGTTCTTCTAGTGTCTTCCTGAAATCCTTTATTTCTTTGCAAATATCCTTGAGTAGTTGTTCCATATTTTGTGTCCCCTCTTGTGTTTTGATTTGGCCATTTGGCTGGGCCATTTCTGCTTTGGATATTCATATGCTTTGTGATTTTCTGTTGTGTTCAGTTATTTTCATTGTCTTAAGATTATTCTGCAAGTTGTATCAGACACCTTATCTACTTAGTTTTTTTATTTTTAAAAAATATATATTTATTTGTTTTATACATTGATATTATTTATTATTTATTAAAAATTTTTTCTCTTTCTTCTGTGGGCACCAATTTGAGTCCATTATAATATATCTTGGACTGTCTCTTTCTGACTTATGGCCTACATAACTGAGGTGTTTTGCTTTGCTTTAATTTTTTTTTGGGGGGGTGGGTGCATGGGCCAGGAGTCAAGCCCAGGTCTACGGTGGGGTGGTATAGTCGGGGGGGGGGGCAGGGTGGTGGCAGTTTCGGTCACTGAACTACCCATGCACCCTTGCCTAGCTTTTAATCAAGCCTTTAGTAGAATTTTAGCCCTTGTGATCCAGGCCTTGGTTTGGTAGGGAATTACTGACTAATCAAATGAAAAAGGGAACCTTCAATGCAAAACCAAGTAAATACCTAACTTTAAACAAGTGAAGGAAACACAAATTGCAGAATAATCTTAAGATAATGAAAATAACTGAACACTACAGAAAAATCACAAAGCATGTGAATATCCAAGCAGAAATGGTCCAGCCAAATGACCAAGTCAAAACACAAGAGGGGACACAGAATATGAAACAACTACTCAAGGATATTTGCAAAGAAATAAAGGATTTCAGGAAGACACTAGAAGAACATAAAAAAGAATTTGTAAGATTAAATAGAAAAACAGCAAATCTTGCAGAGATTAACAAGTAGACCAAATTAGAAATATACTAGAGATACATGAGAGCACATTCGAAGAAACAGAGAAAGAATAAGTAAGCTAGAAGATAGAAAAATTGAACTAAAGTGCACATAAGAATAAATGGCAAGAAAAGTATAAAAAATGGAACTGGATCTTAGGGAAATGATGGACAAAAAGGCACACAAATAAAAGAATCACTGGAGTGCCAGAAGGAGAAGAGATGAGTAAAGGGCTGGGAAAGGTGATTGAAGATATAATTGGGGAGAACTTCCCAACCTTTTTGAAAGACATAAATATGAAAATCAAAGAGGCCCAGTGAATCCTAAATAGAATAAATCCAAATGGGCCTACTCCAAGACACATACTAATCAAACTGTCAAATGTTGAAGAGAAGCAGAAAGTCCTGAAAGCAGCATGAGAAAAGTGGTCTACGACATGCAAGGTAAACACATAAGACTGAGTTCAGACTATGCCACAGGCATCATGGAGGCAAGAAGGCACTGCAATGATATATTTAAGATCCTGAACGAGAAAGGCATCCAGCCAAGAATTCTTTATCTAATCAAGTTGTCCTTCAACATTGAGGGAGAGATTAAAATCTTCAAAGACAAACAGAAACTGTAAGAACTAGTCAACAAGAGATCTGCTCTACAAGACATACTAAAGGGAATCCTGTCAGCTAAAAACAAAAGACAGGAGAGAGAGGTCTGGAGGAGGGCACAGAATTGAAGCGTACTGATAATGGTAATTTAAAGAATAAAGAGAGAGAGAGAAGGAAAAGAATGTATTGATATGACAAATAAATATTAAAGGATAAGACAGATTCAAGAACTATTTTACAGTAATAAATTTGAAAGTTAAAGAACTAAACTCACCAATTAAAAGATAGAGATTGGCAGAATGGATTAAGAAATATAATCTAGCAATACACTATTTCCAAGAGATGCATCTTAGATCCAAGGACACAAATAGATTGAAAGTGAAAGGATGGAAAAAGACGTTCCATGCAAGCTGTAACCAAAAGAAAGCAGAGCAGCTATACTAATATCAGATAAAATAGACTTTAAGTGTAAAGACATCATAAGAGACAAAGAGGGACACTACATATTAATAAAGGGAACAATTCACCCAGAGGAAATAATCATAAATGTTTATGCTCCCAATCAAGGAGCTCCAAAGTACATGAGGCAAACGTTGGTAAAAGTGAAGGAAGCTATAGAAGTTTTAACAATAATAGTGGGAGATATTAATACACCACTCTCCACATTAGATAGAACAACCAGACAGAGTATCTAAGCAATGAAATAGAGAACCTGAACAATGTGATCAATGAGTTAGACCTAATAGACGTATATAGATCATTATACCCCAACGTGCCAGGGTATACATTCTTCACTAGTGCACATGGAATGTTCTCTGGGATAAATCATATGCTGGGACACAAAACAGGTCTTCATAATTTAATTTAAAGATTGAAATTATCCCGAGCATTTTCTCTGATTAAAATAGAATAAGACTGGAAATTAATAATCACCAAAGAACCAGATCTTTCAAAAATACATGGAGATTAAATAGCATATTCTTAAATAATCAGTGGATCAAAGAAGAAATTGCTAGAGAAATCGCTAAATATCTGGTGATGAATGATAATGAGCATACAACATATCAGAACTTATGGGATGTGGCAAAGGCAGTGCTGAGAGGGAAATTTATTGCCCTAAATGCCAATATTAAAAAACAAGAATGAGCAAAAATTGAAGACTTAACTGCTCATGTGGAGAAATTAGAAAAAGAATAGCAAACTAGCCACAAAGCAAATAGAAGAAGAGAATTAACAAAAATTAAAGTATAAATAAATGAACTAAAGAACACAAAAACAATAGAGTCAACAAAACAAAAAATTGGTTCTTTGAGAGAATCAGTAAAATTGATGGCCCCTACTTAGACTGACAAAGAAAAAAAGAGAAAGGATGAAAATAAAATAAAAAATGGGAGGTGAGTCACAGCATGGATTCTGAAGAAATTTTATAAGTTATAAGAGAATACCATGAACAACTATATGCCAAAATACTAGGCAACTTAGATGAAATGGACAAATTCCTACAAACACACGAACTACTTATATTAACTCGAGAAGAAATAGAGGGCCTCAATAAACCAATTACAAATAAAGGCACTCAATCACTCATCAAAAATTTTTCCACAAAGGAAAGCCAGGACCAGATGGCTTCACGGGGAATTTTATCAAACATTCCAAAAAGAATTAACACCAATCCTGCTCAGACTCTTCCAAAAAATTGAGGAAAAAGGACCATTACCTAACTCATTTTGTAAAGCTAATATCACTCTAATACCAAAAACAGATAAAGACAATACAGGAAAGGAAAACTACAAACCAATCTCTGTAATGAATATAGATTCAAACATTTTCAACAAAATACTAGCAAATGAAATCCAAGGACACATTAAAAGAATTATATATCATGACCGAGTGGGGTTTATACCAGTAATGCAAGGGTGGTTCAAGATAAGAAAACCAATCAATGCAATACAGCACATTAACAAATTGAAGGAAAAAGTCTCATGATCTTATCAACTGATGCTGAAAAAGCATTCAACAAAATTCAGCATCCTTTTCTGATAAAAACACTTCAGAGTTTTTATCAGAAGTCAAAGGAAACTTCCTCGATAGCATAAAGGCCGTATATGGAAACTTATAGCCAGCATCATACTTAATGGTGAGAAATTGAATGCATTCCTCCTAATCAGGAACAGGACAAGGATGCCCATTGACACCACTATTACTCAACCATGTACTAGTTGTACTAGGTGGAACAATTAGACAGGAAAAAGAAATAAAAGGTAACCGAGTAGGAAAGGAAGAAATAAAACTTTCAAAACAGTGACCAAAAGAATCAGATAGCTAGGAATAAGCCTAACCAGGGATGTCCAGGATTTGTACACTGACAACTACAAAACATTGCTAAAAGAAATAAAAAGTGACCTATAGATAGAAAGACATTCCATGCTCCTGAATAGGAAGGTTGAATGTTGTTAAGTTCCAATGAAAATTCCAACAACCTATTTGAAGACTTGGACAACTGGTTATCAAATTTTTTAGAAGGGAAAGAGACCTCAGATAGCTAAAGATATCCATAAAAAAAGGAGCAAAGTGGGAGGTCTAACAGTTCCTGATGTTAAAGCTTACTATAAAGATACATTGGTCAAAACAGCATGTTACTGGCACAAAGATAGGAGTATAGACCAATGGAATTGAATGGAGCATGGGAAAAGACTGCCAAATCTGGTGGACAGTTGATCTTCAATAAGACCCCCAAGTCCACTGAACTGGGGCAGAATACCCTTTTCAATCAATGGGCATGGTAGGATTGGATATCAATAGCCAAAAGAATGAAAGAAGACCCTTACATTATACCCTATACAGAAATTAATTCAAAATGTATTAAAGTCCTAAATGTAAGAACCAGTACCATAAAACTTCCAAAGGAAAATGTAGGGAAACATCTTTAAGATCTAGTAATAGTTGGGAGCTTCTTAGATTTTATGCCTAAAGCACAAACAGTCAAAGATAAAATAGATAAATGGAAACGCCATAAGACCAAGAGCTTCTGTGCCCCAAAGAACATTGCCAAACAGGTGAAGGGGCAGCCAACTCAATGGGAGAAAATATTTGGAAACTACCTATCAGATAAAGACTTGATATCCTGTGTATATAAAGAAATTATACAGCTCAGCAACAAAAGAACAAACAACCCAATTATAAAATGGCAGAGAATGTGAATAGACACTGCTGAAGAGCAAATAAAAATGGCTAAAAGGCACATAAAGAGATGCTCATTTCATTAGATATAAGGAAAGTACAAATTAAAAAGACAATGAGATATCACCTCACACCTAATAGAATGGCTGCTATTAAACAAACAAAAAACTACAAATGTTGGAGTGGATGTGGAGAAATCGAAACACTTATTCACTGCTAGTGAGAATGTTTAATGGTATATCCTCTTTGGAAAACAGCTTAGCAGTTCCCCAGAAAACAAAATAAAGAGTTGCCCTACGACCTGGCAATACCACTACTCAGTGTATACCTAGAAAAGCTGATAGCAGTGACATGAACAGACATTTGGACACTAATATTCATAGCAGTTTTGTTCACAATTGCCAAAAAATGGAAACAATCCAAGTACCCATCAACAGTGGATAAACAAAATGTGGTACATACATTTGTTGGAATATTATGTAGCAGTAACACAAAATGAGGTACTGAAGCATATGACAATGTGGATGAACCTTGACGATCCAATGCTGAGTGAAATAAGTCAGACACAAATGGACAGATCCTGTCTGATTTCACTATTATGACTCTGGTGAAAGCAATCTCAGAGGGTGCACTGTAGAATATAGCAGACCTAGAGGTACACACACGCTAGAGACAGAGCAAAGGCTACCCAATGATAATGAACTTAAATGCAGTGGAATGGATAGAAGGATGATAACTAATTAGTGGGGTTGCCATATTGAAGGTGAATATGATTGAAAGGGAATGTGTAGTGTCATGTATCCCACCGATAAATCTACAATGATGAATAAGTTCTCACAAGAACTATTTCAAAGATTTGATATTGGACAAAGAGTCAGTTGTAGCAGGATATGGGGGAAAACTAAAAATGCATGTTATGGCCAAAAATCAACAGGAAGACATCAACAGTACCACAGTGCTACCAGTGACAACTAATTGGAGGGTGTAGGGACAGGTGCTAAGGGGTAGCTTTGATTTGATAATTGGTAATGCTCTTTCTGTCAGTTCTTTGTCACTATGGACCAATGAATAGTGTCTAAAATTGAGAGTCCTGCTGATTTTACAACCACATTTGGATACTGTAAGATGTGGTTTATTTATTTTGGACATTATCCATGATGCCCAGTAGATGGAGAGAGCCAAAGGGTACAATGACTGAGAAGTAGAATGGTGAACTGTGATGCATGTATGAGATGGAATATGGTATGGTTACATCAAGAAAGGATGTTGAGAGACATTCAATGAACTGAATAAACCTTGGGGAAAATGTTTTGTGCAAAATAAGCCAGAAAGAGAAGAACAAACATACTAATGTCTCTTTCAGAAAATACTTATAAAAAAATTGGAGCCCTAGATTGTAAACCATTTTAATAGCTACACTTTGAAGTTGTAAGCATATTTCTAGATTCTGAGACACTGAACTATATGTGTATAAGCTGGTATTTCCCTGGAACTTTGAGTAACTTTGTGACACCTAAAACCCATAAATGTAGTGCTGCAGCCCTGAAAGTTAATATATATATATATATATATAAAATAGTTAAAGTAACTGAGAAAGAGATTTGGCCTCACTTAGAGATAAAAATGAAGCCAGTCTGGCTGGGACTAAGGTAAATCAGAATACAGGGTAAAAGATGATAGTGTATGTACTGTAGACCCTCACCTACTGTATGAGATCAAAGGCAGAGAGGTATATTATGTATAGAACCTAAATTTTCTGTAACATACAATCTAAATCAACCTGTCTGGGTAGCTGGCTTATTTAACCAATCCAAGCTTCTGGAGTCCATAATGGGAACAAGGCCTTGCAATTCTGTATAGCAAAGTGATACATGGATACATCTCTGAGTATGGTGTGCTGATAAATTAAAATATTTGTCCTGAGGGTCCAAAGGAAAGGAAAAAATAGGAAACTGTTAAATTTTCCCATTGGGGAAGCCCTAGTATCACCTCAACCACTGGGGACTCCCAAGAATATAGGGCAACCCTTGATTTTGAGACTTGCCCTTATGAAACCGATTTCTTTAGTGGAGAAGCTAAGACTACTTATAATGAGTTCTAAGAGTTGCTTCCAGGAATTTTCTTTTGTTGTCCAGGTGTGGCCTCGCTCTCACTTGAAGCTAGACTCTGCAAGGAAAATCATTACCTTCCCATTATGTGGGACATGACGTTCTGGGGTGAAAATTTTCCTGAGAAATTGCAGCATGACTCCCGGGAATGAGTCTGACCCTGGCACAGTGGGATCGACAACACCTTCCTGACCAAAAGGGGGAAAAGGAGTGTAATAAAATAAGGCATCAGTGGCTAAGAGAAGTCAAATAGAATCAAGAGGCTGATTTTGGAGGCTACTTTTATGCAAGCTTCAGTTACATAGTACTAATTGCCATGGTTTGCTACCCACAACCAATATCATGCCTCTTAACGCTTAAGAACACCTAGGGCTCAAACAGAGACTCTAAAAGTTTTATACACCAAGTCTACTTCCCTGGAACCTATGATTTCCAGAGGGTTCCTAGGCCAGATAAATCCCGAAACCCTGAGGGACCAGTCTCTCTAAGGTTATCAACTAATTATATCATCCTATCCTTTAGTGTTGACACTGCTTCTCAACATGAAAAAATCAGAATGGGCATTGCCTAAAGATCCCTGAAGATTGGGAGAAGGAGCAAAGGAGAAGAAAGGGTTATAATAGAGAAAATAGGATTTAACAAATGAATAAGACTGCTGAACCAGTATATTTATATTCCTTCTAGCCTCCAGTATTTTGGAGCAACTAGAAGGAAAAATCTGCACTAGTAGAATGATAACCCATAACAAACTCTTTAATCTGTTCTGTAACTAATTATTGATAATTGAAGTATACTTTGAGAATTACTTTCTCTTTTCTTTGTAGATACATCATATTTCACAATAAAAAAATCTAAATGAAGTGCATGCTTAGTTTTAAATGTTTCATGGCTTTTGATAATTTGTACTCTTGTTTAAAAAATATCTTAAGGTAAAATATACATTGTTCTGGTGGTCTAGTGCTGTCACAAATAATCCCAAAATTTGGGCGGGCCGCGGTGGCTCAGCGGGCAAGAGTGCTTGCCTGCCATGCCGGAGGACCCCGGTTCGATTCCCGGCCCCAGCCCATGTAAAAAACAAACAAACAAACAAAATATAATAAAACAAGAAAATGTTTAAAGATGTTTCCCTTTCTTCCTCCCTTCCTTCCTTCCTTCCTTCCTTTCTTCTCTGTCTTTCCTTCCCTTCCTCCCTCTCTCTTTAAAAAAAAAAAAAAAAAAAAAAAAAAAAATAATCCCAAAATTCAGTAGCTTATAGAAAGTGTTACTTTGCTCATAATTTCTGGGGCAGAAATTAGGAAAGGGCCCAGAAGAGGGGTTCTTACTTGGAATCTGTCATGTAGTTGCAATCAAATTTCAGTTCAGTTTGTGGTCCTTTTTAGGTTCTACTGGCTGGGCATTCAAGGTTTTCCATTCAATTGCTGGTAGTGCTGTGAGCTTAGGTAGGGCTGTTGGCCAGGGCACATTCATGTGGTCTACTCACCACGGTGGTCTCAGTGTAGGTAGACTTCTAATATGACAACAAGATTTCTGTATAGAAGAGTCCCAGGAGAGCCAAGAGGGGACACAGTAAGGCTCTTCCCAACTTAGCTTTGGAAACCACACAGTGTCCCTTCCACCATATTCTATCTTTTAAAACATTCAAAAGCCTGCCCAGATTCAAGGGGTGGTGAATTAGACTAAACTTCTTTTGATGAAAGAATGGCAAGGTCACACTGTGGACTTGCATTTGGGTTGGGAGGTATCATTGAGGCCATGTTTAAAAAATGTGTTCTCTCCAATTCACCATTACAGATCCAACAGATATTTATTCAACAGATATGGAGCACTTACTGTGTTCCAGGCTAGAACATTGGGAAGCAGAACTGAAAATAACAAGGCCCTGCCCTTGAAGCTTATATTGTAGAACAAAAACAAAAAAAAACAGGAGACCATAGATCTAAATGAAAATCTGCATTTTGGGTAGCTTCTTGATAACTCCACTTTTTTTTAAAATTTAATTTATTGACAGATCAGACTTGATCACCACTATTTTTTTTTCTCTATCATGATATAACTGATGAAAAACACATACTACATGTAGGAGAAGTTACAGCAATTTGCAATTTGTTTTTGTATGCATATGCTAGCATTATTAGTATTTCCTTCAATACAGTTTTCTTTCAGGACTTCTTTAAACAACTAGTCCTTTTTGTGAGAGTTGCTATAGTTTAGAGTAAATAATGCAATCTGTGAATCCACATTACTGGGCACATTTAAATCATGAGAAACTTCAATAAACTGTAGGCTAGAGGAAGAAGGATTTCACTGTCCCCGCCTTACTCCTCCATCTGGGCTGTAGAATCCCATCTTCCCTCAGGATTCTAGGGAATGCACATGCAAGCGAGCGGCACAGACCAAGTGACATGAGTGTCAAGCTGCTTATTAAAATATAACAAAGCTTAATTTCTTATTTTTAGTATGAAAATAAATATAAATAGGAGGTCTAATGTCTTTTTTCCTGTATATTTTGTACTTTGGAGGCCATTGTTCTAGACAAAGATCAGAAAACACTTCGTTTGTCACCAGTTTTAAGGAGAGCAATGCTTTGAGAAGGCAGTCCCTCGAAATGAAAAAGGTCTCATATCTTCACTCTTTGATGCCTTCCCTTGAGTAATGAAGCAAAAGGAACTGAAATAAGTTGTTTCTTGTAGAAAGTATCCTATATACAACATTGTTTAAATTAAAGAGAATAATGCAAAAGAGTTTATAGCTTAAATATTGAGGGATTTTTTCCCCTCCAGTTGCTTGTCTGTTTTGGATGGAAACTTTATATGACTTAAAGAATCTCTTAAATGTTCCTGTCCATGCATTAGAAAATCTCAAGTTTCCCTCTCTGGAAACCTATGTCCTTTTGTTGTATGAGGAATCCATAAAGAGCTGGAATATGGGATGTTCTTGTTCTCTTCTTGCCAGGGGCCACTTGCTTTTATTCCTGAGTTGATCATCAGTGGCCTGGGTTATTGTTCCCAGAATCCATGTTAAACTGCACAAGTGACAGAGATTTTCTCAGCTACACTATGAACTAAGTCCAGGTTGCTTCCAATTTTGGTAAAATAATTCAAATATGAATAACAAAAAGATATTAACATAATGCTAACATTAATTCTAAGAGCTAAGCACTATTCAATGCTGCTCCCTGCCAGATAGTCACAAGGATTTAATCCTTATTCCTCCCCACAACTCTACATGGTCGATGCACTATAATTTCTCCAACATTATAGAAACTTCTCTGAGGTCCAGAAAAGTTCAGTTTGAATAATAGAGGCTGAACCCAGGGAGGAATCTAGATAAAATCAGACTCCAGGTTGCAAGGTTGAGATATATATCATCCATCCATCTATCTATCTATCTATCTATCTATCTATCTATCTATCTATCTATCTATCATCTATCATCTATCTATCTATCTATCTATCTATCTATCTATCTATCTATCTATCTATCTATCTATCTAATCTATCCATCCATGTATCTATCCATCTAGATAGATATCCATATATATATATCTATCCATTTATGTATCCATCATATATATATGATGCAAAGTTCACACAGGCAATGTTACTGCTTTTGTGATCATCCTATGTCAATACCTCATGTGACCATTGCCAGGCATGGTAGGCAGAATTCTAAGATGAACCCTAATGACGACCCCGTGCTTACCCTCCACTTGAATGTGGGAGGAACCTGTGAACATGATGAGATATCATTCCTGCCATGATGGTATATTTTATGGAAAAGGGGATTTTGCGTATGTAATTAAGATCATCTTAGGTGGACCTGCCCAAATCAGATGAGCCCTTGAAAGAGGCTAGGCTTTTCCTACAAGAAAGAGATCCAAAGAACAAGAGAGATTTCGCGTGAAGGAGATTTGCCATTGTTGGCTATAAAGATAGAATACAGGTGGGCTCTAGGAGTTAGGAGGGGTCCTGGATGATGGCCAGCAAGAAAATAGGGATTTTAGGCCTGGAATCACAAAGAACTGAATTCTGCAATAACCTAAATTAGTGGATTCAGAAACAGATTTCTCCTCAGACCCTCCAAATAGGTGCATAGCTTGGTCAACACCTTGATTTTAGCTCTGTAAGATCCTGAGCAGAGAACCCATCCATGCTGTGTTTTTGGTTTTCTGACCTACAGAATCATGAGCTCATAGCTGAGTGGTGCTTTAAGCTACCAAGTTTCCTTGTGACTTTTCTGTACTGTGGACTCATTGAAGTACTACAAAACTTTCCCTTTCTTCCCTCCCTCCTGCCTTCCCTCTTTCCCCCCTCCTTTCCTTCTTTCTTTCCTTCCCTTCCTTCTTTCTTTTTTTCCTTTTCTTTCTCCTCAGCATCATGCTTTACAGATAGATAAAGAGGCTGTGTCTGGTTAGGAGGACAGACTCTGAACATAGACCTGGGCTTAAACTTGTATCCTGTCTTACTGGGGGTGGGACCTTGGCACATTGCTAAACTGCCTTATGTAGAATGAGAAGGAAATTAATCATGATTCTTTCATAAGGCTAAGGTGAGTTTGAATGAGCTTTTACATGTAAAGCACCTGGCACATGTTAATAAAGATTCTTGTGTGTTTCATGAATTCACTAATTTTAACTAATACAAAGAGAAACCTTATAAAATATCACAAACGTATCTCTACCTGACTAAAATGAGTTTATGGAATTCTCTTTAAGCTTTTGGGGCTACTCATTATTAAATTATTGGGGTTATCTATAACTGTGATGTCTTTTGCCATTCTGGAGAATTGTGCCCCTCCCCTAAATTGTCCCATTCCATATAATGTTTGTTTTAATTTTTTGTCTGCTTTGGGGAGAAAATGTGTACTCTTTGAGTCAGCCTTGTGAAACTTCCTATCTACATAGAATACGTTGATATCTTCCCGTGAGATTGTTACCAGAGGTTCCTTTCTGGGCATTACTGTGGGCTGTGTCTGGCAATTGTCATGCTTGTTTCTCCACATCTCTATGGGCTGAGAAACCCTAGGTGATCAATCAAGATGTCTGTAATTGTCTGTTTGCCCCTGCAGATCCACTCGCTACTCTCTTCCTCCTGCACTCTGGATATGGCCTCCATCAGCTGACTCACTTGCTTCCTTGCTTTCCAGTTGGGTGTAAACAATGGGAAGCCCTGGGAAGAAATAAGAGGGAAGACAGTAAGGCTCCCTTCCTGTGGGATTGTCTTGGTTGAATGTTTTTTTTAGGAGAGGAAAGAAAAATTTTATTAATACCCAGTTGAAATTGTTACTGCAGTTAAAACACTTATTTTAGCCCCCAGTTTCCTGTTAACTGAGGCAAAAGTGAAAAATGATACTATGTAATTATGTTTAAAAGGGAGGATTTTACCGAGGGAAACACTTTGCCTTGATTGTCTTTTATCCTCAAATGATGGTTACTGTTTCTTTCAAAGTAGCTTTTTCAATGCAGTTTTTTTCTTATTCCTAATTCTAAAAACTGCTTTCTATCCTTATCCCTTCAGACCCAAGGATGGTAACAGTATCATCAACTTCCCTACACCAGACCCCTTGGTAACTAGCCCCTTTACAAAATTGTTCATGAATTATCCTAATTTGAGTGTGCCATCCAATTTCTGATATGTCTTTGACTGAAACTCTGAGACTTAGATTTTTAATCATAGTTAAATGAGAATTCATAGATTCTGATTGCAGCTCACTCATTAGCAAAGTGGTTGGATTTGGCAACATCTATTTTGACTGTTCAGAGGATCATTTCTGCAGCTTTTCCCTGAATTTCTGGCTATGTTCTTAGTGAGGGGTGTTGGCAGAGAAGTGATCTCTGAATAAATTAGGTATTTCAGAATGTTTTGCTATCAGGTCATCCCACTCAACTGCATTTTATATTAAAGGAAGCTCAGGTTTGAATTCATTGAAGCAGAAGATGACAAGATGAAGCAAACCCTCAAACAATTTTAAAGGTTGTTTGTACATGTCTCTGCAAAACTGAATGATCCCTCGAATCCTATTTTCTGCAGATCATTTTGAGAACCTCCAGATATGGCAAGTGCATTGGTTCTGATATAATTTCTCTTTTGCATATTGACACGCATTTTAACAAGAAAAAGGTCAGTTATGGGGATGGCATAGCTTGTTGGTATGACAGCCAACATTTACCTGAGCCTTTGTGTTATAATGCAGTTTAAAATAATTTAGTTAAATAATTGTTATTATTGATTTTTATTTTCCTTTTAGGTCCAGAGTTCTCTCTTTCCCTTGAGCTAGGTAACTTTCAGAGGCTTAAATTTTCTTTTTATGAAAATTCATTTCTTGAGTTCTGGGAGGATGACAAACTTTAATTAAAATCACAAACTCTTTTGTGAACTATTGGTAAAAATTGGTGAACCCAATTGTTGTTTTCATAGTTTTTGACCAACCATCTGTTCATTCGGTGGCATCAGAAAGGCAGAAAGGAATGGTTATATATTTTTTTTGCACAGCTGTTTTTACTTGTAAATCACATGTCTTCTGAAAACTTTAGTTGGGGCACTGAGAGAAAGGTAAGAGTCAAAACTTTACCTTTCTTTGGCCACAGACATTAATATCATATTTTGGGGAAAGGAGAAAGAAAAAAATTTATATTTAGAATAGTTTTCTACTTTCACTGATGAGAAAATAGGAATTCATCTGAAGAACTGGGCGCGGTACTTAGGTCAGATGAAAGAAAGAGATGCCCATGGAGGGCTATAAAAGTACCGGAAAAAGTAAAATCCAGTTTTGTTTAAGAAACATTTATTGATCATCTCCCATGTGCCAGGTGCTGTATCTGGTGCTGCTTCTCACAGAATCAAACAAGACAGACAACATGTCTTCTCTCAACTGCTTAGCATCTCTTGGGAAAGAAGGAGCAGAAAACAGTTAATAGTTTTTCCCTGCCCAACACTCATTCCTCCCTCTAATTTTCCAGTGTTGCCATTCTTCTTCCCCCATCTTGGGCCATGAGTTGTAGAGAGGGCTGAACCCACCCTACTCCCAACTCGTAGAGTGTGTTTGTGACCAGGCTGAGCCAATCAGCACAGTGATACATTTGGGTGAATTCCAATAAAATTCAGCCTTAGGCCAGGCAGGAACCAGGGGAAGACAAATTCTTCTTGTCTGCTGCCTTTATATCTAATAAGGATTTTAGGTGAAAGGGTAAGTCTGAAATTTTGGGGGGCTACCCCATAGAGAAAACTTGCCTGAAAATGAAGCCAAGTATAGGGGAAATTCGTATTTACAGACTGACAGAGATCAAGCCTGTAGAATGGGGTTTGAACTCCTGAATACAGCTATGTCCAAACTACATTTACCCCTTGCTATGTCCAAGTATGTAAACCAATTTGGTTAAATTTCTCTCATTCCCTCTTCAAAGAATAGTGACCAACATATTTAATTATTGTACCCATAAAATGTGATATGCCATGATGAGGGTATTATGGGAACTTGGGCAAGAATAACGTGAGTCACCTGATGGGAAGCTGTTGCAAAGACAATCATGCTCCTAGCAATCACCATCGTTTTTAAACAAGCTTAGAATTCTTGGGCCTAAGAATATTCAATCCCCTATCCTAGAGCAATTTCTCAACCTTGGCACTTTTGACATTTTGTACTGGATAATTCTTTGTTATGGGCTGCTACATTGTGCATTGTAGGGTGCTTATCAGCATCTTGGCCTCTACCCACTAGATGCCAGTAGCACCTACATCCTGATTGTGACAACGAAAATGTCTCCAGATATTGCCAAATATCCCCTTAAGGGGAAAGTCATCACTGGTTGAGAATCACTGCACTAGATAGTAAAGAGATCAGATTCATTTCTTGTCAGCAAATATTGTAAGTCTACTGTAAGTACTGTTTGGCCTTGAGAACATAGATGTGAACATGAAAGACAAGTTTCCTGCCTCCAAGGAGGTTAGATTCTGGCAACAATGGCTTCATATTCATATCACATATTTCTATGGTGTGCCTGTTGGATCCCAACTGCTGTTCAAGCTCTGTGGGAGAGAATGCTAGCAGAGACAAGACTTTCATAATCGTGACACCTAGATTCTAGTTGAAGAGTGTTGTGAGCATTTCTGGGGGCCTCTGTGTATCTGTTCATACTTTTTCCTTAGTAACACACCTTTACTTTGAGATGGATATGTGGCCCCTTGAATAAAATCTACATTTTCTTGCCTCATTTATATTTCCTTTGACAGTATGGCCATGTGTAGTAGATGGATTCATTGTACCACAACAAAAGACATTCTTAATTTACGTTCCTGTGGTATGAACCCATTTGTAAATACTACCCTTTGAAGATGTATTATCAGTTAAAGTGTGGGCTCATTCATGAATAGATCTTCTAAGATCCTTTTTAGGTGTGCTCAAACTGAATCAGGATCACTTAATCTATATTATTGAATGTGTTAGTTTGCAAGCTGTTGGAATGCGATATACCAGAACTGGAATAGTTTTTGAAAAGGGGAATTTAAGTTACAAGTTTACTGTTCTAAGCCTATAAAATTGTCCAAATTAAGGCATGCAGGGAAAGATACTTTAATTCAAGGAAGGTCAATGTGTCAGGAACCCTTCTGTCAGCTGGGAAGTCACGTGGATGGCATCTGCTGGTCCCTTGCTCCTGGGCTCTGTTGCTTTTTTCCTATGAGATTCCCCACTTTGCTTCTCCAGGGCTAATCTTCATCTCTTGATTTCCCTTGGCTCTTTCCAGGTCCTGGCTTGCTTAACGTCTCATGGTAACATCTGCTGTGCTTCAAGCATCTCCAAACATCTGTGTCTCTGTTCTCTTCCTGTCAGCTTTTCTCTGAAGTTTCTGTTGGCTCTCTCTCTGTGATTCTGACTCTTTCCAAAATGTTTCTTCTTTTAAAGGAGTCCAGTAAACTAATCAAGACTCACCTGGAACGGGTGGAGCCACATCTCCATCTAATCAAAGTTCACATTCAACAATTGGGCACGTCACATCACTGGGAGATAGCCTAATCAAGTTTCTGCCCTACAGTTTTGAATTAGGATTAAAAGAAAAGCCTGCCTCCATAAGATTGAATCAGGATTAAAACATGGCTTTTCTGGGGTATGTAATATTTTCAGATCGGTGCACCAAAGTTTTATAAAGAATAACCAGAAATCAGAAAGAAAGACTGCAGACCGAATACATCACCATGTGACAGAGGCAGAGATGCAATCCAGAGAACCCCAAAGATTGCCTCAAGTCTTACTTTGGAACTTGTGACCTCTAAAACTATGAGTCAATAAGTTCCTGTTGTTTAAGCCAACCCATTGTGTGGTATTTGTCATATTGGTCCAGGAAGACTAAGACATCTGTGTGACCTAGGCAGTGCTGTGGGGTCTTCTGGGAAGGCTATTTCAAGTAGGTAGAGGTGTTGATGTTTTCCCCTGCCTTCCTCATTTATGCTGGGATGGAGGTTTAATGCCAGGAGGTCTAGATGACATCTTGGAGAATGAGATGTATGGTAGACAGAATAATGCCCTCCTCCACTTCAAAAAATGACCACATCTTACACCCCAAACCTGTGAATATGCTCCCTTATATAGAAAAAGGTACTTTGCAGTTGTGATTAATTTAAGGATCTTGAAATGGGGGTAATTAACCTCTTGGGCCCAAAGTAGTCAGTGTCTTTATAGAAGGGAGGTAAGAAGGTCGAAGTGTGAAGATGTGAAAATGGAAGCAGAGGTGATGATGATGCACAGTGAAGATGGAAGAAAAGGCCACAAACCAAGGGATGCAGGCAATCTATAGAAATTGGAAAGAGCAAGGAAATGGATTCTCCCTAGAAGCCTACAGAAAGAATACAACTGATACGTTTATTTTAGCCCAATGAGTCTCATTTTGCAGTCTGTCTTGCAGAACTGTGAGATAATAAATTTGCATTGTTTTAAGCCACTGAATTTGTGGTAATATTATAGCAACCACAGGAAACTCATATAAAGTGACCTAATAATGAGAACTAGAATGGTGAAGCGGAAAGACAGAGTCATCTGTTCCCCCAGGACACCCTAGAACTACCATACTGGCCTTGAATTTGCTACCTCTGTACTTCTGTTTTGAGAGAGAGCAATAAGTGTGCATCTTATTTAAACCATTCTTGTTTTTTGTTTTGTTGTTATGTGCAGCTATACCACAACCTAAGAAATATAGGCACATGGACAATAAGAAAAAGTAATTAAAATTATGATTTCTGAGAGTGATTTGAAGAAAATAAATAGGATCATATGATAAAGAGTGTCCAGATAAGGGTGAGAGGCAAGGATATTTACATCTTGGTGATGTTTGAGCAGAAACCTGAAGGATGAAGAGTGGCCATTTGTATTAAGGACTAGTCTTGTTCAAGTGTTTTAAGCAGAAGGAATAGTAATTGTAAAGGCATGAATGTGGGTAGGAGCTTTGTGTTTTAGAAGGCCTTTGTGGCTGGAGCATGAAGATAAATTGAGAAAGATGAAGTCATATGGTCCAAGACCGAGGAAAGGAATTTGGCCTTTATTCTAGGCATGGTGGGAAGCCATTGAAGGGTTTTCAGTGTAAATCATGGCCTCCAACACGCACTTTTAAGAGCTTATTCCAGATATTGTTATCTTGAGCATATGAAAAGTCAACTCACTATATGGCATGGTCCAGTTCTGGCATGCTAAGTTCCATTGGTCCTTCTTGGGGCCTTAAAAAATATATCTGACTACTAATATTCATTTGATGATTTGGGACATAGGAGCTATGCTATTTTTTTTTCTAAGTTTTTTTTTTTTTTCTGGTGGTTTCTATATCAAATGCTGTCTTTCTTCTAAGAGGCTAATAAATAGAAGTACTTGGAAATATTTTATGCATTGATAAACTATTAATGGACCTGGAGGTGCTTTAAGTTTATTTATAAAGCTGGGTCATCTATAGGTCAAATGTCACTATAGCAAATGGAATTGTAATGAATATCTTTGATAAATTAGGTTTTAAGACCTAAGCCATGTACCACTTATTTAAAATAATATGTGCTCTAGGTCTTAAATACACTTTTGAATTCCAAAAAACTACCTGAAGACAAAAGTTGGTTTGTTTTTTATTTTATTTTTTAAATAATTTATTTGGTTTTCAAAATTGAACTACATTGATACAAGTTTATACACAGTCTTTATTCATCCTGCTGAGTGGAAATATTCACAGCAGAACTATTGAGTTTGATTACAAGGATCTGACCCAATTCCCTTAATATATCTGTATTGAATTATGTAAGATCCAAGTAACATCTGAATTCCAAAGTATATTGAGCCTGAAGGGTTTCAGATGGAGGAATATGGACCTCCGCAACTGTACATGACTGTTTCTTCAGAATGTGTAGGAAATGCATTTGAATCTTAACTGATAATATTGAAGAGTAAATGGAAACACTTTAGAGATTAAAGATCGAGAAATTGCAAAAATATTAACTATATGTTATAATTTTACCACTAATTTTATAAAGCATTTATATCACAAACACCTACTTATTTGTGGAAGGGAATGGTGGACTTTTATCTTCCTGTTAAGTTCCATGATGTCTGAGACTACAATGATTATTTCCATCGCGGTAGCCCCAGTACATAGCTGAGTCTGGCAAGTAATAGACGGTCAAAAAATATTTGTGGAAGACAATGAGCAAGTTAGTTGAGGAGCCTGGGCATCGGCTGTTAGGTGACCTGGTAGTGTTCCCAGGGCTGATGGACTGGAACTTGGTCATTGGACATCTACATCAATGTCTTTTTTCGTTAACCTTCACTGCCTTGTGAAATGGAAAGAAACTGAAGCCCTTTCTGAGGCAATCAAAAGGAATTAGAACAGGTGCAAGATGAATGTAAGAGGTCTTTGTTTCAGTTGGAGTAAACTAACAATTCCTAGTAAATATCTAAGGACCTCATTTCTAGATAAGAGAAACTTCTGTGATCAGTTCTAATCCAAGAGAATTCTTGGCAATAAGAATTTGTAAAAGCAAAATATCTGTTTTGAAGAAGGGAAACTTATTAAATTTAGGACATCGTAATGTGAGATGTGGTATCAGTGATTAAATTCTATAGTGAGGCTACAGCCTTGATACCGATGATGTTTAAGTATTACTAAAGAACAGTTACAGCTCTCCATAGCTAAGGTGGTGTTCTGCTCCTCATGGGAAATGATTTGCATACATCTAGGATTTGTCCTTGCTTTGTCTCTTTCCCTCATTCCCTGTATCTGATTAGAAACCAGTCTTGCAGACTCCACTTCCAGATATATTCTGTGCATCTTCACTCCTGTCCATGCAGTTCCCATCTGGACAACTCCTAAAGTTGCCTAATTGATTTCTCTGTTATCAGTTCTCCTCAAGGAAAATTGTTTTTTTTAAAAGATGGAAACTATGTTAGGTCAGGTATCCCAGAAGCAGTCCTTGAGGTGAGAATTTGTGTAAAAGCAATTGTTTGGGGAGTACTCCCAAGAAGGACCCGAGGGGAATGGGGCATGAAACCAGGAAGGAAGGAGGCCAAGGAAGTGTGAATGTCAGTGCGTCCTGTGGAAGGTAAGTTGGGTTGTGCCACACAGGGGAGCTCTGGACACAACGTAGGCCACACCTTGGATTAGGATGGTCCTAATAGGGAGCAAGGAAGCTGCGGTATTGATACTCCATCAGTCATCTATAAGGGCTGCTGCATGCTCTGTGGATATGGGGAGAGTGAGTTTCATGCTGGCTTTTGAGAGTAAAAGAATACCAGGAGCCAATGTCCAAGAACTGAAATAGTGCAGGGATCCTTGTGATAAGGGTCAAGCACTGACAGCATCTGCTATAGTCAAATCATGTCCCTTAACACTCAAAACCACTCTGGGGACACATCTGAACTCTGTTTCAGGGTCTTCGAGCTTCTCTCACTGGCTCTCTGATAGCATACTTGCTGGCATTTATCTGTTTTGCAGATAGACTGAGCCTATTTGCCCCCACTGGCCCTTCTTTCCAAAATGCTTTTCCCTTTGACTTCCACATAGCTGGTTCCTTTTTGCTGTGCAGATCTGAACTTAGATTTCTCCTCCTTAGAGAGGCCTTTCCTAGTCTTCTAACCTAAAGGAGACTTCTCATCACTCCTTATCAAAACATAAGTATTAATTCTCTGTTTATCACCATATGTCATTTTCCGTGATCTGTCTGTTTTTACTGTCTGCCTCTCAGCAAGTGGATAAGCTCTAAGTGAGTGAAGATCTTGCTTACCACTGCACCCTGTGCCATTCTCAATGCCTGTAGGAGGTGCTCAATAACAGCGGTTGAAGAAGTCTGAAATCAAATGAAGGCACTAATTTGAGAGTCATGATGAGTCATGATGAAAGTCAAAGTTTGACTTTGACCCAGCAAGTCAAACCTCACAGATTCACTCATCTTGTGGTTACCACATGCCATTCTATCTTCTATGAACTGTTGGGTTATGCCTAAATCCATTGAGTCCTAATTTTACCATTCATATTCCTCTTTTTGGTTTTCCTTCGGCATTAAAACATGGTCATTTTTCCAGTTCCTTGCCCAGGTCCTTGATTTGTACGTTTTTTGGTGGCTAATCAGCACTTGGGTGAGGCAGTAGGTGATTGGCATAGAACCCTCTCCTTTTCCAGAATTAAAAAAAAAAAAACAGACTTCACTATTCATTCAACAAACAGCCTTCTATTTGCCACTCTGGGCTTAGTGGGCAAATAATAGCAAACACTTAATGCTGTTCTAGGAGCCAGAAATAGTGCTAAATGCTTATTGACTCATGCATTTTTTTTTTTTTTGTATATGGTATGGTGGGTCACATGTCATTATTTTTCCATGTGAATATCCCATTATTGCAGCACCATTTGTTGAATTTTTGTTTCTTTGTTTTTTGTTTTGCTTGTTTGTTACTTTTTGGGAAGTACATGTACCAGGAATCAAAACCAGGTCTCTCGTATGGCATGTGATAATTCTACCACTGAACTACCCTTGCATTCCCTGACTCATGTATTTTTACAAAAGCTCCACCGAATGAGCCCTGCTATTGCTCTCATTCTGCTAATAAGGAAACTGAGGCACCGAGCTGTTTAAGTAAATTGCCATAGAGCACACAGTCAGGAGTAGTGGGGGCAGAATGTGACCCCAGGCATCTGGCTTCAGAGACTGTCCTCTTAACCACAGCCTATAGTGTTGCTAGAATATTTCACAAATGCTAAGTGTGGATGGCAGCAGAAGTATCAGAGGGATCTATAAAATTATTGTCTTATAATTTTCCAAAGTGAAGGCCATGAAAGTCAAAGAAAGACTAAAGAACTGTTCCTAACTGAGGAGGCTGGAGGCATGAGAACTAAATGAAACAGATGATTCTGAATTTGATCCTTTAAAAAAAAGGACATTTTTAGGACAGCTGGAGAAACATGAATGTGTTCTGAGATAGATGGATCTACTATATCATATTAGTTTCTCAATATTGATGGTTGATTATGATTTTATGAGAAAGTGCCCATGTACATACAAAATATATTCTAAGACATTAAGGTCAGGTCAGCAATTTAGGATTGTTGTTCAGGAGAAGGAATATTCTTTTTAACATAGTTGTGTCTTTTCTGCAATTTCAAGATGTCTTGAAATAAAAAAAAAATAAAATATGAAAATCTTCCAACAACACTTATTGCAGGCTAATTATCTTAAGTACAGTTTTTAGCTTTGAGTTTCATAATAGATATTTAGTAAGAAGATAGTCTTAAAAGCCTGGCTTCTACAAGAAAGCACTGTTATTCTGGGAATTCCCAGAATGGGGCTCTTACATCTAAGGAACCAAGGCTGGGTAGACAGACCACAAAGTGAAACATAGAGTGGAAAGGTGAAATTATGATTTAAGGGTTATGATAAAACTCTTGGGGAAAAGACTTCCATGAACAGAATGAGGAGCCCAGAAATGGGGTGAGAGAAAGAGGCAGGAAATTCTGACAGGAGTATCTTGGCCAAATAGAACATTGGGTCAGGTACTACATCTTAATTTGAAGACTAGGGAGAATGTAAGTCCCTTGTAGAAGTATGGTGTTGTCACAATGGTGCATCTGACATGAAGAGGGGCAGGAGAATACCATTGCCTAAGTACCTTACAGGGTTCCACATACTCCAGCATGATAGGGGAACAAGCACCTATATGTCCCAGTGGGGATGTGGAAGTGTTGTATGAATCACTTACCTGGAAGAAAACTGTGTCCAGGAAAAGGAAGATTAGGTGACTGAGACTTCATGCCTGAGGCAATGGTGAAGGTCATGGTCATAAACACCTTGTGCCCATACATAACAAAAAAGACCAGATAGACCAGCTGCTTCTTGGGATGCCAGCACAGACTTCCCATTGAACAGGGAGGCCACACTGCATGGCAGCAGTTGCATTAATGATGAAAAGTGATGCCTGAAGACCATGAACAGAAGGAACAAACATGGAAGGGGAGCTCATGGGTGAGACATCCTTTCCCTATCGCCATGTGGGCACAACAATTTTCTAAAACCCAAATGCACCTCGATAATGGACAGATAACTCTTGTTGGAAGAGAAACTCTGAACTGTTGGAAAATTGCCCAAAAGAAAATTTAACAGCAAGAATAGTGATGCCTCTAATTGACAAATCAAGGGATTCTGCTATCAATGAGAATGAAGCTTGATTTAAAAAGTATGCAAGTTAGAGAAAATGAGTTATATACTCCCCCCCGCCCCGCTCCGCCTTTTTGCACTCTGGAGTCGTAGTTATAAATTTCAACCTCTTTAGAAATATAATGACAATAATGAAAATAACTAGGAGGTATGAGTTTGAGATTAAGAACATCATTTGTTAACATGTTCAGAGACGTCTCTTATGGGAGAACTGAGACCTGAGTAAAGGAAAACAAATTATGAAAAAGATTGGGAGAGGAGTGTTTCAGGAAGAAGGAACAGTCCAAGCAAAATCCTTGAAACTTGACTAAACTTGGCATCTTTTTAGGTCACAAAATAAGAAAAACTGGAATTGGAACTTAAAAAGTAAATTATGCAATAGCCAAAGATGAAGAAGGAGAGTACCTTCTGGCAAGGGCCAGACTATGTAGGGCCTGATAGTCCACAGTAAGGAGTTCTTGATTTTATATTAATTGCAATGGGCATCCATGAAAGTTTTTTTAAATTGAGAAATATTTTCACACATACATTCTATACATGGTGTACAATCAGTGGCTCACAATATTTTCACACAGTTGTGTACTCATCACCATGATCATTTTTCAGAACATATGAATCACTCCAGAAAAAGAAATAGAAAAACTCATAGTATACCAATACACCTTACCCCTACCTCTCATTGACCACTAGTGTTTCCATCTACTCAATTTATTTTACCCTCTGTCCCCCTGTTATTTATTTATTTATTTATTTTGGGTTTTTTTTTTTTATTAATTAACGGAAAAAAAGGAAATTAACCCAACATTTAGAAATCATACCATTTTACATATGCAATCAGTAATTCTTAACATCACATAGATGCATGATCATCGTTTCTTAGTACATCTGCATCGGTTTAGAAGAACTAGCAACACAACAGAAAAAGATATAGAATGTTAATATAGAGAAAAGAAATAAAAGTAATAATAATAGTAAAAACAAAACAAAACCTATAGCTCAGATGCAGCTTCATTCAGTGTTTTAACATGATTACTTTACACTTAGGTATTCTTGTGCTGTCCATTTTTGAGTTTTTGTATCTAGTCCCGTTGCACAGTCTGTATCCCTTCAGCTCCAATTACCCATTATCTTACCCTGTTTCTAACTCCTGCTGGACTCTGTTACCAATGACATATTCCAAGTTTATTCTCGAATGTCCGTTCACATCAGTGGGACCATACAGTATTTGTCCTTTAGTTTTTGGCTGGACTCACTCAGCATAATGTTCTCTAGGTCCATCCATGTTATTACATGCTTCATAAGTTTATCTTGTCTTAAAGCTGCATAATATTCCATCGTATGTATATACCACAGTTTGTTTAGCCATTCTTCTGTTGATGGACATTTTGGCTGTTTCCATCTCTTTGCAATTGTAAATAACGCTGCTATAAACATTGGTGTGCAAATGTCCGTTTGTGTCTTTGCCCTTAAGTCCTTTGAGTAGATACCTAGCAATGGTATTGCTGGGTCGTATGGCAATTCTATATTCAGCTTTTTGAGGAACCGCCAAACTGCCTTCCACAGTGGTTGCACCCTTTGACATTCCCACCAACAGTGGATAAGTGTGCCTCTTTCTCCGCATCCTCTCCAGCACTTGTCATTTTCTGTTTTGTTGATAATGGCCATTCTGGTGGGTGTGAGATGATATCTCATTGTGGTTTTGATTTGCATTTCTCTAATGGCCAGGGACATTGAGCATCTCTTCATGTGCCTTTTGGCCATTTGTATTTCCTCTTCTGATAGGTGTCTGTTCAAGTCTTTTTCCCATTTTGTAATTGGGTTGGCTGTCTTTTTGTTGTTGAGTTGGACAATCTCTTTATAAATTCTGAATACTAGACCTTTATCTGATATGTCATTTCCAAATATTGTCTCCCATTGTGTAGGCTGTCTTTCTACTTTCTTAATGAAGTTCTTTGATGCACAAAAGTGTTTAATTTTGAGGAGCTCCCATTTATTTATTTCCTTCTTCAGTGCTCTTGCTTTAGGTTTAAGGTCCATAAAACCACCTCCAATTGTAAGTTTCATAAGATATCTCCCTACATTTTCCTCTAACTGTTTTATGGTCTTAGACCTAATGTTTAGATCTTTGATCCATTTTGAGTTAACTTTTGTATAAGGTGTGAGATATGGTCTTCTTTCATTCTTTTGCATATGGATATCCAGTTCTCTAGGCACCATTTATTGAAGAGACTGTTCTGTCCCAGGCGAGTTGGCTTGACTGCCTTATCAAAGATCAAATGTCCATAGATGAGAGGGTCTATATCTGAGCACTCTATTCGATTTTACTGGTCAATATATCTATCTTTATGCCAATACCATGCTGTTTTGACCACTGTGGCTTCTTAATATGCCTTAAAGTCCAGCAGCGCGAGACCTCCAGCTTCGTTTTTTTCCCTCAAGATGTTTTTAGCAATTCGGGGCACCCTGCCCTTCCAGATAAATTTGCTTATTGGTTTTTCTATTTCTGAAAAATAAGTTGTTGGGATTTTGATTGGTATTGCATTGAATCTGTAGATCAATTTAGGTAGGATTGACATCTTAATTATATTTAGACATTTAGTCTTCCAATCCATGAACACGGTATGCCCTTCCATCTATTTAGGTCTTCTGTGATTTCTTTTAGCAGTTTTTTGTAGTTTTCTTTATATAGGTTTTTTGTCTCTTTAGTTAAATTTGTTCCTAGGTATTTTATTCTTTTAGTTGCGATTGTAAATGGGATTCGTTTCTTGATTTCCCCCTCCGCTTGTTCATTGCTAGTGTATAGAAATGCTACAGATTTTTGAATGTTGATCTTGTAACCTGCTACTTTGCTGTACTCATTTGTTAGCTCTAGTATTTTTGTTGTGGATTTTTCCGGGTTTTTGACGTATAGTATCATATCGTCTGCAAACAGTGATAGTTTTACTTCTTCCTTTCCAATTTTGATGCCTTGTATTTCTTTTTCTTGTCTAATTGCTTTGGCTAGAACCTCCAACACAATGTTGAATAATAGTGGTGATAATGGACATCCTTGTCTTGTTCCTGATCTTAGGGGGAAAGTTTTCAATTTTTCCCCATTGAGGATGATATTAGCTGTGGGTTTTTCATATATTCCCTCTATCATTTTAAGGAAGTTCCCTTGTATTCCTATCTTTTGAAGTGTTTTCAACAGGAAAGGATGTTGAATCTTGTCAAATGCCTTCTCTGCATCAATTGAGATGATCATGTGATTTTTCTGCTTTGATTTGTTGATATGGTGTATTACATTAATTGATTTTCTTATGTTGAACCATCCTTGCATACCTGGGATGAATCCTAGTTGGTCATGATGTATAATTCTTTTAATATATTGTTGGATACGATTTGCTAGAATTTTATTGAGGATTTTTGCATCTATATTCATTAGAGAGATTGGTCTGTAGTTTTCTTCTTTTGTAATATCTTTGCCTGGTTTTGGTATGAGGGTGATGTTGACTTCATAGAATGAATTAGGTAGTTTTCCCTCCACTTCGATTTTTTTGAAGAGTTTGAGGAGAGTTGGTACTAATTCTTTCTGGAATGTTTAATAGAATTCACATGTGAAGCCGTCTGGTCTTTGACTTTTCTTTTTAGGGAGCTTTTGAATGACTAATTCAATTTCTTTACTTGTGATTGGTTTGTTGAGGTCATCTATGTCTTCTTGAGTCAAAGTTGGTTGTTCATGTCTTTCCAGGAACCCGTCCATTTCATCTAAATTGTTGTATTTATTAGCGTAAAGTTGTTCATAGTATCCTGTTATTACCTCCTTTATTTCTGTGAGGTCAGTAGTTATGTCTCCTCTTCCATTTCTGATCTTATTTATTTGCATCCTCTCTCTTCTTCTTTTTGTCAGTCTTGCTAAGGGCCCATCAATCTTATTGATTTTCTCATAGAACCAACTTCTGGTCTTATTGATTTTCTCTATGGTTTTCAATTTGATTTATTTCTGCTCTAATCTTTGTTATTTCTTTCCTTTTGCTTGCTTTGGGATTAGTTTGCTGTTCTTTCTCCAGTTCTTCCAAGTGGACAGTTAATTCCTGCATTTTTGCCTTTTCTTCTTTTCTGATATAGGCATTTAGGGCAATAAATTTCCCTCTTAGCACTGCCTTTGCTGCGTCCCATAAGTTTTGATATGTTGTGTTTTCATTTTCATTCGCCTCGAGGTATTTACTAATTTCTCTTGCAATTTCTTCTTTGACCCACTTGTTGTTTAAGAGTGTGTTGTTGAGCCTCCACTATTTGTGAATTTTCTGGCACTCCGCCTATTATTGATTTCCAACTTCATTCCTTTATGATCCGAGAAAGTGTTGTGTATGATTTCAATCTTTTTAAATTTGTTAAGACTTGCTTTGTGACTCAGCATATGGTCTATCTTTGAGAATGATCCATGAGCACTTGAGAAAAAGGTGTATCCTGCTGTTGTGGGATGTAATGTCCTATAAATGTCTGTTAAGTCTAGCTCATTTATAGTAATATTCAGATTCTCTATTTCTTTATTGATCCTCTGTCTAGATGTTCTGTCCATTGATGAGAGTGGTGAATTGAAGTCTCCAACTATTATGGTATATGTGTCTATTTCCCTTTTCAGTGTTTGCAGTGTATTCCTCACGTATTTTGGGGCATTCTGGTTCGGTGCATAAATATTTATGATTGTTATGTCTTCTTGTTTAATTGTTCCTTTGATTAGTATATAGTGTCCTTCTTTGTCTCTTTTAACTGTTTTACATTTGAAGTCTAATTTGTTGGATATTAGTATAGCCACTCCTGCTCTTTTCTGGTTGTTATTTGCATGAAATATCTTTTCCCAACCTTTCACTTTCAACCTATGTTTATCTTTGGGTCTAAGATGTGTTTCCTGTAGACAGCATATAGAAGGATCCTGTTTTTTAATCCATTCTGCCAGTCTGTGTCTTTTGATTGGGGAATTCAGTCCATTAACATTTAGTGTTATTACTGTTTGGATAATATTTTCCTCTAACATTTTGCCTTTTGTATTATATATATCATATCTGACTTTCCTTCTTTCTACACTCTTCTCCACACCTCTCTCTTCTGTCTTTTTGTATCTGATTCTAGTGCTCCCTTTAGTAGTTCTTGCAGAGCTGGTCTCTTGGTCACAAATTCTCTCAGTGACTTTTTGTCTGAGAATGTTTTAATTTCTCCCTCATCTTTGAAGGACAATTTTGCTGGATATAGGAGTCTTGGTTGGCAGTTTTTCTCTTTTAGTAATTTAAATATATCATCCCACTGTCTTCTAGCTTCCATGGTTTCTGCTGAGAAATCTACATATAGTCTTATTGTGTTTCCCTTATATGTGATGGATTGTTTTTCTCTTGCTGCTTTCAAGATCCTCTCTTTCTCTTTGACCTCTGACATTCTAACTAGTAAGTGTCTTGGAGAACGCCTATTTGGGTCTAATCTCTTTGGGGTGCGCTGCATTTCTTGGATCTGTAATTTTAGGTCTTTCATAAGAGTTGGGAAATTTTCACTGATAATTTCTTCCATTAGTTTTTCTCCTCCTTTTCCCTTCTCTTCTCCTTCTGGGACACTCACAACACGTAGATTTGTGCTGTTCATATTTTCCTTGAGTTCCCTGATACCCTGTTCAAATTTTTCCATTCTTTTCCCGATAGTTTCTGTTTCTTTTTGGAATTCAGATGTTCCATCCTCCAAATCACTAATTCTATCTTCTGTCTCTTTAAATCTATCATTGTAGGTATCCATTGTTTTTTCCATCTTTTCTACTTTATCCTTCACTTCCATAAGTTCTGTGATTTGTTTTTTCAGTTTTTCTATTTCTTCTTTTTGTTCAGCCCATGTCTTCTTCATGTCCTCCCTCAATTTATTGATTTCATTTTTGAAGAGGTTTTCCATTTCTGTTCGTATATTCAGCATTAGTTGTTTCAGCTCCTGTATCCCATTTGAACTATTGGTTTGTTCCTTTGACTGGGCCATATTTTCAATTTTCTGAGCGTGATCCGTTATCTTCTGCTGGCGTCTGGGCATTTAGTCAGATTTCCCTGGGTGTTGGACCCAACAGGTTGAAAGATTTTTCTGTGAAATCTCTGGGTTCTGTTTTTCTTATCCTGCCCAGTAGGTGGCGCTCATGGCACACGTTTGTCTGCGGGTTCCACCAGTAAAAGGTGCTGTGTGTCCTTTAACTTTGGAAAACTCTCGCCGTGGGCGAGGTTTGCCAGCCGAAGCGGCTTGGAAGAGTGCCAGCCGGCCCGGGGTTCCGAACGCGGGGAGGGTCGCCAGCTGCCGCAGCCTGGTAGAGCACCCGACCGAATTTCCTAGTCAGCCCGGGGTGCCAAGCGTGGCGGGAGGGCGCCAGCCGCCGCAGCCCGGGAGAGTGCACCGTTCCCAGCCGGACTGGGGAGTCACGTGTTTGGAAGGGACCCCCCCAGTCACCGTTCTCCGCGGTCTGCGGATTTCCGACCCAACTCTCTCAGTTGGTCCGGGGGGTCTTGCGTGGTGGGGGCGCCAGCCGCCACGGCCCGAGGGGACCGCCTGCCCAATTCTGCCAACTGGCCTGGGAAGGAGGAAGGGAGGGACTCCGGCCGCTTGCCGTCCTGCCCGGGAAAGCCCACGCCCCTCGGCGATCTCACCAGAGCTGGTTCTCCCACAGTCAGCCGTTACAGGATGGGGTACGCCGTCCCTTTGATCTCTGTCGTGGCTCCGGGAGCTACTCTGTATCGTCTCCACTCCCCCAGTAGCTTTTCTGAGGAAGGAAGTCACCTCTCCATCTGGGGTTCTCAGAGTGGCAGGGGTGCTGGTCTTACTGCTGGCCCGAAAGTTCAGACAGCCATCGCTGGGGAGGATACTTTCTGTGGGACCAGAAAGAACACCTTTTTTTTAATGAGATGAGAGCTGGACAGTGGGATTTTAGGGATATTTATTCCTGAGTGGTTGGGGGACATTCTTCAATATTCTCAACTAATCCCACATTTAGGTTTAAGGTCACCTGAAGGCTCAATGCAAAAGAAGGCTCTGAAAGATGAATCATATTTATAGCTGTCCCAGGTAAATCCTAGTTTTGGATCCTGAGCTTTCCAAGAAAATGCTACCTTCTCATGTAGATAGCAGCCACCAGGTTGTCATCTGAAGTACTGGAACCACGTAGGCACTAATTAGTAACCTGAGGAAGGAAGTCACCTCTCCATCTGGGGTTCTCAGAGTGGTTGGGGTGATGGTCTTACTGTTGGCCAGAAAGTTCAGACAGCCATTGCTGGGGAGGACACTTCCTTTAAAAGATCTTATAACCTTTTGTTCAAGGCTTTTGAGGTGACTCAGCTGGACCCCATGAACATGGACAAGTTAAATCTTGCTTTCTGAAACTCTGGAGTCTCGGTTCCAATTCCTTCGGGATTCCACATAACGTTCCTGGAAGCTCTTGCAGCAGTTCGCTCCGGCTTGCAGGCTCACCTCTCTCCAGTCAGAGAGGCAGGGCTGGGGGTTCACAAACGCTGCGAGGAAGCTCCTGGCTGGCTCACTAAGACAGAAGCTGCCAGACTTCCCTTGTCACCAAAGTCCCTTTCCAGTGTCCATATCTCGGGTGAGAAGGAATTCAAGAATGAGATAAGCAAGTGCAACCCAGTCAGAAAGAATTACTGACAGAAAAGAAAGTGCACTATTAAGAATCCCGAGGGGGCACGTCCCAGGGATGGAAGTCAGTTATTTATTTTTTATCAATATTTTTTACTTATCTGTCTATACCCTGGATATAAAGAGCATTAGACACAAAGTTTTCACGATCACACAATCACATTGTAAATGTTATATCTTTATGTGAGAATCTAGGCTACTAGAACACAGCTCAACAGTTACAGGTACTTCCCTCTAGCCACTCTAATACACCATAAACTAAAAAGAGATATCTATATAATGCATAAGAATAACCTCAGGATAACCTCTCAACTCTGTGAAATCTCTTAGCCACTGAGACTTTATTTTGTCTCATTTCTCTCTTCCCCCTTTTAGTCAAGAAAGATTTCTCATACTCCTGATGCTGGGTCCTGGCTTATCCTGGGCTTTTTGTCCCACATTGCCAGTGAGATTTACACCCCTGAGAGTTATGTCCTACGAAGGAGGGAAGGCAGTGTGTTCACCTACTGAGTTGGCTTGGAGAGAGAGGCCACATCTGAGCAATGAAAAAGGTTCTCTGGGGATGACTCTGAGGCCTAATTTTAAGCAGGCTAAAGATATTGTTTGCAGGAATAAGTTTCACAGGGGTGAACCCCATGATCAATGGCTCAGCCTATTGATTTGGTTCTCCCCATTGCTTGTAAGAATGCATGAAAGAGTTTTAAACAAGAGTATAATGCACTTAAATATGTATTTTAAAATGGTCATTATGGCCTTCAGGATAGAAAATGGAAACAGGGAGACCAAGGAAGAGACTGTGGCCATGAATAAGGTATAATATATGCTGGCTTGGACCAAGGTAGTCACATTAGACATGGGTTACATGGGTGGATTTCAGGATATAATTGGCGAGGTAGAACTGCCATAACTTGTTGCTTGTTTTTAAATGGGAAATGTGGGAAACAGAGAAATGATAATATTTAATGTTCTGGCCTGAGTAAGTCAGTGGTGGTGGTGTGATGGTGCCATTGGCTAAGATGGGGAAGATGGAGTGGGTGAAGGGGTATTGAGGAGGCAGCAGGAAAATTTGGTGGGGGTTGGAGTTGCTAATTCCATTGTTCAGCTTGACCACTGAATCAATACTAAAGAACATGGATCTGTCAAACAATATCTCCTTCTAAGGTCAAAGATGATCAAAATGTATACAATATAGCTAATATAAAAATATTTCTAAGTCCTTGAGTTTCTAGTGTAAGCTGTTTATTTAGTTGGTAATTTCTTAAAGACACTATTTACATTTGTACTTGGGTACCTTACTATAATTAAATAATTCCTGAAGTTATCAAATGTGCCCTAAATTAAAGAATTATTAAAGGCTCTATATCATGAAATGTCTCCACATTCTGTTCTACTGGATATGGACAACCATATAAATTTTTTCAACATGTGATGTTTGACATCGATTAAAAAAAAAGTACAACAGAAATAATCCATGTTTAAAGCAGAGCTAAAAAATACTAAAAAAAAAATCCATATTGCATAAAAGAAAGAGTTAGATTGCTACCAAAGTGAAAAGAAATCAATGAGACAACTTTGGAGAACTGTTTCAATCTGTTGTTGACATTGTTTTCTGGTAGTAATTTTCTCAAAATGTTAGCAGTATTGAGTTTGCTTATTGATTCTATTATTTTTTACCTTGCATTAGAGTGGGCTAATCTCATATGCCATAAAATTTCCTTTCACAGCTAAAATTATTGTATGACTCTGGAGGAAACCTCCAGTCAGATCAGGCATCTCCTAAGATTCTGATGACTGTATAAGCGGAAATAATGAATTATGTTGACTTCCGATATACTTTCATGTTGTTTACATTTTATTAAATGGTTTAAGCAGGGTCATCATATAAATGATCAACATATTGACCGAAACACTCAAGCCTGGATGAATCAAAGGCCAGACTGCCAACTAGATTGGTCAGCTTGAATGTGAATCAACAGCATAAATATATATTTGACCACACAGTGGAAGCCAGTGTCCTATTCATTATTCTGAAAACCCCACTAAATAAATAGCTACCAAGGGTCCCACTGGAAGATGCCCATTCCACTTACTGAGTAACACCCCCAGCTATGCCTTCTCCAAAAACAAGTAATGCAAGTTGAGTCTGTTCAGCAGAGTGAGGACACAGTGAATGGGAAACTAAAAGCTCTTGAATGTTTTATTCTCAGAAAATAATAGATTGATTTTTGGCTCTCTATAGGAGAAATTTGGCAGCTACATGTTCAAAGGGTTTAAGAAGTACAGTTATAACATGCCATTAGCATCCCATCCATTCCCCACCCTTCCCCTCCCACTTATTTCCTTAAGAGGTCAAGCCACCTGGCAGGGCATATCCCACTCCACCCCTTGCCTTTGATGCCAGAGTTACTCAGTTTGCATGCTAAGAAACTTCAGGATTTACTGGCACAATGCTAATGGGTTTGCCCACAAATACTTAGAAAAGTATTTCTAGAGGAGTTAATTTGCCTCTTAATGATTTAATTATATGCTACAACTCTACTGTACAAGAATAACAATGTTCGTTGCTTTCCTGCTGCTGCTTGGGCTGCTGATTTCGAGACCATTAGAAAATAGTGATATTTGCTCTCATTTAGAGGGAAGAAAATTGAGTCACTGGGGGAGAGAAGAGCATTTTCACCATGCCACAAAATAAGCTTTCCCATTCATCTGTAATGGAATGAAGAGAGTCTGTCTGCAAAACTATGGTGACCATTTAAAAAATGTGCTATGATTTTTATTTGCACTGTCTTGAATGATCCTGTGAGGCAATATTAGTCTTAATTTTCACATAAGTTTCAGTGAGGCTACCTGGCTTGCCCAACATGGAGATAGAAAGTGGCTGAGTTAGGAGTGCAATCCGGTCTTTTGACTCACAAATCCAACTTTTGTTTCTTACCACCTGGTCCCACCTTTCCATGGTTTAAAAGGCTGAAGTACTGTGGGCCACACAATTTGGATGGGAACGGTTGTGGGTAGGCCTTTAGGTTTAGAACAGGATCTACAGACCAGTTGTTCATCCTTTGTGGCACAGGTTGGGTTCTTTGGAAATAGACCCTGAGATAGAGTTTAGGGTTCAAGATGCTTATTGGGGTGAACACCTGTGAAAAGAAGGAGAGGAAGCAGAATGAGACAGAGGAAGAAGCGAAAGTGAAATGAAGGCCCGAGGGAGCCTCTGCCAACTCTGTGGGGAGCCCTGGGGCTGGTATTGACATCAGAGTGTTCCCCAGAAATGGACTCTATGCTCCCGCATTGTTCAGTCACTCATGTGGATGAGGCAGCCTCTGAAGGCCAAGGAAGGCAAGGCCTTCCTTAAAGGAGATCTGGGTGGCATGTTTCTGTGTCTTTAACACCCCATTTTTTAGTGCATCTTTAAAAACCCTAAGCACTCATGAGAGGCACAGAGGGGGAATCGAAAGATTGTGTGTTTGAGTTTAGATCACAGATCCACCTCTTACCTCCTGTAGTACTGGGGTAGTTCAGTTGAATCTCAAGATCAATCTAATCTGCAAAATGGGGACAATGGAACCATTTTATTGATTAATAATGAGGTTTAGGAATAATTTCTGTAAAGAATCTTTAGTCAATGGAGAGTATTTTTATGAATTTTTGGAGAAAGAGGCAGGGCTGTGGGCCACACATCAATTTCCCAAAACTGTACACTCCTCCTTCCTGACCGGGCAAATTCTCTTTCTGGAAGCCCCATGAGAAGCCCTGCACTCACAGTCGTGGATGGCCCTCTAGGCCCTTCACTCTAAAATCCTACCCTAGAAGGGCTGAGACTGAACCTTAAGGTAAATGGTTGTAACATAAAAGTTCCTTCCCTGGAACTCAATGTGGAGGCAAGCTCACAGAATCAAGATTTCTTTGCTTTTGCTTTCAGTCGTGAGGAAAGCAAGCACAAAGGCAGAATTCGAAGTCACGGGTGACTGTGTGCCTCTCTCTCTCCAGCTCTCCATGTTCAGGTGAGGGGCAGAAGTGTGACCCTGAAGGCTTATCTGAGTGGTTGTTATGTCAGCCACTGACATGGACCTTTTATACGATTTCTTAACTTAATCTTTGCGACAATTATTTGAGGTAGGGATTATCTCTGGCCATATTTCAGTGAGAAAACCGAGGACCGTAAAAGCTTAAGGCACTACTCGAGGTCCCACAGTTAGTGAGCGCAGAGCTAGGAGTGGAACCTGGGCAGGCTGAAGCCAGCCTCAGAGTGTGAGAAGATGGAAATGTGAGGGGGTTGCTGTGGAGGCTATGAAGTTTTACAATCACGGTCTTAGCCTCAGTGCACTAGGGTACAAGGTCTTTTTCTCTCATCACTCTCTTTAGTGAAGATAAAACCATGTCCAAGTTTCATTTTTCTTACTAGTTTAATTACTTCTAGCGTTAATTTCATCTTCCTACAGATTAGATTCCTCAAACACTCTATAATAGTAGGTGCAGGCATTTTAGACACACGTATGAGAAATAAAGCTCACAATCACAGATTCTTAGATGAAAAATCTTCACAATTCTTACCTATTTGTTGGACTTTTCCCTCTGATGAACTTCGGTTTTTACACATTCCCTGTCTCCATGCCTGATGTCCAGTAACATAATGATAAACTTTACTCATGGTATTTATCAGTTAAATTGTACTTATGTTTCACTTACAGTTATCACTGAGTGCAGAATCCACCCAGTCTGATGGTTAAGTGGCCATTGATCAAAATTTTAAGCTTTAATTTTCATGTTCTCCATCTGTAAAATGGGCTGTTACCTACCTTAAGGAATGGTTAAACAAGGTAATGAATTTAAATGTCCTGCACATAGTAAGCACACAACAATTGGTTATTACTATTATTATCTGGTTTTTCATGAAGGACAAGGAAAGAGATGTGAGGTTGTATTTTAAGTATGCAGCAGATAGATTTTTGATGGTTATTTTATTTTATGTAAGGAATAGCATTTGGTTGTCAATAAATAGTCTGCTTTCAAATCCTGAAGGGTTATTCCCAGAAGGAAATAATATTTTATCTTTAAGGGGTTGGGGTTAGGGAGAGTCAAAAAATTCTGAAGTCCAGTTGAACTCACTTTCTCAATGAATACAAAAGGATGCCCTTCTTCAGTGGAAAAGAGATACCGAATAATAAATGAAGCACCCTGTTTGAAAATTTCCTGGTATGTTTGTCCCTGGAGGAGTGTGCCTCTGGGACATTCGTTTTTTGAAGCTTTTAGCCTTGAGCTTAATTTTTTTAAGTATATATTTCCCAAGAAATAGAGGAACTCCATTTAAAAGTCACAGGTGCCCCCGAGCTCTGCTTGGAAGATTACCTCAAGTTTCTTTTAATTCAGTCTCAGACCTGGAAGCAAATACATTTATTTCATCACTCTGAAAATGCGTTATCCTCCCACTTCACAGTTCAGTCCCTGCCATCTTATGGATGGATGCACTCCCTGAGAGACTGGAGATGAGAAAGAGTGAAACATGAACCCAAATATTCTTAGAGTATGATTTTGTCTCTCCCGCTAACATGCAAGAGTATTTAAGTTGGCGTATCACCTTCCTGGAAAATTTGGTCCATTGTACTCTTGTAGTCCTATAATCTCATTCTCCTGGGCTCAGACTCATGGAAGGTGAAGCCAAGGAAGACCAGTAGGGGAGTGGAAAAGTGAGACATTGGGGAAGACAACCAGTGGAGAGTATGTTATCAAGTAAATTGGGCAATTGGAGCTTAATCCTGCCACGGAACTTTGGGAGACAGTGTAGAATGTGCACTGCTGAGTTATCACACCTAAGGGGTGGGGAAACTGGGGTGTCCGTATACCAGTTTTCATCATTCATTGGTTGAAAGGTACTCCCTGGGGGTTTGATGCCCTGGCACTTCAGATTGGCCCTATTGCGGGCAAGATAGATTTGGAGGCTAGAGAAAATCTTCCAGCAAAGAGAATATCAAGCAAGTGTGCCTTGAGGAGGTAAGGGCCAAGGGGATATGAGCTGGAACCTGTGATGATGGCCACAAGTGCTATTGATGAATTTATCCTTTGACTTCTAATTCTCTCTGTGTCTATTTAGGCCTTATGCTTGGCGTTTATGATTAGTGTTCCATTCTGCCTTTAGGGAGCTCATAATCTAGTGAGAGATTTGAGGGGGATGAACATGTAAACCAATAATTCCAAGCAGTGAAATTAGTGTTTATGATTATATATCTATATACACAGACAATGCGTGTATCATATATTTTATATATATACACACACACACAATGTGCTAGGCTCTGTTGTGAGTATATTACCTATCTTGCCTTATTTGATTTTCATCAAATCCAAGTGTATTGGTTTGTAAAGCTGCTGGAATGCAATATATACCAGAAATGGGCTGGCTTTTATAAAGGGAATTTATTAAGTTTCAGAAAAAAAAGTTTATCGTTCTAACATCATAGAAAATATCCAAACTAAAGGCATTCAGAGAAAAATACCTCAACTCAAGAAAGGGCTGATCATGTTTTGGGTTTCTCTGTCAGCTAGGAAGGCACATAGTGAAGTTTACTAGATTTCTCTCCTGCCTTCGCCTTTCAAAACAGCTCCTCTGGGGCATTTTATGTCTGTATCCCCAAAGGTCTTTGGCTGTGTCAGCTTTGAAGCTTTTTCCAAAATGGTTCTCTCTTAAAGGACTTCAGTAAGGTCCCATCTGGAACGGATGAAGACATATCTCCATGGAAACCACCTAATCAAAAGTCCCATGCATAATTGGGTGGGTCACATCTTCAGGTAAACAACTTTGTCAAAAAGATCCCACCAAAAATATTGAGTGAGGATTAAAGAACATGGAAACAAAACAGTTTCAAACTGGCACACCAGATATAAGGTATGTACTTTTATTATCTATTTTTGAGATGAAGAGATTGAGATGACAAGATGGATGTACAGAAACATTAAGGTTTTCAGCTGGTTTATGGTGGAGCCAGGATTTGAAAACAGGATATCTGTTTCCAGAGCCCTGCCCTTTCCGGCTACAGAAAACATTTCTGGGTTTCTCAGAAACATTGACATTCTCAGCTGGATAATTCCTTGACATGGGATACTGTCCTATGCATGGTAGGATGTTGAGCAAGCAGCTTCCTTGACCTCTACTAACTAGAAGCCAAGGCAACTCCCAACTCCTCCTCCCTTCCCAGTCCTGACAATCAAAAATGTCTCCAGACATTGCCAGATAATTCCTTGGGGAGCAGTTGCAAATCATTACTGTACATTATAAAGCATTCAGTTCTTCCTGGGGAAGTATTCATAGAATGCAGATGAAAATTCCTAATTTCTCTTTTGCTTAATCTTCCTTCCTAAATAATTAGGAAAGAAGTAGTATTTTGGAGCCAAATACATCTGTAAATCAATAGCCAAATATTTTCCAGGGCAGACAAAATGGAAATAGAAATTAAATATTGAGAAGTAACCTTTTCTATGCATCTTAGTTGTGAACTGGGCATTCTTGTCCATAACACTCTTGTGTATCCTTAAAATAGGCTCTTCCAATGGTCATTTAGTTTAAATGTTGTCTTGCAACTTGATTGAGAAATTAGTGAAAAGACCATTAGCTCACAATGGACTGTGAGTTCATATGGAATTGTTTGTTTTATTGTTTTCCATTTTCCTTTAGCTATTTTGTCTGTGATTTTTTGAGTCTTCTGTTTTGAACTCTCTCACCCAAGTAGATAAATCCTCTTTTCTGTCACAAGCCTGGAGACTTCAAGCTTTATTTCTAAGTCCTCCAAGCCCCATTTTATCCATTTAGCTTCCTGAAGTCAGTCTAGGTTGAAAACTGGTCTTTGAGATTTTGAAGCATTCTGTGCTAGGACAACAGTTATAACTTTGGCATTAGAGTATCCTTATTTATCTCCTTTCTTTCTTATGATCAAATACTCCCTAATTCAGTTGCCTCCAAATTTGGCTTTGTACCTAATCTAGGTGATTATAGAAGCTTCATTTTAGTGTTGGAAGCTTCAAGAATTGGCTTTTACAATTGATTATCAAAGCAAAAACCCATTGTGTTGAAGCATTTTTTATAATATAGAATTTCCACGTGCTGTTGGATAACTGATTGAACATTACTTTACCAACCAACTTATAATTTTCTTTGGGCCAATTCTTCTGATGGCCCCTGACCATGCTCTTGAAATAGTTACTCTAATGACTTAAATTCTGTTTCGGGGCTATTTGTGAGAGGTGGTTTGCCACAATGATCAAGAATATTGGTTCTGATGTCAGGTGGAACTGGCTTTGAATTTGGCCTCCACACTCCTAGCTATGTGAGATTGAGCAAGTGTCATAGGAGAATAATGGTTCTGCATCCTAACCCCAAAACCTGTGAATATATTACCTTACTTGATAAAAGAGGCTTTCCAGATATCAAGTTAAGTATCTTTTTTTATGAATTTCTTTTTTTATTAGAAAGTTTGTTAGCTTACAGAATAATCATGCATAAAATATAAGACTTCCCATACCACCTGTTTTAATTTGTTAAAAGCTGCCGGAATGCAACATACCTGAAATGGAATGGCTTTAAAAAGGGGGAATTTAATAAGTTGCAAGTTTACAGTTCTAAGGTCATGAAAATGTCCAAATTAAAGCATTGAGGAAAAGATACCTTAACTCCAAAGAAAGGGCTGATGAAGTTCGGGGTTTCTCACTCAGCTGTGGGAGGGCTTTCTCTCATTTCATAAGTCTTCCCCAGGGGCCTTTTCCCTCTGCTCCAAAGGTTTCTGGCTGCATGGGCTCTGTTGGTTCCAATGACTCTCAAGCTTTTTCCACAATGTTTCCCTCTTAAAGGTCTCCAGTAAGCAACCTGACCTTAAATGAGTAGAGACACATCTCCATGGAAATCATCTAATTAAAAGTTACCACTCACAATTGGGTGGGGCACATCTCCATGGAAACAATCAGAAAGATCCCACCCAGCAATATAGAATGAAGGTTAAAGGACATGGCTTTTCTGGGGTACATACCTTAAAACTGGCACACCACTCCCTACACACACACACACACACACACACACACACACATTATTAACACTTTGCATTAGTGCACTACATATTTTATAGTTAATGAAAGGATATTATTTTAATTGTTATAACTGTGGTCCATAGTTTACAGTAGGTTCCTGTTTGTGCTGTACAGTCCTTTGTTGTTGTTTTTCTAGCTTTTATTCTAGTAACATATATGTGACCTAAGATTTCCCCTTTTAGCCACATTCAAATATGTAATTCTGTGCAATTAATTATGTTAAGGATCTTGAGATGGAGATTATTCTGGATTATTTGGGTGGGCCCAATGTAATCATAAGGGTAAAGAGAAGGATATCAGAGAAAGCGATCGAAGATGCTCTGCTGCTGGCTTTGAAGATGGAGGAATGGGCCACAAGCCAAGGAATATGGGCAGCCTCTAGAAGATGGAAAAGGCAGAAATGGATTTTTGCTAAAGCCTCCAAAAAGAACACGGCCCTGTCAACACCTTGATTTTAGCTCAATATGACCTATTTCAGACTTCAACCTCTAGAACTATAAAATAATGAGTTTGTGTTGTTTTAAGCCATTTCGTTTGTGGCAATTTCTTACTGCAGCAATGAAAAACATACAGCAAGCTACCTAACCTCTCTAAACAATGTGTACCATGGAATGATAATATTTATCCCATAGGGTTATTGTGAGATGTAATTTAGAGATGCCCTCAGTATAGGATAATGCTCAAAGGTACTGAATTAGTAATGGACTTTTGATTTTGCCACTTACTAGCATTCCCATCAATCCCACCTACAATTAAGCTTCCAAAATACCCCTCCAAACCAAATACAGCATGCTGAAAAATTTGAGAGTTTGAAAAAGAAAAGGGGGATAATGGCAAATATATATTAAAATATTCCCTCTATTTTGCTAAAAACTTCATATTTCTTCACTGATATTCAAAGGAACTGCACCTCAGTTGCTTCTTTTTCTTCATCTTTAAATAAAAAATTTGTAATTAGGATTATGGTTGCAACACAGCCACTTAAGGCAAAATACCATTAAAGCAAAAGAATTGGGATGTTTTTGTGATATGTTTTATAATGGAGGTTAACCTTGAACTTAAAGGAGAGCTGATATTCGGTTAGGATGATAGGTATCACTAAATTAGTTGGTATAGGAATCCTTATCCCAAGTTCTTCTGAATGTTTCCTACTTTGTCGAGGCCACCTAAGCCTCTATCCTAGGACTCTTTGGGTCTCCTAATCTTCCAGCAGTTAACAGGCTAATGCCTATACAGGAAAAGTCTGTTTGATTAGTTGGTTCCCACACTGTGCACTTTCTCAATTATTTTGATATTGCTCCTGCCTAGAAGCAATAGTTATTGAATAAAATACAATAAAGAATTCCCCAAACTGTAAACATCTATAAATATGCAATTTGAACACGTTGTCAGTTTAAAAATAGGTGAAAATCTTTATATTTCATTCTCTCACTTGGATAAAATTTAAAAATCTCATTTTCTACCTATTCCTCTTAGGATTAATGTACTATGTATCTTGTATGCTTTTTTATTATTATTTTTTTTATTAATTAACGGAAAAAAAGAAATTAACCCAACATTTAGAAATCATACCATTCTACATATGCAATCAGTAATTCTTAACATCATCACATAGATGCATGATCATCGTTTCTTAGTACATCTGCATCGGTTTAGAAGAACTAGCAACACAACAGAAAAAGATATAGAATGTTAATATAGAGAAAAGAAATAAAAGTAATAATAATAGTAAAAACAAAACAAAACCTATAGCTCAGATGCAGCTTCATTCAGTGTTTTAACATGATTACTTTACACTTAGGTATTCTTGTGCTGTCTATTTTTGAGTTTTTGTATCTAGTCCCGTTGCACAGTCTGTATCCCTTCAGCTCCAATTACCCATTATCTTACCCTGTTTCTAACTCCTGCTGGACTCTGTTACCAATGACATATTCCAAGTTTATTCTCGAATGTCCGTTCACATCAGTGGGACCATACAGTATTTGTCCTTTAGTTTTTGGCTGGACTCACTCAGCATAATGTTCTCTAGGTCCATCCATGTTATTACATGCTTCATAAGTTTATCTTGTCTTAAAGCTGCATAATATTCCATCGTATGTATATACCACAGTTTGTTTAGCCATTCTTCTGTTGATGGACATTTTGGCTGTTTCCATCTCTTTGCAATTGTAAATAACGCTGCTATAAACATTGGTGTGCAAATGTCCGTTTGTGTCTTTGCCCTTAAGTCCTTTGAGTAGATACCTAGCAATGGTATTGCTGGGTCGTATGGCAATTCTATATTCAGCTTTTTGAGGAACCGCCAAACTGCCTTCCACAGTGGTTGCACCATTTGACATTCCCACCAACAGTGGATAAGTGTGCCTCTTTCTCCGCATCCTCTCCAGCACTTGTCATTTTCTGTTTTGTTGATAATGGCCATTCTGGTGGGTGTGAGATGATATCTCATTGTGGTTTTGATTTGCATTTCTCTAATGGCCAGGGACATTGAGCATCTCTTCATGTGCCTTTTGGCCATTTGTATTTCCTCTTCTGATAGGTGTCTGTTCAAGTCTTTTTCCCATTTTGTAATTGGGTTGGCTGTCTTTTTGTTGTTGAGTTGGACAATCTCTTTATAAATTCTGAATACTAGACCTTTATCTGATATGTCATTTCCAAATATTGTCTCCCATTGTGTAGGCTGTCTTTTTACTTTCTTGATGAAGTTCTTTGATGCACAAAAGTGTTTAATTTTGAGGAGCTCCCATTTATTCATTTCCTTCTTCAGTGCTCTTGCTTTAGGTTTAAGGTCCATAAAACCACCTCCAATTGTAAGTTTCATAAGATATCTCCCTACATTTTCCTCTAACTGTTTTATGGTCTTAGACCTAATGTTTAGATCTTTGATCCATTTTGAGTTAACTTTTGTATAAGGTGTGAGATATGGTCTTCTTTCATTCTTTTGCATATGGATATCCAGTTCTCTAGGCACCATTTATTGAAGAGACTGTTCTGTCCCAGGCGAGTTGGCTTGACTGCCTTATCAAAGATCAAATGTCCATAGATGAGAGGGTCTATATCTGAGCACTCTATTCGATTTTATTGGTCAGTATATCTATCTTTATGCCAATACCATGCTGTTTTGACCACTGTGGCTTCTTAATATGCCTTAAAGTCCAGCAGCGCGAGACCTCCAGCTTCGTTTTTTTCCCTCAAGATGTTTTTAGCAATTCGGGGCACCCTGCCCTTCCAGATAAATTTGCTTATTGGTTTTTCTATTTCTGAAAAATAAGTTGTTGGGATTTTGATTGGTATTGCATTGAATCTGTAGATCAATTTAGGTAGGATTGACATCTTAATTATATTTAGACATTTAGTCTTCCAATCCATGAACACGGTATGCCCTTCCATCTATTTAGGTCTTCTGTGATTTCTTTTAGCAGTTTTTTGTAGTTTTCTTTATATAGGTTTTTTGTCTCTTTAGTTAAATTTGTTCCTAGGTATTTTATTCTTTTAGTTGCGATTGTAAATGGGATTCGTTTCTTGATTTCCCCCTCCGCTTGTTCATTGCTAGTGTATAGAAATGCTACAGATTTTTGAATGTTGATCTTGTAACCTGCTACTTTGCTGTACTCATTTGTTAGCTCTAGTATTTTTGTTGTGGATTTTTCCGGGTTTTCGACGTATAGTATCATATCGTCTGCAAACAGTGATAGTTTTACTTCTTCCTTTCCAATTTTGATGCCTTGTATTTCTTTTTCTTGTCTAATTGCTTTGGCTAGAACCTCCAACACAATGTTGAATAATAGTGGTGATAGTGGACATCCTTGTCTTGTTCCTGATCTTAGGGGGAAAGTTTTCAATTTTTCCCCATTGAGGATGATATTAGCTGTGGGTTTTTCATATATTCCCTCTATCATTTTAAGGAAGTTCCCTTGTATTCCTATCTTTTGAAGTGTTTTCAACAGGAAAGGATGTTGAATCTTGTCAAATGCCTTCTCTGCATCAATTGAGATGATCATGTGATTTTTCTGCTTTGATTTGTTGATATGGTGTATTACATTAATTGATTTTCTTATGTTGAACCATCCTTGCATACCTGGGATGAATCCTAGTTGGTCATGATGTATAATTCTTTTAATATATTGTTGGATACGATTTGCTAGAATTTTATTGAGGATTTTTGCATCTATATTCATTAGAGAGATTGGTCTGTAGTTTTCTTCTTTTGTAATATCTTTGCCTGGTTTTGGTATGAGGGTGATGTTGGCTTCATAGAATGAATTAGGTAGTTTTCCCTCCACTTCGATTTTTTTGAAGAGTTTGAGGAGAGTTGGTACTAATTCTTTCTGGAATGTTTAATAGAATTCACATGTGAAGCCGTCTGGTCCTGGACTTTTCTTTTTAGGGAGCTTTTGAATGACTAATTCAATTTCTTTACTTGTGATTGGTTTGTTGAGGTCATCTATGTCTTCTTGAGTCAAAGTTGGTTGTTCATGTCTTTCCAGGAACCCGTCCATTTCATCTAAATTGTTGTATTTATTAGCGTAAAGTTGTTCATAGTATCCTGTTATTACCTCCTTTATTTCTGTGAGGTCAGTAGTTATGTCTCCTCTTCCATTTCTGATCTTATTTATTTGCATCCTCTCTCTTCTTCTTTTTGTCAGTCTTGCTAAGGGCCCATCAATCTTATTGATTTTCTCATAGAACCAACTTCTGGTCTTATTGATTTTCTCTATGGTTTTCAATTTGATTTATTTCTGCTCTAATCTTTGTTATTTCTTTCCTTTTGCTTGCTTTGGGATTAGTTTGCTGTTCTTTCTCCAGTTCTTCCAAGTGGACATTTAATTCCTGCATTTTTGCCTTTTCTTCTTTTCTGATATAGGCATTTAGGGCAATAAATTTCCCTGTTAGCACTGCCTTTGCTGCGTCCCATAAGTTTTGATATGTTGTGTTTTCATTTTCATTCGCCTCGAGGTATTTACTAATTTCTCTTGCAGTTTCTTCTTTGACCCACTTGTTGTTTAAGAGTGTGTTGTTGAGCCTCCACTATTTGTGAATTTTCTGGCACTCCGCCTATTATTGATTTCCAACTTCATTCCTTTATGATCCGAGAAAGTGTTGTGTATGATTTCAATCTTTTTAAATTTGTTAAGACTTGCTTTGTGACTCAGCATATGGTCTATCTTTGAGAATGATCCATGAGCACTTGAGAAAAAGGTGTATCCTGCTGTTGTGGGATGTAATGTCCTATAAATGTCTGTTAAGTCTAGCTCATTTATTGTAATATTCAGATTCTCTATTTGTTTATTGATCCTCTGTCTAGATGTTCTGTCCATTGATGAGAGTGGTGAATTGAAGTCTCCAACTATTATGGTATATGTGTCTATTTCCCTTTTCAGTGTTTGCAGTGTATTCCTCACGTATTTTGGGGCATTCTGGTTCGGTGCGTAAATATTTATGATTGTTATGTCTTCTTGTTTAATTGTTCCTTTGATTAGTATATAGTGTCCTTCTTTGTCTCTTTTAACTGTTTTACATTTGAAGTCTAATTTGTTGGATATTAGTATAGCCACTCCTTCTCTTTTCTGGTTGTTATTTGCATGAAATATCTTTTCCCAACCTTTCACTTTCAACCTATGTTTATCTTTGGGTCTAAGATGTGCTTCCTGTAGACAGCATATAGAAGGATCCTGTTTTTTAATCCATTCTGCCAGTCTGTGTCTTTTGATTGGGGAATTCAGTCCATTAACATTTAGTGTTATTACTGTTTGGATAATATTTTCCTCTAACATTTTGCCTTTTGTATTATATATATCATATCTGACTTTCCTTCTTTCTACACTCTTCTCCACACCTCTCTCTTCTGTCTTTTTGTATCTGATTCTAGTGCTCCCTTTAGTAGTTCTGGCAGAGCTGGTCTCTTGGTCACAAATTCTCTCAGTGACTTTTTGTCTGAGAATGTTTTAATTTCTCCCTCATCTTTGAAGGACAATTTTGCTGGATATAGGAGTCTTGGTTGGCAGTTTTTCTCTTTTAGTAATTTAAATATATCATCCCACTGTCTTCTAGCTTCCATGGTTTCTGCTGAGAAATCTACATATAGTCTTATTGTGTTTCCCTTATATGTGATGGATTGTTTTTCTCTTGCTGCTTTCAAGATCCTCTCTTTCTCTTTGACCTCTGACATTCTAACTAGTAAGTGTCTTGGAGAGCGCCTATTTGGGTCTAATCTCTTTGGGGTGCGCTGCATTTCTTGGATCTGTAATTTTAGGTCTTTCATAAGAGTTGGTAAATTTTCAGTGATAATTTCTTCCATTAGTTTTTCTCCTCCTTTTCCCTTCTCTTCTCCTTCTGGGACACCCACAACACGTAGATTTGTGCGGTTCATATTGTCCTTGAGTTCCCTGATACCCTGTTCAAATTTTTCCATTCTTTTCCCGATAGTTTCTGTTTCTTTTTGGAATTCAGATGTTCCATCCTCCAAATCACTAATTCTATCTTCTGTCTCTTTAAATCTATCATTGTAGCTATCCATTGTTTTTTCCATCTTTTCTACTTTATCCTTCACTTCCATAAGTTCTGTGATTTGTTTTTTCAGTTTTTCTATTTCTTCTTTTTGTTCAGCCCATGTCTTCTTCATGTCCTCCCTCAATTTATCGATTTCGTTTTTGAAGAGGTTTTCCATTTCTGTTCGTGTATTCAGCATTAGTTGTTTCAGCTCCTGTATCCCATTTGAACTATTGGTTTGTTCCTTTGACTGGGCCATATTTTCAATTTTCTGAGCGTGATCCGTTATCTTCTGCTGGCGTCTGGGCATTTAGTCAGGTTTCCCTGGGTGTTGGACCCAACAGGTTGAAAGATTTTTCTGTGAAATCTCTGGGTTCTGTTTTTCTTATCCTGCCCAGTAGGTGGCGCTCATGGCACACGTTTTTCTGCGGGTTCCACCATTAAAAGGTGCTGTGGGTTCTTTAACTTTGGAAAACTCTCACCGTGGGGGAGGTTTGCCAGCCGAAGCGGCTTGGAAGAATGCCAGCCGGCCCGGGGGTCTGAACACGGCGAGGGTCACCAGCCACCGCAGCCCGGGAGAGCGCCCGACCAAATTTCCTAGTCGTCCCGGGGCACCAAACGTGGCGGGAGGGCGCCAGCCGCCGCAGCCCAGTAGAGTGCACCGTTCCCAGCCGGACCAGGGAGTCATGTGTTTGGAATATACTCCCCCGGTCACCGTTCTCCGCGGTATGGGGATTTCCAACACAACTCTCTCAGTTGGTCCGGGGGCCTCGCGTGGTGGGGGCGCCATCCGCTGTGGCCCAAGGGGACCGCCTGCCCAATTCTGCCAGCTGGCCTGGGAAGGCGGAAGGGAGGGACTCCGGCCGCTTGCCGTCCCGCCCAGGAAAGCCCGCACCCCTCGGCGTTCTCACCAGAGCTGGTTCTCCCAGACAGTCAGCCATTCCAGGATGGGATACGCCGTCCCTTTGATCTCCGTCGTGGCTCTGGGAGCTGCTCTGTATCGTCTCCACTCCCCCAGTAGCTGTTCTGGAGGAGGAAAGGTGAGGGTGGCAAGGCTGTCAAGGATGGTGGCGGAGGAGCCGGTGAAGGTGGAAGAGGGCACAGTGGTGGTTGGAGAGCCGCTGGAGTAGGAGGAGAAAGGGAAGGATAAGATGGCGGATGGAGCGCCACCGGAGCAGGAGCGGAAAGGAAAGGATAAGATGGCGGATGGAGCGCCGCCGGAGCAGAAGGGGAAACAGAAGGGCAAGATGGTGGCGGGAGCTCTACCGGCGGAGAAAGAGGGAGAGGAGGGCTGGCTGGCGGTGGGAGCGCCGCCGGCGGAGAAAGAGGGAGAGGAGGGCTGGCTGGCGGCGGGAGCGCCGCTGGCCGAGAAAGAGGGAGAGGAGGGCTCTTGTTTGCTTTTTTTATAAACAGACTAGTAGACAAGCGTGACTTTTCAATTGAGCAAATATTTAGATGTTCTCTTCTGAAGATGTCGCAGTGTCTTGCTTGTTGATGCATATGTAATTCTTCTCTATAAATTATTTTGCTATTGGCCATGGAAGAAAGAACCACCTCATTCATACTGTTGAAGTTTTGTTCCCCAATTTCATAGAAGAATTTATTTTCCAAACATGAGAATTGATCAATGAAAACTTGTGATCCCTAGGAGCCTTAAAAGGGATTTGCATCGTCAACCACTGACTCAGGATTTGTCCTGGTAGTTGATAAAAGTTATATAAACATAAGGTTTTGTCTTTTTTTTAAACCTCAGTAACCAGAGTCTCCAGTAGGAGAAGAGGAGACTTGGACTTGTTACTCATTAGTTGCTACAGATGCTACAGATGCCCTTCCAAAGAAAGTTAATAAAAAAGGTGCTATGCCATGCATCTGTTTTGGAAGATATTGCTCACAATTTTCTCATGAGAAAATACAGAGGTGAGTTCATTTGCTCCATATCAATTTTTTAAGGAGGCTATGGACTATTCCTGTTCCCAAGCAGTTATGTAGAACTGCCAGGCCAGAAGAGAAAAGGCATTTCTAAAACACATTCCAAATTAAGCTTCCTGATTAGTTCATTTTGTTAACCACTGAATTCTCAGCACCCCAGACAGTACTGGCCCAGGATACTCTGTAAATATAGAAGATTTCACTATATGTCAAAATTATGTTTTAAAAAAGTATGCAGGAGGTGATTTTGTCTCTCCTATTTGCTAAATGACATTACAAGGAATTGTAATTTGTAGTAAAAAAAGTCATCAGTGAGAATTATTTAGTTTTTAATAGATGCCAAGGGTATAGCAGAAGAAAGCATTTCAATTGGACAAATATTTAGCATTTTCTTCTTAGAAAAAATTTATACATGGGAATTATTTTCAGGGCAATTTAATGCAAAACAAGAGTATGTGCCCCATTCCCAGACCTTGAACATATAACACATTAAAACCATTGAAACTGTCTTATATATGTTAAATATTTAAAATAAATTATATCAATAAAAAATAAAATTTTATATAACCATTCCTGCTTTAAAAAGTTAACTCTCATCTGCATGGGAGAAATACAGGTGCTCATTAAGCTCTAACATCAAAAGCAGAAAGCACACAAGGAAATTCCCAAGAAGGAGGAAGTTATATAGGTGAAGAGGGAGGAGTAGAGGAGAAGTCCACAGCCATCTCTGTAAAGTCCTTGTCAACACTGGCAAGATGAAGGACAGAGAGCATATGCAATCTCTTGGAAACTTGAATTTCTGCTTCCTTGTCGTTATTCTTCAAGTCAGTGAAAAAGGAATAAAGTGTGGACTGTCTTCCATTATGAATCTTAACTTTGGTTATTTCAAGACACCATGCTTTCCTTCTCTTTGAGCCAAAGGTAGTACTTACCAAAAACCTGTGAAATATGGCTTCAAGTGAAATATATCTTAAATAAGTGAGTTGTAGAAGTACAAAGTGATGTAAAAACGAGTCAATATTTAATGTGTCCCTCCAGTATCTATTGAATTCACTAATAACGAAATAATGATTTCCAATTCAACTTCACAAGCCCACCTTCTTGAAGATTCCCTTGAATTCATTCTTGATACTTTTGAAAGTGCCCCATTCTCTTACTGCCTTATTTCCTTAGTGTCCCCTCCCTTGTTCCCCTCTATCATTCTTCAGGTTTTCAATGTCTCAATCATTTGTTCAAACATGTGCTAATTAATTAACTATTTAATCCTTCCATCCTTCTGTGCCCTGACAGTAAGTGGCTCCTTGAATCTTGGACCCTCAGTGTCTGGGTCTATTCACCCCAGTCCTGGCTGTGGTGGTTCTGTGACAGCCACAGGAAGCAAGAGCAATAGCCCCTTAAGAGAATGCATTAAAATTAAGTTAAAATTTAATAAAAATTAAAATCAATGTCAATTTGCTCTATGTGTAGAGAGGGTCTAAACTTAAAAAAAAAAACAACAGTTGAAATCACATAGGAAACATCAGCAAATTATGAAATTTCTCTACTTTAAAAAGTAGCATAAGCCATATTAGAAGGCATACTACAATGTGGATATATATTTGCAACATATATGGCACATAAGGGGTAAATATATTTACTACTGTAGAGCCTAATACAAACCAAATTTAAAAAACCAAGACCTATAGCAAAAAAAAGAGAAAAGATCAAATATTTACTTCATGAAAGGGAAAAAACAAATGGCTAGCAAATATTTGAAAGTGCTGGACTTTAATAAGAAGGAAATTCATTTTAAAGCAAGATAACTTTTCTACTTACTAAATATACAAATATAAACTTTTAAAAATTACTCTAAGCTGGTGAAGGCATAGTGAATCTATCCTTGGCGGACCAGATACGGAAAATTTCTGTTTGTCACAATTTCCCCAAGATGGATTTACTATTTGCTTTCTCTGTTTCCTGACTTAGTCTCTATGGATTAGTTTGCCAACCTCAATTTATGGGACCTTTGAATTAACTCTTTTTGGGGCTATCTGCCCTTTCTTGATACTGCATTTTGGTTGATGCAAACAAGTCCTACCGTGACAGTTCTTCCTAACTTTGAATCTCAAAGAGCATGGGCTTTGGGCTCTTTATACAAACAAATCTACTTCCTTCTGAAAGCTCTGCCTACTAAGGAGGAGGCTGCCACATATGAGGTGTCCAACTCATTCTGGTTAGCCTTTGACTTTCCTGGTTTTAGCACTGAAAGTTCCTAGTCCTAGAAAACCCTTCAGTCCTGAGCAAGCAGAGATGGTTGGTATCCCGACTACCATGTGAAATTAAACAAGATATCCTGTTGCACCCTTTCCCCAGTCTTGAATGCTTTGTTTCTTGTATAATCAACTCTTTAGCATTATTCATGGGAGGTTGTGAGTACAGGCTTGAGAAGTATGCACGTCATCCAGTAGGCAGCAACAACTCATTGATGGCTTTTGAACATAGGAGTGACATGTAGTAAGTGTCATTTTATGAACATTAGCATGGAAATAGTGTTCATGATGGATCAGCTCATGGACTAGCTTCTTAGCTAGTCATTAGGGCCATGAGAAATCCCCTGGACCTGGTGCTATATCACTGCCACCTGCTGAACTCAGCTTTTTGATGAGGAGACATCATATGCCTTCTCATATCAGAAAAGGTGCATAAGGCCAAGGGAGTATGCAAGGATCCTCTCTGTTAATCAGTTACATCCTTGTTGAGCTGTTGCCGAGGTGCCTCTTCTGTTCACACTCTCTTGAAAGATTTCCTTATCAAATAAAAGGCAAGATTTCTATTTCTTTTCTATTTTTTTTTCTATTTTTTTTTCCTCATGATCCAACCCATATTCTTATTTTTTCCCACCTGCCTTGACACTTGTCTTGGACCTTGGACTGTAAATTTGTGTTTATCCCTTGCAACGCATTCCCATGTATATACTCAATCATACTTTAGCTTGGACCACATCTGATTGCAAATTTGGAACATACTTTCTGCTTGCCATCTTGGGTTTTGAAATTGATTTGCTTCTCTCCCTTGTTCAGGAAACTTTGAGTTTGATATTAGCATCTTGCTTTGATCTCAAGATCAAAACTCCTAGTAATGATCTGATGGGAGGAGGGTCAATGGTACCCACCTCCAGGGTCTCTGCTTATGTACTCCCTTAGCCATTCTGCCCTACTAACATGGCTCTGAGTTTTAGACCCTGTGAAGGAATTTCATTTTCCAATTCACCAAGGAAAGATCAGTTAGGGAATCTTAGAGTAATGACAATAGGGATATGAAATAGAGATTCCAGCCTGTTAGCCCGTTTTACAACCCTTTCTCAGATAATTTGTTCTGTTCATGGCTTAAAGATTTAGAAGCCATGTTACACCACTCTCTGCCCCCCCTCATTGGATAAGTAGTGGGTCTGCCACAAAGATAGATCCATTTAAGGGGGTTATCCCCCAAATTTAGATGATAAACAGAGACTGGATTCATTTTCAAACACTCAGGGACTAAGACTGCTGTTTTGGAGTAGCCATGATGCATTATGTATAAGGATATTGAACATAAGTATTTACAGTAAATGGAGAATGAGATGTCATTCATTTAGGTGACAAACAGATCTACTAAGTGCCAGCCTGCATTCTAGGCTTCAGGGATATGACAGTGAAATGCTCTCACTTCCTGGAGTTTGATCTATGGAGGTGGGAGAGAGACAATAAACAAAGAACACCACCTGAAATTATGATATAATTTTAATAGCCATGAATAAAGGAAAGCAACATAAAGGATGAGGAAGGGATGGCTATAAAACACACCATGGTGGGTGGTACAATAGTGGCTCAGTGGCAGAATTCTTGTCTGCCATGCCGGAGACCTTGGTTCAACTGCCAGTGCCTGCTCATGCAAAAAATATATATATACATATATATACCATGGTGATAAATTTATAGGGCTTAATCATGCATTACTTTTAACCATTTGTGGTGAAAACATAATTCGATTTATGGAAAAACTCATTATAAACAGTGGTTCTCAACCAAGAATGATTTTGCCCTCCAAGGAACATTTGACAATATCTGGAGATACTTTTGATTGGAGTAGGGGCTTTTTCCAACATCTATCTTGGGTAGAGTTTGCTAAACACTTTACAATGCACAAGATGGTTTTCCCAGCAAAGAGTTGTCCAACCCCAAATGTCAAGAGTGCTGAGGACAGGAAACCCTGCCCTACAGTATTTTAGAAGCAACAGAATGTGCTTGGTCACAACAATGAACCTTCATAATATCTTCTCTAATTTGAAAGAAAGACAAAGAGTAATGAAAATATACTGACAAATTCAAATCTGTGGCTCTCTGAGGTTGAATCAACTGATGTAGCTCGATAGGACAGCAGCTTCTCCATCTCTTGTCCACTGAAACAGTGTATCCCCTGAAAGAGGATCAAATTCTCAGATAGAGGAGTTCTCAAACAGATGCAGATGATACATTTGGGAATGAATGTCTTGCCAATGCAATTTTTTAAAATTCTTACCCTTGCTCCTGGTATAGTTTTGTGGATAAGCATCAGATGTTGCCAACTTACCATCAATGTACAGATCCAAATCAATTAGATTGTTATTCATTTTTATAAATGAATGGAAGAAAAACTCCCCCCAACGACCTTGCAAATTCAATTCGGTAAATAAATGTTTCCTAAATTGAATTGCAAAGCAATCCATTTTGATTCTTGGTGAAGGAGAGAGAGAGAGAGAGAGAGAGAGAGAGAGAGAGAGAGAAACTGGCTAGTGATGAGGAGAAAAGGATAAGGATACCACCATTCTGAGCATCATTTTCAGCTTTAGTTGTGAGATTGTCCATTTTATTTATTCACTTAAGAGAAGATTTATGTTATCTTATCACCTTTATAAATTCTCTTGTAGGGAAAAGGGGCTATTACCTGGGCATATTTCAGGGTGGAAAAATTTTACCAAGTTCTTTTGATGTTATCATTTTTTTCCTGCTCATCTCTGAATTGTATTAATGTATTCCACAAATATTTATTGAGTGCCTACTATATTCCAGGCACTCTTGTTGGTACTGGATACACCAGAGAATCAAACAGGCAAAGATGTCTGATCTCCAGTAGGGGAAGCAGACAATAAATCAGATGCTTGCTTAAAATGTTTGTGTTTGAGAGAGTATAAATGCCAAGGAGAAAAGTGAGTCAGAGAAGCATGATAGCTAGGGGGTGGGGATGGGATGGGAAGAGGATTATAATCTCAGATAAGGCCAGAGAGGGTTGCAATGCGATGGCTTCATTCAAAGGACTTCCCATATGAGGAAAAGTTGGAAGGAAGCTAGAGAACAGTCCTGATGTTGCCCGGAAGAAGCAAATACCTGTAGGAAGGATGAGCAATCGTTAATGCTCTTAGAAGAGACTACCCCAGGTATGTTCAAAACAGCGTGTACCTGGCTGATGGAGCATGTGAAAGGGAGGTGGGGAGGAAATGGGGGACCTGGGGTGTGCAGGTCTGACTAGGACTTTGGGGGTGTTGGCTTTTATGTTGAACGAAATGGGAGCTAGGAGAGGATTCTGAACAGAGGGGTGACTTGACATGACTTAAGTTATAACTGGATTATTGTAACTGCTGGGTGAAAGCATACCATTGATGACAGACACATGAGCTCATTGTAATAATTCAGGGGAGAGATAATGGTAGCTTATACCAGGGAGATAGAAACGGACATGGTTGTTTCAATACAATATTTCTCCTTTGTCGGCTAACTCTTGTTTCTCCATTTTTAGAAATTGTACTAATTCATTATTACCATTCATATTTCCTGCACTTTCATGAGTTTCTGGAACCCTCAATTTCATTATTATCCATCAGCCCGGCTGTGACAGATGCTGATCTTCATCTTCATATTGATTAATTTCATTTTCACATACATCACCTGCATTTTCAACATCTTTAGACCATTTTCACATGATGAGTCATTTGCAAACGACAGATTTTCATTACAGGAGTCATCTTCAGGGTAGGGATGTGTTGGTCTAGACTTAGGTCAAATGTTTGCCCAATTCTGCTTAGCATTCGTTCTCATGAAATGGTATGTGATGGGTTTTTTTTTTGAGTTCAGCCACTGTTGAGATGATTACAAACTGCTTTCTCTTATTTACTTGCCTATCAACTGGGAATTGTTTTATTCTTTTACATGGAGAATGTAATTCCAGCAATCACTACTTTTAAGTGAAAAGATAACTGTGCTCCGTTCTGATTTTATAACATGCCATTGTGGATTCCAGATTGGCTTATGGGGGAGGGGCCTCACTCCAGCCAGCACTGAATTGGCTAACAGAGGTCTTTTGTTTGTAGCAGGGGTTGCAAATTCAAATACCTCCTGGGATGTAATTGGGCAAATGGTGTGGGTATCGGGAAATGGGCAGTGGAAAGGACTGTGCCGAATTGGTGTCTAGTAGCGAGCCACAGCCAGAACAATCTGTTGTTGTCATGTAAAAATGTGGTTCCGGTATTGACATATCTCCTTATGAGGAGCAGGATACCACATTATTATGGAAATTCTGACTTTTTTTTTTCACTTTTCAGAACAAAATAGGTCAGACCAAAGTTCTCCAGTTTAACTTTTGTTTCACAAGGACACCTTTGCACTTCCTGCATTTATTGTGCTGCCTTTGCTGTTAATGACAACAGTGTGGATTCTGTATAGCTGAGTAGAGAATCTTTATCTCAGGGAGATTTTAGTAACCTAACCTTTTTTTGAACAGCTGGTTTTATGGGTTGAATTGTGTCCCCCACCAAAAGAGATATGCTCAAGTCTTTATCCCCAGTCCCATGAATTTGCATTTATTTGGACATAGGGTATTTGAAGATGTTATTGATTAGGATGAGGCCAAACTGGATAGGGTGGGTCCTCTAATATGACTGGTGTCATTATAAGAAGGGGCTGATTCAACACAGAGTAAGATGTCGTGTGATGACTGAAGCAGAAATTGAAGTTTAAGGCTTGCTGGTAACCCACCAGAAGCTAGGAAGAGGCAAGAAAGGATTCTTTCCTACAGATTTTAGACTTCTAGCCTCTAGAACTTTGAGACAATGCACTTTTGTTGTTTTTAGCCATCCAGTTTCTGGCACCTTTTTGGAGCATTCCTATCAAGCTAAGACTACTGGTGTCCAGGTAGACTGAGAATTGAACCCTGGCCTGTACTGACTCAGAAGCTCTTGGCCCTGTGCATACTGCACACCAGTTAATAGATGGTGTTAATAGAATTTGAACCCTGGCCTCTTTCTAAAGAGCCGCGAGAGTCACTTCATAGGAGATACCAGATAAGCAGAAAAGATAAGTCTACTCTTGGGCCCTAGACTGACTAGTGATCACTTATGGCCTATGTCAGTTTAGGCAATTGACTTAGCCTCTATATAATCCCCTCACCTATATAATGGGGATTGTATAGTATAATAATAACAATAATAATACCTATCTCAGAGGGTTGTTTTGAACATTAAATGAGATAATATATTCAAGTGTTCAGCACAGTGCCTGGCATAATAGTAGTGCTCAGTAATTCATAGGTAGTCCTTAGTGATGATTCCTCTTATGTGGGAAACACTGTTATGTGTCTATCCACATTGACAACATCATGGAAATAATTTGCCTCTAACATTAGGCCCTATGACAGGGCACATCTGCTCTGAACTTTCTTCACCTGTGAGATCTGCAGGTGAAATTGGCTTCAGTATTTAAAGACTAAGGTCCCTGTCCTCCTCCCCTTCAAAATTCAGGAAAAATAACCCAGCCATGTCAGACATGGGGCATCACCAGGCTTTGAAGAAATCATCCTTTTTGGAGTATCTTTTCTTGGCCACCATGAGATTTAGAAGAAAAAACAAGATCTTTATTCAAACAGATCTAGTGAAATCTTTGGCCTTACAGCTTGTTTGCTCTGCAACTGGGGCCCAGGAACATGAGCCTCCAAGACTTTCATTCCAGAAATTCCAGAAAATTTGTCTTGATCTGGTTCTCTCTGTCTCTGTCCATCTCTTTCCTCTCACTACCATTGTATCCATTTTATTTTCATTTGTGAATTTTCTAAAAAAAATTTTTGTGGTAGCTTATTAATATTATTGTGGTAGCTTATATATAACAAAATTTCCCATGTTAACCATTTTAAGTGTACATTCATTGTATTTACAATGTTGTGCCACCATCAACACCATCCATTACCAAATGTTATATCATTCCAAACAGAAACTCTATACCCATTAAGCAATAACTCCCCATTTCTCCCTGCCCTCCCCCAGCCCCTAGTAACCCATAATCCACTCTTTGTTTCTATGAATTTCCTTCTTCTAGATATTTCTATAAGTGGACTCATGCAATATTTGTCTTTTTGTGTTTGTTTTATTTTACTTAGCATAGTATTTTCAAGGTTTATTCATGTTGTAGCATTTATCAGAACTTCATTTCTTTTCATGGCTGAGTAGTATTCTATTGTATGGATATACCATATTTTGTTTATCCCATCAGTTGAAGGACATATAGTTTTTTTCCACCTTTTGGCTATTATGAATAATGCTTCTAGGGAGGTTGGTGGTCAAGTATCTTTTTAAGTCCTAGTTTTCAATTCTCTGGGGTCTATACATAGAACATTTGTCAATTTTTAAACTCATTGCTGATAAGAATAAAAGTTGCATGAATGAGGCACAGGTCTAGAAAAAGGGAACCCAGACTTTCAGAAGTGAAAATTGATTTTATGAACAGCCAGCACCATCAGTTTGGAAAATGCTCCAAAATTCACACTTTAAAGTACATCAGTGTTACCTCGAGATCTTGTTAAAATGCAGATTCTGATTCAGCAGGTCTGGGTATGACCTGAATTTCTGCTTTTCTGACAAGGTTACAGTGCTGATGCTGTTTGTCCATGGGCAGCTCTTTGAGTAGTAAGGCTTTATAGAACTGCCACATTCATCTCCTTTTCCTCCTCCTCTTTCTCTTCATCCTCAAATTAATACGTATTTTTCTTCCAGCATCAACATTCAGAATGAATGAGAAATCATGTTTTATTCAGTATACTCATTTTTCCATTTTATTTAAAAGTGACCATATTTCAAACTATATAATAAGTTAAAATGACTCCCCCTTTCCCTCTCTCTCTCTCTCTCTCTGTTTTTGGTGGGAGTGGTTTTTCTAAGAACCAAACTACCATTGAGAAGACTATTTTCATGAACGAATATCTCAATGGCAAAAATATATGTTTATTATAGTGATAATAAAACAATAATTATACCTAATGCTTATTAAGCATATTCTTTGTCAAGGTCCATGCTAAGTATTTAACCTACGACATCTCTGTTCGTGATAGCCATATGGGTTGGGTATTGTTGCACTGATTCCAACTTTATACATGACAAAGAGAGGGTAAGAGAGTCTAAGTAATTAGTCCAGGGTCACAGAGCAGGTACATGGTGGAGGCAGGATTGAACCACAGCCTGGGATCCTTCAAAGCCTATAATCCTATAGAATTGGGGGACATGCCAGCCATGTGGGCTGAGTATGCTATATCCCGAGCAAAAATGGCACAAGGAAAGTTTTGTGGTCTTTTCTTATTGCTGGGTTTTCCAGAGTATTGTGTCAGGGAGCTGGGGATCAGAAGTTACCACAGCAGGAGATAGCCCCAGCTAGGAAGGAGGCTGAGCTGTTGAGAGGAGCTTCTTAAAAGGCATGACTCAAAAGGAAATTGCTTGAGATAATATTCTCTTATTCTGAACCTTGCAAAAGATGCAAAATGCCATTCACAGAAAGCTTGATTGTTGTGGTTCTCCAATACTGAGGAGTATGACAGGGATTAAAGAGAAAATCTGATCAAACTCCACCTGAAGATTTGGCCCTTGGAATGGACTTCTAGCAAATCAGTTAGCCTCACAAGTAGAGTGACATCCAGGGTGTGGAAAGAAGGGTTCCATGGATCCCTAGGGCAGGACCTTCAGGGAGTCCGCTGAAAATGGGATCTTTGAAGATGTTATTAATTAAGAAGAGGCCAAACTGGATTAGAGTGGGTTCTAATCCAATATAATTTGTGTCCTTATAAGGAGAGGAAATTTGGACATAGAGAAAGACAGAAGAAAAGATAGCCTTTGATGGAGGCAGAGATTTGAAGCCCTGCATTGTCTATAAGTCACTGCCAGAACCCTACAGACTTCAGAGGAACCATGGCTCTGCTGACCCCTTAATTCAGACTTCTAGTCTCCAGAATGAAGATAAATGTCTATTGTTAATACAATAGCCACCCAGTCTGGGGTACTTTGTTATGGCTGCCCTTGGAAACTAAGACACTTGGTTTCTATTTTTCTCTAGTAGTTTCAAATTTTATGTCTTGTTTCCCTTTTTCTGATGCTTATCTTTAAATTTTATCTCATGTACATGAAGATATTTTTCTAGCCATATTTTGAATTAAGAAGTAACTATTTTTTCCCTCTGAAGAAGAAAAAACCTTAGCATGTTTCCACTTCTGCTCTCCTGTCCTGTCTCCTAACTTACCATGTAGTGATCTTTTGGAATTTCAGTTCTAGATTTTAATTAAAAATATTTAGTCAACTCATTAAGTACTTAAATTTTACCTTGTGTTTTACTTGTTTCGTTTTCTGTTCTTTCTTGCGTGTCACCTTCCTCTGTCATAGATTCTTTGCTAATTTTCAAGTCACTTAGAGAAGATCTTTTCCATGTTAGAAAATGTTGGACTGCTAGTTTAATTAGGTTCTGAGTACTAAGTTTATAATTATTTCTCATTATTTCCCTTCTAGTTTCACTATCTTCTTAGTCTACAATATTATCAAGTAAATCTAACGACAATCAAATTTTGTTCTTTTTTGGTAAAGTATTGTATCTCTCTGGTATATTTTCAGATTTAATCTTTTTGGTTTTTTTGTTCTGAAATTTCACCACGATATGTATAGTGGTAGGTTTATTATTATAATTATTATTGTTAGTATCTTTCTTGATGGTCAAAGCACCCCTCCTACTTAAATATATTTTTCATTCTTCAGCTCTGAATTTTCTTGTAGCATTGCTTTTATTTGTTTTACAATTTCCTCCCCTTGTTCTAGAATTTCTTCCTGAAGAATAATAGAGACTCTGGATTTATCCTCTAGGCTGCTTTTAATTCTTCTTTTCATTTCATTTTGATGTATAATCCGGGAAAATCTTTAGCCCCCATTTTCAATATCACTAAATTGTTGTCAACATTTTGTTTTTTTAATCCAGCTACTGTTTTCATTTTTATTTCAGTAGCCATAATTTTCATTTCTCAGATATCTAGTTTATTTTTCATAACATTTTCATAGCATTTCATAACATTTCATAACATTTTCTTGAATCTCTCTGAGAATATATGTAACATAATTCTAACTTTTCTCCTTGCTCTATTAATATTTTCTCCAGTGTGAGTTTCTTTGGTGAGTTTGGAAACTATTTCATGGTGTTCCTTTTCCTCAGATGGGAAGTGGGTGATTGCTGTATGTTTATTTTCGTCCTTACATATCTGCATTCTCTTTCCCATTTGTTTTCCTCTCCTGCCCTTTTCTGAGGACTTTGAGATTGACAGAGTGTCTGCTGGCCACTGGGTCCAGGATTTCTGCTTCTTTCTAGAGTCCAGTAGCTTTCAGGGAGCACCGCTCTGCATCTGGTCTCCTAGTAAGTACAGGAGCTGCTGCAGAAAGTGGGTACAGTGATGTAAGTCCATTGTTCTGTGCCTGCTAAGAAAGGGATACCAGAAACTTCTTCACCCTCACTTGAATTGACAAATTAGTCAGTTATATAATTGCCAAAGGGCCTGCATTAATTTCCTAGGGCTGCTGTAACAAATTGCCACGAATTAGAGGGTTTAAAACACCCAGAAACTTATTCTTCCACATTTCTGGAGGCCAGAAGTCTGAAATCAGCATCACTGGACAGAAATTAAGTGCCTGAGGGGCTGTGCTGCATTCAGAGGCTCTAGGGGAAAATCTGCTCCGTGTCTCTTCCAGCTTCTGGAGGCTTCCAGCATTCCTTGGCTTGTGACTGCATCACTCCCATCTCTGCCATCCAGAGTCTCATTGCCTTTTCCTTTTCTCTGTGTGTCCAAAATCCCTCTGCCTCTCTCCTAAAATGACACTTGTGATTGTATTTAGAGCCCACATGGATAATCTAGGAGAATCTTGCCATTTCAAGATCCTTCATTTAATCATATCTACAAAGACCATTTTTCCATAGAATGTAACATTTACAGGTTCCAGCAACTAGGAACTGGTATCTGTGATGACCATTCTTCAGCCTGCTGCAAAGGCCATTTGTACCACTTCAAATGATTGATGTTGAGGTTAGAGCGCTTCTGCTATTGCTCCAATAGTCATTGAAGCTGCCCTCTTGCAACTCCGCCTTCCTCTGCTGTCTTACTGTTCCCACTCTTTCCCCTTCTTTCCAGCCCTCACTCCTTCCCAACACATCCCTGCCTTCTTCCCAAAACTTTCCATCCTTCCTAACTCTTTTTTCTTTTCCTTTTTTCTTCCACCCTTCCCCTTCTCTTTCTTTCTTCCCTTCATCAGTTCCCTTTTACTGTCCCCTTCCCCTCATCTTCTCTTGACCTCTCCTCTCCTTCTTTTTCCCTTTCCCTTCCTTATTTCCTCTTTGTTTCTCTCTTCTTTTTCTCCCACTTTGACTTTTTCTTTCCCACTCCCATTTCCCTTTCCCCTTTTCTTTCCTTTCCACCCTTCCATCTTTCCTCTTCCCCATCCCTTACACCATTTTTCTTCTTTATACTTTCCTGCAGTCTGATATCTCTACAGCTACAGTCACATCTTCTCCCCATCTCCCTTCAGGAATTCCTCAACATTTCTGATACTATTTGCTTTTGTATTGCTTTCTTGTATAGTGATTCATTTAATCATAGCAATCCATTTCTGAGATTTCATTGGAATTTTGGAGGGAGAGTAAATATGCTTTATGATGTTCATCCCCCAAAATACCATTTTATCTACCATGCCTCTTTAGACTATGAGTCCCAGTGGCAAGGACTCTACCTTGTTTGCTTTTGTTTACCTAATGTCCAGTACAGAGTGCTGCTCTTATGTGGTCATCAAGTAAATGTCATTGCAGATTTCGTAAAATGAATTGCATAAGATTATTTTAAATTATTAGCCAAATTGATTACACTGACATGCCCCATGCACAAAGAGGATGCTTTGAAACCTTCTTCTGGATTAGAATTTGAAAACAATACTCAAGTTTCCATTAATCATATCTGTTTACTTTAACGCCCATTAATCCTTTCTCAGCACAGTAGACTGGAGGAGGGTAGCAACTTTGTGGCTTCTTGGTATGCAGCTGTTCACTTTCAAAACTTAATTTAAAGCAATAAAAAATGTACCTTGAAATCATTTTGTTTTCTTATTTATTTAATGTGATTTATTCTAAATGCATTTCATATCACATAATGTATTGGAGCTCAACCACCACCTGTTATTTTGTAGGAGAAATAAACAAGACCTCTCTCATCAGATGAGTTAATTACAATGACATATTCACTCCTCCCCAAAGATACCATAAACTAAAATGCTGCAAAGCTTTAATTTAAACAAGCAGGCTGGAAACAAGATCTTTGCAGTAGTGTAATTTTCTGTGGAAGAATCAAAAGCTCAAACCAAATTTGATCTTGTGGGGCAAGGTAGCATAAATTGATCAAATGCAGCCCAAATGCCCCATCTAGGGTCACATCACAAATCAGGAAATGAGTTGAGCTAGAACTAATTTCTAACATTTCTGTGTTATTTTCCAGTCTTGTGTTTGCATTTCTGTGTGTCAATAATCATTTTCTTTCTCTACTCTCCTCTGGTAATTTCTCCCTTTTCCAAGGCATCCTCCTGGTGATTGTATTTAGGGAGAAGGCTATTTGGCCATTTGTGAGGTGAAGGCAGAGCATTGTTCAATCTTATTTCAATCCTCCAGAGAAGAAGGCAGCTACCAGACATAGTAGCCATGCTGGATTTCATCTCTTAAAGAACCTAGGCAAATGTGCATCTGGAAGGCTCTTAAGTCAGACTCCCCAGAAGCAAAACCTAAGGATTTCTGTGCAAGTGATTTGTTGAGGATGTGAACCCAGAAGAGTCATCTGAGGATTTGGGAGAGACAGGGCAGAGAGAGTAAAGAAGCCAAGCCAGACCTGACCTCAGGCAAAATTCCCACCTCTGCCTGATCCTCTGCGGAATTCTGGAGTGTGAATCATGCCTAAGAGTTTGTCCCAACCGGCTGCAAAGGAGCTGGGCTTTCCCTACCAGTTGGTCAGCCACTCAGAAGGGGCATAGACTCTCAGGCACTTCTGGTTTTCTGCCATGTTGGCAAAGCAGCCCTGCTAACCTGTGGCAGACCTCTCAAGAAAGTCATAGGTATGGGCAAAAGCCCTCAGAAATTTGAAGCAGATGAGGCACACAGGTACTATAAAAGAGATTCCAGAGAATAAGGGAGGTACACAGTGTCTGCTGCTATAGGAAAAGGTTCTCAAGGTTTCTCTGTTTGTAGAGTGGAGGCTGGGAGAAAAAGAGACCCTCTCACCCACACATTCAAGATGCATTAGACACTCTATACACAGTGTCTAGCACCTATTCATTTTTAAGGACCTCCACAATATTTGAGCCTAAAGTCATGTTTAAAATATTAATTAAAAATTGGGGGTGTAAGTGTACTTCAGTGGTAGAATTCTCACCCGTCATGCAGGAGACCCAGGTGTGATTTCTGGCCCATGCAGTTACCCCCCCCAAACAAACAAACAAAAACCAAAGCAAAATAACAAAAAAGTTCAACAAAGGTGCTGAAATAATGAGATACTCACATGAAAAAAAGAATGAACTATGGTTCCCGCCATACAGCATACCAAAAAAAAAAAATTAACTTGAAGTTAATGAATCTATCATTTCAACACATATTTGTTAAGCACCTATTATATTCCATTTTGCCATGGGTACTAGGATTACTACAGTAAACAAAACAGGCAGGAATACCTACCTGTTTTAATTTGTGAATGCTGCCCAAACACAATAAACCAAAAATGGGTTGGCTTTTATAAAGGACATTTATTAAGTTACAAGTTTACAGCTCTAAGTCCATAAAAATGTTCAAACTAAGACATCCTGAAAAAGATACCTTTACTCAAGAAAGGCTGATGGTGTCTGAAATACCTCTATTAGCTGGGAAGGCATGTGGCTGGCTTCCGCTGGTTCTCTGGCTTCTTTGTTCAAACATCTTCCCCCGAGGTGTTTTCTTTTTGCATCTCCAAATGTCTCTGTCTGTGTCAGCTCTGAGTTTTTTTCAAAATGGTTCCCTCTTAAAGGACTCCAGTACTCAGAGTAAGGCCCACCTTGAATGGACAGAGATAATTCTCTATAGACACTACTTATTCAAAAGGTCTCACCCAAAATTGAGTGGGTCACATCTGCGGAAACAACTTAATCCAAAAGATCCCACCCACAATTGGGTGGGTCACATTTCCATGAAAACAACCTAATGAAAAGGTCCCCCCTAAACAATAGGTCTGTCCCCACAAGACTGGATTAGGAAAAAGAACATGGCTTTTCTGGGGTGCATAACAATTTAAAACCAACACATTACTCTTGTGATGGAAGTAGAGAGCACACAATAAATAAGTAAAATAAATAGCACCTTATGTTCTTAATTCCCATGAGGTAAACAAGGCAGGAGAAGAGAAATAGGACATGTTGGTGGTGATGGCAGGGTTGTACTTTTAAACAGGTTTGTCAGGGAAGGAGACACTGAGAAGATAATATTTGGAGAAAGACCTAAAGGAGGTAAGGGAATTTGCCATGAAATTTCATGGAGGACAGATATTCACTGAAAAGTAACAACAGAACAAGCATCCTGAGACAGAAGTATGTCTAATATATTGAGAAACAACAAGGAGCCCAGTGTGGCTGAGAGTGTGTGCTGGGAGAGTAATAGGAAATTAGGTCAGAGAGGACCATAGGGCTAGTTAGTATAGGGCTAGCCTATAGCTGCAAGGACATTGGCTTTGTTTAACTAAACAATCATAAAATCTTCATTGTGTTTACAAAATCTAATGTGATTTTCTTGTTTCACTGCAGTTTTGCTATTAGAGTAAAGAAATGCCAATGTAACAAATAAATCTGCAAATAAGATTAAAACTACCTGGTAATTTATTTCTCTTTCAAGCAATAACATGAAGCTAGGTGGGCAGTCCAAATGAGTAGGTGAATCTGCTCCATGATGTTATTGAGGGACCCAGGTTCCTTCCATCTCGTTCCTCTGCCAAGCCCTAAGTCACAGTCCTTGTCTACATCATTGAAATTGACTATCTCTATGTGGATACTCCAATTCACAGGAAGAAGAATGAGAAAAGCAGATAAATCAAGTCACTTCTGTTTTAAGGAATGTGATCTGGAAGTCACCATATATGATGTCTACTCATATCCAAATGAAAGAACTTAATAACATGCCCACATTTAGAGGAACAGGGAAAGTCTTCAGTTGGGTGACTCTTTGCCCCTGTAAAATTTAGGGCCGACAGCAGGGTTATAGTACTTAAAGGAAGTTGTGGAGAGTGGATCTCGGAGGACAACTGTCTCTCTTTGTCATGCATAATGATTGCTGGGAATTTATGGCTAAAAGTAAATTAAATGTGTGATCAGAGCAAAAGATATGACATTACAAAAAATTCTTCCCATTTATTTTTTCATACAATGAAGTCTATTTAATATGAGGTCTAAGCAGGGCCACTTATTGCACAATTTCAGGGAGCACCATTCACAGCTGGAATTGTGCAAGAAAGCAGCTTGGGAATGAGTATTTTTAAATCCTTGATATAATATGGGGTGGAGGCCCCTACAATCAGCATGCCCATGATTCTGAAAGTTTTAAAACAGTCCTGCTCACTTTGGTCACATAACAATGACTACAAGTCAAATGTCAGTGTGCCCTAGAAAAAGTGGTGTTTGTAAACTGAACTCTTGGGAGCTGGATTGATAAATCCACAAGCCGATTTATTCATTTCCAGAAGGTGATATAGCTAGCACAATAACTCAATAAGTCTCTTTTCCAGTATTGACTTACCTGAGAAACCAAATTAATTATCAGAAGATTGCTCTGCTAAGTATGGAATTAGAAAGGAAGGAAATTGGATGGTCTTAAGGGATTGCTCTTACAGGCTTGGATAAGTCCTGATAAATCATGCTTAAAGAAAAAGGGATGCACTGATTGCTGGGAACTTGGCTCAGCTCTCAGCTCCTTCTCCTTGAATACTGATGTTGACCCAAGTTTATCATCCAAGGCTTTTCATTTACACTTGTCATTATTATATTCTCTGATTTTTAAAAAAAGACCTCAATTGTGTTTTGTAACACTGCAGTTTTAAGAGTGCTATGTTCTGGCTGTGTCTGAGAAGATTTCTTAATTCTTCCGGATAAATTGTAATCTTCCATTAGAGATCATTTCTTCTTGTTGATCTTTCTCTTTATTCCTTGATCTATTTCACTTTGGGTGCTTTTGTCTTTAACTCATCACTTTGACACAAAAAAGTTGGAAAATATCTAGTTTTAAAACAGCCAGATAAAATCACACCCCCATTTTACCAGAGTGATTAAGAGCCCAGACTCGGGAGCCAAACAACCTGGGTTCAATTCCTTATCCTTCCACTCAGTGCCTGTATGAGTTTAAGATCCTTGCCTCAGTTTCTTTATTTGTAATATGGGAAATAAGGACACCTCTGTTTTAGAGATTTATGATTAATTGAATGTGCGGATAGCCTGTTTTTGATGAAGTAGTAACATTTCTTTATTATTAAATCTTAATGTTTCTAGTATTCTGTTTGACAAGGTGGGAAGTATATATAAAGCATATTTGCTTTGTATGGAATTATAATGTCTCTAGGAAAAACCTTGTACAATTGTTTGAGTTTTCATGAAATACAATTTTTACTTGAAAAAATGACTGACAAATTGTGGCTATCCAGACCTCAGGATTTTACAGACATTTTTTTGAAAACAAACAAAGTGAATTCTCACTGTAAGAAAAACAACTAATGGTATTTGCTGCAGATGATAAAAACTCTTATGTCCAAGCAATAATTAGAACTTGGGAAAATTTGAACCATCCACTAAGAGCTTGCTTGACAAATTCCCCATGCTTAAATATTTTTCTGATAAGATTAGTAGTAACATGAAATGTATCAATATCTAGAAGCTTGGCATAACCTGGTAAATCATTATTTTCCAAATGAAAATTGTATGGTGTTACAAATCCAGGCATGTATAAAAGATCCATTCAAAGTGTAAAACAGTCTAGTAGATTTTAATGTAACAGCATACAAAAGGTTCATAGACACAGTAGCAGATTCCACATTGCAACCAACCTTTCAGAAACGACCACTTGCTGAATTTTGGTGTAGTACGAAGGAAGACTATCCATACCTAACTGAAAAGATTCTTAAAATACTCTTCTTTTTCAACTACATAGTAGTGTGGGACTGGATTTTCCTTATATACTTACTTTAACCAAAACAACATACATATCTCAACAGATTTAATGCTGAGAGCCAACTGTCTTCTAAAACCAGGCATTAAAAATGTAGTCACTGGATGCTTTTTTGGAAATTGTACTTAATTTTTAATAAACATGCTACTTATGTTAACATATAATGGGCTTCCTAGTATTTATTTGTTATTTGTGATTATTAATTTATCATTTAATATCATTGCTTGTTATTTATTATTAATTTATCATTTAACATGATTTCATAAATACATATTTTAAAATGCCTCCAGTTTTAATTTCTAACATAGTAAATATCAATAGCCACATAAACAAAAACTGTTTAGGGTAGCCCAGTAATTTTTGAGGGTATAAAGGGGTCCTGAGATCAAAAACTTTGAGAATTGCTGGTTTGGAATATTGCTTGATACCTAGTAAAATGTATATAAGCCTTGACTCTTATTATTATCTAGTTATCCACAGACCTACAACTGCTTATTCTTAAATTATAGATATTTATGGAAAAGTTAACATTTGTTGAAGATTTACTGTGTGCCAGACACTGTGTTATTTGCTTTGTATGCATTATCTCATTTAATATTTTCAATAATGTGATGAGATAAGTACAATTGTTTGCTCTATTTATAGATGAGGATAATGAGGTACAGAGGGTTTCAGTATTTGACCAAAGACATACAGCTATGAAGTAGCAGACTTGTTCTTGGCAGTTTGATGCAATGATTCTGCTCCTTGTTACTTTTTTCCTAAGGATATGTGTCATGTTTATATTATTCCTGCATTTAAAGAGCTCCAAATCCCCCACCAACCTGATTGTAGTATTAGCAACCACTCTGCTCACTTAACCCAAGCAAGCCTCCTCCACAGTCCTTTCTAGAAATCCCCTGAGGAGTGCCTTTTGGGAGCTGCATCCAATTCTATCTGCTACCATCCTCCATATACTTCTCCTCTCTTTCTTCCCCTCATTAGTGTCCACTGGCTATAGAACCAACTAAAGGAATTTTGTGATTACTTTACAGATGATGCCCTTTGTGTATAAGCCACCACCTTACCACCCTTGGATGCCAACAAGTACTGGGTTTTATCAGAATGGGCTACCATAATTTTGGGGACCCCATACAAAATGAAAATGTGGAGCCTCTTCTTTAAAATTATTAAAATTTCATGACAGTGACAGTAAAGCATTTACTAAGCATAGGGCCCTTTGGACTGCACAGGTTGCATATATGTGAAATTGGCCCTGGGTTCTATGCAGTGATGGGAACGATAACCACCTCTGGATCTGTCACACTTTATGCCCCTTGGCATGAAGGCAAGTACAGGAACTCAGGGCCTCACGTACTTTCTTGTGAAAATAGTTCCTGCACCTTCTGGTCTTCAGCTCTCAAGCCATGGCATTGAGGGGCTGGAAATATCATGCCATCTCCTCCAGTGTTCTCTCCTTTCAGCAGCAAAACCAAAGTTGTGGGCATATCTGTGGTTGTGAACAGCTGAAGAGGATGATGGACCAGTTGCAGTCCACTATAAGCAGCTCTATCAGGGACCTGAGGTATTCAGTTGTCATTCTATGGGTAAAAGATTTGATATTTAAAGAGAACTTTATTATCTAAAAAGCATGACATTAATCAGGACTCACTTACAGGCTATAGAAAACCAAACTATCCTGCTCCAAAGAGAGACACCTTGCTTTATTTAATTAACCAAACTATGAGATGGATGGAACTGTGCTAGTTTCAGGCATAAATGGATCCAGGGCCATGATCCAGTCTGAACTCTCACTATGGAATTTTCTTATTCCTGCTTCTCAAGTGCCTATGGCTTTCAACCCATGGCCATCCCTGGACCAAAAAACTGTGGCTAGGGGCCCAGATTGAGTCATGTCCCACTCAGGTGGTCAGGAAGGAAGAGAGTGAGCTGTGATGGACACCTACCATAAGAGCAGATGAGAGATTCTGGGAGATGGGGAGTGGGGAGGGGCATTTCTTTTAAGAAGGGGCAGATTTTCTGGGTAGGACACTTATGGAAAAGCCATAGTTCTCCCTAAATAAGCCTCTGCAGAAACATGAGCCTGAATGTTGGTAAACATTTAGCATGAAGAGGGCAAGAGGATGGAATATAGCTTGATGTTGTCTACTAGGAAATGATCTCAAGTATCTGCTGATATTTGCATCTCAAAAGCAGAAATCAGAACCCAGAGAATGAAAAGTAAAATCACTACAACCCTGGTATCCTCTGGAAAGACACATGGACTAATCCAGTGAATCACATTCATGTTTGTTTCAGGACTTTGGGGTCTAGCCAGTGATTATCAGTGCCAGGGTGTGATAAGACAGTTTCTTATTCCCAAGCCCATGATTTCAGAACAAATTTTACCAAGCTAAAGATACAAACAAACCATGACCTGACAATTTTATCAGTCAGATAGCAATACTACATGATTCATTTATTGCAAAAAAATGTCTCATAAAAAAGACAAATAAGCGAAGGACACTCACATGAGTCATGAAAATCAGCTCTCTTCCATGGATTGGTGGCATCCAAAAGATGAAACCAATGAGGAATTAACATATTTCTATTTATGTATGTCCTTTGTTTTGCACGAAAGGTAGGGTCTATGCAGGAAGTCTGTATTTGTTCTCCCAGCTCCTAAAATGGAGGAAACAGATGAAATAGAGGCTCCCAAGAAATGAGAAGGGTCACTTTATTAAGGGTAGGTAGAACCAGTGAAAAGTTGTCTGATTTGCAGTGGTTCAGTCGTTTCTTAGAATTCTTTGCAAGGTTGATCTATTTCTAATTCCTTGAACCGATAGTCTGAAAGGTCATTAAAGTGGGCTCAGACATGATGCAGAGGCTTAGGACTCCTGTTTCTTAAATGCCAAAGTCATGTCCTGTAGCCTTTTGAAATGGTTGTTATCTCAAGTCAGGCGTGCTGTGGTTAGCAGAGAGGTACATTAGCAACTTCCTTTCTCATGGAAACATTCACGTAACCAAAGGAATCACCTTTTTTTGTTGTTGTTGTTTTGTTTTGTTTTTTTGGCTGGAGGAGTGGACTTTGAATCTGTGCCATGGATTAAAAAGACAGTCTATCATATGCACTTTTTTTTGGTCAAGTTCAGGGACAAACAGGTAAGTGTTTTCTGAAAGATTGACAGTGTCAAGTGAACTTTCTGGGAGTAAAGTTGAGAAAATTTTACTCTTTTCACTGTATTCTATGGCTCCCCACTTTCCTTAGGATGAAGTCTGAGTTCTTTGTTATCACATACAATGTTCTTTTTGGTTTTATCTCTGTTTACTTCATTCCTCTCCCCAAACTTATTTTTGACTTCTGGAGACAGCCACACCTTAGTTCACCTTTGGACCTTTGTCAATGCCATTCTTTGGCTCCTTCCTGACTAACTCCTGCTGGCCTTTCAGGTTTCAACTCGTATAATCCTCAAGCCTGAGGTAGGGACTCCTTTTAGGTTTCCCATACTAACTGGTGCTTGTTTCAGGGATGTGCTTCCTCTGCATTTAATTACTTGCCACCCTGCTCTGTGCCCTGCGAGGCTGAAAATGGGTCTGCCTCCATGGGCTCCTTTGCCCTCCAGCTCCCTATTGGGATTGGCTATTGGGTACCACCAGAGAAGATCAGGAGTTGGTGACAGTAAGAGTTTGGGGTACACAATCCCCCACCCCTCTCCCTGCCACATATTCATGGGCTGATTATGTCCTTCTGACAAAGGTTACAGATCCTCTCAGGTGTCCCTCTTCATACAGCCACCTCTCTGGGTTCTGGTGGCATGTTTTCTTCTTGCTGCTTCAGGCTTGGGCTTGCTAATGGTTCCCACTGTCACTATTGCTGGTGCAATATTTCTTGTTTTTCTTTAAACAGTACTTCAGTCTATGTAAGCAGTGCCTTGGTTAAATGCTCTTTACATTACCAAGTTTGAGTTTGGCACCTCCTTCCGCTAGGTCCAGCCCTGACTAATTTGGACAATTGCTTCCAATTCTGGTCCCTTTCCCCTTCCTCAGAAGTCATCCTGCTGTAACTATGTTTTCAACATTACTGCAACTCTAGCTTCTAGCACAATATGTCACATATGCAGAAGGGATGCAGTAAATGTTGACTAAATGCTATTGTTGAATCTTGAGCTTCCTGGAGAAGATGGGTAAAAAGTTGGAAGTCTCAGGCAAAAACTTGTCCTCTCTGCATGTCATTTAGATGAGAAAGGATCACAGTTATTATAGTGGAAAATTCTTTGCCATTGTGGAAGTAGATAGCTATTATGAGTTCCAATGGAAGACTTAGGAATGGGTATAAAAGTAATCCACTGTACACCATTAAAAATTGAAAGCACATTATTTTTCTTTGAAACAAGACCAGTTTCTGGAAGCTTTCACTCCAACACCCATCCATCTAAAACTTCTCTCTGAGGATAAAGGTAAAATGCAATTTGTTTCATAATAAGCCTCAGGAGTTTTCCTTAAAGACATGATTACCCAAAAGGCAATGAGAGCTGTCTACAATTTCTTCTGTTTCAAGAATAATTCTATCTCAAAGAAAGGCAGGATAGTCTCCAAAGTTTCACTGGGAATTCCGGTTCATGAATTATACAGGAAATAGAAAATTTGCATATCTGCGACTTACTCTGGATTGGACCCCACTCCCTCAATTATTATGCTTTCTAGTGAGCATAAATCTCCATCAGGAGCTTACAAATCTGTCAGACCAGTAGCAAACCATGCTGCAAGCGGTAGCCTTATTTTACCACCGTTACATTGCTGGGACTTAGTACCTATTTCCAAATCAAGCCTAACTCATGCTATTATCATAACTTGTGCTTATCATGCACTTTATATGCCTTATCTCACCTAATTCTCTTCCCATTTTACATGAGGAGGGATGCTCTTAGCATCTCTGCTTTACAGATGAAGACAATGTGTTTTAGCAAGATTGAGGAATTTTTCCAGCTGAGTGGTGGAGGCAGCACTTTGCCCAGGTTCTTTACCATGATGCATGCTGCCTTCCAAGCCAGCTTCATTCATCCAGGGAGAGGTAATCAAGTTGAGCTCTGGGTTGCCTCTCTGCTTTGAAGCACTTCTACTTTTGTGCTTAATCCATTGTGTCGTTTTGGATTTTATTCAAAAGTCATAGAATTGAGCAGGAGCCACAAACTACCTTCCCTCTGTAGTTCTTAAAAATGTGAAATTTCACATTTATTAATGACCATCTCTGATTAGATTTAATCCTCTTGTTTTGGTTTGCTGTTGCTGTCAGAATGGAATATACCAGAAATGGATTGGCTTTTATAAAGGGGTTTTATCAAGTTATAATTCTAAGGCCATGAGAATATCTAAATTAAGGCATCCTGAGAAAGATAACTTGACTCTGAAAAAAAGGCTGATGGCGTCTGGAGTTTCTCTATCACATGGGTAGGCACTTGGCGATATCTGCTGTCCTTCTCCCCAGGCTTTTGTTTTCAAATGGCTCTCTCAGCTCCTGTGGGCCTTTGTGGTTTCCCCTGGTATTTTCTTTCTGTGTCTTCAAGTGTCTATGCCTAGATGTCTGATCTCTGTATTGGCTCTGATCTTTCTCTATATTTTCTGTCTTTTATTCTCTTCATAGAGCACCCCAGTAAAAAGATTAAGACCCACCTTGAATGGGTGGGGTCAAATCTCCATGGAAACAACCTAATCAGAGGGTCCCATGCCATAGTAGGGTGTGTCCTATCTCCATGGGTACAACCTAATCAAAAGGTCCTAACCAACTATAAGTCTTTCCCCCCCAAGATTAGATCAGAAGAACATGGCTTTTTTGGGGTACATAACTGTCTCAAACCAGCCCATTCCTCTACTTTAGGTCTCTGTTAGGGACTCCACTATAAAGGAGCAACCCACACCAAACAATTCACTGACTGGATGCCCATTTGTTGTCCTCTTTTGATTTATGGAATAGACATTCAGATGAACAGAGAGCCTCCTCCAAGCCCCAATTCTTCCCTCTCGCCAAGTTTTCTGATGTCAGATTCCTCTTGTGCTTTTGAATATCTTTACTATCACCATTTGCTTCAGCTGATTCTATTAGGGCACAGGTGTCCTGACTTAGAAATTCTAGGGTCTGACCTCACCAGCCGTCAATGGTTTGGTGCTTTTCACCTTGTTCCAGAAGAGGACAGTGAGTTTCTCAGTCTCAGCACTACTGATGTTTGGGGCCAAATAATTCTTTGTTGTGGAGGCTGTTCTGTGTGCTGGAGGATGTTTAGCACTTCCTTGGCCTCTACCTGCTTAATGTCAGGACCATTCCCAGTTGACAACCAAGCATGTCTCCAAGACATTGCCGAAAGCCCCTGGGAGCAAAATCATTCCCAGTTGAGAACACTGGAATAGTGAAGGACAGGTGTAAATTGTGTCAATATTGGAAGCCCAGAGTAGCAGCAATACAATTAAAAACCACATGTCCCTATACTCTGAGACTCCCTAGATCATGCTCAGCAGCGCCTATGATTCTTCTCAAACCATTCACCTTTTACGTCTGCAGTATCTTTTAACATTTCATTTCTCTATAGGTGGTGTTTCAGGCTTCAACAAAACTTATGGGGACACTTGTTCTAGTCATTATGTGATCATAGTTAAGTCCATTACCTCATTTAATTTTTACAGCAATGTTATGAGAAGAGTATTATTATGACTCTTACTTGTTACAGATGAGGAAACTTAGAGAGGAAAGACCCCTGTCAAGGTCATATAAATAGTGAGTAGCAGAGCCAAGACTTGTTTGAGTCTAGAAATGGGTTGATTGATTACTGCTGCTTCTCTGTTGATGAGAGAAGGTTCTGTGATTCTCTTGAGGAAGAAACCTGGTGAAGGAAATAAGTGGTGGAAACTAAGATCCAAGACAACACATATGAGGCTGGCCCATTTCCCATCTACAAAAAGAACATTTACCCTGATTGTTGGCACTCACAGAAAACTGTCTGAATGAGGGCAGGTAACCTTTTGCCCAACTACCTGCCAGTCTAGTTTCTCAGTCCCCCTTTTACTCAAGGAGTAGGAGGGTTTTATATTTGATGGTTCCATAGCTGTCAAACATATATATATATATATATATATATATATATATATATATATAAATGTTGCCACCTATTTTAGATATTATCCCACCATTGTCTTTGCTTTTTAATTACCTGTCTTTTCACCTGTGCTGTCTTGAGTGGCCAGGACAATGCTTATATTGCTTGCCATTTCATTCTCTCCTTAAGGCTCTCAGTGAGCAGTCACTGAATGAAACATCAATAAATTAAGGAATAAATTCATCTTGAAGAAGAGTATGTTATTTTTTAATTTGTAATGCTTTTCTCAGATTTTTAGTCCATGAGCAAGAGTTAGCAAAATTAACATAGATCCCAGGTTATTAATTTAGAATCTTAAAAATGTCCGAGAAAGTAAATTTCCATTCCCTCCATGTGTCTCTTGGGTAAGGGGTAAGGGCAGAGCATAATACGGCATTTCTAAAAAAAAAAAAAAAAAAAAAAAAATGAGATTTAGGATGATTTGGGGGTACAATGACACTCCCAGTGAGATAGATTTGCCCATTAATGCACTACCTTTATGTGCTTTTGCTTAGTTAGGGGAGAAAGCATCAGTTGGTGTTACTGTGGCATTTAACATCTTTTTACCACTTATTAATCTCCCATTTAACAAAGCAAGAGCAGACTCTTCAGCAGACAAGTCTAAATAGAACTTAATAGTACTTTTATGTTTATTTTGTGTGATATTCAAGGATGTTGTCTATCTTAACACAAATGAAAATATATAAAATATGTCATATCTTTATGACAGCTGTTACATAAACACATGGAATTTAAGAAATGCTGGCATAATTATTAAGAACCAAAATGGAACTGGTTTTGAATCCTGAATTTGCCCCTTGGTAGTAAGGTGACCTTTAGCAAGTTGTTTAGCTTTTTCAAGCTAAGGTTCTCCCATTTTGGAGAATGGGTAGTACCTTCATCATAGTTTCATTATGAAAATTGAATGATATAATGTGTGTAATACACATGGCTTATTACCCTGCATGTAGGATGCACTCAAACTATGATTGCCATTTGTTGATACTATTATATCTTTTTCTTGATCTGATGCCATTATTAGATGAGCTATAGGCAAGAGGGAACTGAAAGTACAAGCCTTCCCATTCTCAAATCCTCTGGCTTCCTTACATCAAGCTTGAAGTGGCCTGGGCAGACAGCGGCTCCTGCTAGTTAATTATTGTTAGATAGATCATCTGCAGACCAGCTCTTCTATAAGTATTGTTCTTGGCAGATGATCCTCAACATTTTCCTGGTTCACAAATAACAATCCTATACAGAAAGTCACTTCATTCAGTTTCCTTGGTATATATTTCACAAGTGGTTTGTTTTGGTGGGTTCTCCAGGAAGTCGCATTATCATAGCTACAGGTGGTATATTAATATTTCATTTTGGTTTAGGAGGGAAATTGGTTGTGTCTGCTTTAAACATTTTCAGTCCATGATTATTTGGGAAATGCTAGATTTTTTGGGGTCTTGACTGTCTATTAGGTGTTTTGGGCAGATTCGAAACAGGTTCCTGGGTAAAATCTGGAAATTCAGACTTTGTAGATAGTTATCCTCTGCTGACTTCTGCTCCAGCTTCTTCTTCTTCTTGTCTCTGCCTCAGTGTCTTGCTGTAGTTCATCTAACATTCCAAGAATGAAGTCCAATTAACAGCGTTGTCATGGAACCAACTAGAGAGAGAGAATCTAAAAATACTATCAATAGGGTGAGGAGTATTAAACAAAGAGGAAGCTTGTGCTTGGGAGAGGAACCCTGGATCCTTCATCACCTTCATGGAGGAATGGGTAATAGGACAGAGTCAGAGATTTCTTAGTGGTTGGCTGCACCTCCTTTGAGGGGGAATTATTCCTGCCTGTATTAACTGACTATGGACTATGCATTAGCATAGAAGTTTGACTGCTGTTTCAGAGGCCCAATATAACTGTGGCTTAAATACAAGTGGAGTTCATTTTTTCTTCCAATTGTTGAGGGAGTTCCATGGAATCAGGTGTCCAGACACTAGGGGACTGGGACAGATGGTGGGGCTAGGGGGCAGGTGAGTCAGAGGTCTGTGCTGAACAGAAAAGCACCTGCCCTGTCAGTCTACAGGGAGCGCCATCCCCCAGCCCACCAATTGCCTTGCACGGTTGAAGGCCAGAACTTCTGATTTCCTCTCATTTTTCTTGAGAAGCTTAACATCTCTGTCCAGCAATATCCCATCAATTTCCTAGTTTTTAAATGTTGGCAACATCAAAGAAAAACACCTGCCCGGTTTCCTACCACATTCACTGGCTATGAGGTCAGGCAGGTCCAAAGCCCATCCTCTCTGTATCACCAGAGCAGGGCACTCTTTCCAGTCTGTCCTCTCTCCCTCGCCCCTCTCACCTCTAAATTTGGAGGTTGTGAAGGTGGTATGAGTGCAGCTGAGATAGGGCAGGGCAATAGCTCCATCAGAACCTCTGTATGAGAACTTTGCACTGCACTGGCTCTTGCAGCCTCTCTTCCAGGCCCAGTTTGCCTGTAGTATTTGCAAACACTTCTCCCTTGTCCTTGCCCTTACCAAAGCCCTTACAGGTGAGACAGCATGCTTAGCTGTCTGAAACCACTGTATCTGGGAGAGCTATTTTACGTCGCACCCACTTGGGACTGAATGTGGTCCATAGGGGAATATATTAGTTTTCTTTCTTTGGGAAAACACCAAAAAAGAGTTCCAATTGTAGGCCATAATTTCAGCCAACCTCTACCTACGACATGATAGTGATTCATCTTCTCATTAGAGCAGTGATTCTCACTGGGTGCATTTGTGTCCCCACCCCCACAGCCTGTATCAGGAGACATTTTTGGTTGTTATGAGGTGGGGTTGCTACTGGCATCTAGTGGGTAGAAGCCAGAGACATTGGTAAACAGTGCACAGGTCAGCCCTTTTCCAATAGCTCAACAAAGAATTATCTGGCTCCAAATATCAAAAGTCAGTGCTGAGGCTGAGAAAATTTGTTCTCCCATTCATCCTACTTAAAAACAAAGGTAAATAAAGTGACTGGGTCATTCTCAGTGAATTATGAAAGGTGTGTTTTGAGGGGTAGATGTATGGTAGGGGGTGTAACAAACATGAATTTACAATGTATACCCTTTAGCTAAAGCTGAGATTTGTGGCCACTATTTTGGTTTTTATTATAGTGTAATGCACACAAGCAGAAGAGGAGATTAGTTACTCTAAAGACAGTTGCACACCAAAGCATGCCATTCTGGCATTTTCCCCACCAGGGAACTATGGCGCATTACTCACGAGTGACAGAACCAACGAGCTTCTCCTCCCAGGAGGATAACGCGTCCGTTTACAGGGAGTAAGCTCTTCAGGGAGCAAGCGGTACGCATATCCGTGCCGCCCACTGGCTGGGAGAGGAGGGTGAAGGTGAACGACTCCCCAGTGATGGCGAGGATGAACCTGGAATTGATTCTCTGCGTGCACCCCCTCCAAAAAAAGGAAAGGATTGAGTCTAATTGTGTGCTAGGAGCAGGGCCACAGGAAGAAGACAGAAACTGTGATTTTAATTCTGGGTTGCGACTCCATGTTTGCCATTGGGGAAATCCTACCATTATCTGTGCCTCAGTTTCTTGGAAGACCCGTGCCTGGTAGGGCTAAAAGCTTGGGTTCAGGAGTCAGTCCTGGGCTCAAGTCCAGGACCAGCACTTACAGCAGTACCTTATTTCCTCTGGGTCCTGTCTGTTTTCTGAGCCTTGGTATTCTCATTTAAAAAGTGGGATTTTTAAATTTAAAATTTAAATTTAAATTTTAATTTTTTAAATTTAAAATTTTTAAATTTTAGTAGTGGGGCACTACTGCTCTAAAAAAGTCAAAGCACTCAGAATTTGACCTGGTGGGCAGCAAGAATACAACAAACAGTGGTTCAATGGTAGAATGCTCACCTTCCATGAGGGAGACCTGGGTTCAATTCCCGGACCATGCACCACCCCCCTCCCCCCCAAAAAAGTAAAAAAGAAAAAAATTACTTAAAAAAAAGAATACAACAAACATTTGCTACCACTTCTATTCAAGTATTAAATGATGTCCACATGTCTTCCCTTTCTATCTCTCAGAACAGTTGTGAATTGAAACGGAATCACTGGGGGAAAACACTTGGATAATTTTAAAATGTTATATAATGCGAATCATTTGCATATTTCTTATGCTGATTCTAGGACAGTAGAGTAATTATTACAAGCCACAATTATAACCAGCTAGATGTAGAAGAAAATTAGAACCACCATAATTCAAACCTTTCATTTTATAAAGGGAGAAACTGACTTTCCTTAGTGGCAGAAATTCCATTAAACCCAGTCCTTGCCCTTTCAACACCCCAAGAAACAAACTTGCTGGAGTGGCCCATTCCAGTTAGAGCAGAGCTCTGGATTAGACAGAACAGGGTCCAAGTCCTGATTCCCTGATGTGTGAGTCATAAGCATCAGTTTCTCTGTCCCTGAAATAGGCATGATGGAAAAATCCTAACTCCCAGAGCAGTTGTGGAGAGTGAGATCATTCAGGCAAAATGTTTATCAGGAATGCCTGGCATGAGGAAAGTCCTCAGGAAATGGTGATCTTCATTATCCTTATAAATGATAATGACCGAGATGATGTATATATGAGCACCTCTTCCAGCACCTGGCATAATGTGGCAGGATTGCTCACATGTTGCTAATAACACCACCTGAGCATTTTGAAAAGCAATTCTAGACTTCCCCGTCACTCTGTAAGGTTCCTGATCATCGCAGCGAAGATCCTAGATAGGCTTGTAGCAGCCTTTTGTGGCTTCAAATACAAGGAAGGACATCTGATTGATCCAGAATTCCACAAGCTGATGGCCCAGATGCTAATTTTGTTTTGGACTCTGAATATCTGTGAGTATGTGGATGAGTGGTGAAGCCCAGCCCATGTGTCCTGATGGCCCTAGGGTAATGGTTCTCAAACTGTGACTGCATCAGACTCATTTGCAGGTCTTGGTAAAACACAGATTGCTGGCTGTTGTTAAGTCTGGGGTGGAGGCTGATATTCTGGATTTCTAACAAAATCTCAAGTGCTGCTGCTGCTGCTGGTTCAGGGTCTACCCTTAAGAATCCTTGTGTTAGAACAATGTTTTTCATCTTCAGCACTATTGACCTTTAGGGTTGGAGAATTCTCTGTTGTGGAGGTGTCCTGTATACTGGAGGATATTTAGCAGTATCCCTGGCCTCTACCCACTAGATGCTAGTAGCTGTTGTGAGAGTGAATATTGTCTCAGACATTTCATAAAGTCCTCTGGGGGGAGAAATTGCCCCTGGTTGAGAACCACAGCTTCAGAGGGAGGCAGCCAGGAATCCAATCAAAGCCACTCCTTTGAATAGTGATTTGTCTACAGTCATATTGCTTTACCTTGCTAAGCCTCAGTTTATACATCCATGTAATGGATTCAAGAATGCCAACCTCATAAGACCTAAGTCAGTGTTAACAGATGCTACATGAGAACATTTAGCACAATGCCTGGTTAATTATAATTAGCTATTACTTTTAAGCCCTCTGTATTTTATCTACACAGAGAACTTCTTTCCCTTTTTCTTTTTCCATTTGTCATAAAAAGCCATCAGACAGAGTTCTGGGGAAATGGCCAAATAGAATAGTTCGAGATTAGCCCTGCTCCATGGAAAAATTAAAGAAGGACAAGAGGGCAACTAAGGTGGCCATTCAGGAGCACAGCTGACCTGGGAGAGCCTTCTACACCACACAGGGCAGCCCTGGTTGAAGAGACGAGGAACTGAGAGGCAGAAAGCTGGAGCCTGCCACAGAGGCATGGAGCCATGGAGCCGCGGGAGTGCACGGACAGGAGACTGGGACTAGGAAGTAAGCCAGGCCACATTCCTTGGGTGTGCTACCCTCACCAGCACAGCCCCATGACCAGCGACTCACCCCACACCCCACGCACCTGAACCCCGTCACCTACTCCCATTCCCTGTGCTGCAGATGCTCCCACCCCACCAGACCCCACTGTACGTACTTGCTCCACACCCCCACCCCAAGTGCAGCCCAGCCCACCTCTCCTGCACCCCTCCCAAGCACTATGTCCCCCTCCCTGTTCCTTGCAGGCTGTTACCAGTGCATTAAGGTTGTGAGCTCTAACTTCCATCCCTAGGCTATCCCTGCCCCTTGCCCAGCCTCACCCCACCATCCCTGAGCTCTGTGCATCTGTTTACAGCACTTCCAGGCCCACGCATGCACATGGGTCCCCAATTATGTCATTCAGCTGTGGGAACCGCACTTTACAGCAGTCCTAGAACCGCTCATGTGCACAGCCCTCAGCCACACTTCCCAGCTCTGAGAAAGTGTGAACCTGCGCAGCTGGGTCACATCTGCCGCCAATTCATGAAGGTGTAATGCCATCCTGCTCCCACAGCTCCATGCATACGCACAAAGGGCCCCATGCTTTAGACCAGCGCACACCAGGGTTATGCACCCCAGATTGGTGCACCTGCACAGCTACATCTTCCCTGGCTGTTGGGTACCCACATTCACAAACATCAGTGTAATATCCCCAACTTGCATCTATACTGCCCTGAAACAAATCACCACGCTGAGTGCTCCAACCCGTGCCCTGCTTCCTGCTGTACAACCATCCTGCAAACACAAGACCTTAGACTATTGAAAGAAATCAATTCCCAAAATAAACCAATCAAGATATTTACATGCAATGGAAACAGCAGAAGATCACTAAGCATATCACAATGCAAACAGATATAGCCCTACCTAATGACCAAATAAAACACCAGAGGAGACACAGACATTGGAACAACTAATCAAAGATGTTCATAATAAAATAAGTGGGATAGTAAAAGACATAAAGGATATCAAGAAGACAGTAGAAAAGCATAAAGATGAATTTGAAAGAATAAATAGAAAAATAGCAGATATCACAGAGATTAAAGACTCTGTTGACCAAATAAAAAACATACTAGAGGCACACAACACCAGATTTGAAGAGATAGAAGAAAGGATAAGTGATCTAAAAGACAGGATAATTGATTTCAAAGACTCAAAACAACAAATGGCAAAAAGAATGGAAAAAATTGAATGGGAACTCAGGGAAATGATAGATAAAACGAAGCACACAAATATAAGAATCACTGGTGTCCCAGAAAGAGAAGAGAGGAGTAAAGGACTAGGAAGAGTAGTTGAGGATATAATGGGAGAAAACTTCCCAACCCTCATTAAGGACATAAATACACAAGTCAAAGAAGCTCAATGAACTGCAAACAGAATAAACACAAATAGGCCTTCCCCAGAACACATACTAATCAGTCTGTCAAATGTTGAAGAGAAACAGAAAATCCTGACTGTGGCAAGAGAAAAACAATCTACTACATACAAGGGAAATCAAATAAGACCAAGTTCGCACTACTCAACTGGCACCCTGGAGATGAGAAGGCAGCGGTATGATATATTCAAGATCCTGAAAGAGAAAGACTTCTAGCCAAGAATTCTGTACCCAGCCAAACTGTCCTTCAAAATAGAGGGAGAGATTAAAGTTTTCATGGACAAAGAAGTCCTGAAAGAATTTGTCAACAAGAGACTGGCCCTACAAGAAATACTAAAAGGAGTTCTGCCAGTTGAAAAAAAAAGAAGTAAAGGGAGGTCTGGAGGAGGGCACAGAATTGAAGAGTACCACTATGGTAATTTAAATAATGCAAAGAGAAAGAGGGAAAAGAATATATAGACCTGACAAGTAAAATTAAAAAGATAAGATGGTGGAATCAAGAAACACCTTTTCAGTAATAACTTTGAATGTTAATGGACTAAATTTACCAATTAAAAGAAACAGAATGGATTAAGAAACATAATCCAATTATGCTGCTTACAAGAGACTCATCTCAGACACGATACAAATAGATTGAAAGTGAAAGAATGGAAAAAGATTTTCCACGCAAGTTGTAACCAAAAGAAAGCAGAAGTAGCTATACTAATATCGGACAAAATAGACTTTAAATGTAAAGACATCATAAGAGACAAAGAAGGACACTATATACTAATTAACAGGTCAATTCACCAAGAAGATATAACAATCATAAATGTTTATGTTCCCAATCAAGGAGCTATATATCCTATTTTAAACTTGCCTTTAAAAATAAAATATGGTCATTTTTTAACTAGAAGAAAAAAATCTGAGAGGATCGTATGGTAGTCCATAACAAACTCTGGGATCTGTCCAGTAACTGCTTGTTGAAAAGTGCTTTGAAAACTAGTGCTTTTTTATTTCTTTGCTTTGTATATATGCTATACTATACAATAAAAAAAGTTAAAAAAAAAAAAAAGCCATCAGACAGAAAGCATTGTGTTGGCTGCTGATTAGAGTGAAGAGTTTGAAGACTCCTGCAAGAGTGAAGCAACTTCCAAAAAAAAAAAAAAAAACAGTCTGAAAAAATGACCGGTCAGGCAAAATGCCCAGCTGTTACTGACACAGATAGTCCCCCTGCCCCCGGTAATCCTTAGCTCAGAAGTAGATGAACACAAAAGCATCTTCCAGCTTTATGAGCCCACCTCCTATTTGTTAGTGAAGGTGGGTACAAGAAGGATCTCCTTTCATCTTTAAAAAAGTAATGTAAAACATTGATTTAATCACTCATTTTCCCCCCACCCCTTCTAACTTTAGAATCTGGAGTACTGCTGTGTTATGAGTTCCCAAACAACTGCTGTTCAGGGCTGATATATGCTGGCACACACGAGAGATCAGGGATTTTTCTTTGGCTGTCAGCTCTTGAAATTACCCAGCAATCCCAAAATGAATTTTCACTAATCTGACAGCTTTGCCTCTCCTGACATGATGTACTGTATATTCAGTGGTCAGTAGGGAGTATTTAATTGCAGTTAAGCCAGCGCTGTTCATTGTGGCATTTAAAATAGAGCAGTGTGTAATGTGGTTAAATTTTCTGACTCTCCAGACCCAGATGGATGGGTGGAACTCATTTAAAAAAATTTTTTTCTACCTGGGAGCACTTATATTAATTACATTTTACTGGCTAGCAGCTTTAATTCAATCATTTTCAAGATTTATAAATATTAGAGTCAAAACTAAAATCAAATTCCTCTTGAAGCTATGAGACTGAATATCAGATGAAATTGATACTGACTTAGGAAGCAAACTCTGAAAAGGGAAAGATACAATGATATAACACCTAACATTTTTAAAGTACTTACTATATGCTTGGCAGTTTTCAGGTGTATTTCAGCTTGCTTTCAAAACATTCCAAAGGGGCTGGGACAATTTTTGCCTACATTTTGTAGATATGAAAACTGAAGTTTACAGAGGTTAAGCAATTTTTCAAGATCTTTGTGTATGGAGTCAAAATCAAGATTTGAGGACTAGTCTGTCACATAGTAAAGCCTAAACCCTTAAGTATAACAATGAACTGTCTTAAAGATGCTAGACATTATGGAGTTAAAACTTCAAAGTGGCTAGTTCAGAAATAAGTTATCCCACACTCAGAAAATTAGCCTAGGGTTATTCATAAATCTTGTTATTAATAATAACATACTATTTTGCAGCTTGTAAAGTGCCATCACATCCATTATCTTATATTTAATTTTAATCTTCAAACAATTCTTTTATATGAGCTGATAACTCAGAAGAGAATTTTACTAAGTGCTTTTTCACAGATGAATTTAATGCAATATATTTGTGGCTAAGCCATGAAAGTGCTACTTTAAAATGTTGGTGAACACATGGAAAGTAAAGATTTAAATGAATCCATCCACTCAGCAAATATTATTAAGCTAATATATAATATGTGCCAGGCATTATGCTTGGTCCTGAATATATGCACTGAATAAAACAGTTAAATTCCCTGCCCTAAAAAAGCTTACATTCTAGAGTGGAAAAGCAGATGATAATATAAATAAATATGTAAAACATGTGGTATGTTAGTAAGTGCAAAGGAGAAAAATAAAGCAATATTGTACCACAATCACCTCTATCCATTTACAATCAATCATATTAAAATCTCTGTATACTTTAAGCATCCTCTGCCCATTCTCTACTTACTTTTTATCTCCTGGTAACCTAGATTCTATTTTTTTTGCATGGTGAAGGAATCAAACCTGGGTCTCCCGCGTGGAAGGCGAGCATTCTACCACTGAACCACCCATGCACCCTGTACTCTAGATTTTAATTCCCAGAGTTTGCTCATTATAATTAGTTCATGTTATTGAGGCTATATAATATTTGCCCTTTTGTATTAGACTTATTTCACTCATCATAATGTCCTCAAGTTTCATCCATATTATGGTGTACATCAGTACCTCATTCTTTCTTATAGCTGCATAAGCTATAAGCTTTCTTATAATCTCCCTTGTATGTATATACCACAGTTTATCTGCTCATCACTTGATGGACACTTGGTCTGTTTCTATCTTTTGATAATCATGAATAATGCAGCTATATATATAAAGCAAAGAAAGAAAAAAGCAATAATTTTCAAAGCATTCTTCATAAGTAGTTACAGAACAGAGCCTAGTATTGTCATGGGCTACCATTACATCATCTCAGATTTTTCCTTCTAGCTGCTCCAGAACACTGGAGGCTAGAAGGTATATGTTTTTATCATCACAAACACTTTTTTTCTTTTTTGTGAAAAATAGCATATACACAAAAAAGCAATAAATTTCAAAGCGCATTACAACAATTAGTTGTAGAACAGATATTGGTATGGGTTACAATTCCACAGTTTTAGATTTTTACTTCTAGCTGGATGTTGAGCATCTTTTCACGTATTTTTTAGCATGCACTTTTGTATTTCCTCTTTGAAAAAGTATCTATTCAGGTCTTTTGCCTATTTTTTAATTTGGTTGTTTGTTCTTTTATTGTTGAGTTGTGGGATTTCTTTATACATTCTGGATATTAAAGTCTTATCAAATATGTGGTTTCCAAATTTTTCTCCCAATGAGTAGGCTGCTTTTCCACTTTCATGACAAAATTGGAAATACTCAATTTTAAGGAGATCCTATTTAACTATTTCTTCTTTCATTGCTTGTGCTTTGGGTATAACATCTAAGAAACCACCTCCTACCACAAAATCTTGAAGACGCTTCCCTATATTTTCTTCCCTATATTTTCTTAGGGTCCTAGCGCTAATGTTTAGATCTCTAATCTCTTTGAGTTAAGTTTTGTATAAGGTATGAGATATGGGTTTTCTTTCTTTCTTTTTTTTTTTTTTTCGATAGGTATATCCAGTTCTCCCAGTACCATTTGTTGAAAAGACTGCTTTGTCCTAGTTGAGTGGACTTGGCTGCCTTGTCAAAATTCAATTGACCAAAGATGTGAGGATTTATTTCTAAACTCTCAATTAAATTCCATTGGTTAATATATCTATCTTTTTACCAGTACTGTGCTATTTTGAGTGCTGTAGCTTTGTAATATGCATATAAAGTAAGGACTTGTGAGTCCTCTAACTTCATTTTTCTTTCTCAAGATGATTTTGGCAGTTCAGGGTCACTTATCCTTCCAAATAAATTTGATGATTGCTTTTTCCATTTCTGCAAAATAGGCTGTTGGAATTTTGATTGTTATTGCACTCAATCTGCAAATCAGTTTTGGTAGAATTAACATCTTAACTATATTTAATCTTCCAATCTGTGAACATGTACTGTCCTTCCAATTATTTAGGTCTTCTTTGATTTCCTTTAGCAATGTTTTGTGGTTTTCTATGTATAGGTCCTTTACATCCTTGGTTGCATTTATTCTTAGATATTTGATTCATTTAGCTGCTATTGCAAATGGATGGTTTTTTGTTTCTTGACTTCCACCTCAAATTGCTGCTTATTAGTGCGTAGAAACACAACTGATTTTTCTGCGTTGATCTTGTATCCTGCCACTTTGCTGAACTCATTTATTAGCTCTAGTAGCTTTGTTGTAGATTTTTTAAGGCTTTCTAAATATATGGTCGTCTGCAAACAGTGAAAGTTTTACGTATTCCTTTCCAATTTGGATGGCTTTTATTTCTTTTTCTTACCTAATTGCTCTAGCTAGAACTTCCACAGTGGTGTCAGTGGGCATCCTTGCCTTGTTCCAGATCTTACAGGGAAAACTTTCAGTCTTTTACCACGGAGTATGATGTTAGTTTTTCATATATGCCCTTTATCTTATTAAGGAAGTTTTCTTCTATTCTTATCTTTTGAAGTGTTTTTATTGAGAAAGGATGCTGGGTTTTGTGAAATGCCTTTTCTGTGTCAGTGGTTTTCCCCCTCTGATTTGTTAATATGGTGTATTACATTAGTTGATTTTTTTGTTGAACCACTCTTGCACACCTGGGGTAAAACCCACTTGATCAGGTATAAAAAAATTATGGAATGCTTCATGAATTTGCATTTTATTCTTGCACAGTGGTCATGCTAACATTTTCTGTATGGTTCCAATTTTAGTATATGTGATGTGAAAGCAAGCACTTATTTTTTACTGTCCTTATAGTACTTTTTAAAAACAATTGAGGTATAATTGACATCTATATTAAAGTATACAATTTGAGAAATTTGAACATATATATGCACTCATGAAACCATCGCCACCATCAATATAATGAACATATCCATCACCCCCAGAAGTTTCTTTGTGCCCCTTTGTAACCACTCTCTCCCTTCCGTTACTGATAGACTCCCCAACTCCCATCCCCAGGCTACCACTGATTTGCTCCTTGTCACTGTAGTTTAGAATGCATTTTATGGAATTTTGCATACACAAGGTCATATAATATGCACTCTTTTTTGGTCTAGTTTTTGTCACTCATCATAATAATTTTAAGATTCATTCATATTACATGTATCAATAATTCATTTAATTGCAAAATGGCCTTTCATTATATGGGTATTCCACAATTTATTTATCCATTTGTTGATGGATATTTGGGCCATTCTCAATTTAGGGCTATTACAAACAAAGCCCTATGAGCATTCATGTAGAAGTTTTTGTTTGGCCACATGTTTCATTTCTCTTGTGTAGTGTCTAGGATTGGAATGGCTGGATCAAATAACAGGTATATGTTCAACTCTTTAAGAAACTGTCAAACTGTTTTCCAAAGTGGTGCCATTTTACATTTCTACTAGCAGTATGTGAGAGTTCCAGTTGCTCTACATCATTATCAACACTTAGTAAGTTTGTCTTTATAAATTTTAGATATTTTAATAATTATGTAGTAGTATTTCACTGTGGTTCAAACTTGTATTTTCCTAATAACTAATGATAATGACATTTTCCCATGTATTTACTTGTCATCCTTATGTCTGGTAAAGTGTCTGTTTAAAACTGTTGCCCATATTTTTTTTTTGTATTGGGTTATTTGTTTTCTTATTGAGCTTAGAGTATTCTTTATATAACCTGCTCCCAAGATTTCATCCCTTTTGCTATATGCATGTCCAGGGCTTGTGGTCAACTTGGAACAGATTCTTTATATAAACCTTTATTAGACATATGATTTCCAAATATTTTCTTCCTGTGAATGGGTTGTCTTTTCAGTCTCCTAACAGTGTTTTTCTTAATTTTGATCAAGTCCAGTTTATCACTGTTTTTCTCTATAGATTGGCTTTTTGTGTTATATTTAAGAAATCTTTGTCTAATGATTATTTTAAATTGACTTTCCCATTTCAAGTTCCTTTAAGTAAATCTGTGGTGCTCAGGCAATCCGGTTATCAATAAGTGACCATTTCTACTGATTTGTTGATAACGGAATTTTTAAAAGTCACTTTCCATGTTTCTTAACCTGCTCCCAAGATTTCATCCCTTTTACTACATGCATGTCCAGGGCTCGTGGTCAACTTGGAACAGAGACAGGTATGATTTGGTGGGAAGCGCTTCGGTGGGCCCCAGCCATGGGAGACCTGGAGTGAAGCAAGAGAAGCATCTATGGCAGAAAATTTAAGGAGGCCTAACTCTCACAGTTGATCAAGTCTTGACACTGCAATTTTGAAGCCCTGCGGAGTGCATTTACATGACTCTGAAAGAGTCTCTTAAATGTTATTCTTTAGGCTGCTCTTTTGCCTCTCACTTGAGTCCTACTCCTGATCTTTCAGAATCAGGAGGAAACTTCAGTGAGAGTTGTAAGCAAGGACAGGTGGGAAATGTGGTGGACTAGCTAGATACTTCTAAAATTTTGGTAAATTTTCGAATCACCAGGGTATTTATTCATGCTGAGAAGGTCAGCATTCGAACTTGAGCTGCCTTTCTAACAAGCTCCCACGTGATGCTAATGTTGCTGGTCCTTAGGCCACACCCCAAGTAGCAAGGCGCTAGAGCACACTGACTTTATCCAAAGAAGCAATTCAACTCCATCCACTGCCATTTGGGAATTCATTCCCAGAGTGGCCAAATGTCTTGATTTTTCTAAAGAGCAAATAGAAATCATATTCCGCAATATTGACAACTCATTTTAATTTTTACAAAACATTGTGAGGTCAAAAGTGTGATCTGACAGTGCATTTTGTCCCATATAAAACCAGCTCGCCACACTGATTGTTAATCAAGTTTCAGGAAGTTTCCTAGAATTTTGGACAGAGAAAATGAAATAAGTAAAACTCTCAAGACAAATTTAATCACAGCATCAATAGCCCCCAATCACCCATTCACCCCAACCCAGAAAAAGACAAAAATCCTCATTCAAGAAAAAATTTTTGTTAAACTCAGTTTCATTTCACAGGGTATTCTTCATTGAACTGACATGAAATAATGACTCAGTGTCTCTCCTCTTCATTCCTTTGTGCCCATGGAACTGTTTTCTTTTTTCTTTACTGGAACTTTTGTTTGCACACCACTTCACTTTCTCTCCATTTCCCAGCCCAAAGTCCTCTGAAGTGGATAGCTATTTTCCTTGCAAGCTTGGCATCCATTTCTTCCCTTCGGGCATCAGTCTCTGTTTGCTTTACTTGATCCCCACTTTGGTCTTCACCCACTCTCAGTCCATCAGATTCAAAAGAGACTGCACCCATCTTCCTGCACCTCATGGCTCCAGCAGGACGATGACCCAGACCTGGCCAATCAGGTTGTTCTATCACCCCAGTTCCAGAAATTGGCTCAGGAATGAGCATAACCCTCATGTGGGATCAGTTATCTTGTGGAAAAAAGGTAGCTCTTTCCACCGAAGTTGATAAACTGACAGTGACATTAGCTAACATTTACTGGGTGTTTACTCCCTGTAGAGCATGGCAACAACAGAGTGCTTTTACGTGAATTATTTCTTTTAATTCTCACAGCAACACTGTCTGGTATCTACTTTATTGTCCCTATTTTACAGATGGGGAAACAAAGGGAAAGCGAGGTAAAGGAATGTGCCTGAGTTCACATAGATAGCAAGTGGTGGAGTTTGGATATGAACTTGTCAATATGGCAGCAGAGCAGAGCTCTTGACAACTACGTTGTACTGCCTGGAAGAATGTAAGCTCAAAGCTGCTTGTGGCCATTTTTAGAAATTTATCAAATGATCCTCAATGAAAATGAAACCAACAAAGAAGAGAACAAACTAAGATATGGAGAACAAGTCATCAACCCCATAATAGGAGTTGAAGCCCTGAATCTAACCATGCCTGAAGCCTAGAATCACCCACTGGACATGCCAGGTAAAGGACCCAAATTGATTTTCTTTTTGTCTTCAGTGAGTTTGCACTGAGTTTTATTATATTTTATATCAGAAAGATTACCGGTTAATACACAGTGTGACTTGGGGCAAGATACTTCCTTCCTCTAAAATTTAATTTTCTTATCTACAAAATTATGAGTTTTGTCAATATTCTTTGGTATGATATTTGTCAATATTCTTTTGTCTGTAATATTTTTCCAGCCTTCATCACTTTCATTTAAGCCTGTATTTCCATAAAGAAGAATAATTTAGGGAGTTAAGGCAGGAAAAATAAAATAAAGTTTTGACCATCCTAAGTTTTCTTCTTGACATGTTCCTGTATATTTTATTTAATCGTTCGTTTTCTTGTCTCTCACTTCTAGAATGTTAGCTCCATGTGAACAGGGAATTTTCTTTGCTTTTGTCACTATATCTTGAACTGTGTCTGACCCAGAGTAGGAACCAAAATATTTATTGATATCAATATGTATTTGGTGAATGAATGAATAAATTCCTATGTTTCTATGAGGAACAAGCAGGTATGGGCACTATTTTCAATTACCTATCCTTACTCTAGTGGGAACATGGTTAGTGATGGTATTTGTCTCTATATGCTTCATGATTCTCTCATCAGATTTTGATTTTATGGACAGGAATGGTGGATGAAGTAAACTGAATATTCTCTGAATAAAACATGAGACTTCTAACGCTTCTTCAAAGTCTGTAACATATTATCACTTCTAAACTCACAGTAAACAGTTAAGTGCTGATGGATGGAATTCCAGTTTCAAATATATAAGAGAGGATTATAAACTTAATTTCCTTCCTATTTTACTTATATTTCAATGTCTTAGTAGAGTTAGTAAATAAAATTGATCCTCTTGCTTCAGGAAACAGAATGTTTCTGACACTGTTATATGCTATTATGTAATGTACCGTTATTTGTTATTTTTGTCATGACATCCAACCCAAGCTTCTCTCTTTATTAAATATCAGGGGTTTTTTTTGGTGGCAATGTGTTCAGATCCAGGCATTAATAATGATTATCATATCCATAACTTAAGTATTTCTTACTATAATCCAGGCACTGTCCTAAGCCGGTGTGTTGGTTTGAAAGGATGTATGTCCCCTGGAAAAGCCATGTTTTAATCTAAATCCCATTTCGTAAAGGCAGAATAATCCCTATTCAATATTGTATGTTTGAATCTGCAGTTAGATCATCTCCCTGGAGATGTGATTTAATCAAGAGTGGTTGTTAAGCTGGATTAGGTGATGACATGTCCCCACCCATTTTGGGTGGGTCTTGATTAGTTTCTGAAGTCCTATAAAAGAGGAAACATTTTGGAGAAGGAGAGATTCAGAGAGAGCAGAGCAGGACGACATAGCCATGTGAAGCAGAGTCCACCAGCCAGTGACCTTTGGAGATGAAGAAGGAAAATGCTTCCCAGGGAGTTTCATGAAACAGGAAGCAAGGAGAAGAAGCTAGCAGATGATGCTGTATTCGCCATGTGCCCTTCCAGATGAGAGAGGAACCCTGACCGTGTTCACCATATGCCTTTCCAAATGAGAGAGAAACCCTGAACTTTATCAGCCTTCTTGAACCAAGGTATCTTTCCCTGGATGCCTTTGATTGGACATTTCTATAGACTTGTTTTAATTGGGACATTTTCTCGGCCTTAGAACTGTAAACTAGCAACTTATTAAATTCTCCTTTTTAAAAGTCATTCCATTTCTGGTATATTGCATTTCAGCAGCTAGCAAACTAGAACAGCCAGTAACATGAATTTATTCATTTAATAAATGAAATCAATGAGTTGGGATTGGGATCAGCTAGTCATGATAATGCAAGCCCTGTCTTCCGGGCAGCTAAAGTTGTTGATGGTATCCCCCTATGCCCAGTGAGAGACAGTAGGATGGATAAGGATGTGGACTCTGGAGCAGACTTCATGATCTTGGACCATTAAGTTAGTGTCTAATGCTTAAGGATTTTTTTGTTTGTTTGTGAAATGGGGATAATATTGATAAGTACCTCACAGGGTTATTGTGAAGATTAGATGAGCTGACACATGTGACACACTTAAAAAAAATACCCAGACCAGGGCTTTTCAATTACAGTGATTCTCTTGCCCCACCTTCACCTCCCCAGGGACTTCTGGCAGTGTCTGAAGATATTTTTGGTTGAAACAAATGAGAGGGGGAGGAATGTTACTGTCATCTAGTAGGTAGAGCCCAGGGATGCTGCTAACATCTTACAATGCACAGGTAAGGTCCCTGCAACAAAGACCTGACCCCATGTCAATAGTGCCAAGGTTGAAGAACCCCAGCAGAACTATTAGTAAACCCTCAGAAAACATGAGCTGCTTGAGATCCTTTGGAAAATAAACTCCACAAAGGCAGGGAGACTTTGCTTTGTTCATTGCTCTATGCCTGGATCTTAGATCAGTGCCTGGCATTCACAAGTTGCTCTGAAAATATTTGTTAAATTAATGAATGATATATAAGGAGTATTCTGGTAAAACTTTTAAATGTGTAGCTATTCCTATCCCTCCCCCCTCCCCACCATGTTTCTTCTTGCCTTAATCTCAGCCATGATATATTGGGAGCTTGCAGGAACCATTTATCACCATGGCACTCAACAGGTTGATGGATGCCTGTTGATGAAAAAGGGAAAAGACAGAAGGAATCTGGGTCTCTGATGACACTATTAGCCTCTGCTCTGGTCTTGCCTACCTGGTGCAGGATTTTTTGCCCTGGAAAAAAAAATCACTACTTGTTAAGCTTGTATTAGGCATGTTTCTGTAACCTGCAGGCAAAAACATTCCTAACTGATCATCAGGAAGCAAAGCATCTTCTCTTAGGCTTGCGACATGGTTTTAGTATCTGAAACCCACTGAAGGAAAGAAACCCATTGATTATTTCATTTTAAAGGGCTCTGCTTATCATTAAATACACTGAACTCAAAATTTTGGTATTTGGCATGTATGCTCCAGTATTTACATGCCAATATTAAATGATCTAATTAAAGTGAAAAAAATTGTACCATTTTTTTCGAATTGATTGGCATCTAACAACTTATCCTGGCATGAACGTTAGGAGGTTATCCTAATAAAAATGTTTATTTATTTAATGTGTATTTAGGGAATGCTTATAATAGGCCTGAGAATGGACAGAGAGGCTAGAGTGTAACAGAGAAGACAGAGAAAAGTCCAATGTCCTATCCTCATGGAAGCTGCTGTTTGAATGTAAATATAGATATGAAGTCTTAATTACTAGTGCATTGCCTCATAAAGAAGGACAGAGTTCTGTAGGGTACTTAACAGGAAACTCTAAGTTGTTCAGGGGTTCAGGAAAGGATTTCCATGAGGAAAAGAGGTCTACATAGTTATGAAGAGGCAGTGTAATATAGTGATATTTGTCTCGTTGCTATCTTAGCTGTTTTTTGCTCCTCATTACTCTATGTATGATTGCCTCACTTATTTTATGCCTAATTTAGTAAACTTCCTCACATTTTAGACAGTGGATAGGCTACAAATAAAAATAATGAAAACATTATTTCATACATTTACAATTATGCTTCTCTACTTTTGATATTAACCAATGTGGATAACACCATTTTTTGTTGTTTTGCAGGTACACAAACAGATGCATACATCTGTTTTGATATGTTAGATATACAGACTTAGGCATAAACATGAATTCTCAGCTGAATAGTATAACTATCTCATGAAAATTTGTGGCTAGATTTATACCCCTAGAAACTGGGCTTTAAGAAGGAAGCATTAAGGCAAGGTAAATTTTACTAGGAAGAACTGGGCAATATTTTTTTTCTGCCTAAAACGATCATTCAGCATTATAAGGGAGTTAAGTTTAGACTACTTTAAAATACATGTATTTGGGGTTCTGTGATTCAGACACAATTGTTTCTTTTAAAATTATTTCTCATGACCTCATATAACTTCAAGGACAACTAATGCCTAAGGAATCAGATCAAAGATGCCACTTGAAATTTCAAAATATGATACTAAGATATTCTACTTTAGCCTTCTGACAGCAGATACATGAGCTTCTGTCTTTGAAAGCTAGTCTTGCCATCATATAAAGAACAGTGTGAAATTGAACTTGCAATTAAAAAATATGCTTCGTTTTTCCCCTCCTCCCCACAAACCTCTCGACACAACCAAAATGAGGGTCATCAGAAAACAGAAGGAAGAGAATGCTGCAAGATTTCAAAGATGCCTGGTAGGAATATTTCTTAATTGAGCCATGCTTTCGAGCTGCATGGAATTGTTCTTATTAAAAATTAAATAAGAACAGCAGAGAAGAACACGGGAGTCTCTGCAAGATTAGAGCTTTGTGAGATTTACTTAAAAGGCTTTCATTAGGCACTGGGGGGTTCTGTAGCATATTAAAAACTCACCTATACAAAATATATGGTGCTCTAGCTTTCAGCACCTTTTCCTAAGAAATACAAGATATTGGTGCTTAAAATGGGAAAAGGAAAGGGATGTTTTCACTGAATTCTTTGAAATCAGGTGTACATTTCCAGGTTGATAAACAATTAGACTGTTGCCCTGCCATTCTTTATCTCCTTCTGCCTCTTTCCCTTGTTTCCTTTTTTCCCCTGCCTTTGTGAATGCAAGCATAGGTCTTTTATATGGTCTGCTTAGGTCTTTTGCAATTATTATTTTAAAAATCAATTTTCTGTTTTGGGTGGATGAAGGAAAAATTTCCAGCAGTGTTTCTCAAGCTTTAATGTGTATACCTGGGGCTCTTATTAAATGTAGATTCTGATTCAGTATGTCTGGGTAGGGCCTGCAATTCTTCATTTTAACACACTCCCAAGAGGTACTGATGCTGTTGGTCCAGGGACCACTCTAGAGTAACAAATAGTTACAGCATTTCCTAAACTAAATTGATCAGTTTCCTCGAAATGTATATGGAGAAGGGGATGGATGGAATAAGGACAGTGTGGGGATAAAATAAAAGAAGAAATAAAAAACAAGGAAAAATAAAAAGCACAAAACCATGCACAGAAATATTATCCACACTGATAATTATCCACATTGATTATTGATTCAGTTTGATGATTTCTCATTCCTGAGTGAGTGATGCTTAAAATACAAATTTTGTCATATTTTTATAATGCAACTTGGTGTTGAGCAAGTCAATTGGTGCTCAAAGAAATGAGCCTTTGAGACCAAAGATGAAATGCACACACATACACATGCACACACGCATCAAATCCTCCCAGTCAGAGAAACCTGCACTTCTATATATGCAAGGCCTCATAATTTTCCTCCAAGGATAAAAAAACCTTGTCATTAGTGTAACAGTCTGGCAAAATCAGAATAGGTTGTCCAGGCATAATATACAACCAAAATATTTGTCTCATGAAACTCAACATGTGACATGGTCACACACCTCATTTTGGAAACCATGGTTCAGGAAGAATTCTTTGACCAATAAGATCAAATAAGAAGATCCGTTTGTAAGTATTTCCAAGCTTAAGTGTTACATTAGTGCTACTTGATATTATTTCCCTGTTTGAATTTTATCTTATGATGCTTTATTAGATTTTAAAATTTCTTTTTGACTTGTTGCTGGTTGTAGAATTGATTCATGCTGGTTGTCCTGTAATTTGGCAACATGCATCAAAAAACTAATAGTTAAAAATGATCATATACTGTAATCTAGCAAATGCAGTTTGAAATGAATTCTACAGTAATATGCATGCTATGTACAACAATGTTCACTGCATTTTTACTTGAATAGCAAAAAAAAAAAAAAAAACCTGAATACTCCTAACTGTCTTTCAGTGGGGACAAACCCCATATACCATTGATGCTAAACCATTAAAGTGAGATGTTCTGTAGCTGGAATCTCAAAATCCCTTTGAATATAGGCATAGAAGATAGCCTGAATATAAATATAGCTAAGTTAAAACAAAAAGCAAAGAAAAATAAAAATCATATAGAGAGCACATATAAAGTTAGTTTGCCTGTCTACTTATCAAATTTTCTTTTATAAGCCTCATCAAAAGTCTGGAAGAAAATAGCACAAAGATTAACAACAGTGATCATTGGGTAAAAAGATTATAAGGAGCATTCCATTTCTCTTTTCAATGCTTTTATATTTTTTCTTGCTGTATTTTTTAAAAAACAGAACATAGATTAAAGAGATCACAGAACAGAAATCTAATTTGAGACTTAGGTTTAGGTCTTACTTTGGCTTGGCTGAATTACTTTGGGCACATTACTTAGCTGCTTTGAGCTTATATGTCCTTAGATATATGAGGTGGATTATGACAATATCACCTTGTGGACTTTTATTGAAAACTGATTTCAAGTGTTAAAGTACTTTGCCCTCCATAGAGTACCATGAATGTTTTAGTTTCTTCTTTTTGCTCTAAATATCACCATATCACCCTATGATTTCAGGACATCAGGGCTCAGTCTGATACTGTATCTGGCTCAACACCTCAAAAATTGAGAGGTATGTGATGCTTATTGCAGCCCCACCTACACCTCTCTTCCATTCTTTCGAAGTGTCATGGCAGTCACTCATCCTTCTGCATAAATGTAAGCCAATGTGTTCTTTCGTCCAGGGATATTTGCTTTTATATCTTACTTCGCAATATCTGTCAAAGACTTTTGTGATTTTTTCCCAAATGAAAGGAACCTCATCCAAGCTGATAAGCCCAGGAAGAATTTGGGGAGACAAGATTCTTCCTGGAGTTCCTGAAATGACATATAACAGTGTTTCCCACTGCAGTTCACTTAACAGTCAATATGGGCAGATCCACGTGCCACCTATGTTATCATTTACTTAACTTTTCTCACTAACTCAACTCACTTAAAAATCTATTTTAAAAGGAGATAGGGGGCGGGCAACAGTGGCTCAGTGGCAGAGTTCTTGCCTGACATGCGGGAGACCTGGTTTCAGTTCCCAGTGCCTGCCCATGACAAAAAAGAAAATAGGAATGGAAAACTGATATAAATGTTATACAATTGATAAAAATAAACATACAGGAACTTCCGGAGAAGATGGCGGCTTAGTAAGACGCGCGGGTCTTAGTTCCTCCTCCAGAAAAGCAACTAAAGAAACAGAAACAATACGAAACAGCTCCCGGAGCCACGACAGAGACCAAAAAGACAGCGTACCCCATTCTGGAATGGCTGAACGGGCAGGGAGAATCCGCTGCGGTGAGATACCCGAGGGGTGCGCGTTTTCCCAGCTGGGGCGGCTGGTGACTGGGGTCCCCTCCACGCACGTGGCTCCCTGGTCTGACTGGGAACGTTGGATAGCGGGGCCCTCCCGCCACGCTTGGTGTCTCGGGCCAGCTGGGCAGTTTGGCCCGGCAATCCCCCAAGCTGCGGCGGCCGGCGACCCCCCCTCCACGCGCGGTTTCCCGGGCCGACTGTGAGATTCGGATTGGCAAGTTAAAGGAGCCACAGCATCTTTTACTGGTGGGCCCCGCAGACAGACGAGCGCCATGAGCGCCACCTACTGGGCAGGAAAAGAAAAACAGAGCCCAGAGATTTCACAGAAAAACCTTTCAACCAGCCGGGTCCCACACCCAGGGAAATCTGATCAAATGCCCAGACACCAGCAGAAAATAATGGATGATGCTCGGAAAATTGAAGATATGGCCCAGTCAAAGGAACAAACCAATAGTTCAAATGAGATACAGGAGCTGAGACAACTAATGCTGAATATACGAACAGAAATGGAAAAACTCTTCAAAAACCAAATCAATAAATTGAGGGAGGACATGAAGAAGACATGGGCTGAACAAAAAGAAGAAATAGAAAATCTGAAAAAACAAATCACAGAACTTATGGGAGTGAAGGACAAAGAAGAAAAAATGGAAAAAACAATGGATATCTACAATGGTAGATCTAAAGAGACAGAAGCTACAATTAGTGAACTGGAGGATGGAACATCTGAATTCCAAAAAGAAACAGAAACTATAGGGAAAAGAATGGAAAAACTTGAGCAGGGGATCAGGGAACTGAATGACAATATGAAGCACACAAATATACGTGTTGTGGGTGTCCCAGAAAGAGAAGAGAAGGGAAAAGGAGGAGAAAAACTAATGGAAGAAATTATCACTGAAAATTTCCCAACTCTTATGAAAGACCTAAATTTGCAGATCCAAGAAGTGCAGCGCACCCCAAAGAGAATAGACCCAAATAGGCATTCTCCAAGACACTTACTAGTTAGAATGTCAGAGGTCAAAGAGAAAGAGAGGATCTTGAAAGCAGCAAGAGAAAAACAATCTGTCACATACAAGGGAAACCCAATAAGACTATGTGTAGATTTCTCAGCAGAAACCATGGAAGCTAGAAGACAGTGGGATGATATATTTAAATTACTAAAAGAGAAAAACTGCCAACCAAGACTCCTATATCCAGCAAAATTGTCCTTCAAAAATGAGGGAGAAATTAAAACATTCTCAGACAAAAAGTCACTGAGAGAATTTGTGACCAAGAGACCAGCTCTGCAAGAAATACTAAAGGGAGCACTAGAGTCAGATATGAAAAGACAGAAGAGAGAGGTATGGAGTAAAGTGTAGAAAGAAGGAAAATCAGATATGATATATATAATACAAAAGGCAAAATGTTAGAGGAAAATATTATCCAAACAATAATAACACTAAAAGTTAATGGACTGAATTTCCCAATCAAAAGACATAGAATGGCAGAATGGATTATGACCCAGCAATACCACTGCTAGGTATCTACTCAAAGGACTTAAGGGCAAAGACACAGACGGACATTTGCACACCAGTGTTTATAGCAGCATTATCTACAATTGCAAAGAGATGGAAACAGCCAAAATGTCCATCAACAGACGAGTGGCTAAATAAACTGTGGCGTATACCTACGATGGAATATTATGCAGCTTTAAGACAGACTAAACTTATGAAGCATGTAATAACATGGATGGACCTAGAGAACATTATGCTGAGTGAGACTAGCCAAAAACTAAAGGACAAATACTGTAAGGTCCCACTGATGTGAACCGACATTCGAGAATCAGCTTGGAATATATCATTGGTAAGAGAGACCAGCAGGAGTTAGAAACAGGGTAAGATAATGGGTAATTGGAGCTGAAGGGATACAGACTGTGCAACAGGACTAGATACAAAAACTCAAAAATGGACAGCACAATAATACCTAAGTGTAATGTAACTATGTTGGAACACTGAATGAAGCTGCACCTGAAATATAGTTTTTTGTTTGTTTGTTTGTATCTTTTGTTTTTGTTTTTTTTCTTTTTCCTTTATATATATATATTTATTAGTATTATTATTTTAATTCTCTTCTCTATATTAACATTCTATATCTTTTTCTGCTGTTTTGCTAGTTCTTTTCCTAAATCGATGCAAATGTACTAAGAAATGATGATCATACATCTGTGTGATGATACTAAGAATTACTGAGTGCATGTGTAGAATGGAATGATTTCTAAATGTTGTGTTAATTTCTTTTCTTTTTTTTGATTAATAAAAAAAATTAAAAAAAAAATATACAAATAGCAAAAAAACTTTGAAGTGTTTATATGCTACCTAAAATAGTGTTGTGCACAAGAGGGATACATCTGCTACCCTTTGACAATATTGGCATCAAATATCAGACCTTACCGCAATAATTCTTCTGCCACTGGCATTTCCTCAATAGTCAAAATATGAAAGCATATGAAGCATTTCATGATTTTCGCAAAAGAGTAATGCTGATGACCCGGGCAGGGAGAGTCCTTTTCTCAGAGGATGGACAATTCGACCTATTCCCTCCTATGTTCCCAGGGTTCATGCTTGGTATAAAGTAGGCATTCAATTAATATTGGATGAGTGGATGAAAAAAATGAATGAATGAATGCAATGTTTCTCATTCAATGGTGGTTGCCCTAAAAACAGATTTCTGTTAGTTCATGTTTAAAATAAAAAATAAAAATACTTTTCAAATGTCCGTGTCAAACTCCTTTGTCTTCTTTGGAATAACACTTTTAAAAGAGCTAATTCCACTTTCTCCATTATCACAAGACTTGAGTTTGCACAGAGGACAAGAGAATTGAGGCTACACTTAGGTTGCCAGTGGAATTTGTATAGAGAAACAATGAACTGTACATCCTACATATACTTGCAGTAAGGTCAGTACTAGATGCCTTTACTTCTTATTTGATTATTGTACAGTCTGCCTAACCAATGTGCTGTGTGGAATCTGTTAGTTGTATAAAATCAAAGGACTTGAATGCTGGCATTATAAGAGCTGTCTAATTCAAGACCATTGGAACTCACATCATATTGCTAATTCCTATTGCATCTCCACAATGGAGTTTTGCTCAATGCAAGTGGATCATAGGCTAAGATTAGAGAGAAATGGAAAGAAATGTGTATGCATGTGAGAGTATATATATTTATGTATATATATACATATATATACACATATATATTTATGTATATATACATATATATTTATGTATTTATACACACATGTATATCATAGCAGCATAATCTAGTTTAACAAATATGCAGGATACTAGGCTGCAAGTTACCAAGTATTTCAAATTTGGAGTGTTATAATCCTTTTCTTAGAATAACTGACATAATTATTGTTTTCAATGAAATCAGATTTTTTTATGTGAACTATTTTTAAGAAAGAGATAGATATGTGCAAGCTTACAGCACACACTCACACCTATCATATAATTATATTCTTTCTGAATCTTTATACTTTGCTGTGATTTCCTTTATGTCTTATTGGGGGTTTCATCTAGCAACTGAATGACTGGAGGGAAAAAAAATAGAATTTTTTATCATAAACATCACAGTGTGGTTGGATTACAACTGCTTTATATAAAAGTGAGATTTTTTGCATGTTTTAAATCTCTGCCTATTCAAAGTCCTACCCATTCCCCATATTACAGGTTCCATATTTTCGATTTCCAGTTTCTAAGAGTTGTTTCATTTTGAAAATGAGGCTTTAAAGAGGATATCTGTGTGTGTGTTTCTCCTTTCAAGCATCCATTCACCTGTTGTCATAGTCCTTGAATTTCAGATGAATCACAGCTCTCACCCCCTCTCAGTTTGAGACTTTGAATGTGAGGGTCCTCAATTGGGGTTTCCAGAGAAAATGCAAAACACCAATTAAATTTCAATTTCAGATAAACAATGAAGTCTGTTTTAGTATGACTCTCTCAAATAGTGCATTGGAAAAATTATACTATATATATATATATATGTTATTTTCATTGTTTACCTGAGTTTGAATCTAACTGGCCATCTTGTATATTTATTTGCTAAATCTGGCAATCTTAGCCCCAACCTTTAGGACCAAAGGACTATAGCTTTTCTTGGCTGCATGAGAGGGAGATACACTTTGTTTTTGCTAGATTTGAGGCTATCATGTTTGTAGGTGTTGTTTTAGACACATTGAGACATGTGTGGGAAATCTGGGAAGATTTCCACATAATGATTATGATAAGAACTAATATTTATTGAGCACTACCTTAGTTCTAGGTATCATTCCAAGTAAAACATATTATGTCATTATTCTGTCTCTAGTCTTTGTGCTTGACTATAAAGGTGAAGGTTAGGTTTAGGTTTATAAGCAGAACCATTGTGATTTTCTGATAACTTCAGTTTTCTCTCACAACCAGGTGTAATGATGGACTGATGACAACAAGGACTCAGGCTTCTCCACTTTTGCTCATCACAATCCTCAGCATGTGTTTTTCATATTTATGGTCAAAAGGTAGCTGCTATTCTTCCAGGCATCTAATTTTCATGCTAGAACAGGGGGAAAGTCCACTGGCCTCTTCCCAGGAAGATTTTTGTTTTCTGTTCAGGAATCCCATTCCCACATGCTGAGTAAACAATCCTGTGTGTGTGTGGTTTATTATAAGGAATTGACTCATGTGACCTTAGGGACAGTCAATTCCAAATTCCCGGGGGTGGGTGGGGCTGGCAGAGGGGGAAGGAAGGGGCAACTGCAAGCTGGAAACTCTGATAAAGCTGATACTGAAGTTGGGTCTGAACACTTCAAGAAGCTGGCTGTTTGAAGTTGCAAAAATTCATCTTTCTTATTCCTGAAATTTTCTGTTTTGGCTTTGTTGATTGTAGATGCAATCAACTGATTAAAGATGCAAAGCAAATCCATCCACAAAATACCTTCACAGTAACAATCAGTCTGGCGTTTGCTTGGCCAAATGAATGGACACTATATATAGCCAAGCTGAAACATGAAATTCACTCGATTCACTTGGCTTTTTTGAAGAAAATGCATTACATGAAGGAAAGCAGCTCTTACCTTTTATATGAAAACTGCATAGCAGATCTTTAGGCATAGACTACAGGAATTATATTATGAATTCATGAAAATCACATGCAAAATAGCATATTGCATTAATATAAGCAGAACATCCTTTTAACAAGCACCCAGATTAAGAGACAGAAATTTGCTGGCCACCTCAGAAACCCCTCTACGTGCCCATTCCAATGACAGCTTTCTTCCTCTGCCTGAAAGTAGCCATTAACTTGACCAAAGATTGTCTTGCAGCCTGCTTTTGTACATAAAGTTTTATTGGCTCATAGCCATGCCCATTCATTTTCTTATTGTCTGTTCCTACTTTCATGCTACAATGGCAGAGTTGAATAGTTGAGACATAGACTATATGACCCTCAAAGCCTAAAAAATATTTATTGCAGAAAAACATTTTTGAATTTGAAGGTAATAATTTTCTTCAGTTTTTAAACAGTTTTATCACCCAAGTGTTCATCCCTAAACACTATAGTTTAACTTTGTCACTTTTATTTGTTGTATTTTTTTTGTCTATTTTAATCCATGGTTTTCTCCTCTATCCCTTTATTTATTTATTTTGTTTTTTGAAGTTTGTCTGTAGAAGATCCTCAGCCATTTTATTTGTAGTTTCCCAAAGTCTGAATTTTGCTGATTGTATCCTCTTTGTGTCACTCAGCATGTTCCCCAGTACACCACATTTCCAGCAAACTGACAGTTGAACCCAGAGACTTGATCAGACTCATGTTTGTCAGTTTGGTAAGACTCTTAGTAGTGTTTTCATTCCTCAGAAGGCACAGAACATCTGGTCATTTCTCTTTCTGTGATGTAAGCAGCTGTGGGGTTGTGATGCCGAGATCTGTAGTTTATTGTGAGTTACAATCAATTCCTTTTTTATTTATTATTTGAAATACTTTTAGCAAGAGATACTTTGGGTATTTAATTCTATTTGAATTCCTTGGAAATGCAGTTCACTTAAGGATGGCAGGGCAAATAGTGAGTTTTCCTCTATGGTTTTTGAGTTAATGAACTCTATCACCTCCCAAAAGAGAGCATTTGTTATTATTACTATTATTAGTATTATTATTGTCACTATGATATAATGACATATTTAATTGATTTCAAGCCACTGTGATTATTATCCCTATTATAATTCAAATTATCTATTTTTGTGAATGAGTGTCCCTTTAACTTGTTTCCTGAATCTTCCTGGCATGACACTGAACTCTTTGATAGGTCTTATCTTCAAGTTAACTGTTTTTTCCTTCTGCTAACTCCAATCTGCTATTGAACCCCTCTAGGGGATTTTTAATTTCTGTTAATCTAGTCTTCAGCTCTGTTTGATTCCTTTTCGTAATTTGTATCTCTTTATTGATATTTTCTTTGTCAAATCTATTTTCTTTATTTCTTTTAGGTCTTCATCCATGTTTTCCTTTAGCTTTTCAAACCTGTATAGGACATTTTTTTTCTTTTTTAAAATAGTCTTCACCTGTATGTCTCAGATCTGGTCCTCTTCATTGGATTGCTTCTAATACGTTAATCTTCTTCTTTGCCTGGACCATTGAATCCTGTTTCTTTGAATGATTTGTAATCTTTTGTCAAAATATGGACATTTTGATATTTTGATGTGTTATTTCTGGAATTTAAACTCTGAAGTATCTCCTCCTTTAGCTTATATCCAGCTAGTATTATGACAATATTTTCCTTGAATGCCAAAATCTAAAAAAAAAAAAAAAACAAAAAAAAACCACCCCATCATTCCAAGTCTTTGCAGATTGACTTGGGTGAATGCTCTCCTTTAGGGCTCATCCTTACAAAGATTTTAGAGAATAGCTCCAGGTCAAAGCATAAGGGCCTCACTGATCCTTTCTATATGCATATGTCTTGTTTTAGGCATACATGCATGATCCTAGGAATTCCTGTTTACACGGATACAAATGTCTCCTCTTCCCTAGGAAACAGTTTTCTCATTGTCCCAAACACTGCACTATATGCCCTATAGCCTGCATTCCCTTGTCCCAGGCAGCTATGACTTGATTTATCTCCCACAGTGTTCTGTAGGAGAATTTTGTAAGCTACCATCTACATGCAGGACACATTCTGGGATGTTGAGTCCTTCAGGCCACCACCAGATGGTTTGGGCATACATGCTCCCAGTATATGTACTCTCCTCCCTCCAACACAGGGACCAAGTAATGGGTGGGTGGCCCAGCTCTGTACAGAGCCAGGAAGGGAGGGACCAACACTTGGAGATACTACCACTTCTAGTAGCCTTGTCCTTGATTTGATGCTCACCTGACAACAGCAGGTCTTTGTTTTCTGGAGCTTTGAGAAAGATTTTTCTGCTGGTTCTTGCTGCTGCTGCTGCTGCTGCTGCTGCTGGTGGTGGTGGTGGTGGGGGTGTTTTAAAAAAAAAATCACCACAAATTTAGCAGCTTAACACAATGCCCATTTATTATCTCACAGGTCTGAAGGTCAAGAAGACCAAGAAGATCTCATAAGGCTGGGCTGGGCTCTTATCTGGAGACTCTGGGGGAAGAATCCTCCTCCAAGCTCAGGCTGTTGGAGGAATTCAGTTTTTGTTGTTGTGAGACTGGGGTCTCTGTTTTCTTGCTGGTTATTGGCTGGCATTCACTTTGAGCATCTAGAGGCCACTCTCTGTTCCTTGCCTTCAGCGCCTTCCATCTTCAAAGCCAGTTATGGTGCTTTGAAAACCCTTCTGCTTTGAATCTTTCTGAATTTCCATTCTACAAACAGCCACAGAAAGCACTGTGCTTTTAAAGGCCTTGTGTGAATTGTTTAGTCTAACTAGATAATCTCGCTATTTTAGTCAACTGTTTATTAATCTTAATTACATCTGTGAAATCCCTTTTGAATGTAAGGTAACATAGAAGTAACACAAGGGAGTGGAGGTCATGGGCCATTTTAGAATTTTTCCTACCACATTCCCATTCATTTATTTTTTATTTCAACAGTCTGTTAAACTTGTACTATGTTCTAGATTCTGGGAACATGGCAGTGAAAAAGACAGGTATTATCCCAGCCCTAAGAGTAGAAAATTAATACTGAGTCTTTAATGAATGAATGGATGGACATAGGTATAAGGGTCTAAATGAGTATTCAGAGAAAAGTAACAGAGTACTGAGACTCAATATTATTGGGCATGTTTTAAAGGTTCATGTATCATCTTGAATGGAAATGTTGCTCAACTTTTGATGAGAAGACTAATATATCAATATCTCTGTTATCATTGACTGATGACCCTGCCTAATAAAAGATCTGACTAGCGTGTGTGTTAACAATTAATGGAATGGATAATGCATCATACAGAGTATAGGGAAGATAATAAAGAGGTATAAATGAGAATTACACAGGTTAGTTGGTGTCATTAATGGTTCTTTTGTTCTGCTAAAACAGCAATATCTTATTCAGGGAGACAAGGTTGTAGTTCTGGCTGCCAAATGACTTAAATATGCCACTTGAACTAAGATTGGTTATTTCAGTTTATTTTCCATTGCAAAAGCCCCTCTCCTAAGGATACTAACCACCTTGTATGATTCTGATCCCTCTCCCCCCTTCTTTAACCTTTTCGGTGGTTTTGGCCATTTGAAGATTTGTGTATTTTGTCTGAGCATGGCTCGACTCTCATAATTATTTGTATGGTCTTGTCATGGGTTTTTATTTCCCAGAAGGTTTCTAATCCTTTAGCCAGCCTCTAATGAAATAGACTGACAGTGATCAGCTTTACAATAGACACTAGTACAAATGAAATCCTATTTATTTATTCAGAAATTTATGTCATAAAGATTGAATGAGAAGCTAATATTCAGAGCTGGAAATAGCAATACTGTTTATTAAGAAGAATCAGCATTTGTTAGCATAAGTAAGACTCTGAATCTTGATTATAAGTGTCAGAGTGTTAAAAACATTAACTAAACCCAGTGTGAACTTACAAGCCTGTGATGCAAATATATTTTGGAAAATGCAAGCACATTTATCCATGTATTAATTCATTCACTCAGCAGCAATGTATTGAGTGCCCAGCATGTGTCAAGTGCTGTTCTAGGCTCTGGGAATGCAGTAGGAAAACACACAGAAAATGGAACTGTCCTTTAAGAGCTTCTATTCCAGTAGCGGGAATCAGAAAATGAACAAAATAAAGAAAGACAAAAGTTCTTGGATCATTCATTGATAGACAATAATGATATAAAGGTTGCACAGAAGTTTGATTGAAAACATGTGGGTGGAGTGTAACAAATATAAATATTTAATATTATATAAGTATATTATATAAATATAAATACTTGCACTGTTTACACCATATTTACTCTTTCTTCAGTGGATATTTGTAAGAATGATTTCACTCATTTTTAATGTTCATTTCAAGAAGAAAAGCCATCAATTGGCTAAATCTGTTTATGTTGGTACTCAGTAAATGTTTATTGGCTGTATGAATATTATCAAGTTTAATTTTAGGCAAAATAATAATTATCATTGTAGTAGCATTTAATAAATATCTTTGAATTATACACGTGTAATTTTACCTAGATGTAGTCAGTAATAATAGCATCAGCACTACGAATAATAATTGCCACAATTTAACCTTTAGGTCTGTACTTAACTGTCACCTCTTTAAAGTGTTTCCTTGACCATTCTGTCTATAAAGTATACTAATTGTTATCTAATACTTTATCCTTTTTGATTCCTTGATGTTCATTATCACAGTGTACATATACAATTTTAAATTTACTATTGCTTATCTCTCCTCTTTGCTGTATTGTAAACTTCAGAAAGAGAGGCATATTTATCAATGTATACCCTTCATGGTCACTGGCACATAGTAGTCTTGTGAATGTTTAATAAATGAAACATGCTCTCTCTTCTCCCCCTTCTTCCTCCTTCCTTCTCTCCTTTTGTTCTCCCTCCATCCCTTCCTCTCACCCTTCCTTCCCTCTTCTATGCATTCATTATTTATTTTATCTATTATGCAAACATTTACAGAGCTAACAACGACAGCTAATTTATTAATTGAGAGTTTATGATGTCCTAGACACCATAGGATTAGAATAAGGATAATGCTAATAAAAGAACAACTTCTTATCGAATGCCTACTTTGTACCAGGTAAGATGCTAGACTCTTTCCATTCTCCAAATCTTACAAGGCCCTTGCACAATAAGCCTTGTCATTCCCATTCAACAAAAAGGCAACAGATTCTGAGAGCGTGCCCAAGTCATGCATATAGAGGCAGGTAAAGCTGGAACTAAAATGTAGAAAACTCTCTGAATCATAGCTTGTATTCTTTCAACTCCTGTTTGCTGTCTTGAGGTAAACTGATAGTTTAAGAATATTTGGGTTGTGAGCATTAATTGATATTTTTGGATATATGGGAGTGTTGATGCATAAATTGACATTACTTTTATGAGTTATGTTGCACCTTTTGATACTTTTTGTAATATAAGGCATTCTTATTGTAGACTTAAACATAAGAACATTGTCCAATCACTGGAATTCTCCAGTCACATTTAGGAGGTTAAATGTCCCAGAGGAGTAAGAGAACACCCTTTTCAGGTTCCAACTGAATGACTTGAGATCATTTAGAGGCTACTTCATTGGCACTCTTCTCTCCTTTCCCTGTCTTAGTCCACATGTCCTGGTTAAATTTCTCCCTCAGCTCAAGGGGCAGAATGCATGATCTAGTCCTAAGCTGACCAAGGAAGTACATTTTTCTAGCCACAGGAATGAGTTCAAGTTCAAGGATGAGATGAGCTTACTCCATCATGGTTAATCCTGGGGCCTGTGTGGGTGTTACCAGAAAACAAACTCTTTGCCTCTGGGTTTTACCATGGGAAAATAAACGGTTGGGGGTGCTGAAGTCATTTCATCACCACATGGGAAGAGCTTTGGGCTTCTGAAGGTTTAATCACTGGATCTAGCAGTGCCTAGTTTAAGTTGGGTTCTCTATCACCTGCCTCTAAAAAAATTCTTCTCGGTATAACCAGAGTGGGAGGATCATATGTGTAGAGGGAATGCTTGGTGATGCTGAAGGAACAAATAAGCTCTGAAGGTTCAGTGGGCTAACAATACAAATGTGCATTTCTTTCTCATGTCCCAGTCTGTTGAACGTAGGTGAGCTCCCACATGGTTGTTCTCTGAGTGCTGACGCACCATTTGGGCTCCTTCCATCTTTTACCTATGCATCTGCAAGGCTTCATACAAAGAGAGAGACAGCACTGGAGGGCCAGTTTCATTTTAAGAGTCAGACTTCAATCTAGCTAATTCCACTGGCCTTAACCCACTTCCATGGCCCCAACCTAGCTGCTAGGAAGGGTGAAAAATACCGAGTACATGGATATTTGGTGAGCACTGCCAAGGACTGCCACAGTCACTTTCTTGAGAACGTCAGTCATCCCTAAGTTTCATGAAAACAGAGATTGTTATATGCCAACGCTCACACAGGTACTCAGATGTTTTTTTGAGAGAAAGCTCTCCTTTTTTCTCTGATGATTAGGTGGCCAAATATTATCTCCCAGAGGCTTTCTCTTCTGACACAGAAGGGCACAATCACTTGATTGTGACTCATCAGTACCATCTTCTACCACACAAAGAACTTCTCTGAGGTTCCCTAACACAGGGATTAATTTGACCTAGCACAGAATTACTACTTCTTACATGCAGAGACATGTCCCCTCCATACTAATCAGATACAGTATTCTTCTATAACGCATTCTGATTTCTTGGGCCGCTGAGTTTTTTGTCTTTACCTACTTTTCTTCCTTTTTCCCTTTCTTCATTCAACCAATATTTATTGGACTCCTACAAAGTCCCAGGAATTTTGCTAGATCCTGGCAACATAATAGTAAATAAGAAAGTTCCCATTGCCCAGCAGATCAAACCTATTGACTGCTTCACTGCTTTCTTGACTTCTTTCCTTCTTTCTTTGTTCCCTCCCTCCCTCCCTTCTTTCCTCTCTCCTTCCTTCTCCTCCTCCCTCTCCCCCTCCCTACCTCCCTCCTTTTCCTTTCTTTTTTGTTGTGCAGTTTTAAAATTGTAGTGTGGTTTTAAGATGTAAATTCTTTCAACATGCAGGGCTGATTCCAACATTATGGCATAGTTCACCATCCTTGCCTTCTTCCAGTCTTGACCTGTACAAGCTCCATATATCAGGGTTATTAGCTGTATTCCAAATCCACATTCTAGGAGAAATTAGATAATCCCTTCCTGGGCCCCCAATGGCTCTCTGCCCACAGACACCCTCTTAACATTCTTCCTTCTGACTTTCTTTTTGAGCATGATCTATGCTGCAACCCTTGTAATTCACCTTGCCTCCTCCCTGCATTCTATTTAGAAATATCTAACAGCAATTTACCTTTTTTTTTTATTAGTCTTTGGGTACATTTTCCATTTCTGAAGGATTTCTCATCAGGAGGGGTTTTTTTGTGTGTTTTTTTGTTTTGTTTTGTTTTTTGCCAGTAATTATACTGCACTGAAGCCTTGAAGGAGCTTCCTCTCACCACTGAGTGATGGGATTTATTAACACAAATGCTATTTATTTATTAATTTATTTTTCAGTGAGAGCATGGGAAATCGAACCCAGGACTCTGTCACTGCAAGGAATTTTGCCATTGAGCCACAGGTGCCCCACCCCGAATGCTTTTTATTTTGGAAGGGGAAAATTACATTAAATGTGCTGCTCCATACTCAGTTTATTTAATCTGCAAAGACTATTGGAATTAGTTTGTTAAAATGAGCAATCTTTTTTGTCATTCTAAAGAGTCAGATGAATATAAAAGGGCTTTATGTATTTATCTTTTGACCAAAGGTATTTGGAAAGACTGGGTTATATATGCTCTGAAAGCACAGATATACGAATAAAGACCAGTGGTACTGAGGGTAAGCCATTGATTGGGTATTAGAGCTATCAGGGTTCAGCAAACTAGGACTTGTGGGCCAGAAGCAGCCAGCTGACCATTTTTGCAAATAAATTTTTATTGGAACACAGGCATGTCCAGTTGTTTATGTATTGTTTTGGGCTGTTTTTGTGCTATAATGGCAGAGTTGAATAGTAGCAACAGAGACTGTATAGGCTACAGTGTATAAACTATTGACTATCTGGCCCTTGATAGGAAATATTTGCCAACCCCTGACCTTGATGAACAGAAAGATTTTGAGGGTACACATCTTAGTATTTTTACACATCTTTTTGCTTTACCTGGAAATGCTCTGTTAACCAGACACCTTTGCTATTTGTAGACAAGTTTAATTGCAAAGTTCACATATAGGAAAAATGGTTTGTTCATGGATGAGAGACCCAGTCATACTCTTTAGTTTGTATTTTTTCTCAGTTATAGAAAAAATATCAAAAACTAAGATCAACCATAAAAGAACTAAAAAACAGCTAACAGTTCCTTTCTGTACTCATCTCATTCCTTATTTCTGATCCTCTGCAAAATCACTAATTCTAACACACAAGTTGGAGATTACCTGGCACTAACATTAAGGAAATGGTTTATTTTAATTCAGTTAAAGTGATTTTTTCAGGCTAAGTAAGACCTCTTTAGCCATTGGTATCTGGCACCCAGCAATCAGTGTAACAATCATGCCAAAATTTTAACCACTTTACAACTATTTATGTCAAAAACATGGATGCTCTGAGGATCAGTTTCACAATTAGACAATTAATGTGTGTGACATTCTTCTATTTCATTTGAAAGTTGACTTAAGAATGAGAAAAAAAATGAGCATTCTCTCTTTTTTTTATATAAAGAAGGCAAATATCAAGAAGATTTCCCAGACATCCAAGGTATTTGTAGTGTGAAGTTAAGAAGATTCAGGGGTCTTGAGCTCACCATGAGGATTTACATGGTGAGAGAAATATTACTCCCTATTAATGGGAATGAACAATAATATCACATCGGAAAAAATGCCTTTTCTCGTAAATTGCTTAAAAGCATTAAGACTAATTTTGAAAGTGCGGAATTATCTGTTCAGATCATGGGCAATAAATAATAATATCAACAATAATAGTGGTGACTAATATTTATCGAGTTTTTATTATATGCCTTGGTTTATTTGCCTTATCCATTACATATTTTCTGAAACTCTTTGAGGTAGCTGATACTTTTCCTCATTTTACAGATGATATGGAAAACCTAAAATTTAACCCAGGTCTGTCTGACACATTATAGCCCAGTTGTTCTCAAGCACTATAGATTTTGCCCTCTGCCTACCCCCTGCCCCCAGGGAATACTGGCAAGGTCTAAAGACATTTTCACCTAGCAGGAAGATGCACCTAGTAGATGGAGGCCAAGGATGCTGCCGAACATCCTACAATGCACAAGACAGTTCCCCACGAAAGATGAGTTTGCAGCCCCAAATGCTAACAGGGCTGACATTGTGAAACCCTGTTCTGAAGATTATACAATTTGTCTTAAAGACTTCTAAGTCTCTTGACTTAGAAAATGTCACCGGTAGTGTTAGCTACTCTATAATCCCAGGTAAGTAATATGTGAACCACTCCATTCATCTCTCCTGGATTGTCTCTTTCTCTTAGAAAAAGTCTTAGGTAATAAGTGATAGTTTCCAAAGAGCCAGCAATTCTGCATCTTGTCACAGTCACTGGAGATCTCTCACCCTTTCTTCCTGTGAGTTTCCCAGGCCCCTTTCTTGGACTTCTATCACTATAAATTAATAAACTACCTTTAGAGAGCAAATTACTGTTGCTGTGATTCTGTCAGTCATGCTCCTTTATCCTTCTATTATTCCACATTAAGTGTCTTAACCTGTCAATAAAATTTCCTTTCCACAAAAGTGAAAGATGCAGGGCAAAAAATGAGTAAGTGAGGCCAGTTCCTCCCAAACCTAATTTAACTTTCTGACCGGGTAGAAGGTCTCCCACACGGTGCAGGAGGTTATGTCGATGTCTTCCTCTCTTCACCAGGGCTTAACTTTCTCTGGCCTCAATCCTATTAGCCACAATCCGCCTTTAAGATCTCATATCACGGGTGGTACAACGGTGGCTCAGTGGCAGAATTCTCGCCTGCCATACCGGAGACCTGGGTTCAATTCCCAGAGCCTGCCCATGCCGGAAAAAAAAACCAAAAACCAAAATACTCATACCATGTGAACATCTAAACTAAACAGGGCCACACCAAGCACGCAACCTTTTCCATAGTGGGCTTCACTGAGCTGTACCTTCAAAGGGATTCAGTTCCAAATCTCCAATCTCAATCCAGTTTGGAATTTCAGAGCTGATGATTGACACTGCTCCAAGTTAATCTCACATTCCATATCTGATTCTACTGAAGGCACACAGTTTTATAGGAAAGAGTTTTAAGGAAATAAGCTAACAGAAAACAGAATTGAAAATAAATGTCTCCAACTTTCAACATTGTTACTTACGTAGTCATCAGACATCTTGATGTCTTACTTGGTTCTGTACTGCCTCTGCAGGAGATCAACAGCAGGGCCTTGAGTTAGGATGGTGAGGTGCTGCACTGTGGGGGAATCCAGAAACATAAAGTTAAGCCAGGGATTTTACACTGTGATTGGAAAATGGGACATACATATACACGTGGAAAATGAATTAACTAAAGAGACAAATGCTAGTATGAAACAATAATCCAAGAGATGGCAAGAGATAAAACTGCATTTTTTAAAAAAAAAAGCATAGGCTATTGTTTGCTATGTCCTGCAGTGTTTAGAAGATTCTAATGAAAGGCTTATGCATCCAGGGTTTCTTTGTCACATGGAAGGCACATGACTATCCTTCTCTCCCGGCTTCTGATTTCAAATGGCTCTCTCAGATCCTGTGGGTCTTTCTGGCTTCCTGTTGGGGCATCCTCCTTCTGCATCCTCAAACGTCTGTGTCTAAGCATCTGTTCTCTGTATTGTCTCTATGCTTGCTCGCTCTCCATGAGTTCTTTTAATGACTCCAGTAAACTAATTAAGACCTACCTCAGAAGCTCACAATTGGGTTGGCCACATCTCCATGAAAGCAACCTAATCAAAACATCATACCCACAATAAGTCTGCACTCACAAAGATTGGATTAAAAGAGCATGGCTTTTCTGGGGTATATAACAGATTCAAACCAGCACAGGTGGGTTCAAGAAGTTATGTAGACAGTGTAGGAGTATAAGAGGTAAGTTAATTGTGTAGTGGGAGCCAGGATTTCCTCACTTAAAACCTTGGAATATTTCCTACTTCACTTAAATAAAACCTACATTCCATACTGAAACTTATGTGGCCTTATGTAATCTGGCCTCTGCCTCATCTGGGGCATCTGCACCCCAAAATCACAATGCTCCAGACACAATTATATTCTCAAATATATCACTCTCATTTCTGCAAAGGGGCCCTATAGTGCCTCTGGCTTGGAATTCTATTCCCGTAGATCTTTTGATGTCAAATTCTTTCTCAGCTCACAATTCCATTCCTTGAAGTGTCATGGTACAATTCTGGTGTATTTCCTTACTAGCTCCCATCACTATCTAAAATTATCTTATTTATATACGTGTATGTGCTTCCCCGCTAGCCACTTTATCTGTCTTGTTTACTTCTAATTTATCATGAGTTCATACTAGCACTTAATATAGTGCATAGGTCTCAATACATATTTATTAAGGGCATGGATGGATGGGGTGGAGGCTGGCACAGAAAGATGAATTAGGGCATCATAATACTAATTCATTCATCAGATATTTATTGGGGTCTTACTTGATGCCATTTTCTTTACCTGTGGCTGTGGGGCAGTGCTTAACCAAATAAAGATCATTCCTGCCATCATAGTACCTAGAGATAAGGAACTCAGCATGTAACAAATAATTTAAACTTTGGTGAATGCTACAAGCGGGGAGGTGCAGGTGACTTGCTAAGATGGTATATAATATACGAAAGACTTGAATTACAGATTTTTCTGAGACCTGCATTATAAGGAAGAGTTAGATAAGTTAAGGAGGTAGGGAAGAGAAAACTCTTCAGGTATAAGGAATTAATATGCCCAAAGGCAACAAGAAAAGAGAAAATGGATGTATCACAAAGACCAAAAGGACGGACAGAATGGCTAAAATGGATTGAGGGTGGAGAGAGCAATACCATGAAACCAGAGTAGTTGTCAGGGATAAAATTTTGAAGGAACCATAAAAAGGGCTTTAGATTTTATCTGAAGAGTATTGTAAAATAATTAAATGGGGTTGTAATGAGATTTTGGTTTTTCTATTATGTGGTTTATGGATAAAAAGGGAGTGCTACATGGGTCAATCAGGTGGGAGGTGGTTGTGATACTCCAGGTAAGAAATTATTAAGGTCATGATGGTTGTAGTGATAGAAGAGAATATTCATACTGGGAACATCATCAGGAGGTAGAATTTTTCTTGGTGATTATTTGAATGTGGATGGTGAGAGAGAGCGAAGGTGTTTTACCTCTCACTGGATTTCTGGTGAGGACACAGATGGACAGGTGGTGTTATTCACTGAGATAAGGTTAATTCCATTTTGGATCAAGATATTTTGAGATATTTGAAAATTACCATTTACAGAGATGTCAAACCGGGAAATAATCAAGGAATGAAGTGATGGCGGTGTGGCTCTATGAAGTGGCAATAGGAATAGCAAACAAAAGACGTAAGGTTCACTTTCTGTCCCAAATGCTTTTAAGTTACCCTTTCTGTTAGTGCCCTATTCCCCCTCCCTGCAAAGGATTAGCTTCAATGCTAAATATTACAAATGTGGCTGTAATTCTAGTCAAATAAGCTAACAGAGGAAGGGGGCAAATCCTGTAAAGGGCTTGATTCAATGTTCAAGTTAGTGATAAATTGCTACATTTAAAGGTAAGAAAAATATAATTTTACAAATTATGGAAAACATCTTGAGTGTCCTTTTTTACTGTAATAGGTTCTCTACTCCAAAGAACAGTTTAGCTCTGCAGAAATTCGTATAAAGGTGCTCTATTTCACAGCATAGGGAGACAGGAGATGTGGCAATACCAGGACTTCATTAAACCTGTACTAGTTGAGGAGGATGCTTCTTGCCATTTTGAAAGAAATGACAGATCTTTTTTTGTTTTTTTTCAATTTGTAAATGTTATGGGGGAAAGAAACCTTCAGGAAAGGCTTAAACATCTCTGTCATGAAGTTTAGCACTTTTTTAAATGGAGAAATTAGGGGAAAAGGTTAATTTCATCATTAAAATTAATTTTATTGCCATACTAACTAATACTCCTCACTCCCTGATATTGCACAGAGATACCAAAAAAAAAAATGGTGAGGAGAAATGCCTTCTCAGGCGCCATGGTTTCTCATTGTGGTTGGGAATTCTGGCAGCCCATTTTGTAATTAAATCCTAGAGAACTGCAAAGCTACAAACAGAAACATAAAGAATGAGGAATCTGATTTTAAAATGAGCATTTATATTTTTTGCTTGGCTTTCCTTTTAACATAAAACATCTTGAAAAAAATTTTATGATTTAGCACTTATGAATGACTAGATTTTAAGAGAATTGTAATATTTTTTTTAGGGTATTTCAGCACCATGAGTTATTTCTTGTAGATTCGGATAATGACATTATAAATCTTTCTGTGGAGGCAATTACTAAGGCAGAAATGGCCTATTCCCCATTGGCTTTTAGGTTCAGCTTACTGACATATTACAAGCAGGCTTACCGTGGTCATTAAAAACTGATCTGGGATTTATTGTACCTCTTTAAACTCTCAGTACTTTGAAAAGTATTGAACAGAAAGGAATACAAAGTGAAGTTACAAAGAGGGCCAGCAAGGCAATCAGGAGAAAAGCAGATTTAATTTATCCATCCAAGACCACCACAAGTGTCATGAAAATATCTGAAATTGGAGCATGAGGTTTTTAATAGAGGCAAGGACACGCTTGCTAAGTGCAGATTTCCACCTGAAATAGTTTAGAATATCATACTAGAATGGAGAGTTAAAAGGGGTATTGGTATAAGAAATACTGCACAAAAGGTGAAGTGGCTTGTGTCAGTTTGGAAGCTGCTGGAATACAATATACCAGAACTGGAATGACTTTTTAAAAGGGGAATTTAATAAGTTACAATTTAGTTCTAAGGAAGTGAAAGTTTTCAAATTAAGGCACCAACAAGAGATCACCTTCACTTAAGAAAGGCCAGTGTGTCAGGAGCACCTCTGTCAGCTGGGTAGTCGTGGCTGGCATCTGCTGGTCCCTTGCTTCTGGGCTCCATCACTTTCAGCCTCTGTTCCTGTGGGGGTTCCTCACTATGCTTCTCCAGGGCTGGCTTTCATCTTTTGGCTTCCCTTGGTTCTCTCCAGGTTCTGGCTTGCTTAACATCTCATGGCAATGCCTGCTGGGCTCCAAGCATCTCCAAACATCTGTGTTTCTCTATTCTCCAAGTGCTGGCATTTTATTCAACTCTGCTCTGAGCTTTCTGTTGGCTCTGTCTTTTCTGACTCTCTCCAAAATGTTTCCTTTTTTAAAGGATTCCAGTAAACTAATTAAGATCCACCTGGAATGGGTTGGGGTTACATCTCCATGTAATCAGAAGGCTGCACCCACAGTTGGGTGTGCCACATCTCCAGGGAGATAATCTAGTCAAAAGTTTCCAACCTACAGTATTGAATAAGGATTAAAAGAAATGGTTGCTCCCACAAGATTGGATCAGGATTAAAACATGTCTTTTCTAGGGTACATAATACTTTCAAACTGGCACATGGGTTTTCTAACTTTTCCTGATAAGTGGCCCACCTGGAGACATAGAGCATTAAAAAGAACAGCAGTCCCCTCTGCCTAGCATTGCCTCCACCTTCACAAGCAACAAGTCACTTAAGGTGTGGTGGAAATAAACAGAAGGTTTCCTGTATATGATCTGGATTCCCTCATTACCTCATTCACTTGGATTCCCTGATCTTCATTCTTCTGCTTCTCCTCAAATGATATTGGAATACCTTTCTGGGGAAAGCAGATGCATTATATCAGCAGATAGGCATGAAGGTGAGAGGAAGGGAATGATGATTGGATACAAAGATGAGTTTACCCCAGGGAAAACAAAGAGAAATGCTTCTGAAAGAAAACAAAATTTGGGCTATACCCCTTAACAGTAAAAATCAAGGCAGGAATGTGCCAGTACATTCCTTCTGAAGGTTTTGTGTTTGTTTACTTTACTAGTTGAGCCTTTGAGACTTGTTATAGTCATCCAACCTCTTCATTACCTTCAAGTTGATATTTTATTTAAAATTAAAAATCACCCAAATTGCCATGTTGTTCTATTTGCCTAAAATACCTTGCTTCCTGTGACTGGTTCCTTCTTACTACTGAGCTCTCAATTCAAACGCCACTTCCTTAGTGAGACCTCCCAGACTGTTGTGCTCAACTCTCCACCATAGTCACACTATTGTGCTTGGTTTTGTTACAGGGGTCAGCAAATTTTCTGTGAAAAGCCAGGGAGCAAACATTTTAGGCTTTGAGGTCCATAGGTCCATACAGTCTCTGTGGCAACCCCTCTTTAGAAGTACAAAAGCAGCCATAGACCATGTGTAAACAAATGAGTGTGGCAGTGTACCAATAAAACTTTATATACAGAAACAGGCTGTAGGCGGTGGTTTGCCAACCCCTGTTTTAAAATAACTTATTACTGGAATGTCTGTGTGCATTTATTTATGTTCCTGATTTTGTCTTTTTAGAATTTGAGATTCATGAAACCAGGGACATAATCAACTCAGTTTGCCATTATATCTGGAGCACATAAAGTCTAGTGTATATTTGGGGTTCATGAGTACATGCTGAATAAATGAACCAAAATGTCTCCCTTAAGTGGTGTGGTTATGTGATTTTACTCTACTGTTTTGAATTGCAAAACAAATCCATGTTTTATGTAAAAAATTTGTAAATTTAAAAAATGTAGACCTTTGGTTTATTCATAAAACAAAATGTTAAAGTACCTTGAATTAATTTGTGTTTGTCCTATGGTTTGGTTCAAGACCTTAGTTCAGATTTCATTCAAGCTTGATTGGACCCAATTTAAAATCTTCACTCCATAATACATTCTGGTTGGATAGATTTCATGCAAGTAGTTTAGCTCATGGAACTGGATTTTCTGTCATCTGAATATATAATTCACAGTGCAATCAAAAGGTTCTTAGAACTACAGAATGTTATGATTTCCAGGGGACTCTGTCAGTTATTGCAGAGTTCTGGGTCATTCATTATCTGTGTAACCCACTGGCCAGACCATATGTTCTACTGTGCAGCCTATCACAGCCAATCTGATGGAGAAGTTCTGTCTCCTGACATTTTGAGATATTAAAATTCCTTCCACAGGTTTAGACTTATTATTTGTCCTCTATGCTGGTGTATTCAGAACTCTTAGCATGTGCTTTTCTAGTCAGGCTTTCAATGTTGGTGTTTGGTGGGAATTGTCTAAGGGGTTATCATTCCCACAGAATTAGTTTAAAGACCATTTTGCAAAGATCTTCAGCTGAAAGCATCCAAGTAATCACAGCTCTTTGTACTAATTTTGTTATTTCCATTTGAGAGCTGGCTTAGAAACCAACATCTGGTACCTCTATACAGAGGGTTTACCTGACTCCTATACTAGGTGTCATTCAAGGGGTTGGATTGGCTTTCAACAGAAATCATATGGTGTTTAATCAGATACCTCCCTTTTCCTGGACTCAGTTTACCACCAAAAAAGATAAAATTCACTAGAATGAAAGGTAGAATTTTATAAAACCTCAGTGATAAGGAAAGCTTCAATTTCACTGTACTCTGACTCACTTCTAATTGGGGAACCCTATTGCGGATCTGAACTCTACTTGATAGCCCTCAAGGTAAGCTCAGTGCACATCAATTTGCACTTCAGCCATAATAAGATTTTGCTATTGTCAGTAAGTATCATAACCATTTTTTATTGACCTCAGACATTTAGGCAGTCATTGACAGGTCACAGAGAATGTAGAATGAAGGAAAGCCTTCAGTGTGCACTCAGCCTATGCGTGATTGTTGTAGTCCTATGCTTTTGTTTTTTTTCCTATCAATCCTTTGCAGGGCAGGAGTGGGGGTTGGGGCTGACCTCTCAACTCATGCCAGTTACTTCTTGTGAGCTTGTTAATTATGATCTTCTTCTCTCCTTACCCATGCCAGCCTCAGGGGTGAAATGTGACCCAGAATGGGACACTCATAATAGGACCCATTATCTTTTGTCACTCTCCTTAGTCCGCTTGTGAACTCCTAACTAACTCAACTATTGAGATTGACACATTGACATTGAAGAGATGAAATCATCTTTTCATGGGAGTTGATGCACTTCAACAGTGGCTCCTAGGGAGGAGGGTGTGAAGGGTAATCTCTAACATGTTGAAGAATGTGTCCAAGCAAAGGTAAGTAGGATCTAAAATAGAGAAGAGAGAGCCTGGATGGATGACATTTTTTGAGTTCTGGATCTAGTCTTTCCTAAAAATAACCTTACACCCTAGATTTCCCAATAACAGGAGCTGATCAGCCCTCCTCTTAAATCCTTTGAATTGGGTTTTCTGTCACTTGCAACCAAACATTCCTGGAAAATATGGCTATTTCCTATCATTCTTACCTAACCTGCAACTTTAGTGTATAAATTTTAATATAAGTAATACCATTTAAGTTGCAGCTGCATGAATCCTCTGTAATTTTGTTCTAAATGCATATTTTTGCAGCTCTGTATAAAATGTAAAAGCATGTTTTAATTGCTCATAGAAATTAGCATCTCCATAAAACTGCTTCTAATTACAGAGATATGCCAAGGTCCCCTTCTCTTGACATACTGATTCATTAGATTTATTTGCAGTAGTCCAGGTGTGTATTAAAAAAACAAAGCAAAATTTCCAGACATGCCTGCTTATGTACCACTGTTCTGTATCATCTATGACTTAATTATATTACAGTAATAGTATTTGTATTAATTATTGGGGTTGAATCTTGCAAATTATTTTTAAAGTCTCTTTTCATAGATGCTAGTTTCAGGGGAAACTCTGATCCATCTTGGATCACGCACCCATTTAAAAATAAACACTGTGGCTAAAGAGGAAAAACTCTGTTTGGTGTGACCTGGGACATGTACTCATCTTGGGAGCAAAGAGAAAATGTGGTCTACTTCATGCCTCACATGAGCTGAGTTGGGTATCTGTAGAAGTATCCAAAGAAAGGGATATTGGGAAGACAAAGTAAATTCATGGTATATAACACTCCTATCTGCTGCTTAAATTCTATATATAATAGTAGGAGCTTCACAACCTTTTTTGAACACTTGCCATGTGTCAGGTTCTGTTTCAGTCATCATAGAGGGATGATCTCATGCAATTCTCATGATAACTCTGCAGTAGATACCATTAAGATCCACACAATACAGATGAAACTGAGACAGAGATTTAATTAATCCTAGGCCAGATCACAAAGGTAGTAATGCTAGAGGCTGAGATCAAGCCCAGGAAAACTGCCTCCATGATATATGCTGTAAACAAACTATACAAAAAAACAAACAAACATGGTCAACAAACTATGGCCTTTAGGTTAAATTTGGCCTATTGCCAGGTTTTTCAGATAGTTTTATTAGAACATAGTCACATTCACAGTGGCAAAGAACTGAGTAGTTGTGTGAGAGAGTATAAAGCATTAAATATTTACTATTTGGACTTTTATAGAAAAAGTTTGCCTACCTCTTCACTATACTTTATAGCCGTTTAACCTCTACTTAAATAGTTTTGAGTCAAGAGACTCATTCGCTATTACAAGTCTATTCCATTTTCAGGTGGAATTCCATGGGCCATCATCTCAACTCTTTGTTTAAGCTTCCATCATATGTGTCCTGGTGGGAGGTAGAGCCTACATTCTACATATAAGCTCTGAAAGCCAAATACTCATTTTTCCTGGCTTTCTTGCAGCCAGGATTGTAACCTGGGCTCAAAACTAAGCTCAGCCAATCACATTCATCTCAGACCATTGAGCCAGTAGTACTGTTGCAAAACCTGTGAGGTAAAGAACCTTTTATGAAATAATTTGTGGATACTCAGGAGAAATAAAACTGCCATCTGCTCCTTGAACTAATTCTGGGTTTGTCACTAATATAATCACTGACAAATTATCAGGACTTGGGTGGCTTATTGTCTCGTTTAGCAGGAGTTATTTTTAGAGGAGGAAGGTAGCATATTCTCCATAAAAGCTGGCCCTATTTTACTCTCTAATGCAGAGTGAATGCAACTTTTAATGGTAGCTTTCATTTATTTTATTATTTTTTTGTTTTTGCTTTTGTTTTGTATTGTTGCATTTTCATATGCATGAGAATATATATTTTTTTGCAGAGTCATGCTTCAGTATCTTGGGAAAAAATTAAAAGCTGGCTAAAATATACTTCATAAAATTTATCCAGCTTCTCATTCATGCCCATTATAAATTTGGAAAAATATTCCAGGATGGGGTGTATGTAATCATTACCCTCTAATAAATTTCATTAAAAGCTATGTACAGGGAGACCGAGAAAGAAAATACACTCATTGGATTCTGAGGAACCAAGTGGATGGATGGGGAAAGAATGCTGTGCTTTTGCAGAACGTCCTCTATTCTTGGTACCATCTTTGTCCCTTTCTCTCTTCATTTTTACCAATGATAGACCTTTCTTCCTTGGGTACACCCTCTTAGCTTCTACTAAAGGTCCTGAAGTCCTCCTTTTCTTGTGGTCTCATGCCAGTAAGAAAATACCCAGTAGAGGTGCACTTCATAGCCAAGTTTGCTCCATGCTTCTTGAATGCTAGCTTTATATGCTCTAAAATGAAGTCAACCCCTACACTATTCAATCGTAAATGTATTACTAGACTTCCTTAAAATGTGCAAAACTTCTGCAATGAAGCAGATCTTTATGAGGAATATTAAAATGGAGTTGAGACTCATGTCATATTCTTAGATTTTAATTTGACTCCTTCCTTTATTGTTCACTTAAGAGAAAAGAGCATTTAAAGAGATTCTTTAAGCCACTGGACCACAACTCAGCTCCCTAAATCATGTTTTTAAAGTTATCATATTTTTCATTTATTCAACAAATATTCATTTGCTTCTCTTTGCATGGGCATTTTTTAGATCATTTCATCTGAGAGCTCTGCACGTAAATGACAGGGTCCTGCCCTGATGGGACTCACGATTTAGCTGGGGAAACAGATATAAAAATCTGATGTACATAAGACAATCAACGAAATCATTTGCCTAGTGCCATGAAGGAAGCAAACAGAATGCTGAAATTGAGAATGTTGGCAGAGGGTAGAAGGGGGTGGTCAGAGAAAGACTGTTTGAGGAAGTGATCTTTAAACTGAGATTTCTCCGTGGGTTGAGGAAGAGCAAAGTATTCTAAGTGACAAGAAGAACACGTGAAAGGTAACCATCCAAGTGATAACCAGGATAAGACAAAAATTCCCCATGCCTATTATTCAATTCCATTTACAATCATGTGATGCTGATTGGCTCAAAGAGTTAGCGGTTAGAGGTCTGAAAACATCCCAAGAATGATTTCTCTGTGCCAGGTTGTGTGCATGTGTGTATGTTCAAGCTGTTTTCTTTCTTCCGCTTCCTTATTCTTCTAAGACATCACACACAGCTGCCTCACCTGAATGCCAGTCGCTAAATGAGGCAGCAGCTCTGAATCCAGGGAAACAAAGGGGAAGGTTGCCATAGCAACAGGCCAGCGGAAGCGACTCACATAGCTCCTCCTCCTGCTCTCCAGAATCTTTCTTATCAAAAGTCGGCTGTGGAGACGCCCTCAGCAACAGGGTAGTCTTCCCAATCCTGGGGTCCCTGGGGCTTTTCGCAGACACTCAGCTAGTTTTGCAGGACACATCCGTTTCAGCAGTTGAGGAAAATATTCTGTCCTTAGGTATTGAGCACAGAAGAGAGAAGTAAATAGTTCAGATGTTTCCAGACTAACAATTAAATGGATACTCCTTTGAAATTATTTTGCACTTCCGCCTTTCTACTACTCCTTTCTCTCCCCATTAACCTCCCATGCAAATAAAATACATGTGAACTTGTACTTGAGACACAGCACCCCAATTCCATTTGCCAAGAAAAATTGTAGCTTTCTATGCTGTACTGTAATATGAGTAGTTGCCTGAAGTTCTTTGATGTATCACTGTTCCCACCATTAGGAAGAGTGATTTTTCTGAAATATTCATCATGTTCTGATCAATTATAACAGATCAGGGTATCTGTAAAAAGATAATGCTTGACAGTAAATGAATTGAAGCTGTTTTAATTGGACTGAAATCCCCTAGTAAGGATTTAATGTTTTTTTTTAATTGACATTTCCAGGAATTTATCCCAGATATGTTGGAATCTCCTTTGAAATGCCATCCTCTCTTATCTTTGCATACTCAGATATTACTCCTATTACAGGATGTAGCTAAACTTTTACTTAATTTATACAGTTTTTCCATTCTAGTCCTTGATCATCTGTGATCTTTTCTGGAATCTTCCACAGTACTTTTAGCCCATAACTACTAATGCTTTCAGTTTTATTTGGGGAGATAGTAAAGAAACATGGATTAAGAACATGGAATTTGGAGTCTGGTGGAACTGTGTTTTAAAACTAACTCTATTACTTATTTTGGGGTGATAACTGGCTAGCCTCAGTTGTCACATCCATAAATTGGGTATAATAATAGGATCTCTTTCCAAGGGTTCTGGTGAAGAAGAAAGGAACCAGGGCATCTAAAGTGTTCAGTGAAAGAATAAGCACAATACCTATGGGTAAGGTGGTAGTAAATTAAATGATAGGGCTGAGGACACTGGCCTCAACAGGAAACTTCCCGAGGAAGGAGTCATATACCTTTTTGTTCTTTTCCCCTTTTAGAGAGAACAATAATTTATGGGAAGCAGACTTATCTAGGAACGTTATACCCACTGAAGTCTCTCAATTTCAAGGTTCTGCTAGAAATTTTAAGAAAAGGTGCAATAATGTGGTTTGTAGTAGCCATGCTCTAGTTCCCCCTTATGCTTTAATTCACAAAGCAAATTTCCTTCCTGTCGATACCGATACCAGGGCTTCTATTGCTGGAAACAAATGAGAACTGCTTAACTCCACAAAGAACTTTCCTAACATGACACTTTCTAATACTGCTTTGCTCCATGGTTTTGGATAGCTGGTTCCACATAGTAATCTTCTGTATGAGTGGAAAAGGAGACCGTTATGTAAATGAGTAAATATGAATATACTGAGAATATTCTTGGTATATTCTTGTTCCTTGGAAATACTTCAAATTTTTATCAGGTTAGAACTTAAATATAAACATTCCCCTTCTTTAAAAACTTTCTCCTCCTATCATTGACCTGGGTAAAAGCTGTATTTGCTCTATTTGGGAAGGAAACACTTGTACACACTAATTTCAGGCAGTTCTCATTTAGGGGCCACGTGAAATGGACTGTTTGGTCCATTTGCGATATTTGTACTTCTTTGACTAGGTTGAAGGATTCTGAGAATATATTCTCTAGATTTAAGTGTTCTCTGGCTTGAGATACAGTCCTTATGAAATCAAATTCTCTTCGCCAGAAGCAAATGGAAGTGAGTCTGTAGGTAATAGTAGGGATTTCAGGGACTCATAATGGGGACCTTAAAATATATTGCTTGAATTTGTTCTCATAGTGTGGAAGAATGGTTTCTTTGTTATAATAAAAAATAAATTAGAATATTACTTATATGAAGCTAAAATAATATTAGTTATGGGGGTGTGAGGGTAGTTCAGTGGTAGAATTCTCACCTACCATGTGGGAGACCCAGGTTCGATTTCTGGCCCATGCACTTCGCAAAATAAACACACAAAGAAACCAACACAAACAGACAAATGGACAAGCAAAAATCAACAAATGGTGCTGCAGTGGCGGGATGCATGGAAAAGGAATGAGATGTGACCCTGCCATACAACACACTACTACTACTTCTACTACTAATAGCTAGTGCTTGAATATTTATTGAATTAGCAGGCAATGTTTTTTTTTTTAATGGAGAAACACTTAAATTCATAGATTGTAAGTGAATTGTTTTTGAGTTTTGACCAATACATACATCCATGTAACCAACACCTTAGAGCAGAGATTAGCAACTATGACCCCTGGGCCGAATCCAGGCTGTGGAGGATTTCTGTATGACCAGTGAGCTATGAATGGCTTTTACGTTTTAAGGAGTTATAAAACAAGAAAACAAAACAAAACAAAGAAGAATATACGACAAGGGCCATATGTCCATCTCAAAGCCTAAAACGTGTAATATCTGGCCCTTACAAAAAACGTCTGCCACCTCCTATCCACCATCACCTAGAAAGCTCCCTCCTACTCTATCTCCCAGGGTCAATGACTGCTCTGGTTTCTATCCCCATAGATTGCTTTACTTGTTTTTGTAGTTCATAAAAATGGAATCATGTAGCATGTCTGGGACTGAAATAGATGCCCTCCCAAGGTGCTGAGGCTCAGCTCTCCAGGGAGCCCCAGAGGGAACACATTTTTCTAATTTGCACAAAGGCTCTGTATAGTTAACTGTGACCCTTTTGTAGGTGCTCAATGCTTATTCATTGAACTTTTTAACACCTTATATGGAAATGTCTTTTAATTGTCAAGCATTATGGAAAATGAGATCTTTTTGCATCTGGTAAAGAATTTAAAATGAGTTCAAAGGCTGACTAATCCCATTCTCTCTCATTAACATCAATGTTGTATTTTTAATTTTTAAAATAAACATTTTTATTGAGACAAGATTCACATAACATAAAATTAAGCATTTTAAAGTGGCATTTAGTACATTTACAATGTTATGCCACTGCCACCTCTATCTAGTTCCAAATATTTTCATCACTCCAAAAAGAAAGCTCATACCCATTAAGCAGGTAGTCCCATCCTCCTACTCTCCAATCCTCCCCAGAGGCTGGCAACCACCAGTCTGCTTTCTGTCTCTATGGATTTATCTATTCTAGATATTCCATAAAAATGGAATCATACACTAACTTACCTTCTGTGTCTGCCTTCTTTCACTTAGCATAATAATTTTGAGGTTCATCCATGTTGTGGCACGTATCAGTACATTATCCTTGTTTATGTCTGAATAATATTCCATTGTATGTATATACAACATTCTGTTTATGAATTCATCTATTTGGACATTTAGTTTGCTTCTGCCATCTGGTTATTGTGAATAGTGCTGCTATGAACTTTGGTGTGCATGTATTTGTTTGGGGACCTGTTTTTCAATTACTTGGAGTGTATAGAAAATCGTTTTTGAAACTGCAGGCTGTAGAGATATTGTGGGGGTGGGGAGGAGGTTCCAGGAATTCTCAAGTTTGAGAACTGTGTATTTTCTTGATACAAAATTATATAGTGGAAATGAGGTGAATATGAAGGAAACATCATTTAAACGTGCTTATCCTCGTGGTAAAAAATGACCTATCGATATTTCCAAGCTCAGTGAAGCCCATAATAATCTGCTGAATAAAAATGCTCCACTGAGACGCTCAGATGCTGGAAGACTTCTAAGGTCAATGTTCCCAAACTTTGTAGAGCATTTTCTCTTGACATGTCATGTAGCAACCTCACTGGGTTAAGTTTGCCTCTTTTCTACCTTCATTTTAGTTTAGGGTTCTGGATAAAATACAGAATGCCCAGTTAAATTTGAGTTTCAGATAAACAAGGAACCTTTTAGTATAAGTGTCTCCCAAATTTTTCTTGGTACATGTTTAAGCTCAAAAATTTATTTGTTGTTTATCTGAAATTCAAATTTAACCGTGCATCCTGTATTTTTATTTGTGAAATCTGGCCACCCAGTTGTTACCCTGAGAGAGGGTACCCAGTTATTAGCAGATTGTAGGAGAAGCACTAACCGCAGATAGGCTGTGCTCATTCACTCTCCTGTGAGAGAACCATTTCCCTTTTTATATAAATAATGTAAAAATATGTAGATAAAGTATGTGGAGCATAAGGAAGGTGAAATGGAACCTTTACAATGTAAAGTGCTTTCTCTCTGGCCGTGGTTCATTAGTGAAATCCAGTGATTTAAATTACCAAGCTAACCTCTTCCACCACCGTAGGATTATAAATCAAGTAGATGGTTACTACCTGAAGGAGTTGTCGGTCTTTGCAGGAGGTTCTCCTCAAACTAAGGGCAGAAAATTTCCTATGACTGTATCATGCGTCAATGGCAGTCCTTGAAACTCCACTTGCAGCATATTAACTCTATGCAATTCACTTGCTAAAATAAAAGCAACAAAATGGGGAAGTAGTCACCCCTTTTCTTTACAGAGAAATCTCTGTGGGGATCTCTGTGCACACGGACTGGTACTATATACTACTCTTTTTTTTTTTGCATGGACAGGCTCCAGGAATGAAACTGGGTCTCCGGCATGGCCGGTGAGAACTCAGCCACTGAGACACCATTGCCCGCCCTATATGCTACTCTTAATGCTACCAGATGGAGGCAGACTTATTCGAACCCAGAAAAAATATTAAAGTATAAAGGTATCTGTCTGTCTTTCTTTATCCCATGATTTTGTCTATCTCTGTGCCTTTATTTTGTGTAAAATTTTGGGAGATAAATTCTATTTTCTATTCATTCAATGGCTGTCATATTGCATTACATCATGCAGCTTGGATCACAACAATGAGATGTTAGGGTTTAAATTAATAATATTGCAACACATCACTTGCTAAAGCAGTGTGCTTAATCCTATCTAGGCTGCTCAGGTAAGCCTGACTTCTGCCCAGTGCCTCCAATCTGCAGACTGTAGTGGATTTACCTAAGTTCAATTGCAAACCACCTATAATTGTGAACTGAGTATTTGAGCTTCATGGTAGAAAGCATTAATTTAATATGCTGGCGAGATTTAACAAGCTTAGTTGTTGTTTTTTTCTTTTTTAATAAAATAGTGTGGGGAAAAATCCAAGGACTTTGAGGTTTCTGAGCAACATTTTCCAGCCCTACAGATACAAAATACACTTCAATGCATACGCGTTCTATGTACAGTTGCTTTACATGCAGTGTTAGCTAAAGCCACCAGCCATGTCAGAAACTGGGGGGATGCAAGTGAGATATCCTTGGAGGAAAACATGGGTCTGATGAATTGTTCAGAACACATTTCAGCTGACATTAACTCTAGAGTCCCCCAAAATGACTGCATCATGAATATATAACCCAAATCATTACACGTTTGAAATAGAATAAGATCTGGTGCCCAAAGAGGCTGTCCAAAGCATTTTTACCCAAAGTAGACTGCTCTCATAGGACATTTTAAAATCCTGTGCAAATGCTTTCACTGTGAAAACAGACAAAACAATAACTATTCGTTTAAAGAACTATGAAAAGCATTTGGGAAATCCAAATAATTAATTAGTGGGCGCTAATAAAGAGGTGCTGCAGAGAGCTTACTTGCTTGAGTTACTGCCTTCCTCTATCCATCTACTATACCAACCCCCACCCCGACCCCATCCCAACCACCCCCAAGGCCGTATACATTTCCAAACATCCCCAGCACTGGGTAAACAAACAGACAGAGAGGATTTGTATATGGCCTTCATTAAGGTGGGTTGCCAATTGTCAAATTAGTTTTTGCCTAACCTGCTGAGTGTGAATGCAAATCCACCACCCTTGGTGCTGCCTCATTTACAGCTATTGATTCATGTTTGACTGCGAGTTCAAAACAAGTTGTCTTTGAAGCTTCCCCATCTCTGCTTGGCTTCCTTGGTCCAGGTGGCTAGGGCATCCCTGGCAGTCATTTTGATCTTTGCATTTGAAACGCCCAGGGAGGGTCATTTCAGGTAACTTAAAAGCGAGATACAATCAGAAAGGATTTGGAAATGAAGTCTTTGCCTTGTCACAGTAATGCAGTCCTATCAAGTGGCAGTTTATCAAGAGCCACCTCACAAGGTTTTAATGAGCATGCTGCCTGTTCTTGTACAATACTAATTAATCCCATTTTTTCACAGTGCCATGATTGCTTCATGAAACCCACATTGTTTTATACTCAGTAGCAAAGCGGCTCTTACTGATTAAATCTCCTTGCCAGCGCTGGAGCCTGACAACTGAATTATACCTTGCTCAAAATAATAATGGGTATCAGCTAATAAATACGGTTTAACACACACAAAACTATGCAGCCAAAATCACACGACAAAATAGGAGTTTGACTTATAGGCTCAGCAGTGTTTCATTAAACATCTGTATTATAATTCACTGGTTTTCCAACTGATGTAATAACTTAATTGATGAGAACAAAGACAAGCTTATTTATTCACCCAGTTGCTTGCTTCTTGACTAACGTTTTTCCTGGGTGTTATTGTGGAAATAAATATGCAATATTCTTTTTATAGAAGTCTAATTTAGGTCCTTTTTTCCCCCTATTGAGAAGTCAGCATCACCATCTGTATCTGACAAGTTCTTGCTGCTTTGCAACAGAAGCATTTTGATAAAAGATGGTTGTGGTACTTGCCCTGATGTTCAGACTGGCCAGCAAAGGTGAGAAGAGAAGGGTCCTCTAGCCTCCAATAGTGGACAATAACTGTCCATTGACTTCCTTCATCAGGGTGAAAATGCACTCTAATTGAACACATACATATATACACACAAATTTTAAAATCCGTCCCAGTAACTTAAATTACTTCCAGCAATGCTGAGATAATGTTTTCTTTCTCATAAATGGCATGGATACTCTCATCTCAAGTTTATAGCCCCCTCTCCAATTAAGTGGCAGTTATTCAAGGACTAGTAAACTTAGTGGCAAAATCGTGCCCCACATTTTTGCTTTGGTAAAAGATAGTAATTAGCTGGAAATAGTAGTCAAAAGTGATGCAATTTCTTCATCCTTTTAGCTTTGGTTATGCATCTTTTAGCACAAGCTATTTAATGAACAAGCAAAGAGAATAAACTTTCCCTCATTTTTCTTTCCATATGGTAGGAGTCGATTGGATTTCACAATACCTTTTCGTTTAGTTGACAATTCAATGCCTTATCTCTGTGCATTCAAAGCTTCCTGAACTTCTCCCACCCTGTACTGGTCACACTGTATTGGAATTACCTGCTCAATTTTCCACCTCTGACCTTAGGCTGTGAGTTCAGGGAGGAAGGAGGATTTCAAATAATATTTATTGAAAATTTACTATTTTCAGAAACTGTTGTAAGCCTTAAGGATACCCTGGTAAATAAAAAGAGATGGTGTGCCTACTGTCATGGAGCTTATTTCTACTGCGGTGTTAGAATCAAATAAGTAAACAAATACACAATATATAATTTGATATTTGGCATTGAGAAGTATTACAAGGAAAAATAAAGTGGGCAAAGAAATGCATGGTATGTATTGTTTGCTTAGTAGGCACTCATCAAATATTGGTTGAATGAATAAATGAATCAGTGCAAAGTTTGTTATATTGAGTCCATGTTCTTATATTGTGTCTGCTCTTCTTTCATGCCATGGTTAAAAAACATCGATTCTTTCAAGAAATTGCCTCTAATTATAGGAGTACTACAGGACTCCACAATTCCACTCCTAAGTATATACCCCCAAACACTGAAAGCAGGTCTCAGACAGATACTTGTACATCGATGTTCATCACAGCATTACTCACAGTAGCCAAAAGGTGGAAGCAACCCAAGTGTTCATTCATCAACAGAAGGATGATGTTCTAGTTTGCCAGCTGCCAGACTATGCTATACCAGAAACAGAATGGCTTTTAAAAAGGGATATATAATAAGTTGCAAGTTTACAGTTCTAAGGCTGTGAAAGTGTCTAAATTAAAGCAAGTCTTTAAAAATGTCTAAAGTAAGCCACCAACAAAAGGTTACCTTCACTCAAGAAAGGCCGATGAAATTTAGGGTTTCTCTCTCAACTGGAAAGGCACATGGCAAACATGGCAACATCCAAGCTTCTTTTTTCATGAAACTCCCCCAGGGCCATTTTCCTTCTTCATCTCCAAAGGTCTCTGGCTGCATGGGCTCTGGTAGTTTTGTGGCTATCTCGTCATTTTAAAAAAGGAATGCCTCCTCTTTTAAAGGATTCCAGTAAATTAATCTAGATCCACCTGGAATAGGTGGAGTCACATCTCCCTCTAATCTAAGCTTAATACCCACAATTGGGTGAGTCACATCTCCATGGAGATAATCTAATAAAAAATTCCAACCTACATTATTGAATAGGAATTAAAAAGAAAATTGCTCCCACAAGATTGGATCAAGATTAAAACACGGCTTTTCTAGGGTACATAATCCTTTCAAACCAGCACAGATGGCTAAGCTAAATGTGATATATTCATACCATTCAGGTGTAAAAAAGAAGTGCCAGTAGCAGCTAGAAGGAGAAATTGGAGATGATGGTATGGTAGCCCATGACAAACTTTGGGATCTGCCCTGTAACTACTTGTTGAAGAGTGTTAGATAGTGGTGAAAATTGCATGGTGTTATCAATGTACTTGCTGTCAAAGAATTGTCCAGTTAAAATAGTTAAAATGATTTTATATTATGTATATTTTGCCAAACTTTGGGATCTGCCCTGTAACTACTTGTTGAAGAGTGCTTTGAAAACTACTACTTTTTTCTTTCTTTGCTTTGTATATATGTTACATTATACAATAAAAAAATTTTTAAAAATCTTAAGGGAAGGTAAGTAGAGAGAGGGACTCTAGGAAAAAAAAAGCTGAGTGTTGGTACATGCTACACTATGGATGAAACTTGATGACATCATGTTGAGTGAAATAAGCCAGACACAAAAGGAGAGATACTGTATGATTTTTCTTATATGAAATACTTAGAATAAACAAATATGTAGAGATAGAAAACAGAATAGTGGTTACCAAGGGTGGCAGGAGGGGGAAATGGGGAATTATTGCTAAATGAGTGTGAGTTTTGGTTTGGTATAATGAAAATAGTCTAGAGATAGATAGTGGTGAAAATTGCATGGTGTTATCAATGTACTTACTGTCAAAGAATTGTCTACTTAAAATAGTTAAAATGACTTTATATTATGTATATTTTGCCACAATAAAATTAGTTAATTATATTTAAAAGAGATAATTCTGAAAGCTGCAAGAGAGAGGCAACATGTCACATACAATGGAGCCTCAGTAAGATTGTGCCAATTTCGTGCCAGAAATCATGAAGGCAAGAAGGCAGTGGGATAATATATTTAAAGTGCTATTGGCAAAAAACTGCCAACCAATAATTCTATATCTGGAAAAACTGTTCTTCAAAAGTGAGGGAGAGATTAAGACATTCCCACATAAACAAAAGCTGAGGGAGTTTGCCACCGTTAGACGGACCCCACAAGAGATGCCTAAGAGAGTTCTCCAGGTTGACAGTTAAGGACAGTGGGGCACTAGAATGAAATCACATGACGAAATAAGATCTCTAGTAAAGGTTATGACATGGGTAAATATTGATGCCAGTACTATCTGTTTTTGTTTGGTTTTGGTAGCTCCAGTTTTTTAAAACTCTCTACAGGTCTACAAGCCAAACGCATAAAATGTTACGATAAATCAATAGTTTGGACTCATAATTTATAAATATGTAATTTATAGCAAAAACTACATAAGGAGGTCAGAGAGGTATAGTAACATAGTTGGGTATACTGTTGAAGTTAATTTTGGTATAAAATCAAACAAGATTGTTATAGATTTAGGATATTAAATTTAAGCGCCACAGTAACTACAAAGAAAATATCAGCGCATGAACAAACTCATAAGGCTAGAGTGCAAGTTACCAGGGGTAGGGACAGGGATAATGGTGAGTTAATGCACAAAGTGTATGTATTCTGTTTTGAATGAAGGGAAGGTTTTAGTAGTGGGTGGTGATGAGGTTACTGCGACAGTGTGAATGTGATTAATCCCGCTGAGTAATATTCTTGAGAGTGATTGAGATGAAAAAGTTTGTGTTGTATATATGTTTCTACAATTAATTTTTAAAAACAGCTAAAGAGACAATGACAATTAAATGCAATATGTGGTATTGAATGAAATCTTATAATGGAGGAGAAAAGGTTCAAAAGATTATTGATATATAGGAAAATATTGGAATATAGATTGTAAGATTTATTTCAATGTTAAATTTCTTGAACTTGATAACTGTACTTAAGGAGGTTATATAAATGGATATCCTTGTTGTATATGGAAGTATCAAGTGATCTAGGTTGATATACATCTAGGAGCATGATGTATATAAGCTATCCTTAAATGTTCAGAAAATAATAGATGGATAAATAGATAGATGAGAGATGTATTGGCAGAATAAGAATATGGCAAATGTGGCAAAATGTTAAAATCGATGGGTCTGGGTATCTGGGGAAATGGGGATAATTTGGAGTCCTCTGTGTGGGATTTTTTATTAATTTTGCAACTGTCTTGTAATTTTTATATTGTTTTAAAATTTTAAAAAGTTTAAGAAAAAAATAAACAACTTTGTAGACAAACAAAGTTTGACTGGGTCAGTGGTTTGGAATGTCTGCTCTAGGCTTTTGACTGTCTTACTCCCTTTCCTTAGGCCTAGGCCTGCTTCCCTACCCCACCCTTTCCAATGCTCATCTTAATTCTTAACGGACAGGAACACTGATCTCTTTCTACTCTCACTAATCTCTTTGGAGCCATTTCATTTATAGTCGGGTTTCTAAAATACTTCTTAAGAAAAGGCATCATATTTTATACCTATCGTGAGTCATCCATTTTTCCTGGCCTGTGAGGAAAGTCCCCAATGGAGAGGTTAAAAGCTTAGATTTTGAAGTCAGGAGATCTGATAGTGGTCCTTAGCTTTGCATTTCCTATGAGATCATGGGCAAAGTACCCCACCCCACTAAGGGTCATATCTGTAATTGCATCACTAAGGGTCATATCTGTAATCGCATCACAATAGTGTCATGTCCCCACTTCATAAAGTTCTGCAAGAATTAAGCAAGATGGTTTGGGTAAGTTAATTACCATTTATAGCTGCAAAGGAGTAAGCATTCACTAAATATTAACAATTTTTAATAAAATCATTGGTATTGCATTACATTACTGAATAAATATAATAATTATGGTTTGGCTGAGAAGCTCACTGCTAAAAGTATATATATGACCAAAGGATTCACAAGTGAGAAAATCCAATCCAATCCAATAAATATTCATTGGATACTTACTTTGTAAGAAAAAATGTATCTCGTCTCATGGACAATAAAAATATGGCAAAAGTTTGCAGTCTAGGAAAAACAGGAAACATAATAGCTTCTGTTAACCTGCAGTGAATTGTTAATCTTTAAGCTTATTTTTATAATTAAAATTTTCAGACTCACAAATTAGAATAGTACCACAAACTTCCTTGTACTACTCCCCAGCCTCAACAATCTTCAACTCTTGCCCTATTTTGTTTTATTTAAATTTCTACCCACCCTGATTAGTTTGAAGAAAATATAAAATATATTACCATTTAATTCATAAGTATTCCAGTGTATATATGTATATATAAAGGCAAGGACTCTTAAAACATAATCATTATGCCACAATAATAATTCTTAATATTACCAAGTTCCATCAACTTCCAAGTTCTACCCCTGGTTACTTTTTCCCTTTGGCCTTCTCTATTAGGCTTCCAATAAAAGGATTAAGACTCATTCTGTTTCAGTTGGGCCACACCTTAACTAAAAATAGCATCTACTAGAGGTCCTATTTCCAAAGGGTGCATTCTCATAGGAATGAATTAAGACCAAGAACAGGTTTTTCTGGAGTACATAATTCAACCGATCACAGCAGCCAATTCATTGCTACGATTTGTGTGAATCAGGATCCAAATACAGTGCACATATTGCACTTGGTTAACATGTCTCTCAAGTCTCTTTCAATCTAGAACTTCTTCCAATATCCTCCCCTTGCATTATTTGGTCATTTATCTTGCAGAGCTTGCCCTATAGTTTCACAGTCCGTATTTTAATAACTTCATTATTATAATGTCATTTAATATGTTCTTCTGGCCCTTGTATTTCCTCTAAATTTATTGATAGATGAAGAGGCTTAATTTGATTAAAGTTTGCTATTCTTAGAGGAGAAGTGATATTTTAGAAGTATTGTTGGGACTTCTATCTGGGGACACATAATGTCCAGTCCTATCTATTTTCTTTTATGTGACAGCCAGAAATAAACCTTTAAAATTTTTAAACTAAAAAAAATGCTTTATAATTTAGGTATTTATTGCTGTAACTGAGCTGAAGTCTTTACCAGTAGAATTGTCAGGAGCAAATTCCTTCCTTCAGTCACATGTGCAAGAAGATAATGTTATAACCTATAACTCATAATTTAACAGATGAGGAAGCTGAGGAACAGAGAGGTTAGGCTTCTTATTCAAGGCCACATAGCAAATAGGAGACAAAAATTCAGGGAAAAACTTTTGAAGATTGAGTGAGATGTTCACAGTTTCATACAGAGTCTTGTCAGGGGAGCCCTTCTGTTTGGGGTAGATGGTAAGAATTTATCAGCACTTCAAAAACTTGTTTTCAACAAGGTCTAAGAGTCACCATCAAATTTTCCCCTAATAATCACAAGCCATAAGAAATGGTATCAATGATAATCATGAGATAAAGAGTGAGGTCGGCAAGGGGGTGGGGTTGATTATCAATTAATTAGACTTTGCCCCTAAAAATCACACTTTGAAAAAGGATACGGACTTATACACTTGGCACTGTTTTATTAATAGTGTGAACTAAAATTCACTGATTTTTTAGCTGATACAATAACTTAATTGATGGCAGACACAATGAGCTGTATAACATTATCCTAGTTGTTTAATTCTTCACCAAAGTTTTTCTCCATAGTTATGTGGAAAATAAATGTACACTAATATTTATGATTCAGATGGAAATTTGAGGGTTTTTATATTCCACAAATTTAACTAAGAAAGCGTGAATGTTAAAAAAAGTTAGCAATAATCAAATCATGAAATAGTGGGAATGAGAGGTCATTTTGTCCAACACTCTGCCTCCAGGAAGTACCATTTGCCTAAGATTGCTCAGGCTGCAGAGCCACTCTAGTTAATCAGGAAATACATATTATATTTCTGTTGCCATGAACCTGGGAAAAAGAGTGTGTTCACCTAAATTTGCACTTAACCAAGTCAAAAATGTTAGAGAAATATGTGACAACATTTGATGAACTTCAGGGAGGCAGCAATAAGCTCCTTTTTCCCTACGGATATTCTTCTCATTTTTCAATTTAGATATTAAAGTTATCTGTGCACTTAAAAAATCAGTCTTCGAAGTCTTAAAGGTAAAAAGAGCTTTTATTCCCCCGTAGGTAGTTGGACCTGTTAAGAATTTCCACAAAAATGTAAGAGAGCTACATTGAAATCATGCAAAGCACCTACCTGTATCATTATAAGCTTTGTTCATACAAAGTTACACCCATGTGAAGGAAAAAGATTTGTCATTTTGCTGTTCAGATTTTTTTCCTTGAGTTTTGTTCATTGATTATAATTATGATGTGTGAAGTAATGAGCCTATACATGATAGGCAGGACAGAAAGATGATTTATTGTTTGGGGAGCTTTATGTGGGAAAAATATGCAGACAACAGGGAATTATGTCTCCGGATATAATTTTTTAGATAGGACAGAGATTTAGGTCTTTTGTTGAGACAAGGTAGGGTTGCTTCCTGAATGATAGGGATTGATTTAGGTGTTTTGAGGATAACAGGTGTCGGTAGAAGGAAGGATGGATGCACATCCCACTCATATAAGTACTGAGGGCAACTTTAGATTTTGTGAGTTAAAAGGAGTGAGTTGGGAAGCAGATTAGGGAGAAAATATTGCATCTCAAATCTTACCAAGAATTTGTACTATTGCCATGATATTGCACTGTATTTTTATGTATCATCTCCTGAATATCCAGACACACAATGAAATATAGGCCAGGTGACGTTCATCTCTTCTTTTCTCATTATTAGGCCTGACTGCCTTTTAGTTTACAGGTGAATGCCTATATTCTAATCAGAGAGCCTAACTGGGAATACTGCATGGAAGGCATTCAGAGCAACCGGAAAGCATGTGTTTCCAAAGCACATATTCTTCCTTTGCACATCATTAAAACATTTTGTCCTTTCCATCTAATCCATTGTCCATACCTTTATTAATGTGAAAATAATCAGAAACACTTCTATTCAGATTGTTAGAAAATAAGACAAAACAAAGACATTCACTTCACATTTAGGTAGATTCATCATTTATTGATTTCCTATTTTCCCTATGAGTGTTGTTAGCTGACATTCTCAACTTCATTTGTAGTAGTCTGTCCTTACTAACCTCCACTCTATAAATAGTCCATCTTAAGATCTTATAAACCTTTAAAGCAAAGAAAATCAACATGGCCACTGTCAGCAGGGGCCTAAACTCTCCCTCTGTTTCTCTCTGCACTAGCCACTTCTTTCTGTCCTTCCAACACTAAGCTCCTCCTTGCCTTAGGGACTTTACATTTCCTGGATATTCTACATAGAACATTTTTCCTATTGTTGCTTTTATTTCTCTATTCTTGTTTTTGTGGAGAGTTCATCTTCCCTGGAAGGCCGTTCGTAACCAAACGATCTAAAATTGCTCCCTCCTTTTGTTGCCCCCACAGCCCATTAACCTGATGTTGGCACATGTCCTTAACTTTCTGAAGGCAGGGGCTTTGATTGAATACAGCTCTACAACCAGAGCTAGAAATGGTGTACATTACATTATAGGAACTCTAAAATGTACTATAAAAAGAAAAGCATAAATATAAGTGATTATGAAAAACCATCATTTGGGGGGCTATTTTGAGACATTGGGGCATATTGGAAAAAGGTCATGGACATTCAGACTTGAGTTTGATTCTGAACTCTGCCACTTGGTAGCCACATACGTCCTTGTTTAAACTCAATGTGGTAGATTAAAAATGGCCACAAGGGCAGGCCACGGTGGCTCAGCAGGTGAGAATGCTTGCCTGCCATGCCAGAGGACCCTGGTTCAATTCCTGGTGCCTACCCATGTAAAAAAAAAAAAGAAAGAAAGAAAAATGGCCACAAATTCTTTGCCACACGTTTACTAAAAGGCAGAGTCTAAGTCTCTGTTCAGGTTATGTCTGGGCTTGGTTTGTGACTTGCTTTGACGAATGGAACCCCATCACTCATTGTAATGAGTAACGTAAGCCAAGGCTTGATAAGCACTAACCCATTGAGGCTTGCCCTATTGGAACTCTGCCCTGAGACACCATGCTGCAAGGAAGATGGTTTAGCTTTCTTGAGGATGAGAGACTATATGAAGGAGAATCAAGGTGCCCTAGCTGATAGGCAGCACCAACTGCCAGACATGTGAATGGGGCCATTTTGAACTTTACAACATGGCTGCACATCTAGTTGAATGTAGTTGTATGAATTAACCCAAATAAAACCAGCAAAGAATCTGCACAGCCAACCCACAGAATTGTGCAAAATAATACATTGTTTTTGTTCTTAGCCACTAAGAACTAGAGTGGTTTGGTATTCAAGATTGTTGGAAGAACAAATGGAATAAAAAACTTAGCACCCAGTGCATTTCCAAATCATAGAAAAAACTCAATCTCTCTTAGTTTCCTATCCTTAGCCTTGCTCTGGGCTTGGCTGCAGAATTTTTCTTAGTCAAGAATTTGAGTGTGTCTTCTGCTCTGATATGATTATGTTGACTAGTGGTATTTGAAATATATACCTGGGGTTTAATACAATTATGCATAGAAGATGGGACTTTACCTCAATTAAACTCATTCCATGACCATTTTTTAGGACTATTATATGTGGAGCACTGCTGCATTGAAGAAGGTTAAGAATATATGTAATATAGCAGGGGTAGCCAACTCAGGCCAATTAGAATCACCAATATCTGCGATCAGCTAGTAAATAAGCAGCAGCAGTACAGAACAACTGCTGGAGCTATATCAGTGACCAGACTAACAGTGCACACCGGTCTGGACCAGGTAGACTGGCTGAGACTCCACACAGAACTGTAAGTCCCCCAAACTGTGGAGGCTGGAGCCCCTCTCCTACAGCCGGTTCTCCAAGGGGAAAAGAAACAGACTTTACTAACAGCGAGGGCTTAGCTCAACCAAGCTCCAATTGCAGAATTAATGAACAAATTCTGACTACTGAAAATAGGCCCCCAGCACAGATAAATCTGCAATTAGCACTAAGGGTACTAGGAGTTTTTGCCCCAGCAGAGAGGGAGTAGGCTGATGGAAAAAAAAAATAAAAAAGAAGAAGAAAAAAACAAAAAGCTTTTTGAGTCAGATGGCAAAAAATGCTGGAAAATGCCTGGCTCCCAGGAAAAGGGGGCACATAGAGTCTGGAGATACACAGAGCCAGGTACCAACTTAACCTTTTGATTGACAAACCTGAGGAGTCAGCGTCCTGCTTTTAAAATTATTTTATTTTACTTTTTTGATGTCACTCATTGGATAGAATTGGAAGCCATCTCAGGCTCCAGCACTGCCCCAAGCAAGGGCAGAATTAAGCTTGTCTGAGAGACAAAGTAACTAGTCAAGAGAAAGGAGTTAACTCCCTAAAGGCTGTACCTTCTGCAAGAGGAAGGTGGGGCCCAACTCAAGTGGGATCCCTTCTTCATGGAATTCAGGTCTCAGGGGTTGGAAAACCGAAGTAACTAATGCCAACCTATAACCTCCCCTCTACTTCAGTCACACCCTAGGAGGGAGAGTCTACTGAAATTAAAGGCACCATATCACTTTATGCTGGTGGGACGCCATGGGCAGACAAGTGCCACATGCTGGACAGGATAGGAATAGCACAGAATCTCGGGGCTTCATAGGAAAGTCTGACAACGTGCTGGTTCTCACCTTCAGGGAAAACTCATTCTGGCTACTTTCCTTTTGAGAGGAGGTGAGTCCTGTCTGGGAAAATCTGACTGGGGTCTATCACATCTGAGGAGACCCTCTTCACATAAAAAAAGGCTCCATATAGGCAGGGCAAGAAACAGAAAAACAAGAACTAAAAAATTCTGATCAGTTAAATGGAACCTATGCTAGAGGTCTAGAATAAGGTGAACTGAGTGTCAAAGAAAGGGTAGAGAACAAGGCTATCCAGCAAGAAAATCCTAGGTAAAAGAGTGAAAACAGCTTCCAGAATAGACTAATTAAGGAAATAAAATGCCTAGATGCCAGCAAAAAAATGAGTCATTCTAGGAAAATTGAAGATATGGCCCAGTCAAAGGAACAAACTGACAATTCAAATGAAATACAGGAGTTGAAACAATGAATTCAGGATGTTGGAACAGATGTGGAAAATCTCAACAAAAATCAAGTCAATGATTTGAGGGGGGCTATAAAGAAGATATATTGGGAACAAAAAGAAGAAATCAAAACTTTGAAAACATAAATCACAGAATTTATAGGAATGAAAGTCACAATAGAAGAGATTTAAAAAAAAAAACTATGGAAACCTACAACAATAAATTTGAAGAGGCAGAAGAAAGAACTAGTGAAGTAGAGGACTGGACATCTGAAAACAGGCACACAAAAGAAAATAAAGGGAAAAGAATGGGAAAATATGATTAGGGTCTCAGGGAATTGAATAATAACACGAAGTACATGAATTTATGCATTCCAGGTGTCCCAAAAGGAGAAGAGAAGTGAAAAACAGGAGAAAGACTAATGGAAGAAATAATCACTAAAGGTTTCCCATCTCTTATGAAAATCATAAAATTACAGATCCAAGAAGTGTAGCATATCCCAAATAGACATACTCTAAGATACTTACTAATCAGATTGCCAAATGTCAAAGATAAAGAGAATTTTGAAACCAGCAAGAGAAAAGTAATCCATCACATACAAGGGAAGCCCATTAAGACTAGGTGTGAATTTCTCAGCAGAAACCATGGAGGCAAGAAGGCAATTGTATGATATTTTTAAGATTCTAAAAGAGAAAAACCACCAACCCAAAACTCTATATCCAGAAAAATCATCCTTCAAAAATGAGGGGGTGGGTACATGGGGAGTTCAGTGGTTAGAATGCCTGTCTTTCATACAGGATACCTGGGTTCGATTCCTGGACCATGCAGCCAAAAAAAAAAAAAAAATGAGGAGGAGATTAAAATATTTTTAGACAAATAATCACTGAGAGAAATTGTGACCAAGAAACTGGCTTTGCAAGAAATACTAAAGGGTACACTACAGGCAGATAGGAAAAGGAAGGAGAGAGAGGTTTGGAGGAGAGTGTTGAAATGAAGACTATCAGAAAGTTAAAAGGGGAAAAAGTAGATATGACATATAAAACACAAAATGATAAAAGAGAGTACCACTTTTACAGTAATAGCACTAAATGTTAATGGATTATTAAACTCCCCCCAAAATAGACACAAACTGGTAGAATGGATTACGAACAGGACCCATCTACATGCTGTCTACAGGAGACTCATTTTAGACCCAAGGACAAAATAGGTTGAAAGTGAAAAGTTTGGGAGAGATGTTTCATGCAAACAACAATCAGAAAAGAGCAGGTAGCTCTACTAATATCTGACAAATTAGGCTTCAAATGTAAAACAATTCAAACAGACAAAGAAAGACACTATGCATTAATAAAAGGAACAATTCAACAAGAAGACATAACAATCATACATATTTATGCACTGAGTCAGGGTTCTCCAAAGTACATGATGCAAACACTGACAGAACCAAAGGGAGAAATAAACACCTCTACCATAGTTGTTGGAGACTGCAATTCCCCACTCTCATCAATGGATAGAACATTTAGACAGAGGATCAATAAAGAGAGAATATGAATAATATGATAAATTAACTAGACTTAACAGACATTTACAGAACATTACACCTCACAACAACAGGATACACATTTCTGTCAGTGCTCATGGATCATTCTCAAAAATAGACCATGTGCTGGGTCACAAAGCAAGTCAATAAACTTAAAAAGATTGAAATCATGTAAAACACTTTCTTGGATCACAATGGAATAAAGTTGGAAATCACTAACAGGCAGAGGGCCAGAAAATTCACAAATATGTGGAGGCTAAACAACACACTCTTAAACAATCAGTGGATTATGGGATGCAGCAAAAGTAGTGCTAAGAAGGAAATTTGTTGCCTTAAATGCATGTATTAAAAAAGAAGAGGGCTGGCCATGATGGCTCAGCAGGCAGGGTTCTTGTCTGCCATGCTGGAGACCCAGATTTGATTGCTGGTGCCTGCCCATGCAAAAAACAAACAAAACCAAAAAAAAAAAAAAAAAAAAAGAGTAAAAATCAAGGAATTAACTGTTCACTTGGAAGAACTAGAGAAAGAACAGCAAACTAACCCCAAACCAAAAAAAAAAAGAGATGAAAAAGAAAGAAAGAAATAATAAAGATTAGAGCAGAAATAAATGAAAACAATTGAGAAAATCAACAAAGTCAGAAGTTGGTTCTTCGAGAAAATCAATAAAATTGATGGACCCTTAGATATGTTGGCCAAAAAAAAAAAAAAAGAGAGAGAGGAGATGCAAATAAATAAAATCAGAAATGGAAGAGGAGACATAACTACTGGCTCCACAGAAATAAAGGAGATAATAAAAGGATACTATAAGCAACTATATGCTAAAAAACTAGACAATGTAGATGAAGTGGACAACTTCCTAGAAAGGCATGGACTAACAACCTTGACTTGAGAAACAGATGACCTCAAGAAACCAATCACAAGTAAAGATAGGAATCAATCATCAAGAACCTCCCCAAAAAGAAAAGTACACAACAAGATGACTTCATATGTGAATTCTACCAGCATTCAAGAAAGAATTAGTACTAATGCTGCTCAGACTCTTCAAAAAAGTTGAAGAGGAGGGACAGCTACCTAACTCATTCTATGAAGCCAACATCATCCTAATATCAGAGCCAGACAAAGATACTACAAGAAAAGAAAATTACAGACCAGTCTCTCTAATGACTATAGATTCAAAAATCCTCAACAAAATACTTGCAAATCAAATCCAGCAGCATGTTAAAAGAATTACACACCACAACTGAATAGGATTTATTCTGGGTATGCAAGGATGGTTCAAAATAAGAAAATCAATTAATGTAACACAATATATCAACAAATCAAAGAAGGAAAAAAACATGATAATTTCAATTGAGGCAGAAAAGGCATTTGACAAAATTCAACATCTTTTCTTGACAAAAACACTTTGAAGGATCAGAATAGACGGGAACTTCCTCAGTATGATAAAGGGAATATATCAAAACCCACAGATAACCTCATCTTCAATGGGAAAGACTGTCCCTTTAAGATCAAGAACAAGGCAAGGATGCCCACTATCACCATTGTATTTAACATTGTTCTGGAAGATCTAGCCAGAGCAATTAGACAAGAAAAAGAAATAAAAGTCATCTGAATTGGAAAGGAAGAAGTAAAACTCTCACTGTTTGCAGATGATATGATACTATGTGTTGAAAATCCTGAAAACTCTACAGCAAAGCTACTAGAGCTAATAAATGAGTACAACCAAGTGGCAGGATACAAGATCAACACCCAAAAATCAGTAGTAGTGTTTCTATACACTAGTAATGAGCAATCTGAGGAGGAAATCAAGAAAAAAAATCCACAATAGCAACCAAAAGAATCAAATATTGAGAATAAATTTAAGGATACAAAAGACTTATGCACAGAAAACTATGAGAAATTGCTAAAAGAAATCACAGAAGACCTGAATAAATGGAAGGACATACTGTGTTCATGGATTGAAAGACTAATATAGTTGAGATGTCAATTCTACCCAAATTGATTTATAGATTCAATGCAATAATGATTAAAATCCCAAAAACGTACTTTGCAGAAATAGAAAAACCAATAACCAAATTTATTTGGAAGGGCAGTGTGCTCAAATAGCTAAAAATATCTTGAGAAAGAAAAATGAAGGGGGAGGTCTCACACTACCTGACATTAAAACATATTACAAAGCTACACTGTCAAAACAGCATGGTACTGGCATAAAGGTAGATATAGTGACCAATGCAATTGAATAGAGTGTTCAGATACAGAGCCTCTCACCTATGGACAATAGATCTTTATAAGGTGGTCAAGTCAACCCAGCTGGGACAGAGCAGCCTCTTCAATAAATGGTACTTGAAGAATTGGATATCCATATGCAAAATAATGAAAGAAGTTCCCTATCCCACACCCTATACACAAATTAACTCAAAATGGATCAAAGACCTAAACATTCAAGCTAAGACCATAAAACTTTTAGAAGAAAATGTAAGGAAATACCTTATAAAACTTGTAATAGGAGGTGGTTTCCTAGACCTTATACCCAAAACATGAGCGTTGAAGAAAGGAATAGATAAATGGGAACTCCTCAAAGTTAAAACACTTTGGTGCATCAAAGAACTTTGTCAAGAAAGTAAAAACGCAGGCTATGCAATGGGAGACAATATTTGGAAAACACATATTAGATACGGGTTTAGTATCCAGAATATATAAAGAGATTGTTCAACTCAACAACAAAAAAGACAAACAGCCCAATTACAAAATGGGCAAAAAACGTGAATAGACACTTCTTAGAACAGGAAACACAAATGGCTAAAAGGCACATGAAAAGATGCTCAACTTCACTGGCTATTAGGGAAATGCAAATCAAAACCACAATGAAAAATCATCTGACACCCACTAGAATGACCATTATCAAAAAACCAGAAAACAACAGGTGCTAGAGAGGATGTGGAGAAAGAGGCACACTTATCCACTGTTGGTGGAATGTAAAATGGTACAGCTGCTCTGGAGGGCTGTTTGGTGGTTCCTCAGGAAGTTGAGTATAGAATTGCCATATGATCCAGCAGTCCTATTGCTAGGTATATATTCACAGCACATGAAGGCAAGGACACAAATGACATTTGTACAACAATGTTTATAGTAGCATTATTTGTCATCAGTAAGAGATGGAAGCAGCCCAAATGTCAAGCAATGAATAAAAGCTAAAGAGCTGCGGTATATGTATACAATGGAATATTTATAGAACTGTAAGACAGAATAAAGTCATGGAGCATGTGACAATGTGTATGGACCTTGAGGACATTATGCTTAGTGAAATTAGCCAGAAATAAAAGAACAAATACTGTATGGCTTCACTAATATGAATTAACATTAATGAGTGAACTCGGTTATCAGGAGACAGAAATAGGGTAGTGATTGGGCAATGGGTGCTGAAGGAATACAAATTGTGCAACAGGACTGATTGTAAAAATTAAAAAATGGATAGCATAATGCTACCTGATTGTAGCAGAATAATATAAGTACACTGAATGAAGCTGAATGTGAGTATGATAGAGGAAGAATGGCTGGTGGCACGTATGAAACCAGAAGGAAAGATAGAGGATAAAGACAGAGATGGTATAATTTAGGAATACCTAGAGTGGACAATGATGGTGATTAGATGTACAAGTTAAAAAACGTTTTTGCATGAGGAAGAACAAATAAATGTCAATATTGCAGGTGCTGAAAATAGATAGTATATGGGGAAAAGTACAGTCAATGCAAGCTAGGGTCTATAGTCAACAATAACATTGTAATATGCCTCCACTGAATGTAATAAAGGCATTATGTCAAAACTAAATGTAAACAAGCAGGGGGCATGGGAAAAGGGTATGGATTCTTTGTGAAAGAAAAGGAAATGTCTTCAGATTGCGTATGGTGGTGAAGACGTGTCTATACACTTAGGTTGGATTGTACATGTGAATAAAACTGTTTAAAAATGAACAGAGAGAAACAAGTCCTAGAGAAAATGCACAGAAAGAGATGTACCTATTCACGGTCAGTAGGGAAACTGAGAGGTGCAGCCCCTTGAAGAGTAGTGTAGTGGTTCCACAGGAAGATAGGGATGGGTTTGCAATATGATCCTGAAACCTGGTTGCTCAGTTTATACCTGGAGGAACTGAGTGTGGGGACTTGAATGGACATTTATACACAGGTGTTTACCGGCAGTGTTCTTGATCCACAATGAATGGTGGTAACCTAAGGGTACAACAACTGAGGAACGTGGTGTATACATACAATGGACTACTAAATGGTTGCAAGAAGGAATGAAGTTGTGAGGCAGGCAACTAGGTGAATGAACCTTAAGAACTGCATGTTGAATGAAATGGCAGGAACAAAAAGACAAATATTATCATGCCTCAATTATGTGGACTAACTATCATATAAAAACTTAGTGAATTAAAGTTGAGAGCAAGGGTTATTAGGTTGAGGCCTATTGTAAAGGGTCTTAGATTGGAAACTCTTACAGTAGTCACATATATTCAGGAGGTGTCATTGTTAATTCTAAATTCTCAGATAATGAGATGTTTGTATATAACGTGGTTGTTCCAGAAACTTTGGGTATTTATGTAACATCTGAGACTCAGGGTTAGAGCTCTGAAGCTATGAAAGGCAGCAGTACCTCATATAGGAACTGTTTAAAAAGTTGAAAAAGGGATCAGACTTCAAGTAGAGATATGAGTGAAGCTAATCTGGATAGGACTAAGGTGTATCAGAATACAGGTTAAAAGATGGTATCGTCCATATTTTAAAACTTCAACTTCCAAGTGAGACCAAAGGGAGAGATGTTTGTTGATTGCAAAATTTATATTTTGGGTAGTGCATTTCCTAATTTAACTTGTATGGTCAGTTTAGTTGAACACCATACGTACATGGAATCTTGAATAGGGTGTGAGATTTTATTGGTTTGCCGAGGTCAATGTGATGTCCCAATAAATCCCAGAGTAATTTGGGCAGCTAATAAAGAAGTATTTGCAAAGTCCCCTTGGGGAAGTGGGAGAAAGGAGGAAATACTTAACTTCCTCATTTGGAGAATTTCTAATAATCTCACAAGCAGTGGGGACAACAAAATCGATATGGCAAGGCCTCGATCTTGGGGTTTGAAACTTATTCCTACGAAGGATAAGCAAAGCCTACTTAAAATTAGGCCTAAGAGTCACCCCTAAAGAACCTCTTTTGTTGCTCACATGTGGCCTCTCTCTCTAAGCCAACTCGGCAGGTGAACTCACTGCCCTCCCTCTTACGTGAGACACGTCTCCCAAATCTCCCTGGCAATGTGTGACAGAAATCAAAGTATTGAGAAAGCCTTCTTGACCAAAAGGGGAAAGAGAGAAATGAGACAAACTAAAGTTTCAGTGGCTGAGAGATTACAAACAGAGTTGAGAGGTTATCCTGGAAGTTATTCTTATTAAGTTATTATATAGATATCCCTTTTTAGTTTATGGTGTATTGGAGTGTGTTTAAGGGAAGTACCTGAAATATTTGAGCTGTGTTCCAGTTTTACAATGTGATTGTGTAACTGTGAAAACCTTGTGTCTGATGCTCCTTTTATCCAGGGGATAGACAGATGAATTAAAAAATGTATAAAAAATCAATAATAGGGGAAACAAAGGATAAAATAAATTGGGTAGATGGAAATGCTAGTGGTCAATGAGAGGGAGGAGTAAGGTATATGGTCTGTATGAGTTTTTTCTTTTTATTTCATTTTCTGAAGTGATACAAATGTTCTAAAAAATGATCATTGTGATGAATGCACAGCTACGTGATGATACTATGAGCCAATGATTGTACACTATGTAAGGAATGTATGTGTGTGAAGATTTCTCAATAAAAATATTAAAAAGGAAGAATAACCAAGATTCAAGGAAAAGGATATATGTAATATAAAGTAATAGCTGCCATTTGTTAAGGCTCCATTATGTGACATAATGCTAAACCACTGTTTATACATTGCCTTGTTTGTGCTTAACATCAACCCTATTTTGCAAAGGAGAAAACTAAAGTTCAGATAAGTTAAATAGCTAGTACATTATCTCATTCTGCTAAGTGGGAAAGCTGGGACTTGAATCCTGGTCTGTGTGACTCACCACTGCAGTTCAGCCTTCAAAAGAGGGTCAGAATATGAATGTGGGAATGGGGACAACTTCTGTCACAGGAATTGAATGTGTTGGGAAGACAGATAACCAGTGCAAAGGGTGTATACCTCAGGGCCAATAAAAAATATCAACTGTAAGTATTGTGTAAGTTCAGAGAAGGGCAGTTCAATATGGGCTAGACTATTCAGAGAAAATAAGGCTCTCTGGAGGAAGGAGCTCTAAGTGGGACCTCGATAACCTATTACCTGTGCTAGCTAGCACATATTGTGAATTTAGATCCTGTGCTTTGAATGTTATATTTCATTATCACAGCAATTCTATGTGGTAGGTGTGATTGAGATCTTATCAGATAATGGCATCAAGGTTTACAAAGGTTAAGTTACTAGCTCAAGTTTGCACAATCAATTTTTGGCCCATCTGGGCTCCAAATCCTGGTGGTCTGAATGCGGCACCATGGTGTAGTAGAAGTGCTGTCTTCAGAAGATGAGTGGTACTTAGGGAGATTAGAATAACATTTGGCAGAGTAATGAGTGGTGTGTGTGTGTGTGTGTAAACTGTCTGTGTTTGTGTATATGTGTATAAGATTGGGAATGAGCAAGAGATACTGTTTAGAAATAAAAATAGTTCAGGACAAAGTTGGAAAGAGGGGTAGTAAAACAAATTTAGATTCCTGTGAAGGGGCAGCTTTGAGTATATAAAGAGGCTTGCCGTGAACATTTGTTATTTTGCTTAGCCAAGGCCCATTAACTGTTCATTTGGGAACAACACTATTTTGTTTCTTAAGAACCACCTCGATTTCCTCTATTCTTGGAGCCTGTAGCCTGGTTGAGATTTAAGGAGATGACCCATGCTTGGACAATAAGAGCCCAGAACTCTCTAGGATATGGTTATTAGTTGACATAGAGGTCCACTACCCGTCATTCAGACCACTGAACATAGGACTCCCTTCTATTGGAATTGAACAGGACGGAATACAGGCCTGGGATAGTTGGCAACCATTGTGATAGCACATGGAATCTGGGTATAAAGCCAACCTGGAGAAGAGCTGAACTGGGAGAAGATGAGAATGATGTTCAGAGGATATTGCTTTAGCCCCAGGATGATGCCAGGAGTGAAACTAGTTCGGCCTTGGACTTTTCAGTTACATAAACCAATAAGGCCCTGTTAGTAATGAAGCCTGCTTGAATTAAAGTTTTCTGTTATTGACCATAGAAAAAAATCTTGACATATCTTAACATTTTTTTTATGTACAAATTTGCTGAAACTTTTACTCAAAGAGTCTACTTTATGACATAGTCCAATTCAACTCAAAGAGTCTGCTTTATGACATAGTTGGGGATTGTAGAGTTCAAAATCACTGACTTTGAAGTGAGTAGACCTGAGTTCAAGTCTTGGCTCTATTGCTTTATTCAATAATTTAGATATTGATTTAGTCATTCAAAAATATTAGTTGAATAGTTCTCTGTATGCTAGGAATGCATTCCACTTCAGCATATGATATGAAAAACCTGAAGTTATTAGCCATGTGATTTGGGTTAAGTTACTTTACCTGTCTAAGCCACAATCACTTCACTTGTAAAATGGTAATAAAAAGTAAAATCACCTCATCATAAATGAAAATGAATGAATGATATTTAGAGTGATATTTCACCTTTTGGAGATAGAACATTATTTAGGAAAAGGTGTCTATCTTGCAGGGGATGATTGGGAAATAGAGATACATCTGTCCTGGAGTATATACACTACCCTGCTTGCAAGGACCTACCTCAGAGGAACCCTCAAGGTCATTTTCAAGTACACACTATTAATGAAAATACAATATAGGCTGCTGTTATATAAGATCCCAAATTACACTGGATTAAGCAAAAAGAGTAATGGCCTCTTTCTCACAGAGCTGTCCAGAAGGCCACTTAGTGTCAGTATGGCAGCTCAAAGGTGTCAAGGACCTGGATTTTTTTTTTCTCATTACTCTCCCACCTCTAGCGCATCCTCATGGCCAGAGCTGACTTATGGCCATTCCAACATTCCTGTCCTCATGAAGAGAAGAAGGGAGAAGGGGAGAGAACCCTCCTTTCCCGTTGAGGGCATAATCTGGAATTTGGAAAACTTCCATTATTTTTTACCTCATTGGGCAGAACCTAGTTATGTGGCTACACCTAGGTACAAGGGAGCCTGGAAAAAGTAGTCTTTACCTGGGTGGCCCTGTGCCAAACTAAAAATACAGTTATTATTGAAGAAAGGGAGAATAAATATTGGGGTGGGGGTGCACCCAGCCTACTCTGCCACATTTATTACCCCATATCAGAAAGAAGTATCTGCACATTCATTAGCTCCAAATCTGCTCTTGGTTCTGGGTTTCAGCCATTCCTCATGCAGCCAAATGGGCCTGGTTCCATCTGGCCAATGCTATAAATCCTCTTCACTTTGCAGAGAGCACTTTCATGCATTTGAAGCACAGAAAGCTAGGCCATTGCCTTTTCCTGGGTGCACGTGTGTGTGTCCAAAGTCATTCTTCCACAGAAGCCTACCTCTTTACGAATAACAGGCCCACTTATACTTTATTTTAGATTCTGCCTTATTTCATAATTTTTTTTAAGGAAACTCTTTTTCTCTCATGCAAGAAAATCTAATTATGCAGTGACAGCAGTTGGCTGACTCGGGCACAACACAACATGTCAATTTTCAGTTGCTTACACGGTCTCACAGAAACTGTTAGAAATTGTTTTGAAATCTGGCATACATTTCAGTCATGTTAATTCCTACAACTGTGCCAAACTTGATGAAATTTGGCTCCTCCACATGCCAGGGAAGCTGGGGAATAGGGAAAGACAAGTATTTTTTTCCTGGCAGTGACATCATCTCCTCTTCTTCCCCTACGATGAACAATGTCCTCAACAAGCCAAGAAGTAATATAATTTTATATTTACTATAATGTATGACAAAATGACTGCAAGACACTGGAGCTGTGCTACAAAACGATTGAAGAAATACAGATGGCATAATATATATTTTTTCCAACAGATTTGTGCCAGATGTGTGAATATTGATAATTTCTCTGGGGCTCAACTCAAGGCACAATATAGATTTCTGTTTGATGGGGGAATGAGAGAGTGAGAATTCATCCCAGTGATGGTATTTACAGGAAATGTTTTGCCTCTTTTTCCAAATCTGTCAAAGCAGGACTAGAAATCCCAAATTTCCAAATAAGCCTCAGAGTCACTCTTTGTTCTGGACCCAGTTTTTATCTCCCCAGTAATTGACAGGATGGAAAATTCATTTGTGAAAACACACGGTGGAATTCTAAATGTGAATCTCAACTGACTGAACCAATCTTTGTGCATCAATTCAAGGCATGAGTCATAGAAAAATCTCAGAAAAGACTCTTAAAAAAGTATACATTTTATCATATAGTCTCTTCCTTATTATCTTAGTAATAAAAATATTTAAGAGAATGATCAATTTTAGAATTTGTAGTTGGAACATTTAGGGGAGAAAAAAGATATTTCCAAAGCTTTCCTGAATTTTTATTTTATTTTTTTCTGGTATACTACTATGCCTGAACCCGTTTTAAGATATGATTCTGGGAGGGAGCAAGGAAATTTTAATGAAGTTCAATTTCCTAATTCAACTTTGACATATATATTTTTAAAATCAGACAGAATCACTGGAAAGATTTTGAAAAGAAACAAGGATATTTGTTGCTCCTAGAGGGATTAAGACTTGATCATATAATTGAGCAAGTCAATTAGAAAATCGGAATAAAGGTTTTTTTGTATTTATACTTTGCTCTTCCATGAAATGTTTGAAATAATTGGAGGAAGATATGTATCATGCAAAAACAAAAAAACAATAGAGAAAGAAGAGAGGGGGAAAAAGAGGCTAGATCAAGGATTAGGAAAGGATAAATGTAAATTGCAAACAACCGGGTGGTGTGATGGTGGCCCAGTGGCAGAGTTCTCGCCTGCCATGCCTGAGACCCAGGTTCAATTCCCGGTGCCTGCCCGTGAAACAAACAAACAAACAAACAAAACTACTGGCAAATTAGAAACAAGTGTGGGAATGCCGACTTGCCATAGTGGAACTTAAATTTGGCTTTGAGTATCTAGGCAGCCAGAACAAAAATGGAGATGATCACTTACACAATTTTCTTTATCAGAAAGAAGGGAATACATCAGTTTCCTCAAGGAAGAAAATCTATTTGTGATATTAGATTATAATAGGGTTCTCAGCTGAGGGTTATATTACTTCTTCACAGGCACATGTGGTAGTGCTGGAAAAATTTTTGATAGTCACGACTGGGGGCAGGATCTGCTACTGGCATCTAGTGGGTAGAGACCAGGAAATATCCTAGGCGTACACAGGACAGTCCCCTACATCAAAGAAGTACCTGGCCCTAAATGTTAATATTCACAGGTTAAGAAACCCTGGGTTATAAAATCAGTTTTTCATGTGGATGTTCAAGCTTTCCCAGTAATATTCCCATAACACGTGGCTTTGGAACAAGATAGATTAGAGCTGAAACCATGTTCCGCTGCTTCCCAGTTGTGTAACTTTTGGAAAGTTATTTAACCTCTCTAAGTCTCAGTTTCCTTGAGATAATGATATAAATCTTACAGAGTTATTATAAGGATTAGGAAGAATAATGTTTGTAGAACATCTAGCACAGTACTTGGCACATGGCGACAGCTCAATGAATGTTAACCATTAAGATGATCCCACAGGCAGAGTAGTTTGCCCTAAAATGTTCCCTGAAGATTAGGACAGACTGTGGGATGAAGCTCTAAAATAAGTTGTTTAACTTAAGAAAGCCTAGACATCTAGATGAAATGCATATAAAGACCCGTTCAGAAATACCACTAGCATGAAATTTGAGGCTGAACTCTCTGATAAGAGCTCAGAATACTCTTACTTGGCGCTTTTGGTTGAGTGCTGCACCACATTCTCTAAAAATCAAATGAACAGGTAGTAGAAGGACTTGCTAAATGCCTGTGGCACGGTACTTTGGCCAGTCACCAAGGTGTTCATGTGAACAGTCTTCAACGGATTCATTGTCTAATACAAAAAACACCGAGCCAAAAAGAGTTCTGTTTTGTGGAAATATTTTCAGTGGTTACTACTTCATAATTTAGGAAATCACTTGTGAGAAAAGCCCCAAAGAAATCTGGAATTCCAAAGTGTGAACAAAAATTAAATAGTTTTGCTATTATTTTAAGTTATAGTCTCACAATAAATCACTTTATTCATTAAGATATTGCTAGCTGCTGGCACCAATTTTAACATTTCCATGGCTTAACATGGTAGAAGTGTATTTTCATATATGCGTCAGACCAATCAGTGTTTGTGTTCAAGGTTAGCATATGACTTGCTTTACTCTAAGAAGTGGTTTGGGATCCCAGATTCCTTCTAGCTGATGATTCCATCATTCACTACCTCAGTCCTCAGTTTGTAGCAAGAAAGGAGGAAAGGAGGCAGTGGAGAAGGCCTGTTGGTTCTATAAAGCCCTTCTCTGTAAGTGACTTGTTATTTCTGTTCTCATTTCCTAGGGCAAAACCCATCATCTGGCCATAACTGAACATGAGGCTGGTAAATGGAGCCCTGGCTAGACAGATGCCACTGCATGGAGAGGAGAGCAAATTTTGTTAGACAATATATTCTGCCACTACTACAAGATACTAGCATGGTTTTGTTCATCAACTTCTGCTTGGCAAAGCATTTCCATTTTGAAAGCAAAGATAAAATAACCATGTCTAGAAATCATCCATAAGATTTAGTTCAGCCCTTTCCTTTTCAACAGTAGGAAAAATGTAAAAAGTGGACATGTGACAAGTTTGATAGACTGGTAAAACTCTAAAAAGGCCATTATTCAAATATTTATGGATCCTTTTAGCTAATGGATTCAAATTTATAATGCTGCACTTGTCAACAAGATAATTTTGCAAAAACATTAAAGGCTGAGCAGTTTGGTCCCTTCTAACCCTGAGGCCTCTCTTTGCTACAGCAAATGAGCAGTCGTTCTCAATAAAAATGAATACCCCTGTTCTCTGTGTTCTTCTGAGACCCATTTTATGTGGTGTGGCAGCTGCTAAGTTGGGTTTATGGGAGAATATGGAAAGTGATGAGATATCAACGGCTAACCTAAGACATCCATTTTATCAAAAGTAGACAAAGGCAATATACTGTTGCCATAAATACCTTGAACTAGAGAAAGGTTATTATAGTAGGACCTGAATAGTGGTTCACTATATGAGGCAATGCCCCTCCTCCTCTAGGGTATCCAAGGGTGATATTAAGGAGTATCATACCAAAATTTTGGTATTGAGGTGTTTGCAAAAGAGAAGGCATGCTGTATTACTTGGCCATAAGCCAATACTAGCAGGGTTAAATAGTATATAGAAAAATAAAACTTGTAGAAAGGTTTTTTATGTGAACATGTATGTTTGGGAATATTTTATATTTGGTTTAGCTAAAATGTAGTGATTCCATAGAATTAAATAAACTTGTCTCAGAGAGTATATTTGGATACGCAAGACTGGTAAAGGGGAAGAGACACTATAGTTATGGTGTTCTGGTAACCACCAGAGGGAAAGGGAAACCAAGAAGAAGTTTGTGAAGAGTTTGTTCGGGGACCATAGAATAAAATTGTTTATGTAGTGAGAAGGCTGGGTAGGTCTTGGGTCTTCAGAAATATTATGAAGCTTCATACTTGAGAGCTTCTCAAGTGTAGTACCTGCCATTGTGCACTGGAAGGACAACCAAGACAAATAACCCAAGTTCTTGGAGACCTGTGCTGACTGGCCAATTCTGGCTAGCAACACTGTCAGTGAAACCCAGTGTAGAGAGAAACTTTCTCCCAGGAACTTCCTTGAGCAGCCCTATGTTACTGGAGAATGTGGTGGTAATGATATATTCTCCATGCTCCCTTATTACTGAAGAGGGTATGACAGGAGTCAAAATGTAGCTATTAGGAGCATTGGCTTTGGAGACAAGTTTCCGTGAATGCATCCTGAGTCTGCTTGTGACTGACCATATCATCAAGATAAGTCATTTCCCCTCCTCACACCTTCAGTTCTAAAAATTTGTTTAAAAAAATAACTAGAGGTGGCAGATTGCTATATAACTGTGTACATGTTTGTTGGGATGGCTGTCCCATATTTTGTATATTGGAATAAAAATTTCTATAAATTATCTTAACAAAGTAAATATCCTATATTAAGTTCCACTTCTAAGTCGTGTGGCTTCTGTCTTGGAAACTTTGCCTTTAGACGATTACTTAAGACAGGAGCCATGGGGCTTTAAGAAAGGGAAAGGAGAAGGTGTGTAAGATCTGGATCTTGTTGTCTCTAGCCATCAGTAAGCTTTTTTCTTTCCTTGGTGTCAGTAGGAAGACTTCATTTTCATAACATACTATTCTTGATACTTTCTTTAAAGACACTTCATTAAAGGTTCTCTTAGGAGGTATTTACCTGGGACCTGGGAGGCTAAGGCACTCAGGTTCTGGCTCTTCAGTGGATTTTAACTGTGTGACCTTTGGCAAGTCACTTAACCTCTCTGTGCTTCACAGTCTCCCTCTCTTATAAAATGGGAGTAAACCTACCTCACAGGGTTGTTGTGGGGATTAATTATAATGTCTGTAAAGCATTTAAAGTTCTTGAAGAAGGCGTTATATAAATACAAAATAATATCTATTAAAGTTGGTTTATTTGTGAAAAAAAAAAATAACTAGAACCACTCCTTCCTCTTCAAAGAGCACAAATGGCAAGAGGAATTAATTCAGCAGTAGGATAGTGGAAAACTCAGTGTCCAACAAAAAGGGAATATTAAGTACCCATCTGATGAGATATTCTACAACCATTTAAATCCTGTTTACAAAAGATTTTAATAATGTTGATAGATTTTATATTATAATATTAAATGAAATAAGCATACCATAAAATTGTGTAGGCAGCATGAATATAATTATGTAAAAATGTTACACATAAAGAAGATTTTTCAAGACTTTTTGTTAACAGGGCAGATTTAGCTGATGTGTGAAAGTCTCCCATCCCACTTCAAACACATAGGAAGGCCAGGCAAGTTATATATTTTAAATACATAGCTAAACTTGAAAGCAATAAGGGAAAATCCCTAGGAACATTCTTTAAGCAAAATGTTTATTCAGTGCCAAAGGTGAAAAGTAACTGAACCTGAATGCCCCACAGGGGGACTGAAAAGACTCTAAAGCCGGGGTTTTAAAGGCAAGGTGGGGATGGAAGATGTAGTCTCAGGTTTACATGGTGGACAGGGAGCTGGAATTAAGCATCTTGCCCAAAGTTGAAAGCCACTACTCAGTGAACAGAATTGAAAACCTCCCCCCACTTTCTAGGATCACTTCAGGAAAGCATATTATTTGCCCAGGATCATGGATGCAAAGATCCAACCATAAGAAATCTGAATCCCAAGCTTGTATGGTGCATGGATGTAGGGCCTGTGATCATATTCCCTATAGAGTGGGAGAGCCTAAAGCCCCCAAATTAACAGAAAATTTGTCTAACATTACATCCCTGCAAAGCCACATGTGAATCCACCCCAGAGAGGTGTCCATGACCCAAGGCACAAGGAACTCTCACAAGAAAACAGCTTCAGATGAACTCGGAGTGAGAAATCACAAACCACACAAGGCAGTGAACCATCATGAAAGAGTCAACACACAAAAGTGACAGAATTTGTTCCCCAATAGCTACCGAAAGAGTACAAAGAAAGAGGTTTTAAATAATATTTGAAAGTATTAAAAGTGAAGAAGCCACATACAGAATTTACAGTAAAAGTTTAAGGAATTATGAAAAAAGAATGCTTAATTGATAAAAATAAAACCTAACAGAAATTCTAGAAATTACACATGACTATATATAATCATTATATTCATTATCTGAGGCTATATAATAAACTACCCCCAAATTGGGTGGCTTTAAACAATAAACATTTAACATCTCATAGTTTCTGTGGGTCAAGAACTTGGATGTGGCTTAGCTGAGTGGTTCAAGTTCAGGTTCTCTCATGAGGTTGCAATCACGATGTTGGCTGGACCCACATCCCCTTCTGAGACAGCACGTTCAGATGGCTGGCAAGTGGGTTCCAAGTCATTTGTGGGAGGCCTCAGGGTCGTTCACCTGGGCCTCTCGACAAGTCTGGAGTGTCTTCCTAACTTGGAGGCCTACTTCCCCCAGAGTGAGCAATCCAAATGAAAAGGACAGAAGCAGCAATCCTGTGCATGACTTAGCCTCAGAAGTTGCACACAGTTATTCCTCAACTGCCTTCCTGTAGAAGTTGAGGAATAATGGTGAATTATTATGAGAATTAGATTTCATCTTCTGAAGGGAGGATTGTTGAAGGATTTGTAGACATTTTAAATACACCACCATTACTGAAATAGAAGATGTTAGCAATAGCAGTGGTTATCTGTGTTTCCCAAAATTTCCACAATGAAAATATTTTAACTTTTATAATGGGAGATAATAAAATGCATATAAAGAAGGAAATTGTTTGATGGCAAGATTGGGCCACATAATGATAATAAAATAATTTTAAACATTTGTGGGTACTTAACTCTGTGCCAGGCAATGTTCAGGTGCCTTAATCAATTAATTCATTTAATCACCCCCATCACAACTCTATGAGGTAGGCACTATTTTTATCCTTGTTTCAAAAAAGGAGAAAATAAAGCACAATTTGTAAATACAACTTGGAAAGAGCCATTATCTTTTCTATTTCTGGAGTCTTGGGCATAAAACTTTTGTCAGACATCAAGGTTTATAAAGCCTCTCACAAAGCATTTAATGGTGTGTCCAACAGTTAATGATGTCACAGTTCTGCTTTCTGTTTTTTATAAGGCTATTTGTTGTCGTTTCCTTTGTGGAATAATAAAGTTCAGGTGCACTCTTGGGATGGTGTTAAGTATCATCAGCCCAATGTGTTAGAGCAGCCCAAAAGGCCATTGAGAATGTGTAATATATTTATAAGGGCTCCTGGCCAAGTCCAGTCTTTCAGGGATTAAACATATTGGAATTCACAAAACAATTGGTAACTCTTTATTTCTCTAAAAAGGCAGAATCATTTCAAAGCAACTATGCTGCATTGGAGAGGAATCCTTTTCCTTCTTGTGCTGTTCACTACCAAAATGAACCATCCTTGTCTTCCTGTTCTCTGAGTCTAGTGCCAATGCCATTTCATTGGTATCTAATTTTCATCTAAGGATTAGGTGTGAAAAGGAAACTAACCATTTAGTTCTTGAGCATATGCCTACTGAGCTTCTTCCATGTACCTGGCATTGTGCTAGGCAGTGGATATGTGGCAGAAATAGGCAAGTATAACCAGGGAAAATACTGATGCCAATTATTAATGAGTAGTATATATGTAAATATATAGTACAACCTTCAGCTATAAAGACAATCCATGATATACTAAGTATACTTCTGTGAGACTAAGAAGAATGTTTTTTGACCTGTGGGTGAGGTGAAACAACCAGAAAAAATTGGGAGTAGAATTTTACTCTCATTTTTTGCTATTTTGTTTGTTCTTTACTAATTATACCCCTTTTGCACTCCTTCTCTTGTGACGATGAGAAAGCATGTTTACTGATATGTGATAATCTGAAATTTTAGTGTTAAAAAGGAGATTCACAATATTATATAGAGTACAAACACATTAGAATATTTAAAATTATCATTTGGGGTGAGAGCAATTGTTAGAATTTCTAAATTTTCTTCCTCAGAGTTTTCTGTGTTCCAAATTTTTTTTTAAAGAAAACCTATTCCCCACTTTCTTTTAACTGAAATAAGCATGCTGTTAAATGCATGCTAGGTGGCATGCTTAGGGTTCTATCTTTTTGGATAAAAGGATTTGGTTGGAGAAGTTTTGCATGTTCTAAGGATGATTGCCTATGACTCCAGGACAGATGATGTGCAAGAATCAACAGCAAATTGAGCATTTCATTGAATTGTAATTTAAAACAGAAGTTGGGTCAATGCAAAGGATGGAGAGAGGATGGATGATGGAATCTACTAGAGAAAAGTCAAATGTTTGACATATTGAAAAACCATTGTGTGAGTTCAGAGAGTGGTCATGCAATGGAGAGAAGTTTGAATAGGGAACTTAATAAATAAGTAATGACCACTGAGGCTTTAGACAGTTTCATATTTTAAGAGATATTTATGAACTATTGCAGGACTTGGAACAATTCTCCACTTCACTCTTCCCTTCTCATTACAGCCGAAGGGAAGAAATGAGGTCTTAAGAAAATTGCAGACATGCTTAGAACCACATTGGATCTGTTCATTAAAAGTGAATATAGGATTTAGGACAAGTTTATACTGAAAAGTTCATTTTTATCTCTACCTCCAATAACTGCTTCACAAAGTGTCCTGAAGACAGCTCAGTGTCTTGCACTGACTTGCAGTGCCTTTTCATAGGGAAGTTATGTTAGGCATTTAAATGAGAATTCCACACACCCGAACACCAAAAACTTCTGTTTCAGGATTCCAAGTTATTTATTAAAGAGAAAAAAGGTAAATGAAGCTTATTGCTATTACTATATTTGTGTGTCTTGTTTCATTTTGTTTATTTTTAAATTACGGCTTGTTGACAGCCATCCTGAAGTTTCTTAGAGTGCACAACTATTAAATTCCACTATTTCTGTATCCATGCATCATTTAAGACCTCTAAAAGTACAATCTACAAATATATTTAAGAGTCTGGGGGTGGTGACTGCAGATACCTGAGCATACACTTATATGCATTTTGTATGTGAGATGAAATTATGTAACAAATTTTAAGAGTATGGACCTTAAGGTCAAGAAAGAACTAGTCTCCTCCCAAGAGGAGGAGATATTGTGCAAGAATCTTACCTTCTCCCAGCCTCACTTGCCCTATCTGTAAAATGCCAATAGCAATTACTTCCACATTGAATTGTTGCCAGCATTAAACAAAAAAAGGTATATAAATTACTTTGATGTTACCTGGCACATAGTAAACATTCAATGAATATTCTGTGATGTGAGTCAACTTTATAAAAATATATACCAACACAAACAAATGTTTATTATTATGAAAATAACCATAAGATCTGTTATTTTAAGTTTATTCTAATTCTAAAGCAAGCAAATCATTTGTCAATATTTATATTTCATAAGCATGATCCCCCATCCACAACAGATTTCTCTTCCTACATTTCTTTGAACCCATTTTATAGAATGACCATTATTTTTCCTATTTCCCTGACACATGATTCATATTCCATGTTGGGGAAGGCAAGAGGAGTCCAGGATGAAAATGACTTTCTTTCTCAGATCTGGAAAGAGAATTTGCCTAAAACAGGTGTGCCAACATCCACCTCTGCCCCAGCCTATTGCAGTGCATGCATCCCTAATCCCTCTTCCTGGGTGTTTGAGACACTTGTATTTCATGATCAGTTATCTGCAGACAGGTGTCTTAGAGAAGTGCCTTGGCTTGAAATTGTCTGTTCTATCATCCTGTCTATGGAATAGTACACAAAAAGATTGTTGAAGAGGCACACACACTTTTCTTTAAGAAAATTAGGTTTTCTTTGAAAGGTGTTCTCAGTCTTCCCCATGACAAGTGTGACTCCTAAAAGACACCAAGTCTTCCAAGATAAGTGAGTTCATTCAGTGATAAATATGGGTCACCTCTGAGCATCTGCTGGACCACCTGTGAATTAAGTTTGCCTGAGCTCAAGTTTTGCAGAGTGAGGAAGATCAATGCCCACCTGCACACCCTACTGTGTTGGTACTCCAGGCCCACTAAAATTGAGGTGGTCCTACAATAGGAAAATCTCAGTGGTATCTCTCTTCCTATGATGGTTTTAAAGGCAAGTGTTTTGATGTATAGATTCTGAAAGATCAAATATGACTTGGACCTTTGGAAAAATTTCCAAGCCAATTAAATTTCCATTGATCTTCAACCATAAGATTCCAATCTGTTAGCAGAACCAGTTCAATATATGCAGTTTTACAGGAAGTTAGCTTCTGCCCTAAGGAGGCCTTATTAGAAGCAAGGAGGCAATTAGGGTTTTCAGACCCTTCAATTTAAATGGGAACTCCCATATTCATGTTAGGATTGTGTGGGATATTTTACTTGCTGTGTAAAATGTGAATGGGTAAGGGAACAAGAGCTTAAGTAATAACAGGAATGAGTTCTTTAAAATAAGGGGAGTAAAGAGAAGTTCTTAGAAGGGAGGTTTTGATCTAAGACAGAAGGGTATAAAGGGTGAAACAAGTGAACAAAGATATTTCACTCTAAGTTGAGAGGAAGGAAGAATAAAGAAGGGGTGTTTAGGAGTAGGGCATTATTGTGTGTAAATAGTAAGAGAATTGACTGATCACTTATGTGCTGGTTTGAAAGGATGTATGTCCCCTAGAAAAGCCATGTTTTAATCAAAATCCCATTTCATAAAGGCAGAGTAATCCCTATTCAATACTGTGTGTTTGAAACTGTAATCAGATCATCTCCCTGGAAGATGTGATTTAATCAAGAGTAGTTGTCAAACTGGATTAGATGACGACATGTCTCCATCCATTTGGGTGGGTCTTGATTAGTTTCTGGAGTTCTATAAAAGAGGAAACATTTTGGAGAATGAAGGAGATTCAGAGAGAGCAAAACAGAACGACATAGCCACGAGAAGCAGAGTCCACCAGCCAGCAACGTTTGGAGATGAAGAAGGAAAATGCCTCCTGGGGAGCTTCACTAAACAGGAAGCCAGGAGAAGAAGCTAGCAGATGATGCCGTATTCACCATGTGCCCTTCCAGATGAGAGAGGAACCATGACCGTGTTCACCATGTGCCTTTCCAGATGAGAGAGAAACTCTGACTGTGTTCGCTATGTGCCCTTCCACTTGAGAAAGAAACCCTGAACTTCATCGGCCTTCTTGAACCAAGGTACCTTTCCCTGGATGCCTGTGATTGGACGTTTTTATAGACTTGTTTAATTGGGACATTTTCTCAGCCTTAAAATTGTAAACTAGCAACTTATTAAATTCCCCTTGTTAAAAACCATTCTGTTTCTGGTATATTGCATTCCAGCAGCTAGAAAGCTAGAATAACTTACTACTTGCTACATACTGTGCTAAGTGCTCACATACCTGATTTCTAATTTAATGATCATGAAACCCATGACAGAATTAGTACAGAGTAGTAGTTTGGAACGCAAGCTCAAAGACAGCCTGAGTTTACATTCTGATGTTACAACTTGTTAATGGGACAATTTGTTAACATTGTTAAGCCTCAGTTTTTACTCAGAAATTAGTATCTGTCCCTCATAGAGATATTGAGATGATTACATGAAATGATGGATGAAAAACACTTAGTTTGGCTTATAATAAGTTCTCAACAAATGCTAACTAGGATAAAAATAATTATCACAGCTTTACAGATGAGGAAACTGAGGCTCAGGAAAGTTAAATCACTCGTTCAAGGCTGTATAGCTCATTGGTGGCAGGTCCAGGACTTGATCGTGTGTAATGCAAAAGCTTATGTATTTCACCTTACATGACTAGGGGATGACGGTAGAGTTAGGAGGTGTGATCAGTTCTTAACTTCTGTATCTTAGGACTAGCCAACCTGAATGTGAGTGTGCTGCCATTGGTCCGTGGGTTAATGAATAGAGAAAAGACTAACAATAAATGCAGTAAATTCTCACTAGTCCCATTCTGAAACTTTAAAATCTAAGTTATTCTTAACAGTGGTCCTATAACAGATTGCATTTCCCTTGACCCCAGAGACACGTTAATTTGTAGACAATTAAAGGTATAACTGTTATAAAGTGATTCAAGAACTTGAGGAATAGAAATAGTCACTCCTTTTTAATTAGTTTCAGTGAATTACTTTAAGTTCCATAAACCCACAAAACTAGAAAATTTGGTATGTTTTTTGTGATCCTCTCCAACTTCTTACTCTGCCTTCAGTGCCCACAGGGATTGTTCCTGAGTCCCAGGGGCAGTATTCATTTCAGAGATTCACTTTTGCTTTCGAAAGTAAGTTGGAGAGAGAAAGGGTGGATTTGAGAATCTCAGGTTCAGATGCTGCTGTCTTTGGTGCTTCCACATGGTGTCGCTGTTGAGAACTGGTCCTTTGCAGCCTATGTGGTTTTGCCCATTGCTATAAGAATGCTTTTTTGCTGCTTAAGATCTAAACTTCAACCAGAACGACATGGTAAACATAGAATCCCATGTTTTAAGCTCTTTTGGCTTTCACTTGTGTGCTCAATGACTGACTGTAAAGCACTGAGCTGTGCTGGAACAGCAGCATCTGAGGTCTCTTCAGTATAACCATATAGTGTGGCAGGATCAGTTTCCCCCACAGACCACTAGGGACTGTGCTGATTCTGGGTGAGTCTTTCTCTTTTGCTGAACCATATTTGGGGCCTGTAGGTGTCCTTTTCTGACAAGAGAATTTAGACAGGAACATCTCAGTCAATCAGAGAGGGTATGAAAATAATGCATCTTAAATAGAATAGGTCATGGACTCCAGCCTTTTCTTTGAACCAGGCATCTTGACCCCTACATAAATTTACCACCTCTTCTCCAGTAACTAGTTCTGATGCCACAGGGTATTGGGAGGGACCATCCCACGAGGCTTGTGGCATCCTTCCTTCTGGGAAAATCAGTGTCTGCTGGACTTTCTTTGCATAACTAAGAGTTACTGGAGAGCCAGTAGTGCTTCTCAGAGCAAAAAAAAAATCTCTGGTGAGTTGTCCACTGTGTCTTCATAACAGCTTTTCAGGCAGAAAAAAAATAAGGCACCACCTCATTGGCCCTCTGCTGTGCAACTATTCATATTTTCTAAACCAAAAGTCAAGGTTCAGCGTGACTAATGGGACTCAATCTTTAGAACCTTTGAGCATATCTAGACTGTACTTCAAGTCTGTGTGACCAGCACCCAAGTCACTGATAGTTCAATCAGGAAGGACTAATTTTTTTTTTTTTATTGGTACATTGTATTTTTTTTTTTTGTGGTTCTTTATTCTTTTTTTTTTTAATTAATTAACGGGAAAAAAAGAAATTAACCCAACCTTTAGAAATCATACCATTCTACATATGCAATCAGTAATTCTTAACATCATCACATAGATGCATAATCATTGTTTCTTAGTACATTTGCATTGGTTTAGAGGAACTAGCAACACAACAGAAAAAGATATAGAATGTTAATATAGAGAAAAGAAATAAAAGTAATAATAATAGTAAAAAAAAAAAAAAACCTATAGCTCAGATGCAGCTTCATTCAGTGTTTTAACATGATTACTTTACACTTAGGTATTATTGTGCTGTCCATTTTTGAGTTTTTGTATCTAGTCCTGTTGCACAGTCTGTATCCCTTCAGCTCCAATTACCCATTATTTTACCCTGTTTCTAACTCCTGCTGGACTCTGTTACCAATGACATATTCCAAGTTTATTCTCGAATGTCCGTTCACATCAGTGGGACCATACAGTATTTGTCCTTTAGTTTTTGGCTGGACTCACTCAGCATAATGTTCTCTAGGTCCATCCATGTTATTACATGCTTCATAAGTTTATCTTGTCTTAAAGCTGCATAGTATTCCATCGTATGTATATACCACAGTTTGTTTAGCCATTCTTCTGTTGATGGACATTTTGGCTGTTTCCATCTCTTTGCAATTGTAAATAATGCTGCTATAAACATTGGTGTGCAAATGTCCGTTTGTATCTTTGCCCTTAAGTCCTTTGAGTAGATACCTAGCAATGGTATTGCTGGGTCATATGGCAATTCTATATTCAGCTTTTTGAGGAACCGCCAAACTGCCTTCCACAGTGGTTGCACCATTTGACATTCCCACCAACAGTGGATAAGTGTGCCTCTTTCACCGCATCCTCTCCAGCACTTGTCATTTTCTGTTTTGTTGATAATGGCCATTCTGGTGGGTGTGAGATGATATCTCATTGTGGTTTTGATTTGCATTTCTCTAATGGCCAGGGACATTGAGCATCTCTTCATGTGCCTCTTGGCCATCCGTATTTCCTCTTCTGGTAGGTGTCTGTTCAAGTCTTTTTCCCATTTTGTAATTGGGTTGGCTGTCTTTTTGTTGTTGAGTTGGACAATCTCTTTATAAATTCTGGATACTAGACCTTTATCTGATATGTCATTTCCAAATATTATTTCCCATTGTGTCTTTCTACTTTCTTGATTAAGTTCTTTGATGCAGGGAAGGAATAATTTTAATGGCCCTTCTTCCCCACAGTCCGCAAGGAGACTGGATTTCAGAAAGCTTGGAACTGGTGGAGTATAATTAAGAGTTGGCTGTGCAGTGGATAGTGAAGTGCTAAATCATTTATTCAAAGAATATTCATAGTAGCCCCTATTCTCAGGGTGTTTGTAATCTAAACATTAAGCAACTTTAAGAAAAAGTACCTACAACTTACAGTATGTGAAATGCTATAACAGAAATGGATAGAGTGCTGGAGGAGTGAATAACATGTAGGAAGGGAGAGTGATCAGGGCAGGCATCTCCAAGGATGGGCTTAGTAGCTGAGACCTGAAGACAGAGGAGGGACCAGTTATGCCAGTGGTTCTCAACCTGGGACACTTGGCAATGTCTAGACATTTTTTGGGGACATGGGGGAGGTTGCTACTGGCATCTAGTGGATCAAGGCTAAGGACGATGCTGGACACCTTACAACGCACTGAAGAGCCCCCCGCAACAGAGAATAATCGACTCCATATGTCAACAGAACCGAGGCTGAGAGACCCTGAGGTAGACTTCAAAGCTAGAGGGATGTTCCAACCACATGGCAAGAGTACACTTTTGTAGGCAAGAAATAACAAGAGGAATATAGCCTCTGAAATAGCACAGTTTGTTCAAACTGATAATTCTGGGGTTTACCATCAGGGAAGCTCTGGGGCTGTGTTTGGAGAGAGGTCAGGGCAAGTTGGGTAAAGCAGGAGAGTCAGTGGCATGTGGCTAGATTGTGTGTGGGTAAAGGAAAGGAGCAAGGCTGACCAGGTATAGGCAAGGTGGGAATCGTGATGAACTGGCAAGGGCTCCAGTCCTCAGATTCTGTAGGTCGTGGCCATGAAGAAACTCTGATATGGGCTTGTTAAATATTCTAAATCTTAAAGCAAAGCCTGAAATTTTATAATTTTAACATTTTAATTAAGCTTAATGCTGTGTATGCTAAGAAAAAATTAAAAACAGCTGTAGGCTAATTTTTGACCTGTAGATATTAAGTTTGCAACATCTGGGTTAAAGATACAGGGGATTGACTAATTTCCTCATTTATAAATGGAGATATTTGGGCAATATGATTTCTCAAGTTCTTACCAATTCCATGTTCTATGATTGCATAAAGGGCAGACCACCCAGACCATCCTAGATTATAGGTCATTGATTAGCCACATTTTAAAGTTAGAGAGATTCTTTCCTTCCATCCCATTTCTTCCCCAAGCTCATGCACTAGTCAATCGCAATCATGCCATTGCCAAGATTCACTTAAACAAGATGGAAAGAAAAGACAAAAATTCTCCTTAATCCCGGTTGATGTGTGACTTTGCTTAGCACTTTGAATATTATTAAGTGTTTGAATTTCTTCCTGTGTCTTTTTCAGTGAGATGACTGTCTTTCTGTTTTTTTGACAGCCTCTGCAGGACCAAATTGACAGCTCTTTAAAGGCGGCTGACGAAAAGCAGCATTAATTAAGTCATTGCCGGACTGTAATTGTGTTAAGAAGTAAAAATCTAATATAAGAAAAGGTTAGTGAGTCCTCTCTTGTGTCAGATTTCCTACTCCCTATGAATATTAATGTCCCTAATGAAGACAATCTTTGCCTCATCAAGCCGTTGTTCTGCATTCAGGTGCCAAATCCCCGTGCCATTGATTTGTTTTTAAAGAACAAATATGTCAGGAGAGAGTGACTGTCCTGTTTCTTATCAACATCATAGAGGATGCTTTTGTATTCCTGGGCAGAGTTTATAGATTTTGTGTGCGTGTACAAGCTCCTGCACGGGGGAAGGGAAGAAATAATAACATGCAGGCACGGTAAGTGAGTTACAGTAACTTAATATCAGTGTTGCGTTTGATTGCATTAGCTCCTTTTCTGTGTGTGTGAACAATATTCATATATTAGCAGGGTTACGAGCAGTGGTTTTAATGATAAAATAGGAATTCTTTCCAGAAAAGAGAAAGGCTTGCAGCTTAAGCATTGAAATGAGCGCAGTGAGAGAATCTGATCATCCTTTGCTGATGACCCACCTTCTCCTCTGATCGAGCAGATAATGATGATGCTGGTGAGCGATAGGTTGGAAGCCCTGAGGAACCCAGCTGCATAGAGGAGCGTTGTGTGTGTCTCTCTCCTCCTTTCCTCTCATTATTTACTCCCACCTCCTCCAAATGAAGAGAAAATCTCACGTCTCTTCTCCAGAATTCTTGGCCAACAACTGGAGCAGCTCTTCTTTCTGTCATTTTGATCCCTCTGTTCTAGTCCAGGATATCCTGCCCCATGCATAGAGTTGGCATGGTCAATTTTGTTTCATTGATGAGGGCTTGATTCTGAGTCAGTTAATTGGGCAATACACCTCAGTGATTAGGACCTGTTAGGACTGTCTTGAGCTGGAAGTGACAAAGAAACACTGAGTGTCTCAGTCATGAGAGTTATTTCTCAAATACACCAGTCAAGGTTGGCATATTTTTTCCATGACATCAAGGACCCTAAGGTCCCTCTAACTTTCTACTCAGCATCTCTAGATGCTGTTGTCCTCATGATCTAAGATGACTGTTGGAACTCTGGCCATCACATACACTTTCAGAGTGGTAAAAGGGCAACTTTACATCTCACAAGAAAGAAGCAGGCCAAAATTTACTGTGAATCCACATGTACTAGGTAATTTGCCTATGTTATTTCATTTCAATTTTACTTCAGTATATGGCACAAGTCTCACTGTCTGTATTAACTTTCTATTGATGCATAACAAGTCCCTGCAAACTTAGCAGCTCAACAACACACATTTATTATCTCAGTTTCCATGGGTCAAGGGTCTAGGTATACATTACCTAGGTCCTCTGCTCAGTGTCTCACCAGTCTGAAATTTAGGCTTCAGTAGAAGCTGGGGTTCTCATCTGAGGCTCCTGGTTTTCTTACAAGCATACCATTTGTTGGCAGGGTTAATTTTCTTATGGCTGTATGACTGAGATCTCCATTTTCTTGCTAGCCGTCAATCAGGAACTGCTCTCAGCTCCTAGAGATGCCAGAGTTTCTTGCCAAGTGATCCCCAGAGGCCACTCACAATATGGCAGCTTTCTTTCTTCCAGGCCAGCAGGAAAATATCTTTCTGATGTTACACCTTCTTTTAAAGGCTGCTCTGATTAGACCAAGCCCACCCAGGTCAGTCTACTTTTTTATTTATTCAAAGTCAACTGATGAGTAACCCAACCACAGGATGATAGACCATCCTATTCACAGATTCCATCCATACTGCAGGGGAAGAGATTATATAGGTTGTGTAACAGCAGGCATCAGGTATCCAAAGAGCCATCCTACAATCCTGTCTACCACACTGTACCTCTTTTACACATATGGAAACTGAGAATTAGAAAGACTAAGAAGCTTAACCAAGCTAGTAAGTGGAGTAGTCAAGGATTGTATCTGCATCTTATGACTCTAAATACAATGACTTGTTTCTAGATAAGACTACCGCTACTCACTGTCAACATATCTAGAATGGTTAATTGTGCCCTTGTTTTGGTGCAATGTCCTTTAATCAACTGTCTTTCAGATGCAAAATATTCATTAATTCATTCAAGAAGTATTTACTGAGAGTTTCGTATATGCTAAGCCCTAGGGAGGAGAGACTCTGGCATGAGGCAGTTTAGAAAGCAGTTAAAAGACACTGGATCTCCTCCGAGCCAGAGGTTCTGCCGCAAACTAGGGAAGTGACCTTCTGCAACTCACTTAACCTCAGTTTCTTCATCTGTAAGATGGATATGATAAAATTAATGTTTGCTTCATAGAATTGTAAAAATATATAATACTCAATCATTTCTTGTGTCATTATTATGAAATATTTGTGTCCAAGTTGTCAATTTTTTATTGTAAATTTTTTTTTTTTGCATGGGCAGGCACTGGAATCCAACCTAGGTCTCCGGCATGGCAGTCAAGAACTTTGCCTGCTGAGCCACCGTGGCCCACCCTACTGTAAGTTTTTTGAGGTAAGGGGAAGGATCTGGATGTTTTCTATTATGCCATCAAGCCCTTTCCCCAAACACCAAGACATGTCAGAAAATTAATTCTCCTTAATGAGGATGCTGATTGCACATTTCTGCCATGAGGCAGATTTTCCCCATCTTAACACACACGCCTGGGCATTTGGAATAGAAGGGGAAAAATGCACATTTTACTAGTTCTCTGCAAACACTGTGCAGACTGCTAAGCTGTTTCTTCAGAGGGGGAGAATCAAATTGGCTCCAGATTCCTTCTCGGCTGCCAGACCGTGGGAAGTGAGAGAGAATGTCAAAGCTGCCAGTTGACAAACAATGAGATGGTTCCAAAATGAGAAAGATTGGCCTAGGCAATATCCTTCACAAATGTTTTTCTCAGCTTTTAATGAAGGAGAAAGAAGAAGAAGAAGAAGAAACAAATCCCACAAACCCTAGTGAGGTATTCTAGAACTCAGGCGTCACAATTTGCAAAAGTTTCAAGTCTAGGAATATAAGTGCATTGGAGAAAAAAATTTAATTATGCAAATAACACACACAAAGTACTCTCTTTCTAAAAAAAATGAGCAATACAAATTGTGCTAAAGTCCCCTTCAACCCCATCTTCATCTTATCCTCTGCTCCCAAAAGAAACCACTGTTAGGAGCATGGAATATGGCCTTCTAACCATTCTAAAAATAAATTGCATTGTTGTTCTATTCTCTTAGAAAACACATATAATTGTTTTGTTATTCTTACACAAAATACACATTTCTGAGGTTACCCCTATTCGATACATATTGATCTCCTTCATTCTTTTTAAACTGCTTAATATCATACATTTTATTTATCTACTCCCACATTGATGGAATAGTTTGTTTCCAACTTTACAGCATCTTAAACAGTGCTGCTGAAGGCATCTATTTGATAAAGCACAACAACTCTCATCTGCCTGCCACTCTTCACTTTGTTCAGATGATATCAGTGTATTGTTTTGTACTGTATTTATTTATTTAGCCAAAAGGGCCTGTTGTAGAAAATTAATTCATTAATTTATTCAAATATGACATACTAAAAATATGTCAGGTACTGCACTAGGTATTGGTAATGATAAATCGAGTGAGACATTTCCTCCTGCCCTCTAGTAGCTCAAACAATGAATTCTATGAGGGAGACATGAGCAAAGGGCTTTAATGCACATTGTGGGACATATAACCCAGGTGGTAGAGATGTAGAGTTAGAAAACGTTCTCTGTAAGAGGGGGTTGTCAATTTGATTCAGCTCTTTGGATCATCTTCAAAAAGAACAGGCCAGTCCTTGCAACCTTGGAAAACACACAATATAGAAGATAATGTGATCTTTTATGATGACTTTGCCTCACACATAGATATCATTAAGGGTAGCAGTCATTATTCTACAAGACTGTGAAGGGAGAGAAAGAGAGGAGAAAAAGGAGAGATTAATGAACTGTGAATGTTTATTTGACCTAGGTTGTCTCCTGAAAATTTAAAAAATAATAAATTTAAGAATATGTCTATATATGTGCATGAAGGTTTAAGACAGGGAGAAATTTACTATTACTTAATCAAGTGACTCTATTAGTTGACTTTCTAGTAATTAAGGTTTCAAATAGTAATTTTTATGACCAAAAGTCATTTTCAGTCCCAAATTTCCCATCATAATCCTAGGGCCTCACATTTTGTCTTACCAGGTTCTGAGACTATAACATAAGACTCTTAGATTGTGAACTGTGTTTTTTAGCTCTGAGATGCCATGGAAGAAGAAAATACATAGTCAAGGCAAGACAAAAGAGGACAGATCAAAATATTTCAAGTGTAAGACTTACTTCTAGAGGAGAAATCCTAGGGCCTCACTTTTTGTCTTACCAGGTTCTGAGACTATAACATAAGACTCTTAGATTGTGAACTGTGTTTTTTAGCTCTGAGATGCCATGGAAGAAGAAAATATATAGTCAAAGCAAGACAAAAGAGGACAGATCAAAATATTTCAAGTGTAAGACTTACTTCTAGAGGAGAAATCCTAGGGCCTCACTTTTTGTCTTACCAGGTTCTGAGACTATAACATAAGACTCTTAGATTGTGAACTGTGTTTTTTAGCTCTGAGATGCCATGGAAGAAGAAAATACATAGTCAAGGCAAGACAAAAGAGGACAGATCAAAGTATTTCAAGTGTAAGACTTACTTCTAGAGGAGAAATTGTTGCCTTTGCTACCTACTCTACTGTTTAATAAATTAAAAGATCACACAATTAAAATCCCCACGTGCTGAAATAAAATTATTTCCTATATTGAAGATATTAAAATGCAGATCTGTGTTTTGAAAACTTCCTCCACTATTTTAAAAAGGGCTTCAGTAAGTTCTCACATTCATGCACTTAAAAGAAAAAAGAAAAGAAAAAACTTATTTTCAAAGGAAAAGTAGGAGAAGGTATATTTTGTAATGTTTTCTTTTGCTAACCCTAGGAAAAGAGAATGGAAGTAAAATCAAGACAAATGTCTTAAACTATAGGTTTTTGACCTTTCTTTGCCTTTATGTTCTGAAATGATAACTCAAAGTAAACTGTTTTTCTGTAAGAGGGATCAGTAACTAAAGGAAAAGTAATACATCAAAATATATGTATTTTATGCATGCAAATAAGGAAGTGAAGATGAATGGGAATTTGGTTTTGAAACAGAGCATCAAATTTAATATCATACTGACAATGGTGTACCCACTGCTCACCAGTTAGATTTTGATTATTGCTGCTTATAGATGGATGGGCACTGAAATAATATTTGGACAAGTGTCCATTTATATTAAAAAAAACATGATTTTCAAAAAGAACATTGCAATTAGTTTCCATTTTTATTATGTATTAGTTTCCATTTTTAAATGCAAAATGAGGACTTCTATTTTGGAAAGTATACATTATTTTCCCTATCCTTCCTACTGGATACAACTAATACAACCACTAATACAACTAATATTAGTGGAGACTAGCTATAATTCTTACCTGCACCTAACAGGAGGGAGGAGCCCCATGCCCCCACTTGCTGACGTCAACACAGGCTGAGGAAATCTGATATTCATGACAATAACATGATGATGTTCCAATCTCTGTTGGAGTGTTGCAGAAGGTTCAAATAAGATCCAGAATCTCAAGACATAATACCCAAAATGCCCAGCTTTCAATTAAAAATCACTTGTCATAATGACAATCAGGAAGATCTCAAATGGAATGAAAAAAAAAAACAGTGAATGGATGTGACAGAAATATTAGAATTATCTGACAAAGATGTTAAGGTAGCCATCATAAAAATACTTCAACAATCCATTACAAATGCACTTGAAACACATGAAAAAGAAGTTTCAATAAATAAATAGAAAATCTCCCTAAAGAAATAGAAGATATAAAGTTGAACCAAATGGAAAATTTGAACTAAATAAAATCTTAATGGATGGGATCAGTAGCAGAATGGAAGGTGCACAGAAAAGAATCAGGGACCTGAAACACAGAACAATAGAAGTTACTCAACCTGAATGACTGAGAAAAGAAACTGAGAAATTAATAGACTCTCAGGAAACTGTGGGACTATAACAGAGGGAAAGGAATAAGAGGATAGGCATGAAACAAATAGTTGAAGAAATAATGGCTGAAAATGTTCCAGTTTAACACAAACCTGCAGATTCAAGAAAACAAGACAACCCCAAACAGGATAAACTCAAAGAAATCCATACCAAAGCACATTACAGTAAAAATTCTGACAACCAAAGACAAAGAAAACATCTTGGAAGCAACAAAGGGCAAATGATACCAAGGGAAAAACAATTCAAATGACTGCAGATTTCTCATCAGCATCCACAGAGGCCGAAAGGAAGTACCACAATAATTTTAAAGTGCTGAAAGAAAACTGTCAACTCTGAATCTATTCCCACAAAAATATCATTCAGGAATGAAGAATAAGAGAAGTCATTCTTAAATTAAGGAAAACGAGAATTTGCCACCAGTAGACCTATTGTAAAACAGTTTTTCAAAATAGAAATTATAATAGAAGAAATCTAGGAACATCAAGAAGAGAGAAAATAAGCAGAAGCAAAATATAGGTAATTACAATTGATGTCCCTTCTCCTCTTGAGTTTTCTAACTTATATTTGACAGTTGAAGCAAAAATTCTAATACTGTCTAAAGTAGTTCATAATGTATGTAGAAGAAATATTAAGAAATATTTAAGAAAATATAAACACTGGAAGGTAAAGGAATGTAAAGTTAGTTAAGGTTTCTACCCTTTGCTTGAATTGGTAAAATGATGACATCAGTAGTATGTGATAAGTTATGTATATATAATGTAATACCTGTAGTAACTTCTAAAAAGCTACACAAAGCAATGCATTAAAAAAAACAATATAAATAAATAAAAATGGAATTCATAAATGTTGAAATAATCCACAGGAGGGCAGAAAAAAAATAGAGACATGAAAAACAGAACATAGAAAACAAAACAAAACAAAACTGACAGACTTAAGCCCTAACATCTCTATAATTTCATTAAATGTAAATGGCTTAAATACACTGATCAAAAGACAGAGAACAGCAGAGTGGATTGAAAAACATGATCCAATTATATGCTATCTGCAAGAAACACACGTAAAATCTACCAATATAGGCAGGTTAACACTAAAATGATAGAAAAAACATATCATACAAACTTTATTCAAAATAGAAAGCAGGGGTGGCTATAATCAGCTAAAGTGGACTTTAGACACACACACACACAAAATTACCAGAGACAGAGAGGGACAATATATAATGATAGAAAGGCAGATAAATCACAGAGACATAGTAATCTTAATTGTGTTTTTATCAAACAAGAGAGCTTCAAACTGTGGAGTAAAAACTGATGGAACTGAAAGGAGAAATAGACAAATCCACAACTATCGTTGGAGACTTCAACACTCTCTATCAACAACTGATAAAACAATGAGACAGAAAATTAGCAAGAATATAGAGGAACTCAACAAGGCCATCAAACAATAAGATCTAATAGATATTTATAGAGCACTCCACCCGAAATAAGTAGAATTCACATTCTTTCCAAGTGCTCACAGAATATATTCCAAGTAGATGATATCCTGAAACATAAAACAAAACTCAACAAATTTTAAAACACTGAAATCAGCCAGTGTGTTTGATCACAATGAAATCAAATTAGAAATCAGTAACTCACAAAGAAGAGAAAGATCTCAAAATATTTGGAAACTAAATAACACCATCTCAATTAATCCTTGGGTCAAAGAGAATGTCTTAAGATAAATAAAATAAAATAAATACATATAACTGATGTAAATGAAAATAAAACATATTAAACTTTGTGGGTCATAATTATAGCAGGACTGACAGGCATAAATTAGAGAAAAGAAAAAATTTCAAATCAATAGTATAAGCTCCCACCTCAAGAACCTAGAATAAAAGGGCAAAATGAACCCAAAGCAAGCAGAAGAAAGGAAGTAAGAAAGATAAGACTGTTATCAATGAAACACAGAAAAAAAAGAGGAAATCAGTGAAGTAGTGTGTACAAAGCACCTTTATTTGTAATAAGCTAAAACTGGAAATAATCTAAATGTGCATTAGCAAGTGAACGGGTAAACCAATTGTGATATATCCGTACAACAGAATGTCACTCAGCAACAAAAGGGAACGAAGTATTGATAACCACAACAACCTAGATGGATCTCAGGGAAATTATGCTGAGTGAAAAAAAGCCAATCCCAAAGGTTATATATAGTATGTTTCCCTTTTAATAACCTTATGGAAATAAACTTGTAGATATGGAGGTTAGTGGTTGCCAGGTGTCTGAGTGGAGGTAGGAGTAGGATGGGAGTGGGTGTGGCTGTAAAAGAGCAACACGAGGAATCCTTGTCAAGTTGAAAATGTTTCATAGCTTTACCATATCAATATCAAAAATATCCTGGTTGTGTTATTGTACTATAGCTTCACAAGGTATTACCTTTGGAGAATACTGGGTAACGGGTGCATCGGGCCTCTCTATATTATTTCTTACTATTACATGTGAGACTAAAATTATCTCAAAATTAAAAGTTTACATTAAGAAAATGCAAGATGAAAAAAAATGGAACATGCTACCTTTTAGTCTTCATTCATTCTCTGTGTTCACATTCATTTATTTATTCACTGACAGAGGCACTTAGGGAGAACATACTATGCACCAGACAGTGAGAATCCTAAAATGCATAGTTGCAGTTCCTGTCTTCAAGGATTTGTTAATCTCAAGGAGAAATTAGCTTATTCAGCAATAAAAGAGAAATAGATCCCCCTTAAAATAAAAATTATTTTATCACCCTAATCAACAAGTAAGGGTCAAATGGCAAAAAAAAATGATTTTATAAAGTATTTTAGCGATTATATGAAGTTACTACCTGTTAGGAATCAAGACATTTGCTCTTAATGAGAAGTAACAACCCACTAGCCAAAGGGCAAGATCTCTCCACGTGCTGAATAAGTGGGGCATATTCAATCTAAGAATCATCACCTGTTTTCATCCCAAAGAGTTTAAATAACATAATTAAGCTTTTAGACTTCACTGGCTCAATTCTTAAAGTATACCACCTTATTCTGACCCCAACTGCCAGGATCATTCACTTTACATCCTGAATCGTCACTCTCACGCCATCAGTGTCAGTCCACAAAGGGCCACCCTGTGAAGTGCCTTCCTGAATCAGGTCACCTACAGCTCAAGAAAGATTTAAAAACCTCCCAGAGTGTAAGATCCGGTTTAGTGGAAAGGAAGATGCAAAAGCCACTCAAAGAGAAAGTTCACTTTCGTCTTACCCTTCTTTCCCTATTGTTTCAGTGTATGTCACAGCCTCATGGAAAACCTATCCTTGCGAACCTGTTACCTCTTCTCTTATGTGTGAACTATTTTTTTTTTTTTTTTTTTTTTTAAAGAGAGAGGGAGGAAAGGAAGGAAAGACAGAGAAGGAAGGAAGGATGGAAGGAAGGAAGGGAAACATTTTTAAACATTTTCTTGTTTTATTATATTTTGTTTGTTTGTTTGTTTTTTACATGGGCTGGGGCCGGGAATCGAACCAGGGTCCTCCGGCACGGCAGGCAAGCACTCTTGCCCGCTGAGCCACCGCGGCCCGCCTGTGTGAACTATTTTTACAGTGACTTTTGACTTTATGTTATTGCCGGATTCAATGTAATATAGACCAATATTTCCCAAATTCAGTTTTGCACGTTGGTAATAGTCTGCGACAAAATTTTCACAAATCTTCAAGGAAATAATGGAAAGAGAAAAATGGAGCATATATTTCAGAGACTAAATATACTCACTATAAAGAGTGGTCTTGTATCCATATTTTTATGCTTTTTGGGATGATTAAAATGACTTTTCTTAGATACAAAGGTGTTTATTGTTGACGGTCACATTCTGCTTTTTTAATGATCTTAGCTTATCAAACAAGGAGGTGCTCCCCTCATGGTGTCTACCCCTCCCCACCTCCTCTTCTCTACAACACATCTGTGGTTGTAAACACTTATCAAAAATACCGGATACTGTGTATACACTTTTTTAAAAAGGCAAGCAAAAATGAAACAATAATTTTCTGAAGTTCCATAGAAAACTAGGAAATACTTACTCTGCCCTCCTCTTAGAAATTCACAAAACGCGTTTGCATTTTAGTCTCTGAAAAGTACTGCTGCAAAGAAATTGCTTTAAATTTGTGCACTATCAAATTTTCTTAATTAACTCAATCATTAAATCCTTTTATAAACATACATTATATAAATTTATATTTGTTCCACAATGCACTTTTTCAGAAATGCTATCATAAATGAAGTATGATATTTTTAAATGGTAAAAATTAGTGAGAGGAAGAAATTTAGATAAGAATAGTCAGGCTAACTGTCATGGAAGTAATGCCTTAGGGGCAAGATTATTTGAAAGTGAAAAGAGACTTGGCTTGACCATAGGAAGAAAGCAAAAATAAACATAAAAGCGCACTATCCCAGCAGTTGCAAACAGAAATGGCTGCACTTCCCAGGCAGCTAATCTAAATGTGTAAAGTGTGCAAAGTTAAGTATTAGGGAGTGGGGGGGAATTGTGGTAAATGGGATGAATGGAAAAGCGCAGACCCTACTGCTCCTCTCCAATGGATTGTCATCATTTAAGAGTATAGGTATGCTGTTGTGCCAGATCTTTTGTTATTTTCAAGAAAAGTCGGAGATAAAAATTTTCAATGGAAAGTTTCCTGAGTTTTAAATGTTGACAATTCAAATCTAAAATAAAATGTGAGCCATATATGTGTGTGCATGTGTGTTTGTAGGTTGCTAGCTTGTAACCTATAATCTCTTCTTTGTTAGAAAGACTATTGTTAGAATTATTTTTTGTATAATAATAAAGTGTACTATATAAAAAAAAAAATGACACTGATGTTAGGTACGTAAATGCATGAAGTACCCGTAAATGTTGAGATTCAATATCCAATTAGGCCAAGAAGGCACTGTTCTAAATTGCCCTTCCTAAAGAAGTCATTTTGCTGCTGTCTCCTTTCGATGAAGACACTGAACCCACCCAGATGCTTGTCACACTCTATTTCCTCTATCTCCCATTTGTTCTGGGTTCACATCCTCTCTTCAGAGATGATCCAGGGCGCATTGGCTCTGGGCATGGCACCTTATTGAGCAGTAGCTATCAGCGGTAGGCAGGTAAGTCAAGTTCAGGCTTCGTGAATAGCAAAGACAGAATCCAAAGGTTTCTTGTCATGTGTGATCTATGAGCTCTGTAGGATCTAAGCACTTGGATTTCATTTGTGTCTGAGAATTTTTAAAACAACCACAACAGTGCCCCAACTCCAAAGAAGGTACAAAAGTAACCCTCAACCTCAGATTAAATGAAGCAGTTTTTAAAAGTTATGCCCATAATAGGAAAAGTTAATTTCCATAATGCTATTGGGAATTATTAACATTGTCACTTTTCACTGGCACTCACACTCCCCCTAAGTGGATGTGAAAGTATGCCCAGGGTGATTTGAATTGAAAGGGTGGCTACTAAATAGTATGGCTCTCTAACCATTCATTTTTGAGAGCATTTGCTGCCAGTAGCTAAAACTCCTCATCGAAAGAGGAGGAGGCTTCCAGTGTATGCCAGTTCTTCTCAATTGAGGTTAGTTCCTTCTTCGGCCCTGGGACACAAGGCAATGTCTGGAAACATTTTTGCTTGTCACAGCTGGGGGTAGGGATGCTACTGGCCTCTAGTGGGTGGAGGGGGGATGCTACTTCAACATCCTACAATAAGCAAGACGGTCTCCACAAGAAAAACCTCTTTGGCTCCAAATATAAATGGTTCCAAGATTGAGAAACCCTAGCGTATACTGAATTGAAAGGCTGTGGCTCTGAATGAGCATTTTACCCATCGTGAGGCTGCCTACAAAGCTGGCAAAGTGCTGGTCACATTGTACTTTGATCCCTGACAGATTGGCTGGCATTCTGCAGAACCTCAACTGTGTTTCAGGGTGGACCAGTTGCAGGAAATACCTGTGGTGGGATGAAGGTGTAGCTATTGCCTGGGCAACCAACCACTCTGCATTACAACTTCTCTGATCATGTATGTGGAAACCAACAACATTCTCCCGAAGGAAAACTACCCATTCTGAAACCATCATTCAAAGACATTTCATTAAAAATAAAATGTCATAAAATTTTTGACAGGCACTCAATATCTTGCATGTATACCTTCTCAAGTTGTCCACTGGTTCTACTACGTCAGGGACAACTAGTATTGAAGGAGGCAGCAGTGACCAAGGCAGACTAATGTGGTCCTTACTTTCTTGCATATTATGGTCTAAATCTGGGGTCAGGTAACTTCTCCTGTAAAGGGAAAAATAGTAAATATTGTGGGAATGCTTGTGGGCGTACATTCTCTATCAAGATTATTCAACTCTGCATGAAAGTCCCCACAGACAATATATAAACAAATGGCATGACTATGCTCCATTAAAATTTTATTTACAAAAACAAGCCACAGGCTGGAATTGTCCCATGAGCTACTGTTTGCTGACCTCAGGTCTAGGTTAGTGAGATAGACATTATTCTGGTAAATACTTGATTAGTCATTTTTTTCCATCTGTCTGGAATTCTGTTCTCCTAGCTTTTCACAAGGTAATTCCTTTATTCTCTACAGGTCTCAGTTTAAATATCACCTTCTTATAGAAATCTTCCCTAACCACCTATCAAAAGTTGTCTCTCTAGTAGCTTTCGATTCCCACATCCCATTTTATGAGCTTCATAGCACATATAAATCAAATTATCTTGTACATGTATATGTTAATTATATATTTTTCCTTGCATACGAGCAGGAACCTCGTCTGTCTTTACTCCACTATTCCTACCTCTTGGCATAGTGTCAGGCACATAGTAGGTGCCCTCCAACCCTCCATGGGTTATAAAGGAAACTTACAAGAACGTACCTAATAGTGAGCCCTAAACTACTCTGGGGGTGGAGGTGTGGAGGGAAGAGTGTTAAAGTCATGTTTTATACTTGCTTATAATAGACTAATCATGAAGTAACTACTTATGCTAATAGCTAGCACTAATTGATGAGTATCGTGCCAGGCAATGTTCTAAACATTTATGTGTATTGACAATTTTATCAAGTAAGAGTTAATATCATCTCTCCTTTACAGAGGAGAAAAGAAAGAATGGAGAGGCACAGTAACTTGGCTAAGGTGCTAAGGTGACTGGTAAGTCTAAGATTGGAATCCAGGTAGCCTAATTTTGCTCTTAATGTACTACGCCGCCTTTGCTATATCCACCCATCCACCCCTCCACACACACACACAAACACACACACACACGCACACATGCAAAACCCTAACTATACTGAAAAGGTTCATTCCATTCATCACATTATTCCGATATGGCAATGAGAGAAAACTAGTAAAACTAGTAAAATTTCAAAATGGAAGCTTTCTACCTTTGGATTGATTTTGGGAAATTGAAATCCTGAGTCTCCAAATGCCTGGGATGAAAGTGGGCAAGGTTGTCTTCAAGTTGTGGGTTGGAGCTCACGTGTGCAGCTGGGAAGCTAGCCAGCCCACTGCAAGGCAGCATTGGCATCCTCCAAGTGTGGAGTGAATCAGCAAGAATGCGGCTTTGCAGGGCAGGGCAACAAATGCATCCAATATTATTGCCAAGAAATATTTATTGCCAGTTACATGCACATGAGAAAGACATGGTTCTCAGCCTAAAGAGCTATCAAGCCAGGAGAGGGTGGAAAGCAGGCAACCTTGAGGGTGGCTGTGGGAATGCATGAGAGTGGGTAGGTACAGGGGAAGGAAGGGCTTTTACATCTGTGTCAGCATGTGTGGCCAAGAGGGGTTTACAGAAGGCACGTGGCATCCAGACAGAGTGATATGGAATGTCAGTCTTGGAGTCCCATTTGGATGAGCCCAGTGAGACCAGGTCAAGTCTTAATATTAATAATCTAATTAAGATTATTTGGTGCTCACTTTGTTGTAGCACCATCCTAAGCATTGTGCGTGTATTGTCTCACTGTGTTCTCACAACAAAGCCATGAGGCACTTCTTACTATGCCTCTGTTGTCTAGAAGAGGAAACTGAGGTTTGCAGGGGTTAAATGATTTGCTCAAAACCACATGAAAGATTATGAAAATCTTGTGACTGACACTCCCTTTATCCGATGTGTAGATGGATGAGTAGACAAAAATTAAATAAATAATGGGGGGATGAGAGGTATGGGATATTTAGATGTTCTTTCTTATTTTTATTTTTTGGATTAGTGAAACTGTTAAAAAATTGATTGTGGTAATGGATACACAACTATATGATGATACTGTGAACCACTGATTGTACACTTTGGATGATTATATGGTATGGGAATGTATCTCAATAAAATTGCATTAAAAAATTGGAAATTAAAAAAAAAAAGGGAACAACACATGAAAGAGCAAAGACTGAAATTTGGGTGGACCCAACTCCCAGTGTGCTCAGAACTACCACTACTTTGCACTTCCTGACCCGGATGGATGGCCATTTGGTAGATGCAGAAAGCAGGGCTCATCAAAGGGCAGTGACTTCTCAAGAGTTGACCATGTATTTGAATCTAACCCAGAGCTTTCTGACAAGGAAGCCCATGGTCTGTCCATTGTTATAAGATACCTCTCTAAAAAGGGATAATAAAAATTGACCTGAGTTGGATTTGAGTTTGAGAAGAGGCAAAGGAGTAGATGTGGGAGAGTGGTCGATCAGGGCTTAGGCTGTCTGGATGTGCACAGTGAGGCCTAGGAAAGAAATGGCTAGTTGGTTAGAACTTAGAAATGCCATTTCCACAGACATAGGAAGCAAAGAGAATAGTTTGAGGAATTGAGACAATCTTATTACTATTATCATTTGTTACACATAATTTGAATAAGGCACTCTCCTCCCAAGAACTAGCCACTAAGTTCTGGGAGGTTTTCCTCTTCTGGTCCCAGGCCATATAAAGTATTTCGAGTCTGAGGGCATAATACTTGATCACAAATGCTCACCTCTAGTCTTGAAATCATGGGCTCTGAATTTTAAAAGTCATCTTCCAGAAATATTTGAAGCCAGCCGTTCTGCTAAACAAGTCCCAGATAGCCAGGCACTATTACTGGGATAACTTGGAATTATTTTTAAAGATGACATGCTCTGAGAAGATTATTGTTACGGGGATGGAAATGCCACCTCCTCTCTTCATTTTTTCACTACCTGTGATCAGAACAAGTTTTTCTGAGAGGTGCAGAGAAGAGTAAAAGGTAAGATGGATTTGGGGCCATCACGACCCTGTGGGCCACACTGACTAGGTGATGGGTCTTTGGGTTGTTTTCATGTGGTGATGTTGACTTCAGTTGAATGGCAGCGTAGTCACGATGAGACATGACTGCTGAATTCCTGGATTTCGAACTGAGTTGGTTCATCTTACAGAAGAGGAATCTCCTTCATTTTGAGCTGCTTAATTCTTACCATTTATTTTGATCTAATCTATTATGAAGTTGTAAGTGGATCCAGGTAGAATCCATCTTGTTCTCCAAACCAAGAACTTATTTTAGTCTTACTTTGAAACCAGGAGGATTAATCAACCATGCTTCCTATTGCCCCTTGCATTGAAATATCCATATATATTTTACTGGCTTTACTATTTACCTCTTCAGCCCAGATTCCAATCTTTCTTTCTCCAGGTTCCAGTGATGCAGCCTTCTTTAATTTCCTTCAACAAGTGAAATCCCTTCCTGCATATTCCTGCATATTCTTTTCTTTAGGCTGGGATACTCTTACTTTCTACTTCAACTTAACATATTCTCTTAAGATATGGGGAAACAAAATAAACCCTTCTTTTGTAAAATATGAACTGTAGTACAATTTTAATATTCTTTCATCAACTGTAACAAAGGTATTACATTAATGCAAAGTGTTAATAAGAAGATATATGAGAATGCTGTAATTTTAGATGATTTTTCTGTAAACCTACAACTTCTCTAATTAAAATAAATTTTAAAGAATCATTTTAAGTGCCACCTCCTCAAAGAAGCCCACCTTGATATCTTCTTCCCCCAAACTGGGTCATTTGCCCCTGTTATATATCATCATTGCACCATTTTCTTCACCTCTAAAAAAGTGACATCATTTGAAAATTAATATGGATTTGTGCTATTATTTGTTTAATGTTTATCCATCCATAGACTACCAACTCCCTTTAGGCAAATTATCAATGGAATCTCTAGTGCCAAGAGCAGTGTAGATGCTCAATAAATAAAAGAGTAAGTGAATAATGTATGAATAAATGAATGCTTGGTAGTTCATTGCCTATTCATGGTAATCATGGTTTGGGGTTGTTGCAGAAAGGCAATTCAATTTCTTCAGAACTCAAACCCTAAATTCTGATACTCAATTCAGAAGTTTACAGAAAATTTATATGCATTTTATGCAGCATTTCTTCTTTTGTCTTTCCCAATCTCAAAATAAAATACAAAAAGCAAGTTTAGTTAAACAGTCTTAAACCTATCAAGATGTTCTTCTATTCATAAATCCTATTCATTAAATGTATAATATGTCACTAAAAAAAGAATAAATTAATTTTGGCAGCATTATATAAAGTGTGGGTTTTGGAACAAACAGTTTTGCTGAATGTTAGAGGAAAAGGAATTCATGATTAAGGGCAATTGGAAAACAAAAAAAATTAAGAGGATTTTGTTTATTGTTTTAGGGTAAGAATTCTAGAGCCTTATATTTGCTAATATATGTTATGAAAACCAAAGAAGGATTCGAAATAAAGTATTTTCTAAGTATATTTGATCACATAGCATTTCCTGTTCATAGACCATTTTTTGGAAATGCTGCTATGTGTGAGGGAAGGCAGGTTAATATTTCATGTTTATGCTTGCTTTGGGAGAAAGAACTGTATTGATTTTTTAGAGAAACTCCCTCTTTTTCCCAAACCAAATTTTTGGAAATATGCTTCCTTCCTTGCATTGGCAAGCAACTTCCAATTAAACACCAGCTCTGTTTTATGGTTTTAACATTTGTAATAACTGCATCTTTAGTATGGAGGCCTGGAGTTTCCATTGCCATGTTCCAGATCGTGCTGTCATCAAGAGTAGGGAAGGGCTGTAAGCTCAGGGATATTTAAGAAGTAAAATCAGTATTTTATGTGGCACTACTGATGGGGGAATAGAAGCAAGGAGAAGCAATATTCAGATCTGGGAAAACAATTAGATTCTGAAATATAGCCTCAAAACTGGACAATCAAAAACACTCACAGGGGTTGGCTTCTAACAGGAGACAAATAGCTCAGAAGATCAAATCAAGAGTTTATATTAGCATGGGTTCTGATGCAACACAAATACCTTCCAAATAATTCATATCTGAAACCCAGAAGAATATGGCCTTTGCCTATATATACCTGTCCAACCTCTAGTGAGTAATATTTCTGTTATATTTAAAGTCTATAGGGCATAACTAATGAATTTGATGGTAAACAGGACAGTCTTTTAGCTTTAGGTATTTTTAACCATCTAAGCAGAGATGAGGAATATTTAGGGTGTTAAAAGGACATAAATTTTATAATAAAAATAGCATGAGTGTTTGGTGGATGGGGGCTAGGTATCTCTGTGGAATACAGAGTTAAACAGATTACCATATGTTCTCTTCAGGAGCATTTGAAAAATGAAGACCAAATGTATTTTATAGAATGATATTCTTCTTAATGCAGATAGCCACTGATTTGAAGCTGCAGCTAAAATAAATATCATATCTTTTGAGTGCTATTCACAGACACTAGTGACCTATCAATTTCCTCAGCTCAGGAAAAGTGAACTGGAGGATGACAGCTCACTCCCAGAAGGGTGGTTGATATATATTAAGTGGCTATGTCTCTGCTTCTGATTATTAATTGTGGCTAATACAGAGCAAGCACATATCCCTAAGAATGTGCGGACGCTTCTTGGAATGGGAATGTCTCCAGGCATAGTTGAAAGAGGCCTTGCTGTAGAGTTAGAAGCTTCAGATCTGGGTTGCTGGCTGTGCTGATGTACTATGAGGCCACACGAACTTAAGCTTCAGGGACTTTTATATGCCAAGCCGTGGAAGGGGTCCTGCAAATATGTTGTCATGGCTAAGTGGATCTGTAAAATGTTTGAAGTACAATAATTTAAAATGCTACCTTTCTCCACGCTCATATCCCCTGTCACACTTTCCTTGGAGTTAGGGTATGTTAATGGTCCCAGCATTTTGAGATCTGGTTAAAGAAAAGGTGAGTAGAGGATAGATTTATTTGGGGTATAATCTGATGAACTTTTATGGTTTTCTCTCAGTTTCATTTATATTTAAGGTGTTGTTCGTATCCTGGTGCAGGGACGAGCTCCAGGAACTCTCCTACACCCACTAATAATTCCAGTGCTACAGTGGGAAGATGCAGGGTAGAGGTAGACTGCAATGAATATATACCCACTAGTGGGTAAGGGAGACAAGCACAGCTTGAAATGGAAGGAGCCAGAAGCTAGTTTGTGGAAAAGTCTTTGGAGCGTCAGACGTCTGCACTTATAAATGGAAGATCTGATTCTCATCAACACTGAATCAAAATAGAAGCTCTGTTCTCTCAGAAATACACTCACTAATGCAGCATATACTCATTGTAAATGTAACACGTATTATTTTTCCTTTTTAATGGGAATTTTAAATTCATCATAATTCCTATATTTAAATCTCTTGCTGATTTGAAATGGAGTACTAGCATAGATAACATAAAACGCATAATACATAATTAAATAAGGATAACAGTGACAAAATTGGTCACTGGGTATCCTCAATTCAGAGTGTCTCAGATTAGTCACTGCACAAAAATCTTATAGTTACCTTGAAATTCTATAGTTCCCATATGAAAGAAACTTGATAGATGTTTTCCCAAATTTGACAACTATCCTAATAGTTTATATGTCATTACCAATAATGAGTTATAAAGCTTACATGAGTTATTTGTAAACTATCAATAATAAAAAAGTTTTGATCAATGATGCTAGAGGAAAGATTAAATTATTTTTCTTTTTTTCTCTATAGAAAAGTACTTTATAAAATCTTTATCATGAAGAGGTCATCAAAGAGAAAAAACATAGGGGAAAATCTATTTTAGAGCTATCAGAGTGGTAAAAAATATTGTTATTTTTGTGAGTTTGTGATGTTTTAGTTTGCCAATTTTTTAAAAAATTATATTTTATCTTGATTTATTTTCTCATTCCAATTAAATGTTCACTTTCTTATCTAATTTTGCATAGGTAATTTGGATTCCGTTCATTAAAGAGAATGTGAATTGAATAAGCTTTAGGCTCAAGAAACCTGAATTTTCTTCTGCAGCTGTGTGATACTGAAGACACCACCCATATTGGCTTCTGTTTCTCACCTGTAAAATGAGGAGGTAATAATACCAGCAGGGTGGCAGTGAGGACAAGACTGATAAGATAAGGCATACAAAGTACTTCCATAATAGAATTTGTGAACCTGAGTTTGTGCAGAGTTTATGAAGGCTGGGGATAGTACTGAAGTTCCTAGATACCACTACATCCTTAATTAAGCTGCCTGACTCCAAGGGGGAACTTTTTGTAACTGTCCAGATAGTGGTCTTCCAGCATTAAGCCATCAGTAGTCACATCTCCAGGGGCTCAGGAAGTTGAATTGAAGCGATTGGGAGAGAAGTCCTTCATAGCTGTCTGTGAGATCTCTGATTCCTCCCATCCTTGTCCCACCTAAATTCTCCACAGCAAGACAGAAGTGAAGCAGAAGTCTCCTCTGGGACTCCGGGGCTTCTATGGTTTCTTCTGGAAGCATTGGGGTTTCCATGGCCACTTAGAGCAGTGCCGTATCCCAATGCTGATTTTGTGGGTGTTGAGTGGCAGCATGCAGAGCATCTACATGTTTTGCCAGTACAAATATGTCAGGCATTCTGTGATTCTGGAGCCATCATTGTGGAAGCAGCTTCTTGAACCCTGGATCAGGAAGCATTTCTGAAGCCAATTATTCCAGAGGCAGCTTCCTGATTCTCCATATTCTTAATATTTACAGAGGTGGCAGTTCCCTGGGGAGCCAGTTCTGCATTGCTATTCTGGAAGTCACTCCTAGAAGGTGCTCCTGCAGTTCTTCCAATAATTTTTAAGCCACTCAACCAGTATTAAATCTCTGCCAGCAAATCCTGACTACTACAGGATGCTAGGCAGAAAGTTCTAAGGCAAGCCCTACAGAGCTTTCACTTACTCTACTGTGAGGTGGAAAGAATTGGAAAGTTCCTTCCATCCAAACATGGTTTGCATGTGGCAGAGATTGCTGGAGGGACCTTGCGATTTGTGATGAAGAATGAGTGGCTTTAATGCTCATGGCCAAGACTTAATAAGGATGAAGAAATATCATTGTATATCACCATAGCATAATATAAAGGCCAATGGCCAAAACAAAACAAGGGCTAGAGCAAAACAAGGACCAGTGGTCAGAAACTCAGTCTCTGGAACTTAAGACTCAACCTCAAGAAAAGTGTGGTTGACTTCCTGGCAATGTGGGACAGAAATCCTAGAATGAGCTGAGACTCAGCATCAAGGGATTGAGAAAACCTTCTCGACCAAAAGGGGGAAAAGTGAAATGAGACAAAGTGTCAATGGCTGAGAGATTCCAAACAGAGTCCAGAGGTTATCCTGGAGGTTATTCTTACGCATTAAGTAGATATCACCTTGTTGTTCAAGATATAATGGAGAGGCTGGAGGGAACTGCCTGAAGATGTAGAGCTCTGTTCCAGGAGCCATATTTCTTGAAGATGATTGTACAGTGATATAGCTTTCACAATGTGACTGTGTGATTGTGAAAACCTTGTGTCTGATGCTCAACCTTGTTAACACATGAGTAGAACATACGGAATAAAAAGAAATAATAGGGGGAACAAATGTTAAAATAAATTTAGTTTGAAATGCTAGGGATCAATGAAAGGAAGGGGTAAGGAGTATGGTATGTATGAATTTTTTTTCTGTTTTCATTTAAAAAAAAAAAAAGAAAGAAAAGTAGGGTTGTAACCTCAGAAAGTGAGACCTAAAATTGATTGAGATTGAGTTTCTGCCTCCAGGTGAGCAAAGGCCTGGCAGTGAAATTCAGTTTAGACATAAAAAAATAAATATATCATTTTACACTCCTGAAAATCTAGATTGAGCACAAATTCATTTCCAAAATAAAAGTCATTATAAGCTGAGTGCTAGTTAACACATACCAGCATGGTGCTCCACAGGCAATAAAAGCAATTACTTCATTTACTCTTCACAATGCCCCAGTGAGTTAGGTGCTATGATTATCTTTACCTGGCATGTGGAGGAAAGAGAGGCTTAGAGCAGGTAAGGTGCCTTATGGCCCACAGCTAATAAGTAGCTGAATCAGAATTCAGACTTAAGATTTGCACAAAAAGCATTAGGAAGAGCATTTCAGGTGGAGGAAGAGGTATAGGAAAAAGAAAAAAATTTGGAAAGAGAGGTGAGTTGATACATTATTGAATGGTCATGTGCAAAATGGCACTATTACATGGGGAAGTGAGAATCATAAAATGAGATTCATGTATCTTTCCTGAGTGACCGTGAGCTCACTCTCTCCCCTCATTCCAAGGTCATGGTGGTTACTGAGTAGCCGCCTTGTTTTTCATCTCCTCCTACATGGGCAGTCTGAACAATCCACTATAAGCAGAGTTGTCCCTGAGCAAATAAGACCCCATCAGTTTCACCTCCTAATTTGTTTTTGGAGGTAAAAGCTCAGAGAGATGCCCTTGTTTTCAATGGAGTAAGATGGGGCATTTTCCCTTTCTGTGAGTCACCTGTAGATGCACGAGGACATCATCTCTGAATGGGTGACCAGAGAGCCCACCACACTTACTTTGGCTGATAAAATGCAGGATGCAGATAAAAGACAAAAGTCACTCCCAGGGTCTTCCTGGTCCTGAGTCAGCCGAGGAAAAGCACATCTCTCAGCTGTCATATACTCCTTTCCTTATGTTTGCTCTCTCCCTTACCATGCCAATTTCATGATTTTTGCCATATTCAAGTATTTCTGTAATAATATTATATTTGCTTAATATTTTTATTTAAATCTAATTGTCCAAAATATCAAGAGTTTTGTGTCCAAGTTATATTTTTCTAATGTTTATATCTTCATTACTTAGCTTTCATTATCTAGACTAATGAAATATTAGTCTAATGAAATATTAGTCTAGATCTTAAAATTGTGGATAGGTACTACACTTAAGGGAAAAATTGTATGTGTGATTTTTTCCCCACTCTTTCACTTATTTAATTAACTTACTATTTATAGATTACCCTAGTTATTTTACTCATTTTCTTTTCATTTTACCCAATGAGTCAGTAGTTAATGAAAAAAATTTTCTAAAGCCATTTACTCAGTACGTAATGCATCCTCCAGTCCTGTGCTGGATGGTACTCAGGTATCAACCTGGGAATGTCCTTGCCCTGGGGAACCTGCTGCCTGATGAGGGAGCCAGCCACACAAACAAGCAATTACAGCAGGACATTAGGTGCATGAAGAGATGTGTAGTAGATGTTATGGGAGCCTGTATTCCTTTTGCCTAGGGGAGTCGGAGCTCATGCAGCCAGATGATTCTCTGAGGGCATAAATTCAGCCCTCCCTATCCTGACAAAACAACCGTGCTCCTGATGCAATAGTTCCTGATTGTTGCCAAGTGGAGTGAATGTCAGCAAGGACCGGCTTCTGGGTGTGCTGAGTTAGACAATGGAGAAGGCGCAGGAGGAAATGAGTCTGGCTGAAAATGGAAGTGCTATATGCAGTCTTTCCTTTGCTCCTTCCTTTTTTCATTCACAATGGAAATGCTATATGCAGTCTTGCCTTTTTGCATTCACTCAACATATATTCACGGAACACTTTCTATGTGCCTGACACTGAGAACATGGTCTCTGCCATATGGAACTTAAAATCTACGGTGGAGACCAGATATAAGTACACCAACGGTCATACAAACAACCATTTATGTATAATGTGACAATTGCTAGGAAGCAGATGTACAAACTCCCATTAGACTAGGGAGTTAGGGGTGGCAATTGCTGAGGAAGGAAGCCCAGCAGATGAGAAGGACCCAGCCAAGATATGGGGGGATGGGAGTGGTAGAGATTTCTCAGCATGTCAAATAGCTTGAGATTGGAATAAAATCAGCAGCTTTGAGAAACATAGAGATCTCCTTTTTGCTGGATGTTAATACGAGACCTGGAAGAAAGGATACAAATGAAGCTGGTAGGCAGAGGATGTACAAGATTATCTGGGACCCTGTAGGCAAGGTATTGTGCATCTTTATCCTAAATGCAATGAGAAAAAAAATGTGAAGACTTTAAGGCAGGGGAGCGCCCCGACTCGGTTTACATGGGAAACCTCTCACTCTGATTTCACTGTGGAGAATGAATTGACAAGGTCATGAACTTGAGCTGAGTTCTCAACTCAAGGGTAAGAAAAGTGAAAAAGAAGGGTGATGTAAGTGATGAAGCAGAGGAGGAAAAAAAAAAAACACTGAATGAATCCTGTAAATGAATTAATTGCCAAGGTGATCCTCCAGAGACCAGGAAAGGCAAGAGCACTGTGGAAACCAATGTCACAGTGATATTTAGAGTTCCTTTCGCATTCGATGCTCTGGAAAGAGCATGAAAAGCAGAGAGAGGTTCATATCCTTTCTCTATTTCTTAGCAGTTTGACCTTTACCTTCCAATCCTCAATTGCTCCATTTATAAAATGGAGGTTACAATATTACTTCCCTCATAGGGTCATTGTAAGTCTCAATGAACGAATGAATGGAAGAAATTCTAGTTCATAGTAGGTTCTCAGTAAAACATGGGCTAGAAGTGGGATTGCATCACATTCTTTTTCATCAGAAATGCTGCAGCTAAGCTTCAGCATGGGTTTTACAATGTGTTCTAGTTGTAACAGCCATACTATGAAAATATTCTTTCTGCTATGTTGCACATTATAGTAAATGGCATTATTCATGGATTTGTCAAAGCCATAAAATAGGAGATTTTGAGGCGATCACAGCTGTGAATGATTATTATTTTCATCTCAGGATGCCATGGAGGTACCAAGGATATGTTAATTATTGCATGCGTGAGTCTCTTTCTGTAGGCTTCCTCCCCAAGTGCTGTTAATTTGCTCATAGGCAGCGCAGCTGATGGGACTCTACACTCAGAAAACAGTGGATCCCTGGCAGTTCCTCATGACCCCAATAACTGCTTTACACTTATGTGGGAGTTAAAAAAAAAAACAAAACAGCATTCCCCAATCCAACCACAATGTCTGGGTGTAAGCAGGAAAGCAGTGCTTTACCAAAATGGCTTTGGGCTTTTCTTTTTGTTTGCATTTTATTTCTCCTCTCTTTCTTCATTTTAATTTGAAAATTCAGGACGCTACACTGATATTATGAATACCTCACATGAAAATACTATCATTTTTTAAATTGTTTCCTGTTGGTAATAATTTTTAAATCTGAGTAATCTCTTCCCATTATTTGAAATATACTTTTATATTTATCAATTTCTTTCTTTAAAAAGCAACTGCATCTTAGATGCAAAGAAAGTGATTTCATCTCTGAATATTTATAATCCTTTGGTGTTGTGTCCCTCTTTTGGGGAGGTTTATTTCATATCCTCACCCTTGAAAGCCCCTTTTAAAAATATAGGTGGATTAAAAAAAAAAAGAAAAGAAAAGCAAGGGCTAAGAACTATATCTTCATCCCTGAGGTGAATTTGTGAATTCTTTTAAACCCTGGCCTACTCTTACACACTAAACCAATTCCTCCTGCAATTTCCCTAAATCTCTCTGCTCATATGATTCCACTAGGATTAGTCTCTGTTGAAATATCTTGCTGAAGCTGCCTGGCAGTCTGAAAAGAGGAAGATCTATTAATTTAATCATTTGTATGAATCGCATCTAAATGATCTCAGCAGAGAAAATGTGTTAGCCATTTAAATCCCATCATTACGTATTATATAATAATTACTGCTAATTCTAGTTTGGATGGGCCATGATTTGGCTTTCCATCCCCTAAATGTGGAGGGTACAATGACCTCACCAAATTCAGTCTCTCCAGCCTTTAGGCTTCTCTTGCCTTTCTGATTATGGACTTAGGAGCTTACATTCAGCATCAAGTGTCCAGCCAACTTAAATTCTGTTTTGTGCTCCTAATTAGCATTCATTTTGTGAGCCTGGAGTTCACTCTCAGCACAGAATGGAGCCTAATGTTAATCACCATTGTGTCTTCCTCCCTTTGACTCTGATCTGTCAACATCATGAGGCTTGTCCCATACCTAATTTTTTGCCCTCACCAGCCAACTAGCACCTCCATATCACACAGTGTCAGAATTAAAAACTTTTGACAGATCTGTAATCATCCAGTTCTCATCAACCCTGTGCATGTTAGTCATTTCATTTCCACATTCTAACAGTTAATATGCCTTAATTTCTCTCACTTTGTGAATATTTAATTCCTCCCTTTTCAACATCATTTTTAGGTTGTGTGAATCATTTTCAAAGCCTTTGCTCTTCTCCCCACACTATCATCTGCATATTTTATGAAATGGCACAGTTGAGTCTCGGAGGGCTCTTGATAAAAATGGAACTGGCAGCCTGCTCATTAGCTGTTTACCTGGAGCTGTGTAAGTCCCCGATAATGGCGAGTTCCCATTTGGATTTGAATTAGGATTCTCTGACAAATAACAACCAGAAGCTTTCTCTGGAATGTCCCCTTGCCTTCCGGTGCCCTCTCTTCTTCACTGTAGATAGTTGCTTAGAAACTTGCTTTTGGGGGGGGACTGTCCTAGGGAATATAATACCCTGGCATCTGAGACAGTTTAATTTTTGAAGGGGAGACACAAAAGCATTAGCAAATTAGCACCTCCAAGGATAACAAAATTCCCAAGAAAGGGTACATTCTAAAGATCAGATGATTTGACCTTCTAGAGTTTGGGAGATGCCAGATACCAGCTATTTGCTGTAACCAGGTGATACAGACCCAGTTGGCAAACAAGGATGGGTTGGTCACCCTCACAATAATTAACTTGAGGATGCACAGTGTTCCAGACCTCTAACTAAAGTCGACAGGATGATTATAAATGGATCTTAGAGATAGGCTGAGCTACCATTTTGTATTATCAAGGAAACTTAGAGAAAAGCACAGACCAGAGGCCCACAAGTTTAGTTTGAACACCTTTTGATGACTTATTGCTAGCCTTTAAAAATTAGGAGACTGATATTTAAAAATAATAATAACTTTCTGCTTTTGAAAAACCAAAAGGTGTGGTGACACTTTGTACTCACTCTCTATGGAGATGACAGATCAGCTGGAGCTGGAGCTGGACAGAGAATGTCCCTTTAGGTAGGGCATTTCCTTCCCAGTTTATCAAGTCTTCCTGGCCTTTAGTGCCCCCAGACAGCTCCGTTAATTTTGGGTGCCTGTCTCATCTCAGTTCACATTGGATTTTTTACCACTGGATATAAGTTGCATGCTGGCTTTGCAGTGGGTTCAAGTCTCAGTTCCATTATCTACTGGCTGTGTGACCTAGGGCAAGATACATAAACATACCGGGTCCAGTATTCTCACCTGTGACTGGGGAATATTAAACTATACTAAAATAATTTGTTGTAAATATTAAAATAAGCACATTGAGAAAATGTATATAAACTGCTAAGCATGGACCTGGTACATAGTAAGTGCTGAGTAAAAGTACTTGTTCTTCCTGTAATTAATCTCATCATGATTTTTACAGAAAAGTAAGTTGAGACCCAAAACTGCCTAGAGAGCTATTTAGTATATAAAATGAACTATGTGAATAAAAACAATAAAAGGGAATATTATTGGTATTTAGAAAAATTATTTTATATTGTCTATTAAACCAAATGTTGAGGTATGCCCAAAGCAGTTCCACGTGGCCACCTGTGCATTTAATGATCCCATTGACTATGCCACAGGAAACAGAATATTCCATTGTCAATGTACAGATAACCTTGTGTTCTTTGCATTACACTGTAACACCTTTTTGAATTCCACTAAGCTGTTTTTTTGTATGCAAAACAAATCCCTTTGTAGTAGAATCTGTTTACTAAAGATTTCTTCCTGCTGAAATTGTTTTATCCTATAGTAGCCTTATATGCCTGGGGCTTTTATCACTAAGCATAAGCAATATAATATTAATAGTTGGTTTTACCAGGTATTTTTCTTCTGAACAGTTCAAAGGCACTAGATGGCTCTCAATAAAATGCTATTTGATATAAATGAGGAAGACATCATACAACAGGAAACAACCTTCATTTTTTAAAAATATTTCCCCGCATTATAAAACAGGCTACCATAATATCATATGGTTAGTCTTTCTAAGAAGATATTTGGGAAGCTGCATGGGTTGATAAAGAGTATTTGTGAAGGTCTGAGTTATCAAGACCTGAGCTGGAATCTCTGATTGGTCCCTTAAACTTTCCAGGCCTGGCAGGAAGTCAATGGTACCCACAAAACACATGTTTTTGAGGACAGTTTAATAAAGGTACTATTTAAAAAGTTGTGGGCAGTTTATAGGGAGACCACCAGGGATAGTGGGGTATCTGCAAGTTACTGAAGAGTTCTCTTACTACCGCTATGCCTGAAGTGGCAAGACCCAAAGGGTTATGTGGAAAGGGACACCCTAGGTTGAGGGTCCCTGTCAGCTTTTTGTGACGCCAAGGTCACAAATATCCTGAGCTCACTCTTTCCTCCTTCTTTCTAGTTTCCTGACAGGCATCTTCATTGCCAAACCTGCCTAGAAGCTGGAGTGCCAGGGTACCCTTTGCCATAGTGAGTGCTGCATAGCTTCCCAGGACACAGAAGCATGGAGAACATGAAGAGTGGATCTGCAGTGGCCGACAGACAACAGTGTGCAATTCTGGCAAGTCATTTTATTTCATTGAGATTGGGTTTCCTTATTAGCAAATCAGAAGGGGTTATGTGAGGTTAAAATAAGGTAACAGATAAAATTACCTGGCAGAATTCCTGATGCATAGTAGATCCTCACTAGAAGGATGAGATAGACCTTTTATGTGCTTTGCATAAAGTCATTTCATCATTTTGACAACATAAACCAATGAATTAGGCACCAGAAATTTTGTGAGATCCCATGAAAACGTTTGCATCTTGAAAATACAAATTGTAATTTCAAAATATAAAATTAAACTCAATAGCAAAATAGATCAATCCTTAATTTTTTATAAAGCATGCTAATATGCAAATGAATCAAACTGTAACCAACTGTCATTTAGTTCTACACAAGTTTATATGAAGTAGGATGCATTTGATATGCTGGGATTTATGAAGATATGAGTTAATCTGTTTCACATATTGGTTTTTCAGGGGAAGAATATGTTGAAAAAGATTTCACTATTGTTGCCCGCATAAAATAATCAAATATTCGCATTGGGAAGGATATTGGAAACTATATAGATTAAGGCAAAAGTCAAAAAGATGCTAGCCCCCAGCTCATTCTCAGCTTTATGGTGCTTTTACTTATAAATTTGAAAAATTTAAAAGCACTTTTAATTAAAAAATAGAAATCAAAGTGTTTACTTGAGTATTCTCCTTGCTCTTTGGAGTTTGAGGAACCTTGTCTAGTGATACCCAACTTGTAGTTCCTGGACATGTTGAAGCCCCTGTAGAGAGGAATGGAAAGGCATGGGCTGATTCAAATGTTTCAGAGTACTGGAACATTTACTCAAATAAGTGAGAAAATCAAATTTTAGTTCAATTACATAATAATGGTTATCTTATAATCAAAACTTCTTATTGGCAATTGATGAACCAATAACTGTAATAATTAAATAATGGGTGAGGGGTAGTAGGTCCATTCTGCAATAAACAATGTGTGACAGATAAGTTTGGATCTCTTGGGATGAAAGAGAAAGGGGTAAGCAAAAAAGGAGTCATAGCCAGTGGAAATATTAAGGAAATTTCATTCCAGAGGGGTTTAGTGACTTTCTAACAAAATCACATAGCCAGGTAAGAAGGGGCAGATCTTTTGGCAATCAGCTCAGCATCCTTTGCTTTCAGACTGCATTCTAACTTTGCAGTTAAACTTATTGAAAAAGTGTATTCCAACTGCATAAACACTCTCTAACAAAATGGACTTTCAGACAAAAAAATCCCCCCTTTTGTTTAGAAACATGTCAGCAAAATGTTTAAGTTAAAATAGCTATACTATGTTGTTTATGTAGAAATATTCCTAATATATGTTTGGGGACATTAGGATTTGGCATCCAGGATTATTGTCTGGCAAGGAGGATACTTCCTATCTTATATTTATTATTTCCTGGTATATCACCAATTAGAGATCATTTTTTGGTCTTTGATTCCACATCTGAAAAACTGTGGTTTTAGTAAATTCTATTTTTTTATGTTAGCCAGAGATATAGAGATAATATATGTGAATACTCTCTAAGCTTCTTGAAAGACATATCATACATGTGAGTAATTATTCAATATTATTATTTTTTTTTTCAATATTATTTTGAAACAAAAAATAGATTCTCCAATATCACAAATAAAACACAATTCTGCAGAGGATATTTTGGGTGTCACCTTTCTAGTCTTAAATACTTCCAGTGAAGAAAGAAGCTCCTAGAACTCTGCTCGTTTGTTCCATAATCTGATTGATCTCACCATCTGAATTGTCCTTTCTTAATTTCACCGCATTACTCATTTACTGAGCTCACTGTTCAGATATCTGTGAGAGGTAGCGGGTCTCCCCCAACCTTAGTCAATTAGACAAGCTATTGTTTCTGATTAAGATATCACATCTCAGAGAATAATAGCAATTAGAGTTGGAACGGAGACCCCGTGGGTCGCACAGTCCACTTCCTGCCAGCTCAGGAGAATGTTTTACATTACGCTGTAGTTTTATGTGGTTTTCCTCATCTCAGTTTTAAAAAATCCAAGCACCCGTCAGTGTTAATTGTATCCTTGTCCTATATCCCTACCATGACTTAATTTTCTACTTTGCATTGCTGATTCTTAATGAATGATGGCTGCTCGATGATATCATCTCATCAAAATCCAGGGATGTGGGTTTTGTTTTTGTTTTTAAGCAGAGAAAGTAATTGCTTTTGTTTTGTTTTGTTTTTGTTGGGAGTTCGAGTTCTATTTTATGTAGGTAAATTCATTTGCCAGGATTTCTGGGCTTCAAAATGCCTGGAAGATAGTAATTGGATATTTTATTGACTATTCTTTTTTAAAGCAGATAAATTCTCTGTCCATCGTCCAGGATTATCGGGGCAAAGAATTGTGTCTTTAAAAAAGAAGCTCAAATTTCTGAGAAGCTTTTCTTTGAGTCACTTCCTCATTTTCATGGGAGTTCAGTAGATGTCCCTTAGTAGGAGAAAATGTCCTTATGTATGATTAACAAAAGATGAGGATGATAAAATGATCGTTACTATTGTACACTTTTGAGCTTTCTTATATGCTGGGCATTGTGCTAAGTGATTTATGTGCATTATCTCATTTATTCCTCACTGCTATCCAGAGGTAAGGACTATTAATATATTCGATTTACAAATGAAGAAAAAGAGGCCCAAGTTATAAAACCTGCCAAGGTCACCATGCTGGTAAATTATGGGATTAGAATTATTATTACTACCATTGTTATTTATCATTTATTACCATTGTTATTTATCTTTTAAGTGATGCTCATTCCTTTTTTCAAGAATCAATTTCCAAAATTTTTGAAAGCACATGATTTGTTTTATATTAAAACAGTACAGAAGGGTAGAATATGATAAAATTACCTCTTCCCTGTCCAGTCCTCTCTCTCTCTCTCTCTCTTCCAACTCCCAGACACATCCTGTCAATAATTTCTTGCATCATCCTCCAGAAAGGTGTTATAAATCTTTAGGCCATGCAGATTTCACGTATATATTTTAAACACAAATGGGGTGCTGCTAGGTATAATGCATTACAGTTTTTCTAACCTTATACATAATAATAATAAGACATAAATGTAATGTTTACTCTGTGCCTGACTATGTTTTAAGCTGTTTATATGTAATAACTCATTTAGTCTTCATGACAACTGTATGAAATAGGTATATTCTTATCTCTGTTTTCCATATGAGGGAACAGGCACAAGTAGGTAAAATAAATTGCTTAAGGACATCAGTTATTAAAGGGCTGATGTTGTGACTTAATTATACCTTGAAGATTTTTCAATATCAGCTAATAGCAATGAATCTTATTTTTTAACATGTGTATAATATTTCAGCATTTAACAGTCCCCTAAATAAATATTTACCCTATTATTTTTCTGTTTTGAACAATGTTACGATGACCATCTTTTTGTGTAGACAACCTTGTGTACTGGGGCAAACATTTTTGACTCAGATTTCTAGAACACAAGCGTTTGATCAAGGCCATGTACATTTAAACTTCACAAGAGAAAGTCAATCATCAGCTAGAGAAGTTGCCCATGTTTCCTTCCTATCTTGGAAGCCACTCTTTAAATGATTTAACTATGCCTGGCTCTCCCTACCTTCTCCAGTAGGGAATTTGGGACTTTTTTTGGAATCTCTTTCTCATGTCTGACATCCCTGCTTTCTTTACATCTTAGCAGTACACACTGCTCCTTGGGAGTTCAGGAACTATTGACTGGTTTCCTCATACTACACTAGCACAATCAGGACTCTGTGACACTGTCCTTCAGACAAGGCATTGAGAAATGTCCTTCAACTCCTGCTAACTGATGTGTGGTGCCATGTTTCTCTGGTGCCATGTGGCTGTAGCACTGTGCTGAGAAGGGAGGGGCTTCCTCTTCCAGCTGACTGGGCTATGCTGGAGAAAGTGAGTTACAAGTGTTCCTGGCTCAGGATTTCCCTCAAATCATCTGGATGTCATCTCACACCCAACTTCTCCCACTAAAGGTTGCTCTTCGTGAAAGGAGAAGGGTAGAGGCTCTTCTTGGATACCTACTAATACCTTACCCTTGCCCAAAATTCCTTTCCACCCTGCTGCCACTTAAAAAAAAAATGCCTTGCCACAGGGGGGATATGGATACACATTCTCATAGATCTGCCCCTATGTTCTGGTGTATTTATGCACCATTGTGTTCACCCACTCCTCCAAGCTCTGACTTTGATATTTGGAAGTCTGAGAAAAATCTCTTCTTTTCCTTTCAGCAAAGACCAGCTCTTCAGAATCAAAAGCATGTCAGCTTTCAGGGTATTATGTGTTCTGCAAGTTCAATACATTGCAAATTGGTTCTTTTGTGGTCCTAGTTTATATCTGCCTTCCCATTGAGGGTGTTGGTAAGGGTTATACTATTGTGGTAAAAGTCACTGAAAACCTACATCTTTAAATATCAACAATTCATCCCACTGCAGGATCTGCGCGTGTTAGAGCATGTGTCTTACTGTATTGTCATCATTTCTTTGCCCTTCATGCCATACCTGTGAGATCCTCTAGTGGCACTTCTTTCACCATCTCAGGGGCTGTCCTCCTGGTGACACAAGTATGTGCTCAAAATATCAGTAAATAAATATTGATCAAGCATTTCTTTGGGAAAGACACTGGGCTAGGCACTATGGATTGGCACTTATACCATCAGAGATCTGTGACCTTCATGGAGCTTCCATGCTAGCAAGGAAGATGGATATCTTACAAATCATCACACACAATTTATTAATTGTAACTGATTATTGTTCTTCATTAGTTGTTTCTCTTTCTAGTTGTGACGGAACATAATGGAGGTTTCTGGCTTATTTTCTGAGAAAGAGATATTTGAGCCAAAATGTGAAAGATGAATAGAAGTTAAGTAGGCAGGTGATGGTGAATGGAGAAAGGAAGGACAGTATTTAGGGAGTGTTCAAAGCACTAAGGGAAGGCCGTTTGTCTGAAGGACAAGCAAAAGAGGGGATGATCTGCAAGAGCCATCATATAAGTAGATAGGTTTTAGACCATGGATTTTAATGTTTATTATATAAATAAATGAGTGAATGAATGAATGAGCTCAAAGCTGGCTGAGGCTTGATTTCTGCTCTACATTAAAGCTGGGTTGCCTGGAATCTGTATTTGTGCAATATTGACTCATAATTACTCATGGTGCTATCATAAGAAAGGACTAAAGGCAGAGCTGTTGGAAGTGTCCAGTAACCTTAATATAAATCTGAACTAGTCACATCCCATGTACAGCAACATCTCTAGAGCTAAGCTGACACAGGATCAATCCCCCTTCACCCTGTCTACTTACTTGGTGGTTTCCAGCTGAGTGAAGAAATGCCTGCGAAGTAGACCATTCCAACATGCTGGCACCCCTTTTCTGGGGTCAAATGGTTGGAAGGCATCTGTTGAGAAAATGGAAAATTGACTAAAGCCTCAGATAGGGAGAGATTGATAAGCACTCTGATCTGTCCTTATCACTGGAAGTAGAAACAGAAGGCAATCCCAGGAGGCAGGCATCTTCAACTGATGGAGGATAAATGTAGGTGGAATTGACTCAGGGTTAGTAGGTGCCAGACTGAAAGGCAAAACTCCAGGAGGATCAATTAGGAGTTGTTGGGGGACCAATCTTGGAGATGTTGGGGGAAATGAGAAGTACACCCTCTGTTTTGGGTTTGTGGCAACCAGCCAATTGGAATGAGGATTTCACCCTCACTATATTATCTGATAGTGCTAATAAAAGTCAAATGGGAGGGCTAATCAGATTATTCCCTTGGCCTGGACCCTTTTAAATCAAAAAGAGGTCTATCTTGGCTCTCTATGTTAAGTAGACCCAGAGACCTGACATTTTGTGTTTATTTGGAATGATAAACTTAATCATGAGCGAAATGTTAAGAGATGACAGAACTGGCCACAGTAAGGTCACATCGTGTCTGTGCCAAACATAATATAGCCTTTAGCCTTCACTGGGTTGCCAAACTCTGCCACAGTGGGTCTGAGGCACTTGCAAATAGGGTCCAGAGTCTGTCTATGTGATAATTAATCCATGGCTCTCAGTAAAGACTGCCAAATCTGCCATATGGTAGTTTTATGACCTAGACTGCTGTTATCTCTGGAGAAAGCTAACATCATAATCTCATTTACTTGTTATCTGTGATTAGAACTTGTGCTTCTATAGGGCAAACTGCAAGCATGTGCAGTGGCCCAGGATTCATGAGTGCTGAGATGTGACTACTGAATTTTAAGAGCAAAAGAGATAAAATGACCGATATGAACAGTGAAAGAGATAGTGCAAAGATAGAAAACTGACCTGGATATCTGCATGAGTCCTGGTCTTAGGATACTCAGGCCACATGAAGAAAAATGGCATATACTTTACAAGGACAGAACTGTACATGCAATAGAAATGCCTGACTACAAAAGGCTAGAGGGGCTGCTCCCCGAAATATCATGGGGTGGGGACACATTTCCCCCTCTCTTGTATTTCTTTGGAAAGGTCAGGTCAGTTACTCCTGGCCAACTCTTTCCTAATGTGATACTGAGTTTGGGTGACAGTCACCTACAGGACTTCTAGAGGCACCTTTAGACTTTGATGAAATCTCAAAAGAATTTTATCAAGAAGTAGAAATGGTACATTGTAATAGTAGCTTCCTAAGGCTCCACCATGAAGAAGAATGGCTGTGAATTACTCTCAAATCACTGTGCTCTGTCTATGTCTGTATCCTTTTCTCTCCTACTCAAGGAGAGACATTATTAAAGATGAGGCCAGTACAGCTCTCAGGCCACAAACTCAAATTTGTAAGAAGAAACATGACACCTTGGGTGTTCTCTAATTCAATTTCTATTTAAGTCTTGTGGTAGGGGCTGCCCTTTGCTTTCCTAACATCTATCCTTCCCCTTCTCACTTTGTGACGAATCTCCAATTTTATTCAGGATACCAATGAGCCCAACTAAAAGGTGACATTTTACAGCTACACTTGAATCCAGCAGTGACCACATGATACATTCTGGCAAATGAGATAAAAAGGCAAGTTGGTAAGTGGGAGCTAAAAATAGGACAGAAAACTGTCCTTTGTTTTTCTCCTACTTCCTCTCTCTTTTTGCTGGAATGCCGATGCAATGACTGGAACTCTAGCCATTATACTGAACTTAAAAGATCTTGAAGTTGGAAGCCTCAAAATAAGGATAGCTGAACAGAAAGAGGAGGAGCCTGAGCCCCTATGATTTGTTGGAGCCATTCTACCACCCCAGAATGCCTATCAACAGGGTTTGCTTACCTGAGGAAGAAATACTTATCTCATTTGAATTTTCTATTATAGTCTCCCAGGCCTAATTCATAACTGATACAAGTCTCTGTTATATTAAATGACACAAATAAAATATTTCAATTCAGAATCCTCTTCTCTTTCTCAGGGTTGTTTCCAAGGGAAAAACAGTTTGCGTAAGAGTCATAGGTGGGCAAGGGGTGAGTCAGCCATCTGATCTCTGGTGTCATGATCTGCTCGTGCTGCATCTACTGAATTGTTCTTGCTGTCATCTGGCCCTAGGTTTTCCAGGAGATTGCAGAGGTATTTCCCTTGTTCTGCTCATAGATAGCTTTCACTCTTCTGTTTCTCGTTAACACATCTAACCTAGGTTGCATAGGGATCATTCCACTACTCCCAAACCTTTCATGGTAACAGAAAACCATACAATTGCCTCAGACCCATCTACTTGGACTCTCCTTAAAGACACACTTTTCTTCCGTGTTAGTTTAGGCATTGAAAGCAGAGATTCTCACTCTCTCACTAAGTTTGCCACAAACATAGTGCTCATGTCATATGTGGGCAGATATAAGTGTGCATCTATTCTAATTTATTATTATTTTATTTTAGATCATTACAAACTTCAGTCCCTTAGTATTGGCAGCAATGAACTTGCAATCAATTTCATAACAGATGGTGTAAAAACTACATGTTTGGTAACTGCTGATGTAATATGTTCTTGTTGTAGCCTGTGGATCCCACCTTAGAGCTGCTTTATCATCATTCAATGGAAACAGCCCCAGTCCTTGTACATCAAAAGTCAGAGGTGCCAAGATCTGCTAGCTCCAAAATCACTTTGTCAAACCCACAGGAGTAGAATCAGCTGAACCCCAAGAGATTCTCAGAACAGGAAGCTACTGTTTCTCCTTTTAGCCAATTTACCTCTGTGTACTTCAGAGCCACTTTGAAAGCAAGAAAGCAGGAGTTGGCTCGTCAAAGGCATAGATAGATGATTATAAAGACAGAGAGAGATGTGTATATGGATATATATGTGTGTCTGTGTCATACACGCATGCCTTTTTGTTATTATTGTTACATTATTATGAACACATACACGTTGCTGTTCCAATTCTCTTCTTACTTCCTCTAAACTCTTTCTTCAAACTATAAATGGATATCAAATTTACATACAGTGAAATGCACACTTCTTAAGGGTACAGTTTGATGAGTTTTGACAAACGTGTAGCCCAGTCAAGACAGAGAATATCTCCACCACCCTATGTGGTTTCTGAGTGATAGAATAAAGATCATGTTCAACCCTGAAAAATGTATGCATGTCTGACAGCTCTCTCAGGGCAACTGATGCCTTATTGCTGGATTCTTGGGTTGGGTGTGTCTGGAAAGGAAGTTCAGGGAGTCTTGGGTCGGAGGGTTTTTCCAGACCTATGATCTTTCTCCCGTTAGTATTTTGCATAGTCACTCATCAGAACTCATGTCAGGCTGTTTTCCACAGAAATATTCTGATTACATGAACTAGATAGTGTGGCCTGAAATAAATCACCCTCATTGTCCCTGGTATTTTTGAAAACCAATGAAACCGCTGATTCTTGGCTCCTAACTTTGTACGCAAATGATGAATTATAGATGGGAAATAGGAGAAAGAAGGTTTCTTCTGGTTTGCTGGTTTGAAGCACAGTGGATTAGAGAAAGAACACTGCTACTCTTGACTATTTATTGTGACACTGCTTAGAAAAATTCAAACTCCAAAGTCTCCAAATCACTGGGGACATTGTTAGCCTCTGCAGGAATTATTAAAATGTACAGAAATGTAGAAGCTGCGCTTTATAATAATTAATCAGGGTCTGTTGATTAATAAAGCTCATTTTTTAGTCACGATGATTCAGAGTATCATCCAAAGGACAGTGTCCTTGTCATTTTGATTAAGAAACCAGACTTTGCAGTGGAAAGAAGTACAGGAGCAGTCGTGCTTCCTCCATCTCCCTATAAAATAAATATTGAATGAGAATATTAACTCGTTAACCTTGACAACAATTTGTAATTTTCATAAGGAGGAAAAACTCGCATATTCAGCAAATAAATCGCTGCAGGGATTTCAGGAAAACAAATTGGAGGGAATGAAGAATGCTACCATATGAATTCTGTCATTTTTATGGGCTGGGGTGATTAATTTGTTTGTTCGGGTCCCTCAATTAAGGCCACAAATAGTGTAAGGTGTCGGGAGCAAGTTAACTGTTATGGCTGGTATGGAACAGTCAACTGCGAGTGAGAAGGAAAGGTCACCTGGGGGAAGTGAGTAACTCGGCCCCCAACCCTGAGTCCTAATACAATACCAGAACCACTTTACCTGGGGTTAGCTGCTGAGGCTGTAATTTCACTCTATTAATAGTTTAAAGCTTGTTTTAACAGATAACCCTTTTCGCTGGGAAAATCATTAGATAGAATTAGTGGTACCAGTCACAGCTTTTCCAGGGTTATCTAATTATTTTGAACTCAATTTAAGCAGGAATAGAGATAAAATAAATAACCCATGAACTGTTTACCTTGCTTGTGAGAAGGCTTCTTTCTTCTACAAAAAAATCAGAAGTATTTGAGGCTGGAATCAAAGCCCTGTTTTCCAAATTTTAGTTATACTGAGGACCTGAGATACATTTCTTTTCTCCTGTCACCTTTCACATTCCTTTCCCTGAGGTTGTCATTTAAGATTTTTGCCATTACGCATGTATTGAGGGTATTGTTTTCTCCCAGCAATCTCAGCTTAAAATTTACTGCCTAGAGACTTTGGATAATCCACATTTTTGTTTGTAAGGTTTGTTTGCTGTCCTTGCCAGCTCTACTACGATCTCCTCTGTAGGGGATTGAAGATTTAATAGGGTTATTTTTAATTTTATTTGAACATTGGCTTTTTGCAGGAGAGGCTTGAGTTAGTATGTTTGTGGCATGGCAAGGGGAGAATTAAGTGAAATGTGTTTCATATTTTGCTCAGAACAAAGTGAACAAGAGGCAGAGAAAATAGTCCTTCAGTTCAGTAGAGCATTCTGTAGTTCGTGCTTATATACCATATAAAAATTTTTTGTATCACCCTGGTACAAAGTCTTTCCTGGCTCTGCCACTTTTTAAGGACATGAACTTGATCAAATTCTTAGAGACTAACTTCCTCTTAAAGCCTATCTCTTGCTTTGTAAAATGGGAATAATGATAGTGTTAATGTTGGGGTTAAGTGAAACACTTATAAAGTGCTTAGCACAGTACCTGGAACATAGTTAAGTATTCAAAAAATGCTAGCTATCATTGATAACAATGACAAAGGCGGTAATGGTGAGGTAAATGTATTTGCAGTTTCAGAATATAGGAAGACTGAAAAGACAAGAAGAGAAATGAAACAATTGACGGAGTTAGTTTCAGGGAAATAGGGAGAGAGTATCAAGAATTCAGGTGGGAGAATGGTTTTGAACTACCAAGAGGCAGAATGGAAGGGTTAGTAATGGAAATGGTATGCATAAGTTAGAAGATGAAGGAGAGGAAAGATGAGTGAGACCATGCACTAGAATCTTCTTTCCAATTGCCAGGTGAGCAAGTTCAGTGGTGAAAAGGAAGGCACTTGAGGAGTATAAGAAAGGTAATAACTGGATGTGGTGAGGAAGCAGAAAGGGAGCTGACCTGCATTCCCGGACAGCAGACTACAAGAGAATCTTGGACTCACTAACAAGTCAGTGAATTAATGTATGTTAGAGATCCCTTCATAAGGATGTGTTTGATTTGCAGGATCATGGAAGTCAATCCATAGTGGTATCACAAAGCTTGCTCTTGGATAAAGGATAATAAGCCAGAAAGTTGATGGCCTATGGCATCAACAGCTGCTAGAGGAAGCCATCTCATTGTGGTGACAGTAGGTGTTCAATAAATATTTGTTGGGTATTGACTTTTAACTTTATCTACAGTTGTCTCAGTCATAGTTGTGCATGGCTTTATTCACTATATTTATTGGTATTCAAAAGCAAACAATATGAACAACAAAATAAAATAGAAAACTAAAGTGCAAAGTAAATACCACTGAATCCCCACTGATATAAATAAGTAATTGAATGCATAACTAAATGGGGAAGAAAAGACAAATCTCCCCTGCAGAAGAATCACAAATAATTTATGTATATCCTCCACCCTCAAGAAGGGGGGAGCTCAACTTCTTAGTCCTTAAATGTGGACTGTGTACTGTGACTTCCTTCCACAGGGTACAGTCTGGAGAGGGGAAAAAGAGAGTTAAGTTCATACAATAAATTAAATCTGACAAGCATTACCTCAGCCAGGTGATGAAGGTTAGCATCACCAGTGATATTAAGTCCTGTTGATAGCATGTACCCTTGATAGGATGGGATGAAAATCGCACTTCACTTCCGTGGTCTTCCTCCCCCAAACCCATAGTGTCAGTCTAATCATGAGAAAAACTAAGGAAATTTGAGTAAAGTATGGATTTAATTAATTATAATGTCTCAACTTTGGTTCATTTATTATGACAATAATAGGAGAAACCAGGTGTGATATATAAGAGAACTCTCTTTACTATTTTCACAATTTTCCCATAAATTTAAAGCTATTATAAAAGAAAACATTTGTTTAAAAAAAAAAAGCAAAGTAGCCAGCTAGAATAATTTGTACAGAAAACTGGCTTGGAAACATAAACCAGTCGCAATATTCAACTTGGCACCTGATTTTATCTGTGCATATGGTACTACTAAGTTATTTTGATTTTTCCATTTCAAATATTTGATCCTATTAAGCCATATTTCCACAAGACACAAAACCCACTCTACTATAAAGGAAAGAATATTGCAATGTAGGGCAGGTAGAGAGGCAATGGAATCAGTCTGTTGGCAATAACAGGAAACTTTGAATTGTGGCAAATGAAACCATACAAAGGTAAGATGTTAATAACAGGAGACGCAGGGTGTGGGTAAATGGGGACTTTCTGTATCATCTTCTCAGTTTTTCTATAAATATGAAGTTGTAATTAAACAAAATTATTTTATCAAAAAACAGCAAACAAAAGTAAATCTTTATAGAGGGTGATAAATTGGGAGCAAGGCTAGGGGTTAAAATGAGTATTATATGTATAGCACATGGGAAGAAAAGGACCATAAATGTGAGGGTGTCACTGCAGCAGATAATGATGCTCTATTTTCTGTCACTGAAACAAACAAACAAACAAAATGTGCATTTGAGGAAGATTCTAAAACACAAAAAAGGGATACATGCTTACTACCTTCAAAACTTTCCAGTTTGGCAACGAGGCTCTTCCTCTTCTCTTCCTCTCCCCCTTCTCTTGAAGCAATTTACTGAAGTTCTTTTTGAAAATAGCCCTTCTGTGGTTCATAAAGTTGTCACAGATTCTTAAAGAGATAATTCTTACAATTCTTTGCAGAGTTGTGACTCTCTTAAAACATCACCTGACTCACAATTACATATTAAATTCCGGTTTTCATGGTTCCCACATTTTTCCTTATATGGGAAGGTCAGTGTTTAAAATAATAAATCTAACATTGTAAAATCATCCTTTAATTGTTAAAAATCTAGAGTATTGCCAATTATTTTCAACCAATATATAAAGCTTTAGTTAAAATCCTTGTATCTGAGGGTTTTCTTCTCCGATGCCTTCCTTTGGATAAATTATCAGAAATCGGATTATATCAAAGTTAAAAGACATTAATGATATTAAGCCTTTTGTGGCATAATGTGAAATTACTTTCAGATAAACAATAAATTTTATTCTCTCACAGGTAATGTAAGATGCTGTCCTTCAGTGGTGCATGTATACTTTTGTTGTTTTTTTTTCTCTATACCATAAATCCCTTTCTATGTTTGAGAATTTCCCTTTATTTTGACGTAGAGGCCACCTCCCCCCAGTAGATACTAAAATTGTCAGATATTCACTTCTCTGTGTTCCCTTGAAGCTCAGATGTCATCTAGGCTTTGCCAATGAGTTGCCCAGGACTGCCCAGAATTCAAGTAGGAGTCGATGGTGTTAAGAAGTAAGGACCTGCAGCAGCGTCCATTTGGCAGCTGTGGGGTGCTGAGCACCAGATTACGTTCTGGGGCAGCACTGGCAGGGGGACTGGTGGCAGGGGTCTCATGGCAGCGGCCAAGGTTCAGTGTCTGGGGTGTGAGCAACACAAGCAGCAGCATCTAGTGCTGGACCAGTTAAGTTTATGTCTCCTGAAGTGGTTGGTATACATGATGGCTAATCCTGCATAGTATTTAGGTTTCATTCTCTAGCCTTCCCAGAAATGCAGTGAACAGCAGCATTATAATGAATTACCTTTTTGCTAAAATTAGCCCAAATAGCTCACTGTTGCTTACACGAGGCTCTTGACATCTATATATACAACAGCACAGAGTATTGAATAGTTTTCGTCTTTGTCAATATATAAGGTGAAAATCTGATATCTCTTTGTTTGAATGATCACACTGAGTTTGAGAATCTTTTCACATATTTAAACGGCAACTGTGTTTTATACTCTGATTGTTTCAAATAGAATATGCTGCATTTCCTGAACAGCATAGGAAGCTCAAGTATCTGAACAATGGAAGAGAATATGCAAAATAGTTAACCATAACTCGTTGGCAGGGACTTTTCTTTTACTTTTCTGTAATTGCTTTTTTCCCTGAAGAATATTAATAGGTAATATTTAAAATGTGTTTTCTGTGTGCCAGGGAATTTTCTAAGGACTTTCCTTGCATTATTTCATTTAATCTTTCAAAATTCTGAGATTGCTATAATATCCCCATATCACGGATGAGAAAACTGAGCCATAGAGAGTTCATTCATCTAAGGTCACCCATCCAGTAAGAGGGAGAGCCAGAATTCTAACTGAGGTAACCTAATTACAAATGTATAAACCTTTCCCATTTCACTGTGCCATAAATTATTTCTATGTTGATTGAAAATTAGTAACTACCATAAATCCCAAGAAGAACAACCATATGAGCAAGTCATTGAAATTATTAACAAATAATTCATGGAAACTTTTGTCTATTGAGGGTAGTTTTAATATATCTATTGGCCAAGTATTTCAGATTCTGCATTTTTAGTTGAAATTCCAGGTTTCCTGGAGATCAATGGAATCTGAAACTTTTTATGTGTAGCCTTGCAATAGCTTATTAAAATGAGGCAGTGGGGAAATGCTGGGAGAAGCAGTCATTCATTTACAGCAGATTTCATTGACTAATGCCAGCGACAGTTTCTATTCTGCTTTTGTTTCTCAAAGTGCTAATAGCCAAGATTCTGTCCTTGCAATCCTATTACTGGTGGCGATGGAATATAATCAGGCAGTACCTGCAGGATAAGTCAAAAGATTAAATTAAGTTGGGATTTGAATCCCCACTAAACACAGAATCAAACAAAGATTAGATTTCTGGACCTAGTCTCAGAATGGCTTTCAAGGGCTTCTCTTAAACAACAAAAATATATCATTATTCACTTTGACCACTGGCATGTTAAAAAGAAATGCAGACAAAGAGAGATGAGGGAGTAAAGGGACTGCAACAACTTGGAGTCCAGTTTTTTATTCCCTAAGTACTTTTCGACTTTGTAGGGCTTGTTCATTTCTTGACCAACCCTGGAGAAGTTCTCTGTTGAATTCACATTTGGTGTCACAAAGGATTCCAAGTGCAAGAATACATTCTTCTAACTCCAGAATCCTGACAATCTCATTTTGATCTCCCACTCTGACTTGTCATCATCTGAAGTCAAATTAGCACAAGGCTCATTTTGGTTTGGAAAAGCTTATGGGAAGAAATTTTGCAAAAGCTGTGGTTTAGGTAACTATTGGCAATAAAGATGTGAAAGCTCAAAAAGTTGGGATCTCTTCTGCCATAGTTTTTCCATTTTCTATTTTTGTTGGTAATGGTGTTGTCATATAAAAATAAACTACATGATCACCTTTTAAAACAAACCTAATTATATGCAATAGAGTATTGATATTAATAATTCTTGACATTGGAAATGTTTATCAAGCTTCTCACAAGCTTTTTCCTGCATTGAGCTTCCATCAAAAACCACTGCTTCTATACATATCCTCTCATCCAATCTCTCTTTTACAGTTCTCTTAGAGATTTAACTCTTCTGGTGCTTTTTATAAAGAAACAAAGGTTTAATCACTTTATAAGAATTGGGAAAAAGAAAGCCACACTGAAGAGAAGGTACCAAATGCATCTCAATGACATTCAGAGCCTTATTTGAATCTGAAGATATCAAAATCCTAACTATTGTATACTATATATACAATATATATAAATCAATAATATCAGTTATCATAAAAATAACTAGAATGTACTTATCATTTAATACAATGCAAGAACTTTACATGCATTAGCTCATTTAATTCCTATAACAGCCATAGGGTTCTATTAGATGGAGATCTGAGGCACTAACATGGAGCATAAACTCACATACTAGCATGCAAAGGGGTTGGGGCTCAAACCCCAATGGTTGGAAACCAGATCCCATGCTCCTAACCATTTGACGGTACTGCCTTGGAAAAGGATGCTAAAAATAATTATATGATATTCTCTCATTTTATGCCCCAGCAGCATACTTAGAATTAAAAAAGAAAAGCTATTTTCTCTCCTTGGCATTAGAGGGAAATGATGTTCACAAATATTTATTTGAGAATCAAATTTGCCCACTGAAGTGGCCATCATGCCCTTTTGTCTGCTCAGAACCATAACTACTTCTCTTCTGCATTTGGGGTACCATTGTTTTCCCTTTGATCCCAGGGTTGGAGAGATTTTCAAACAGGCCTGCCCAATGCCCATTGGCCATCAGAAGGGCACGTGACCCAAGCTAGACCTACCAGCCCCATTTCCATGGAGCTTAAATTTTGAAAGGAGAGACTCAAAGTCTGGTTTACCCAGTCTTGCCCATCGTTTTCTTCCATGTCTGTGGGACAGTACTGGTTCCTATATTCTTTGAGATCTGAGTCTATAGGTTTCCTTTTGATTTTGCCACCTATGACACAGGCTTCCAATAAATTCTTTTTTCTTGTTGCATTAAGTGATCAGTACATTCTGGTTATTTTTATGACCATTGATATTATTGATTTATAATTCTTTATGTTGTTGGTATCCAAAGAATCTTAACAGATATAACTGTCAAGATAGACAAATGCTAAAGAACATTTCTCCACAGGAGTCTGCATACACTCCAAAATTATAAATAATGGTGAAGAATTATTTATTGAGTGCTTATGGTTTGCCAGACACTGTGAGAAGTGCTTTATGTGCATTCTTTACAGATGAGGAAACTGGCTTAGAGAAGTAAAATGTCATAAAAAGGAGGTGGATGGTGTTGGAAGATGGCAAAACACACTGAGCCTCATTCCAGGTGTCCTATCTCCAGGTAGAGTTTTAGGAGTGGCGTGTCACTGTGTCTCATCTCAAAGTGAAGACCAATCATAATGAGCAGTCATATCACACTGGTACCTTACCAAGTGCTGTCCCCTGTAAGCTTCCATTTAATCCTTCAGTCCACACTGCAGGAAGGTGTCACTGCCAACTGTCAGCTACACTCTCCCCTCAGTCCTGCCTTCGGTATCCCCCTTTTCACCATTCAGTTCTCCACACAAATATCACCTCCTCAGAGAGGCTGTCCCTAACAAACTCACCTGAAATGTGCATCCTTTTCCAGTCACTTACTCTCCCCTAATTTTCTTCCTAGCTCTTACAACTCCAGAAATCATATGCCTGCTTGTTTCTGATGCCACCCCTATTAGAATGCAAATCCTTATGACTGTCTTGTTTACCTTGGTATATCAGCACATGTAACTGCGTTGGACACAAAGCAGACATTTAACATTTGCTTGACACATAAATGAAGGAATACATTCTTATTTATAATTCCTCTAATTTATATAGCTCTGGAATATAGCTTTGGCTGTCTAGTGTTGATGGAACTCTTTTGACCTTAATAAGCCTCTATTTTTTCATCTGTAAAATAGGGATAATAAGAGTATCCCTTCTTTGGCTTATGTGAGATGGTAAAAACAAAGCCTTTAGCATAGTTCCTAGATAAGTAAGTGTCCAGTGGAAGAGGAAAGGAGAAGACACTTGTATGAAGGAAACTACTGTTCAGGCTGTTTGTTCTTCACTATTTAAAAAGCTGAACTTGACTTGAGTATAAAAATGCGAAGTTATACAATCATGGATAAAAGGAGAGTTTTTTAATTGAAAATTTAAAGCATATTCAGATTGTGGGAAATGGAATATATAAAATCTGAATTTTAACTTCCTGTAGCGATGTAAATTTATTACATTAAGTCTCTTGGTACCAACTGACAGAAACTCATGTCAAACTTGAGTACAAAAGTGGATTCATAGCACTAAAATAGCTTTGGCCAGTTGGGCAGGGTTTGATTGAATGGCTCAATGATATTGCCAGGGGTCTGCCTCCCTCTGTTGCTCAGCTCTGCTTTCTCTGGGTTGGCTTCACTCTCCAGCAGACTGTTTCCCACAGATTGGTCCTCCACAACATCAGACTCGCAGCCAATCAACCAACGGTCCTAGTGAAACATCTTCTTTCATTTTCCAGCAAAGTTCTCAGAATCTTATCTCCTTGGTCTGGCTTGGGTCATATGTTCATGCCCAAAGTCATCACTGTAGCCAAAATGATGGATAGCTCTCATTGGAGCAGGCCTGGATTGTGTGCCTAAAGTTGGAGTCAAGGATAGAGTGAACTACTTGGACTAAAATTGGAGAATGAGTCTTCCCCTGAGGGAGAACTGGGGTGCTATTACCAAAAGGGGAAAATGGAAAACTGGGTAGGCATAATTGTCAGACATCCACTCCATTTGCTTAGGCTGTGATAAATGATGAAATCTGATGATAGAAGAAAGTGTGACACAAAGTGATCAATCTGTGCAAGATTCTTCATCCAGAAATAGGCAAACTGGAACAAGTTGGTCACCTTTTCCAGAAAATGCTAGTAGAGCACTGCCTCAAACTCTGCTTGCCATTGTTCTTTGTTCTCTCTCTGACCCCACTCCCCCAGTCACTCACCCTGCTTTTCCTGAGCACTCTTTACACCTCTATGCTAGACTGCACTCTGGAATCCACAGACAAAGACTGAGTCCCTTCCCTCATAGAGGAGGCAAATAATTAGACAATAACAAGACAATATATATGTTTTAATGCAGTAGGACCATCATATTATGTAATCATATGGAAGGGAACCAAACCCTTACTGGAGTTGGGTATGGAGTTGAGCATAAGCATATTCCCAGAGGAGGTAACCTTGAAATCTCTGATGAAGGTTTTGAAGTAGAATTAGGATCAAGCCCAAGATTTCTGATTCTAACTAATTGTCTTTCCACTATGCTATATAGACACCAATAGAAATACAGAAAAACATGTGATTCTTCCAGGCATGATCACCTCTTGACTGTCAGCCTGAGACATGCAATGGAACAGACATGACCCAGTAGAAATGTGTGTTCATCTGCATGTCAAAAGACCAGTGTCTGGCTATGATTGATCTTTCCCAAGAAAGAGAACAGATGTCTTTGCAAATTTTTGTCCTGTCTATCCTGAGACCCCCAGCCTATCCCTATCCACATAACAGTGTAGCTTCCATACCACAGGGGCTCAGAAGCTCTCTTGCTGCCAAGAACTGCTATGCTTTGGTCTTGGCTCCTGTCCAAGAGCAGATGAAGGATGGCTCTCAAGACAAGCCCCAAATATCAACTTAGTCCTGAAACACACATACGCACACACATACACAAACACACAGCCAATGTGTGAAAATTATTCTAAACACCTTTCTATTTCAAAAGATTGTGCACAAAAGAGGATTTGAGTCAGGGAAAAACCAGAGCATTTTGTTTCATAAATAGAATTGGTGTGGGAGTTGATTGTTTTCTCTCCTGAGGGATAAACATTTTAATTTAATAACAGTCAGAAACTGCCTAAATGTTCTTGAGGAAAAAAATATGGTGCTTGCGAGAGGGCATAATATATTCACTTGCTTAATACTTGGAATGAAGAGTTTCATTGCATTGTTACTCAAAAATATCAACCACAATTTTCTAAGTCTAAAATTTTACTATTAAAAATAATCATAGTTCTCACTTATCAGGAAGTTTTTATGTGTCACATTTTATTTGGCAGGTACTGCGTGTATGTTATCTGATTATTACTCATATCAAGCCTATGAAATAGGGGGTCATTATAGTGCCCGTTTACAGTGTATAAACTGAGACTAAGAGAAGTTAATCAACTTTCAAGTAAGTGACAGAATAGAAATTCATACTTGGGTCCATCTTTCTGACTCCAAAGTCTGTGCTAGTGTTAATCATCACTTATATAATGGATCTGTTTGCAGCAACTCCCAGAGAGTCATCTTGGATAGGACATATATTTGCAAGAGGAGAAGGATTGAGAAAAGAACCAAAATAGAAAAACTGAGTTTACACAGTATTTATTAAGAGGATGCCACCACAGCTGAGGCAACAGACAGTGAGGTGGCCAGGCCATGAAAATAAAATTATATGTGTTAAAAAAACAAAGGGAATCTTCACATAAATAGAATTTGACCATATTTATGGTAGATTGCTTGTTTGTTGCTAGACCTTTATGAAATAATAAATGCTTGGAAGGGCACAATAAGGGTGGTTTCAGTTATTAGCTGTTCCATGTCATCTATAGCAAATTTGTTCTACATTCATTCACCGTCTTGGTCTTATCATGTAGCAAGAGATACCTCATGCAAGCCAATTTTCATAAACCATTCAAGTCCAATCAACAAATATAGATGATCTCCTATATTAATAATAATAATGTCTAATAGTTATGGAGTGCCTACTCTATTCCAGACTGCTGTTTAAGGATTCTACACCTACTAACTAATTTAAATCCTCACAACAACTCCATGAGGAAGGTTTTATTATTATCCCTAATTTTTAGAAGAAGAAATCAAGGTGCAAAGAGGTTGTCATTTGCTCAAAGTCTCCAGAGTTCATACTCCTGACCACCACATTTTCTCTAGAACATGAGTCAGCACTCTTTCTGTAAAGGGCCAGATAGCAAGTATTTTAGGCTCTGCAGGCCATGAGGTCTCTGTAGGTGTATTCAGTTCTGCAGTTGTAGGGAGAAAACAGCCATAGATAATATATAAATACGTGGGTATTCAGTTCTGCAGTCGAAGGGTGAAAACAGCCATAGATAATATATAAATACGTGGGTGTAGCTCCATGCCAATAAAACTTTACTTATAAAAACAGGCAGTGACTCAGATTTACTAATCACTGGTATAGACTGTATTACGCCAGCTTGTTATAGTCACAGCATCAGTAAATTTTCTCACTTGCCTTCTGGCTTTTCTACATTCTTCTTCCTCTGCTCACAACGTTTCCCTTTCTTTTGCTAGGTAGATGATTATGTTGATGATCATACTTGCTAAGGTTTATTGGGTGTTTCTCTGCGCTAGGCATAGAGTTAATGTTTGATCTTTATTACCTTTGTCTTCACAACAACCATGTGAAGCTGGTATTATTATTCCCTTTGTACAGATGAGGAGCTGGGGCTCAGAGAGGCAGAGGAGCTTTACCATACAGTAAGAGCAAGGAGTAAATCTGAGACTCAAAAACAGAAACGTTCCACTCCCAAGGACCTCGTCTTACCCCTTTACTTTAAGCAAACTTTATGTGTGATTAATAGGCCACTAACATCAAGAGCTTGAGAAGGGGACTGTACATCTGCATTTTAACAAGCTTCCTAATTGATTTTTATGTGGATTAAAATGTGATGAGCCCGGCCACAATAGTATATGGCTAATGCCTTTTTCTGGGATGCTTTCTTATACCCTTAGCACTGGATTAGGGTTTTCTTCAGGACCTCTCCAGCACTCTTTGATTATCCATCCTACCACTCTTTACTTATTCTGTAATTACCTGCATACCCAGCTGTTTCTTCCCTTCAGTCAATCATTCTCAAAGGTCTGGGACAGTTTCTCTTATTCACTGCCCTACAATTAGAGCCCATCATGTGGTTGGACCTCTATGAATATTTACTGAATAAGTGAATAACCTAATTAATAGAAGCAATGACTCCATAGGTTTTGCGATGATCTTCAGAACTAAGGTTTCTCTGTCTGCTGCATGATTTGACTCTTGTTTTTCCCCTAGATTCTCTTGTTTTCCTTTTTTTGGGTACTAAGCTCTTTGCTTGATTTTCAGCATATTTGAAATATGTATTCACTCCCCCTGAACAAAGTTTTAATTTGTTTTGCTTTTTGCTTTCATTTCACTTGTCATTGAATATATCTAGAAGAGAGCTATGGAATATGGCTGTCCTGTAAGAAAAATGCCCTATCAAGCTGGTTTTGCTTATTATCAATTTATTAATGAGTATTGATTGTAATGATCTGTAATGGTGAATATCTATGTACTATATTATCATGTGAATGGTCGTCTATAATACTGACTCTAGGGAGGAATTATCAGAGTTTCCTTACCTATGAAGTTTTCAGTTTAATTGAGGACTTAAGACCAAGACCCCTACAAAATGGCAAAGAATATATATAATATTGTACTACATTGCATTATGTTATTGTTCCAAGACTAGAATTCCAAGATTCAAGAGTGAGCAAGACAAAGTCCATGGATTCGTGGAGCTTACATTTTAACTCAGGGAGACAAGGCCTAAGCCAGAAAAAGAATACATGAAGAAGATAATTGCAGAAGAAATAAAAAACAGTGAAGTGCTAGTGATAGGGGCTGGGGAAGCCTGGACAAGGTAGTTAAGACTGAGATGAAACTTGAGGAACCAAAAGGAGCAAAATATGTGAAGATCAAGTCAGAGCTGGGCATGTTCTAGGACATTTCTGGGAAATAGTGAGGGAGCAGGAATGGCAGGAGATGTAAACAGAGAGGTAGGTTTATCTCTGTCCTCCAGAGCGTCATGGTAAACATTGGGATTTCATTCTCAATTAGTGGGTTATAAGTAGAGGAGTATTATGATCTGCTGAATTTTTTTCTAAGATAACTTTTGCTGCTATGAAAAGTACATTATTGAGAGATAAGAGTAGAACTAAGGAGCCAAATCAGGAAGGCAAGAAATTTTGGTTGGTGGCAGAGGAAATGGATAGAAGTAAACAAATGAGGGATAGTTTGTGGGCCGAAGACTTGCTGATGGAAGCATGTGGGGAATGAGACCAAGAAAAGACTCAAGGATGATTCTCAGGCCTGTAGCCTGAGAAACCACATAGGTAGTACTGCCATTTACCAAGACATGGAAGTATATAGGAGAAAAACAATCTTGCCCCAAATTTTGAAAGTTCTTTTTTAAGACTTGTTAAATCTGAGATGTATATGTGGTCATCCAAGCTGAGATATCAAATGTATAAGTAGACACATAAATGGAATTAAGTGAAAAAATCAGGAATTAAGATAAAATTTGGAAGTCACTGACCATGGATAATATTTAAAACCATAGCACTAGATGAAATCACCCAAGAAATGAGTACAACAGGAGAGAGTAGAGAACCAAAGAACGCCACCCTGGGAAAGGTCAACATATTGAGGAGCAGATACGGTAGGTGGGACAGCAAAGCAGACAGACAAGGTTAGATATTGACACAGCAGAAAAACTCACAAGCACTCTCAGGAACCACAGGAAAAGAGAGTTAAGAGGGTGGTTGGATAAGTAGTCAGCTGTATAAAATGCTGCCAGTGAGTTGAGTAAGATAGGGGCAGAGCCATGAGGTAAGGATCTGGGAACATGGCAGAAATTAGCAAAGAAAGAAAAACAGCTTAAGCAAGGTGAGAAGAATGGGGAGTTTCAGTGGAAAACTCTGGAGAGAGTAGAGGTTATCACAAAGAAGAGCATAGAAGGGTAGGTGTGGAGCTAATAGACAATAGCTTAAAAACTGCACAGGAGCTAAGAAACTAGGGAGTGATTGTATAATGCTACTGGGAAGTTTTGCTGTGAAGGGAAAAAAGAAAAGGGACTCATTGTGGAGGGTACTGTGAAGAAAAGAGATTTTGAGTTCCTGCATACTCAAGGGTTGGTGGGATCTTTGAAAAATGCCTCCTGTTTGAGTGAGAATAAGAAGAGAATTTATATAGTTCTTAGAAGACAAATCCTTAAGGAATATCTGATTTGGTTTTTAGTGGATTTGAACCTTCAGTTGTCATAAATCAATTTCCTAATAGTCAATTTTCCTAAATTTATATTTTCTCATGACTTACATCCTCTCCTCTATGTATACAAGAAGGAATTGTATTACCAGTTCCCCCCATATATAATTATGAATTTACATCCATGATAGCTATAGACACCCATTCCTTGAAATACATTGTATTAGGATTCTCTAGAGAAACAGAATCAACAGGATATATCTGCAAATATGAGATTTATAAAAGTGTGTCACACAACCATGGGGATATAAGAATGCAGCATTTGTAGAGCTGGCCACTTTGATGAAGGTCCTCCTCGACATACTCCCCAGGAAAGGCTGGCTAGGTGAAGCAGTGAGAGATTTTCTGTTCTGAATCTTCCTTAAAAGCCTTTGGGTATTTAGGTTATTTGTCACTCATTGTAGAAGACACTCCCCTTAGCTTACTGCAGATGTAATCAGCCATAGATGTCACCAACATGCTCATGATTTAAGTCCATGAAATGTCCCCACAGCAACAGATAGCCCAGTGCTGCTTGACCAGACAATCAGGCACCATCACCTGGCCAAGTTGACACATGAACCTAATCATCACATACATCCATCAATTAACTCAGATACCTTTTAAAAGAAAAAAGTTAGGAACAAAAAGGCCACCCACCCAGTTTGGTACATAAACCAGCCCCCAAAATACTTACTTGATGTGCTAAGAGTCCCTAATGAGGACAGCAGCCATCTGGCAAACAACCCATTAGGTTGAGAACAAAAATGTCAACACAAGCATAATATGTAAAGTTGTTGATCACTGACAGACAGTCTGTTGATGGGCATCTATTTAGCTTTCAAAGCAGTCTGGCAGATAGATTTTAAAAATCCATCAGACCTGAAAAGTCTTAACAGGCCAAATTTCCCCAGGGGGCTTTCTATATGGTACTTATCATTTTCAGAGAAGTGATAGCTCTGATTGTCCCAGGCATCATTAGCCTAAATAGAGTCATAATGCCAATGGTGAGAGTCATCTTAAACAAATAATCTGGGTGGGGTGTGGGGTACATGCATGGTTTTGACCCTGAAATTTGTGGAGCTCTGCTAATTTTCATGGTGTCATTAGAGTTTTGCACTTGGCAATTATCTTCTTGCCATTGTAAAGTCCCTTCATGTAGCATCCAGGGAGAACTGGCGACCTTGGTGTCCATTTGCAAATCATGTGTTCATTGTCTAGAATCTCACCCCAGCCCCCATCAATGATCCTGCAGTTTCTTTGCCTGATGAAACTGTTTCCATATTCACTTGGCTTCCTAATTGGCCTCGTACCTTTTGGAAGAAAAAAATCTCAGTTGCCTCTCGCTTGGCAGAAGCTAAAGTGAGAAGCCACACAGATGTGGTTTCTGGAAAAGAAATTGGTTTCACACACCACCTACCTTCCTTAAAAATTAAAAAAAAAAAAAAAAAGCTCACTGACAAAGTGGCAATTGGTTAGGACCTCAGGAGGGTGAAAATACCAAAAAAAAAAAAATTAATTTCAAACTGTGAAACTCAGCCAGCGAAAGCTAATAGCTCTCCCAACACACAATATTCACCTTCTGGTAGACTCCACAGAGCCTGGGTGTGTGTGTTTGCTGATTTTTTTTTTAATTGGGGGAAATCTGTGAAGGCATATGTCTCTTACCCTGATTTCATCACTCTCACCGCATGTACTAAACATCACCACTGGCTTCCTCAAGGAGAGTTTGCAAACCCAGTCTTTGATTATTTCCTGCACCAACAGTTCCACCACGGAGCAGACGATAAGTTGCTCCCACAGTTATCTCTCTAATGGTGCAAACATAGTAATTAACCACATCCCCCCAAATGTTGGCTGAATGGCTGGTCCCTAATTTGTATACTTTCTGCAGAGGTTTCAGTGTCTCGTGAAATTTATTTCCACACTAAAGTCACCTATTAAATTATGGATCATGATATTGGTATGCTGCTAAAAATGTTCACAGCATTGTAATTTTATGCACTGGCAATAAACATGAAAAATGCATTTTGTGGTTGTTTAACATTAAAAGTAATGTTTTGGGAAATAAATTTTAGGAGAAATTTAGTGCTGGGGAAAAGGACCATATTCACAGTCCTGGAGACACAGATCCATAATCCAAAGAGTGCATTAAATGGGGATCAAATTCACAGCTCAAATAGGTCACCAGCTAGCAGCCATTGTAATTATGATAAACTGTGGATAAGCTGAATTTAGATGGGTGGTGGGATCCACATCTCTCTTCCAACTCCCACCCATCAAGTGATTCCTGTTACTGCTCTCTAAATGGTGGTATAGTTTACTTGCAGGTGATTGCTAGGCAATTGGCAGCATTTCAACAAATCACTTCTTTCAGGGGAAAAATGGTATGACACAGGCTGTTACATTGAAGAGCACTTAATCCTGGTCACCAGGTGCAAAAGCTTGTGGATTTAGCTTCACCTGGTGAGTTAATCTGTGACTGGCGTGGCCACCGGGCTACTCAGGCTTACTAACCAATGTATGTCCTATTAATGAGGGCCAGTGATTAACCAAGAACAAATCATCTTGAGAGACATCATGGTACATGGTCAATTCACCTGGCTGAATCCCACCCATACCTCTTGGGTGAATTTGGGCAAGTTACTTTATGCCTCTGTTCCTCTCTTTCCCCATTTTTAAAATAAGGCTAATTGTAGAACATAATCCCAGGATGGTTTTGAGCATTAAACTTAAAAACATGTGATAGTATGTAGAAAAGTTCAAGGAACTTAGTAAGGAACTAATAACCTTGTTGGCAATGATGGTAATGGTGATGATGATGATGATGATGATGATGATGATAGAAGGAAATGTTGTGGATTGAATTATGTTCCCCAAAAAGATATATTCAAGATACATGCTTGTGACCATACTTAGAAATAGGTTTATTTCAGATAGAATAAGTTAAATTAAAATGAGATCATACTGGAGTAGGGTGGGCCCTTAATCCAATACTACTGGTATCCTTAAAAGTAGAATGAATTTGGACACCTGGACTCAGGGGAGAGCAGCCATGCGATGATAGAGGCAGAGACTGAAATAATGTGGCAGCAAGCCAATGAATGCCAAGGATTGCCAGGAAATATAAAAATCTAGTAGGGGCAAGGCAGGATTCTCTCCTACAGGATTCGGAGGTAGCATGGCCATCCCAGCACCTTGAGTTCATACTTCTAGCCTCCAGACCTCTGAGACAAATTTCTGTTGCTTGAAGCCACCCCATTTATGGTAATTTGTTACAATACTCTAGAAAACAAATACAGGAGCCTATCCTACATTGTACTATATAAAAAAGATAAAAACAGATGACATGGAGCAGTAGAAATTAATCCTAAAAATAATGAAAAACCCTTATAATTTTCTTTCTGTTTCACCCCTCATTTTGCCATCTGGTAAAACTCTACTCACTCTTCTGCCCAACCTAGCAGGCAAGAAACTTTGCTATGTAGCGTTCCTTCACCTCTCCTATTACCATGCCAAGAAAGAAGCAATTACTCTCTTATATGGTATTCCCATATATTTTCCCCCCAAATTTAATTTTTTTCATTTTACAAATTATAATATATTTAGTTGGTGTGTGCCAGTCTTTCACATTACACTTTGAGCCACTCTATACAAGGAATATATTTATCTCTGTGTCCTATTGTGCACAGTGGACTATAAAACATTCAAATTTAAGACACCTGTAGAATCCACATCTGCTTCTCCTCTTCATTGGAGAGGAATGTTAAGAAACAACACCTGTATGGATAGTTTTCCAGCTACTGTTTGTTTTTGAGCTCCATATTGTTTTGGCTTTTACTTCCCAGTCTTGGAGGCTGACAAGAAAACTGACAAGCCTAGATTCCAACTAACACTAGGAAAGGAAGGTATATAGAAATAGTCTTATTTCCCTTGTTCATGACCCATATCTAAAGAGCCTGAAAAATATTTCAATAATAAACCATATCATGAAAATCATGATTGCTGGATATTGCGGAGAGTGGAAAATAATTAATATGGTAATTGAGTTTTGGGGAGCACATAGACCTCCTCTAATATCACATTCCAAACACATTGGCACAAGTTGAACTAACAGAGTGATTGTCAAATTTTAGCATACAGCAGAATTGTCCATGAAATGAATACGGAATGTAGATTTCTGATTCCCAGCCCCAGAGATCACTTCAGTGAGTCAGAATTACTTAGACCCCTCTAGATGAATGTGATGAGGGTCATCTGCAGCCCTCATTTTAAGGAAGATTAGTGCAAAGCAGCAGTAAACACTTTGATTGTGTACCACTATCAAGAGAAAAATTTTGAGTATGTACACCCAATATGTGTTTAGGTTTTATTCGTATACTACTATACTAATATATTATGTACATTATTCAAATTCACAAGATAGGAATAATATAAGTATATGATAATAAATATGTCCTTTTTATTGTTTACCTTCCCCAAGGGAACTTCTTGGATACCCCTGGGGGTAAATGTATCCCATTTTGGAGACCAGTGCTCCAAGATAGTGCCTCTCAAATTTTAATATGCATACAAATATCCCGGAGATCTTGTTAAAATGTAGATTCAATTTCAGTAGGCCTGAAGTGGGATTTTAAGATTTTGCTTTTCTAATAAGCTCCCAAGTGATGCTCATACTGCTGATCTGGGGACCACACTTTACGTAGCCTCTTTATTACTGACCTAAATCCCATTGCAAACTGTAGTTTCATCTGATCAGAGCAAAAAGTAGGTGGTGAGGCAAGGCAATTGTTGACCAGCTCCTCACAAGACTTGAATCTGGAAAACTTTCTGTAATTCTTCTTTAGTGTTTCACTGTTGTAGAACAAGTGAAAGACACCCAAAATAAACGTCCCCTCCACAGCCTTTTATATGCTTTTATAGAAGTGCTGTCTTTCAATTTATCTCTTAAATTAACAAGATGGCACTCCCCAAAGTCTTAAACAATGACTTTCCCAGACGCAACAGTGCACAAGATCATTCTCCTCGATTAAGCCTTTGACAGGCAGCATCTTTTCAGCAAGCATCATGCCAGGTTTCATTAGTAAATTAGCCCTACAAAGTTTTTTCTTTCCTACAGATGCCCTAGCACCACAGTCCTTCCCATAAATTGAAGCGAATACATTTAGGAATGTCATGCTTGGAGGTACCAAGAACAATAATAGACAAATTTGCAAATCATATAGGAATAAGTATAATGCATTAATCTGTAGAGATTATTAAGGGGAAATAGGAAACTTAAATAATTAACTCTTAAAGTCACCCCAAGAAGGCTCTGTCTGTCCTGGTGTATGGACTCTGCAATTAACCTAACATGACAAGCCCATTCCAGAAAGAATGGGAATTATTCAATGTGCGTATTTAATAGACATGTTATAAGGAATTCATTACTGCATCATTCCAATTTGAATGAAATCAGAGCTCCAAGCTATGCTGCCTTTTGAGTAATTCCACAGCATACCTCAGACCAAAGCCTTAGGTGGAGGCAATAAGGTGTTCCAAAAGACCTGATAGGCACACCAAAAGAAAGAAAATCAGAAGTCCTTTCAATATGTTTTAGTAGAACAGGGAAGCTCTGAGTTTGCATTAGTCATCTGCATGGCACTTATAGATCAACCCTAAAAAGCAGCAACATAGTTTAAGAATATTGGAAATCATCTAGCAATATATTGGCTATGTTGTTTGTGTTTGGATATTTACGTATTCATTGTTTTTTAAATTAACATGTATTAAATGTCCCCACCCAATTTGAAAGACCTTGTTTTACAAGACATGTTGTCTGGTGGAGCCCCTACTCCCACCCACCCCCAGAGGGATATACCAGAGCATCTGTAGGGAGATGGTTATTTTTGGTGTCTGATGGCCTAGGTCCTAATATACTCTGTTGCATTGGCAGATCTTATAGATTCCTTGAAGACTCATTGCCTTCATTTACAATGGGAAAAACAATAATAGTTGTCCTAAAAGATGAGATACAAATCCAATTTATTTTAGAGTTTAGCACACTCAATAAAATAGTAATTCATTAATTTACTTCTATATTCTGCATTAGAGTTCTCTATATTATTTATATATAAATATTTCTATCCTCTTTCTCCCAGATTGTGTTGAGAATGCAATATTGTTCAAAAGGGAAATTACTTTAATTAGACAAAGATTCCACTGTTTATTAAGAAACATAAATTGAGTTAGGGTACCAAAGGTGGATAAAAATGGAATGCTTGAAGAGACATTGAAGTGGGGAGGGCAGTTGAGAAATAAACCAAATGGGGAGACTATGACATGATAAAATGTTTTGCTGTATTATGACCACAGAACTGAGTGCAAAAAAGTCAAAAGTACAGCTGGCCTCTGACTAAACAGTAAGAGCTGAGGTCTCAATCTAAGTAAAATTTATTTAATCATTTCTGGTTTCACTGGCAAAGGGGCCCTTCCCCAAGTTATGGACACAAAAATGACAGTATCTATTTGTAGATAACATGAACAGTAAGTAGAGGAGCCATGATATATAGGAAGAGACCATCTGCCCATTGGCCAATCAAGATCTGTGAAAGCATTTGGCAAAGGTTTTATGCAAGTAAAGAAAAGGAAGGAGTATTCGAGCATGCAACTGTACCTCTTGTATGTCCAGCTAACTCAGTGATGAAGGAAATAAACCAAGCAATTCACACATCCACTTTGCATTGCCTGACGTTTGGAATGTCAGTCCTTCATGGAAAGGAGAACAAAGAAGGAGAACAGGAGCAAGGCAGAAGAGTCCACTTATGTAAGCTCCTGAGAAGCAAGTTTAGAGCCTCTGGATTTACCAGCACTGAGCATGCTACCCTACACATAACTTATGTTCAAATATTTGATGATATTGTAATCAATACACTGGGCCGTTTATGCCTCTACGACCATTTTTTAAAATTCTCTTTTATTAAATCTCATGAAGCTAACAGGCATGCCACCAAAGAAAATCCATAATTAATTAAGTTTAGAAACATGGCTTTCTACATCTCCATTTGGTGATTCCTTTAGATTTGAATGTCAAAAGGTCTGAGAAGTTCTCTCTAAAGAATTGTGTTGGTTTTTCTTTAAGTCCAGAATTTCCCAAATATAAATGACCGCACAATGCTTTCTATCATAGAAATCCTTTAGCATTGCCTCATGTGAAATCAGTCTCTCTCTCATTCTCTCATTCTTTACTCTCTTCTCTCCTTCCCTCCCTTCCCCACAACTTCTCTACTATGCTTGTATGGGTTGACAGAGTCAGCCCTGTGTTGTCCATGCGCCTCAATGCAGCTTCTATTAGAAACCCCTTCATTCGGGAAGGCTTATAAAAAGTGGAGCTTTGATAAATCTACTATTCTGGACTTCACTGTACCAGCAACACTTTAAGTATTTCTCTCATGCAGAATTCTTATGAAAGGGGAATGAGAGGTAATATCAAACCAAGTACGCCGAAGCACACATGAAGCAGAGTCTTGTATTATGCCCTATGTACTTACTTCCTTTTGTGGAACCATAAACCACAGACAGAGCTGGGGTCAGGAGTTGGGGTCCTCAGAAAGAATCAGAAAATGGGGAATGATATTGGACATGACGAAGGGTCCAATTATGTCAGGGTGCCGGACACTAATTAGATATACCCTGCTGATCTAGTGTCAGCTGAGTGTTTTTTTTTCTTAATAAACTATTTCTTTTAGAAAAAAATAGATTAACAGAAAAGTTGTGAGGATAGTACAGAGTAACTATATACCACATATCCAGTTCCCCTATTACTATCATCTTACATTAGTACAGTACATTTGTCCCAATTAGTGAACAAATATTGATACAGTATTATTCACTGAGTCTATATTCAAATTTTCTTAGTTTTTACCTAATGTCCTTTTTTTCTGGTCGAGGATCCCATCCAGGAAACAGCATTACATTTAGTTGTCCTGTTTCCTGGGCTCTTCTTGGCTGTGACAGTTTCTCAGACTTTCCTTGATTTTGATAACCTTGGCAGTTTTGAGGAGTACTAGTCAGGTATGTTATAGAATGTCCCTCAACTGAAATTTTTCTGATGTTTTCCTCATGATTAGACTGGGGTTATGGATTTTTGTGAGGAAGACCTCAGAGGTAAACTGCTATTTTTAGCACATCATATCAAGAGCATGCACTGCCCACACACCATCGCTGTTGGTATTGATCTTGATCACTTGGTTGAAGCAGTGTTGATCAGGTTTCCCCTGCATAGCCACTTTGAAAAACAGTTTGGTAGTTTCTTACAAAGCTAAACAGTCTGATCATAAAATCCAACAATTATGTTCCTAGATAGTTACCCATCTTTTTTTCTTTCATTGATTGTACTTTTGGTGGTATATCTAAAATGTCATCACCAAACCCAATGCCATGTTGATTTTCGCCCAGGTTTTCTTCTAGATATTGTATATTTTATGTTTTGCATTTTACTTTTAGTTCTATAACCTATTTCTAAAAATGTTAAACTTTTGATTTTGAAATATGTTCAAACCTACAGGATGGTTACAAAAATAAAACAAATCACAATACAGAGAATTCCAACATACTCCTATCTCCCCAAGTACCCAAATACATCAATTTTAAAATTTTGCCACAGAGCTGACAGATGCATATATCAGTTTTATTATGGGAATTGGCAAGTCCAGATTTCATAGGACAGGCCACAAGTTGGGAAATCTTATAAGGTTTCCAGGAATTCCTCAGGAAAAACTGGCTGGCTGAGGTAGAGATAGAAATTCTTCTTTCTGATGGTCAAAATCATCAGTTCTTCCTATGAGGACTTCACCTGTTGGAAACCTTTTTGGCTATAGATGTAATCAGCCATAGAAGCAATTAGCTTATTAATTATTTATATCCATGTAATCATAGTAACAATCAGGCCAGTGCTTGCTTGACCAAATGACCGGGTTGCCATACCCTAGCCAAGTTAACACACAATTTAGCCATCATACTTTCCATCAGCCTCTCAAGCCATCTGTGGATCTGTTTGTCTTTCCATTTATCAATCCACTTTCTGAACACTTGAGTGTAGATTGTATACCTCATGCTCTTTGAACACTTAATACTGCCATGTACATTTCTTAGGGACAAGAATATACACTTAAGTATCCACCTTAACTGAGTTATGAAGTACAAGAAATTTAACATTGACACAAAACTTACAGTCTTTATCTCAACTTCTTCAGTGATAGAACCTTTTTTTACCCAGCGCCCTACCCCCTTCTCTGGATGTATCATTCCCAATCTATTTCCCTGAAGTCTTGACTTCCGAGTACTATGATTGCTTCTCTCTCTGCTTCCTGACCTCCCTCTCCCTCTCTTTCTCTCTCTCTCTCTCAGATGTGTGACAGGAAGATTAGAGTGGAAGTGAGTTTTTCCCTAGCTAGAGTAGGGCTCAGGAGAAGTCCAAAGTCTTTTCCCCTGGAGAGTGGCCTTTTTTACAGAGAAAGCTCTGGTGAAATTCAAAATGAATTTCATTCTCCCTCCTTCTACAGACAGATGAGGGGGTCTTCCTCAGATCTTCTTTATGAGAACCTGCTGTGGCTCCAAATTCACAAAAATTTGGTGGTGGCCCCACCAAAGACTGCAATTAACAGGAATTTCTGACTCTCACACTAGTCAGCCTCCAGCAATTCAACAAAATTGCCATTTAAGTATCCCTACTAGTTTTGGGCTCCCATAGCTTCTGCTCCAAGTAAATATATCTCAGCTACAAATCTCTGTCCCCCCCCCCCCCAGATTTTAGGGTGGCATTTTCCCTATGATCTTAGTTTTCTGACAGGTCCAAAAATTAAATGATTTTCAGTTTGTCCAGTTTTTATTTGTTGTAAGGATAAGAGTGGGTGACTTTTGCTCTCTTTACCTATTGGCACTGAGGCTGGAAGAATGTTCTTAAAAGTACTTGCTTTGCTAGACATGAAAATGATCACGTAAAAGGGTGTGGATTCATTAGAATGAACTTTTACTCATTAGTACAGGATAAAGTATATTTTGTCATGCCATGAAAGATGGTGCTTTAATAGTGAAAAAATCATGGAAATGACAAGAGAGAGTGAGCCAAATCTCTATGTCCATGGTTCTTTCAGAAGAAAATGGCTAATCATACATCCTGGTTGGGTTTTAAATACAACTGTAGGCAGGTGACACAACTAGATGACCTTTTACAGGCAGAGTGATTTATACCAAGGCCTGGCATTTTGGGAAAAGATACTGGCCTTGGGCCAATCAAGGGGCTGTGGGAACACAGAAGCCATCTGCATGCAGGTGTGGAAATGCTGCTCCTCTGCATTTAAGCTTCCTGCCTGTTGGATGAAGCAGAGCCATATATTTGGGATAAGGGAGAGGTTTTAGAAGACCCCTCCCCCCAATATTACTTTGTAGTTGAGAATTATGAGGAACTAAAGAGTGAATTCATTTCATTATAGTAGCAGGCTTAGTGAGGTATTTAGCAGACTCTGGTCCTTTGAAAACTACTTTCCAATTTTTGCCATATCCCAATACCACTTATATGGTCATTAAATATTTTTTCTAACTAGACTCTTTAAACTCAAATATATTTATTTACTTAAATGTTAAACCACACCTCAAGGGTTTGATGCTCTACTTAGAGAGCCAGTTATGTATTTATTGATACATAAATGTATAGCTATTAAGATAAATTGCATTCACATATTTATACCATACATATCACTCAATGTTTCAACATTGGTACAAAATTTAGGAAAACTTGGGATTCATTTAAAAGATCATTTATCTGAGAGCAGGGACCTAAAAGAATGGAATATAAGACAAGCAAATTTTGATGGATGGATGTGGAGATCAAGAGTAAAAAACAGTATTGTCATTATGACAGAGTCAACTGGAGCTTCACAGTATATTTTGGGGTAGGCTGAGCCGGGTTTCCCTGAATGAAATGGGCTCAAAATGAGAGGATCCATGCTTCTATATATTTGTACAGAAAGCCACAAGAGAGAGGCATTGCCGTACCCTTCAATTGTAATGCTCATCATTTGGCTTTTCATTGGTATTAGAACATAACTTAAAAATCAGAGAGCTTCTTCTTGTTTTGATAAAGATAGAAATTTAAAAAAAAAGTATGAAGGGATTTTAGTTGAGAATCTTTACTCTTTTTTGTCTTTTAAAACTGGATTCTAGACTAAATTCTATTGTGGGCTGTTGGTTCTCCTGCTAGCAAATATGAATTACCCATAATCTGCCACTCAATATTTTTCATTTCATTCAATAAATGCTTATTTGCTGCCTTCTAGGCTCTATGGAAGGTGCTAATTATACAATGGTGAAGAGAGAGGCAGGTGTGGTGCACACCACAGGGGCTTACAGTCTAGCAGGAGAGACATAATATATCTTTTCTCTGACATAGACTGGCTGTGTACATGCTACCAGCTCAATCCTTCTGCATTAAATCCCTAGGAAATATAGAAGAATATTACTTATAAAGAAAATAAATATGTAGCCTTACATGAAGATAAGAAATAGTCTATTCTTGAGGCTGGATTTGCATTAAGGGTGCCCCATCCTATCTTGCTTCTAGAGAAGGCAGAAGCAAGAGAGAGCCCAAGATCAAATGACAATCAAATGTCAAGGCAATTAGTGGACTACCAGTCACAGCCATTGATCCTTGCACCTCTCCTTGAAGCAGGAAACAGTTTGGAAGTTTCTGTCTGGAGGCCAGAGCAGAGAATGTGAGAGCTTCTCAGAAAGACAGGAGATGGCAGGGTGGAGAGAAGGAGGAGAAAAAGAGAACCATCATGCTCAGAAGAGCAGCTACGAAAATGCCTTCCTGGGAGGCATTTCTGCCTCCCCTCCTCCAACTCTTACCAAAATCAAAGATACAACTCAAGGTCCTCTCTCCCTTACTGGGTGGCACAAACAAATCATGAATTTCATGTTTAAAGATGAGAGAACAATTAAGAATCACCATTTGAGGAGTGTTGAACCTATAAAACAAGCAGAACTTACACCAGAAGAAACAGAGTAACAATTAAGTACTTGCCAGCAAGGAGAAAAATGTAAAACATATAGGCAAAGAAAGTTAGGGAAGGTGGGGAAGAATGTTCTAGCTAGAGGAAAGAACACATATAAAGGCTTAGGCATGAGGAGATAGTGGAGAGATGAAGTTGCAATGGTAGGGAGAGACCAGTTTGTAGCTGGTCTTTTAAACCATTTTTAAAATCTGGACTTATCCTGGGAACAACATAATATCACTTAAGGACTTTAAGCAAAGAGATGTGAATGGTCTTGACTGACCTGTTTCTATAGTTTAGAGGTCAGCAAACATTTTCTGTAAAAGAGCAGATGGTTAATTAGATTTTGCAGGCCATAGGCCTATGGTACAACTAAATTATGCCATTGCAGTATGAAAGCAGCCATGTGCAATATGTAAATGAATGAGCATGGCCATGACCCAATAAAACTTTGTTTATAAAAACAGGTGGTGGGGGCCACGGTGGCTTAGCAGGTAAGAATGCTTGCCTGCCAAGCCCAAGGACCCAGGTTCGATTCCTGGTGCCTGCCCATGTAAAAAAAATAAAATAAAAATAAATAAATAAAAAAACAGGTGGTGGGCTGGATCTGGCCCTAGGGCCATAGGTTGCTAAACCTGGATATAGATATATTAAGGCTACAGAAAATGAGACTCAAAGGCTTTAACTTAGTTAAATTCTGATACTTTAACTTAGATGCTTCATAACTCAGATATCTTAACTTAGTTCATTGTTGAGCCAGAAGGGTATTTTCTTTTCTTCTCTTTTTCACTAAATCTGAAAAGACTAGCATCACAAATTTTGTTTGTAGTTTGCCTTTACTTCTTATGCTGGGGAAGTCTTGCCTTCTACATCTTAGCCTCACTGTCTCTTAACACCTAAGCAATACCTGGGATATGGCTGCCACAATGGCTACCTCAGCTGCTGGGTCCAACCAATTATTTCCCAAAATAATTTGTATTCACCTACACTTCAAATGCATGGCTTTGGGGGTGGGGTGGAGTTAATAATCCTGGTTCATATTCTATTCCACACACCCATTATGCTAGCCACATATCAATCTGCTCAATTAAAAAGTCCAGGACTACGAAGAAACTACATATCATATGTATTATCACTTTGCCACACTCTTCAAATATCTGACTTTGAGAGTCATTTTCTGGTTAGCTAGGTGCTTTATCCTAGTTTTTAAAAAATCATCAACAATATTCTTTAAGTAACTCTTTTCATGCCCATGTATATCAATACTTTGTAGAAAGTGTTTTGAAAGAATTTATCTCTCTCTCCTTTTAAGTTTCATTTTTAAATTGCCATGGAGACCTTTGACTATTAAGATGTTAGATCTGTGCAAAACAGGAACAATTAGTCTTGGATACTTCCTCTTAAAACCCTCTTGGTCCCTCCTAATTCGTTTCGTAAGTATGAAGATGATTATGAAAATGTTAATAGGAATAATAATGATGGTGATTAATTGAATGCTTACTCAGCACTTTTATTGAAATATCTCATAGAATATTCACAACAAGCCTAGCAGGGAGTTATTATCAAAATCTCAGTTTTATGCTTAAGGATAATGAAGATTTGACAGAGCCAGGCCTTTGCCACTGGATTTCCCACTCCAAAAATTAAGTTGCTTCCTGCTGATACCTTTGCTGTCACCCCACACTCTAGTACCTCTATCAATTAATAAATGGTTAATCCATATAAAGCATGTAAGTTGGAACTGCTCTATGCAGCAACCTTGTTTGGACATAATCAAAGGTTGGATGGACCTTCCTCTCCACCCAAAATTTGGTTCAGATCTTGAGACAGATGATCCTGCATGCACTGAGTACATTTGAAAAGGTTTACTGCTCACATAATGAGATTTTCTGAGAGAGCAGGTCCCAAGCAGAAATGACTTGAGAAAGCAGAGAGGTACAAATGGCTTGAAATTTTATGGCGATTAGGTGAACGTTCACTCCATGGGATGAGGCTTACATACTTTGAACTTTCTTCCAGCAGCAAAGAAGAGAGCCCCTGTGTTAGTCAGAGTTCTCTAGAGAAACAGAACCAATGGAAAAGATCTGTAAATATGAGATTTATAAAATCCACAACCATGGGAATGGAAGAGTCCAAAATCCATAGGGCAGGCTGTGAAGCTGGCAACTCCAGTGAAGTGTCTATACAAACTCTGCAGGAGAGGCTCACTGGCTGAAGAGGCAGTGAAAGAGTCTCTCCTCTTCCTTAAAAGCCAGCAATTGATCAGATTATGTCACTGTGGGAAACTCACCTTAGTTGAATGCAGGTGTAATCAGCCACAGATGACCACAACTGACTGATGATTTAATACACCAACCTTCCAGTTTATCAACCAGACACAAAATATTCTTGCAGCAACAGTCAGGCCAGTGCTTGCCTGACAGACAATTGGGCATAATCATTTGGCCAACTTGACACCAGAACCTAACCATCACAGTCTACCACTGCCAGTCTATAACTTGGCAGCTATGCATATCACCTTAGAAAAATGCTTAATTTCCAAATGGAACACAATAAAGGCCATATGTTTCACCCAACAACACTCAACTGTCCTGTGTACAACTGGAAATGTACTACATCTAGCCAAAATAGGGTGAAAGTCCTTAGGTAACATTCACTCTTAAACTTCATATCTTATGACTTAAATATTATAACATGAACAATACAACTTATGTCATATGATCAGGAAAACAAGATATTTGCATATTTACAAATGCAAACATAACTCATAACAAAACAGGGAGGAAATATTAACGCCATCACGATCCTCATGTCTGTAACTGGTCATGTGGTCATAGTTCATCTTTATCATTGCCTTCTTCTACTATCTATTCCGTGTTCCCTTTACCCTCAGCAAGCACTTCAGCTGGCTGTGGTTCTTTGCCAGGTGGGGTGACCCAGACCTTCATTCTTGAAGTTTCTGGCCCATTGGTAGTCCTGCCTGGATTGGGTTGTTGCAGTTTTCTATTGACTTTAATCACAGAGGGTGGAAGTCTTAAGAGATGCCCTAGGGGATCTCCTGTATTCCAGGAAAACTCTTCTTTACCTCAGTTGTGTAGTTGCAGTCCTATTTCCCCTTAACAGTCAGGATCAATCACCCCAGACAGAACATTAATCCCCTTTCGTGCCTCTTGATTCAGTGGCAGAAGAAACCCAAAGTGGCCAGGTGGCAGTCTTAATATACAGTTCAAAGAATCATTGTTGTGTCTCTTGAAAGGAGACATGTAGACCAGCAGAACTGAAGTTATCAGGGACAGGAAGCAAAAATTTCCTAGTGGATCACTAGGGATGATAGTGAGTGATGCCACTCCCATTTCCATCCCATGATTCCTGGACCATGAATCCTGGCTATGGGAGAAATAGCACCACAGAGTGGATGCTGATTCAGCACATACACAGCATCCTGGAGAACATTGTCCCATTCCTGCAAGGTATTGCCACCTAGTTGGCACTACAATTGGGTCTTTAAATGGCCATTCCACCATTCTATCAACCCAGCTGCTTCTGGATGATGGAGAACGTGGTAAGACCAGATAATTCTGTGAGCATGTGCCCATTCCCACATTTCAGTTGCTGTGAAGTAGGTTCCTTGATCAGAAGGAGTGCAGTGTGGAATACCATGATGGTGGATAAGGCATTCTGTAAGTCCATGTATGACAGTTTTTGCAAAAGCACTGCATGCAGGGAATGCAAACCCACATCTGGAATATGAGTCTGTTCCAATTAGAACAAATCGCTGCCCCTCCCATGATGGAAATATACAGTATAATCAACCTGCCACCAGGTAGCAGGCTGATTACCTCAGGGAATGGCGCCATGTTGAGGACTGAGTGTGAGTCTCTGCTGCTGGCAGATTGGGCACTCAGCAGTGGCCATAGCCAGGTTGGCCTTGGTGAGTGGAAGTCCATGTTGCTGAGCTCATGCATAACTTCCATCCCACTTTGAGCCCATTGGGCAATGGCAGGAGTGGCTGAAGAAAGAGGATGACTTATATCCACAGGACAGGTCATCTTATCCACTTGATGATTAAAACCTTCCTCTGCTGAAGTCACCCCTTTGTGAGCATTCATATGCCCACTCAGTCAGGTCTATCCACATACCTCTTCCCCAGACCTCTTTGTTACCAATTTTACAATCATGCTCCTTCCAAGTCGCTGACCATGCAGCCAAATCATTAGCGATAACTCGTGAGTCAGTATACAAACTTGCCAGTTCTCCTTCCAAGCAAAATGAACAATCCAGTGCACTGTTTGAAGTTTCACCCACTGAGAGGATTTTACCTCACCACTATCCTTTAAAGACATCCCAGAATAGGGTTGTGGTGCTACAGCTGTCCACTTCCAGGTGGTCTCTGCACATTGTGTCTGTAAGCCAGACCTGAATTTTTCTCTTCCTCAATCAGCTGACTGTGTAAGGAATTCCCCAAGAGACCATAGCTCTGGTCTGGTAAAGAGAAGATAATGTGGCAGAAGTGGGGGCCATGGGCATTTGGGCCATTTCCTCATGTAACTTATTTGTGCCTTCAAGACCTGCTATGGCCCTATCTCATATACCATTTCATTTTATGATAGAGTGCTGCTGTACATGCCCAACTTTATGGCTTGGTGGGTCATACAACACCCAGTTCATGACAGGCAGCTCAGGTCTCATGGTAACTTGGTGGCCCACGGTTAAGCGTTCAGTTTCTACTAAGGCCCAGTAGCAGGCTAAAAGCTGTTTCTCAAAAGAAGAGTAATTCTCTGTAGCAGACAGTAAGGCTTTGTTCCAAAATCCTAAGGGTCTGCGCTGCGATTCTCCTATAGGGGCCTGCCAAAGGCTCCAGTCAGCATCCCTATTTGCCACTGCCACTTCCAGCACCATTGGGTCCTACTAGATCATATGGTGCAAGTGCCAGGACAGCTTACATAACAGCCTGGACCTGTCACAGAAACTCCTCTTGTTTCGGCCCCCACTCAAAACGAGCAGCTTTTCTGGTCGTTCCGTAAATGGGCCGGAGTAGTACACCCAAATGAGGATTATGTTGTCTCCAAAATCCAAAGAGGCCAACTAGGCATTGTGCCTCTTTTTTTGGTCATAGGAGGGACCAGATGCAGCAGCTTATCCTTCACCTTAAAAGGGATATCTTGACATGCCCCATACCGCTGGACACCTAGAAATTTCACTGAAGTGGAAGGCCTTTATATTTTTGTTGGATTTATCTCCCATCCCCTGGCCTGCAAATGCCTTACAGTAAGTCTGAAGTAGTTGCTACTTCTTGCTCACTAGGTCCAATTAGCATGATATCATCAATATAATGGACCAGTGTGATGTCTTGTGGGAGGGAGAAATGATCAAGTTCCCTATGGACAAGATTGTGACACAAGGCTAGAGAGTTCATATACCTCTGAGGCAGGCCAGTGAAGGTATACTGCTGGCCTTGCCAGCTGAAAGCAAACTGTTTCTGGTGGTCCTTACTGATAGCTATTGAGAAAAAGCATTTGCCAGGTCAGTAGCTGCATACCCGTACCAGACAATAGGTATACCAGGTACCAGACAATAGGTTGATTTGCTCAAGCAATGATACCACATCCAGGACAGCAGCTGCAATTGGAATCACCGCCTGGTTAAGTTTATGATAATCCACTGTTATCCTACAACTCCCCCTCCCCCTGTTTTCTGCACAGGTCAAATAGGGGAGTTGAATAGGGATGTGGTAGGAATCATCGCCCCTGTATCCTTCAAGTCCTTCAGAGTGGCACTAATCTCTGTAATCCCTCCAGAAATATGGTATTGCTTCTGATTCACTATTTTGCTAAGTAGGGTCAGTTCTAGCGGCTTCCACATGGCCTTTCCTACCATAATAGCCCTCACTTCATGAGTCAGAGAACCACTGTGGGGATTCTGCCTGTTGCTGAGTATGTCAATTCATTTATGTGTTCTGGAACTGGGAAAATAACCACAGAATGGGTCCAGGGACCCACTGGACCCACTGTAAGAGGGATCTGAGGTAAAACTCCATTGATCAGTTAACCTCCATAAACCCCTACACTGACTGGTGGACCAGAGTGACATTTTGGGTCTCCTGGAATTAGTGTCACTTCTGAGACAGTGTCTAATAATCCCTGGAATATCTGATCATTTTCTTTTCCCCAATGCACACTTACCCTCATAAAAGGCTCTCCTTGGGGGAGGACTGGGAGGAAGGTTAACAGTATAAACTGTGGGCAGTATAAAAGGGTCCTTCTCCAAGGATACACAGCCCTCCCCTCATTCAAGGGACTCCAGATCTCTAAACTGTCTCAAGTCTGGGAATTGATTTAGGGGCCTGGACTCTCTGTTTTTGTAATTCAAGTTAGACTTCTGTTCACTTGACCTAGATTTCTTCTGCTTATACAGCTCAAACAAGAATTTAGTAGACTGCCCATCTATTTTACTTCTAGGTACCCCATGATCTACTAGCCAATGCCACAGGTCTCTGCATGTCAGATTATTTTGTTCTGCTGTCCATTATGGTGGCCACACCCACCATGTCTATGGTGATTAACTGTCACCACATAGCTTCTGCCAACTCCGGATCCAATCATCCCCTTTGTGTTTAAGGATTCCAGCTCAGTGACAGCAGTTCCCACAGTAATATCTGACCTACAGAGAAGGGCAACTATAGAGGTTTTCAGGGATGATGGAGCTAGTCTCATGAATCTATTTCTCAAGGTTCTGGTGAAAGATGTGTCTTCTAGACAGTCCTGGGGTGTGTGAGCAGGACTTTCATGATAAATCTACTCTAACATTCTTATCTCTCTAAGCCTCTAGATCCCCTCATCTACATTATACCAGGGCAATTCTGGCAATTCAACCTCAGATAATGTCAGCTACCTTTTGATCCATGTTACAGCCAAACAAACTGTTACTGCCCTTTCTAACCCCTTGGCTACAACATTGAATGCAGAATCTCTGCTTAGTGAGCCCATATCAATAAATTCAGCTTGATCCAACTTTATATTCCTTCCACCATTAACACATACCCTTAATATCCATTCCCACACATATTCCCCTGATTTCTGTCTATATAGATTGGAACACTCATGCAGTTCTTTTGGAGTATAGAGTACTTCCTTATGGGTCACACTTTGCACTTCACCTTTGGGGCCTTTTGGGATTTTAGTCTTGCTATAGGTCTTAAAGAAAAGAGGGATGGTGGGAGTAGGTCAGGAAAAGAAATAAAAGTGTCTTTCAAGCCAATTACCTCAGGGCATTCTGTTGCAGTTTTGTCTGCTGAAACAGTATTAGTCATTTCAGACAGCGAAGTGAGGGGTGTTTCCCCAGGAGAATTGGTTACAGGGTTAGCAGGCAATGAAGGGTTAATCTCATTCCTCTTAATCTCTTTCCTCAGGGCATCCATTGCAGGTCTATATAACAGAGGCTCAGCAGATTACAGGGATCCCATCTCTCCATCACCATCAGGAATCCCATCTCTCCATCACCATCATTATCAAGCCATATATCACTATCCCACATTTCAGGATCTCATTCTTTTCCAATCAAAGCCCTTACTTTAACAGCAGATTCCCTACAAGGTTGAGATTTTAGTTTATGTTGTAAATCTGCTGCTCACACGATGAGGCTTTGTGTCTGGTGTTCAGAGATCTAAAGTCTGTGATCACAGGATATAATATTTTCTTTCAGGGCACACATGGAAACTTTTCTATTGTTCATACAGTGCCTAAAGTATAAATTCGAAGCTTTCAGTTCATCCCTTTCCCTCATCACGGTATCCGGTGTATCTAACAACAACCAGGCATCATTATACTTCTTAATTCCACAAAACTCCATAAAAGCATCAAAAACATTATCATACAGAGCTTGCCTCACATAAACACACAAATAGCAGAATCTAATGGTGATATTTTGGGTCTCTTTTGCCAACCCACCCATGGACTTTCAGTGCCAACTTGATTATTGAAAACAGTGTCATCAGTGCCTCTGAGTCTAATCAGAGTAGAAAACCAATTGTAAAAACCCATTTTTAAGACTGTTTCTTAAGAACTACATCTAGTACCAAGCTGTGTTAGTCAGGGTTCTCTAGAGAAACAGAGCCAATAGGAAAGATCTGTAAGTATGAGGTTTACAGAGGTATCTTACACAACTGCGAGAATGGAAGAGTCCAAAACCTGTAGGGCAGGCTGTGAAGGTGGTGGCTCCAATGAAGGGTCTGGAGGAGCTCCATAGGAGAGGCTCGCTGGCTGAAGAAGTGGTGAAAGGGTCTCTCTTCCTCTTTAAAAGCCTTCAACTAATTGAATTATCTCATTGTGGAGGACAGGCTTTAGTTGATTGCATACGTAATCAGCCACTGATGCAGCCAACTGACTGATGATTTAATATCCCAGCCTTCTGGTTTATCAGCCATCCATGAAATATCCTTGCAGAAATAGTCAGGCCAGTACTTGTGTGACCAGACAACTGGGCATAATCATTTGGCCAAGTTGACACCAGAACCTAACCATCAGAGCATCCAAGCTGTCTTATCAGCTTGCTCACATAAAGGGCAGAAGGAGAGGGGAATGGTACAGCTCAAACGCTGCCAGTTATCCAACATCAAAGTTGGAGTCAGACTCTTTTTTATAAACCTTGCTCTGCACGCCACTGATTGACTTTATAGCACGAGTCAAAATGTGTCATTATACCTTTTGTTTCCTGTTGTCTCTTCCTCTACTCAGTTGAGAACTCCCTGAGACTATTACTTTAGAATGAACTGATCATTACACCTGACCTGTAACAAATGTTTGCAAACTGAAGTTATGGCCAGCTCTGTGTTAAATACCAGGTATACAGAGATGACAAGTCATATTTCTTTCACTGAAGTCCCCCACATTTTCTTTCATGATCTTTACCATGAGTTTAATTGCTAATTGGTTCAGCCAAAATGGTATGGTAGGAGGCAGAAGAAAAGAATATGCGAATAAAGTAATTGCAGTGTGGTGTGACAAGTATCATAAAAATGACCCATCCTGAAACAAAGGTTTGCCTTCTTATGTTGTTCCAAGCATCATGATTCTGCATAGGAAGAGAAACAGACTCGCAATTCATGCCTGATGTAGGCCTAGATAGGCTGATTAGAGAATTGAGTTCAGGTCTATATTTGGCTTCTCTCTATATGGGTCAAACAAATAAAGCAAACACACAAGAGACTTAAGGCATATATGAACCTCCTAGGAATTTCTGAAACTTTGTGAACTCTTTCGTCTTTTCTCCTATCACTTCACACTACCTCTTAGCAGATACTTCTTGCAACTATGTGTGAAACAGTACAGGAAAAAAGGGAAAACTTACAAAATCAGATTTGTATGCCAAATTACGTTTTTTTTTAAAGTGACTCTCATCACTTCCCTCTCTACCTATTTCACATTTCCACTTAAAACCATTCTTCATAGCAGCTTATCTCAAAGTCAATTTCTCTGAAATAATGTTTCCACACATGCTCTGTAAGGACATGAATTTTTCTTTCAAATAATTTGGGTAACATTGTGTCTTCTAGCTCTCCCTCGGGGAGTAGAGCCATAACGTCCATTAGCATGTTCTAGGCCTTGAGATTCCCTGCATTTTCCAACCTTTCATAACCACTAAATACTTTCATGGAATACTTAGTAATATTTCTAAGGAACTAGTGTTTGCAGAAGATGCCCTGGGAAGCACTGTTGTGAAAGGTAAGTGAAGAATGGCCTTATACAACTCACTTATCTAGAATCTACCCACCTTCCTTACCTCATCACTAGACTGACTTTTCTTTTCTTCCATCTATGTCCTCTGGTATTGAGCTGTTTGTAGATTTCTAGTACATAAAGTTCTATCTTATCCCTCTAGCACTTGCTTATGTCTGTCTCTTCTGCCTCCTAGTCATGTAACTTTGGCTAAGTCTCTTAACTGCATGAGGAACTCAGTTGGCTTGTCTGTATAGTGGAGGGTACATTGATGAATACATGATCTTTAAGACTCATTTGTAATGCATTTTGTTCCCATTTTGTGATTTACTTATCCCCACTGGTCTTTGGGCATGCTACTTCCTTTTCTCTCAGACTCATGGCCCTTGTCTGTGAACAGAGAATAACAGAACATACCTCAAAAGATTCTTCTGAGGATTAGATAGAATAAGGAATATAAAGACTTATTAGTGCAGTGTCATCAGTATGACCCTTAAAGAAAATTAATAATAATAAATCTTATCTTGCACTTTGAAGAATACCATTCCAGCTTTACCAAGGGTTGATCTTCCTTAAAAATGATACATCCTATATGTGCTCTGGATTTGAAAGCCTTTTACTGATGTATAAATAACCCTTAAAAATGTTCTGAACAGTGTAGTTCAAAGAATGATAATGTGTTCCAGGGCCAAATAAAGGGAGGCTCACTTGCTATAAACTTAATTTTTAAACATCTTAAGTAAATATGCATTTTCCCTAATGGCAGGGAGTCAACTCTCATCAGAATCTTGAAGGGTAGAATGTGACAAGAGATACATTATGGTTTCCCATAAAAGTGGATAGAGGAGTCCAAAGCCCTATTACCTGAAGTCACGCACACACAAAAAAAATTTTTTTGTTTGTATTGAGACTTTAATTTTATAATGTGGCTTTCCTCCATGATCTTAGTTGATGTTTAAACAGACAGGTAAGGGAGATAGAAGAGCTATCATAATTACCTTTGGATGTGCTTCAAATTCAATATATCCCTAACCAAAACTACCATCTTCCAGTTGTAAACTGGCCCCTCTCCCTGTCTTGGTGAATGCTTCCATTATCCAACCAGTAGCCCAGACCACATAATTTGGAGCATCCTCCACTGCTTTTTATTCTTTACAGTTCACATTCAGTCAGTCTTCAAGCCTACTCAAATCCTCCAAAATCAGACATCAGACTCCTCAAATTCTTTCTTGAACCTCCTTTCAAAGTCTTTGTTTTACTGAGATATAGACTTGATACCAAATATAGACTTGAACTGAATTCTGTAATCCACCCACCTAAGCCTACATCAGGCAGGAATTACCAGCCTGCTTCAGTTATTATGCAGGACCGTGATATCCTGGGCAAAGTGTCCAGCAATCCCATGAAGTAAGGAAACATGTACATTTTCATAACAGTTGTCACCCAGATGGCAATTTATTTATTCATATAACATTTTCCTCTACCTTCTAGCCTCTGGCTAAGCCACTTAACCTCATGGTTAAAGTAATGGAGGAAAATTTGGAGGTTCATGGAAGAACTATCACTTATCATCATAAAGCTAATAGCAACCCCATCCTTCTATATGTTCAGGCCCCAGACCTCAAAGTTAACCCTAATTCCTCTGTTTTTCTCATGCTGTATGTCCAGTTCATTAGCAATTCCTGATGGCTTTATCTTCAAAATCTGTACACAATCTGAATACTTATCTCCACTGCCACTACTCCCACCTTCATCCTATGAATCACCTTCTCTACCCTATATTTTTTTCAGTAGCCTCTTAATTGGATTCCCAGCTACTGCTCTTGCCTCCTTTTGAGCAGATTTCTCAACCCTGTCACTATTGACATTTGGGGATAGATAATTCTTTGTTGTAGAGCTGTCCCTGGGCATTGTAGGATATTTAGCAGCATGCTTTGCCTCCACCCACTAGATACCATTAACACTGCCCACCATCCAACCAGTTGTGACAAACAAAAATGTCTCTACACACTGCCAAATGGCCTGTAGGAGGCAAAACCTGGTTAAAACCATAGATTCTTCTCAACACAAACGCCAGAGCAAGTCTTTTAAATGTTAAGTCAAATAAGTTTTCTCTTCTGCTGAAAATGCCCCAGTGGCTTCTCTTTCCCTCAATGCAAAAGTCATGTAAATGGCCACAAACACTACATTATCTGTTCTCCCATTTCTACTCTGACCTCATTTTTTACCTGTTTGTGCCTTGCTTTTTCTACCTCAATTATATTGGCACATAGGGCTTGTTACTGCCTCTGGGTGTTTGCATTTGCTGTTTCCTCAACCTGGAAAGGTCTTCCCTTAGATACCCACTTGATTCATTCATTCATCTCCTTAAGGTGGTGCCTCCATGTAGTTGTATGATTGCTGTAAGGTACACCCATCACAGTTATGCTTAAAAATGGCATTTGACAACTTGTGGATATATTCCTAAAATAGTGTTAGATTACAAAAGATTCAGAAACAATATGCATATTATGACCTCCATTTTGCTAAAAGGAGCACAAAATGTGAATATATACATAGATATATACACACTCACACTAATCAATAGAATACACCAGAAGGATAGATACATAAATGTTCACTATGTAATAGTATGTAAATTTGTTTTCTGAGTACATTTTCTGGATTGTCCAAATTTTCTCTTCTGAAGCTATTTCACTTTTTTAATAATTAAAAAAAACAACAACGATACTTATCTTAAAAAAGGAACTTTAACATAATCCTAAATGTTTCTGTGTTCCAAAGACAAGTTGGGAAAATATAGAAAGAGGTAACATTGCAAATTTGGGTGTACCCTGGCCTTGAAAGACAAAAAGTCAAAGACATGAATTTAGCTGCTTTAAGTGAGTGGGAGAAGGAATTGAATTAAGTGACCTAGAATGTTTACATTTATGGGAACCTTGACAATCATGGAATGTGACACCCTCATCTTAAATAAGGTAGGCACTACAGAGAAAGAAAATGACTAACACCAAGTAAAACAGTTAGATAGTGGTAGAGATGGGATTATTCAATTATTTTTCATCAAACATTTAAGCTTCTACTCTCTGCCTGGTGCAAGGGTTACAATAGTGAAAGTGAAAGATGTTGTTTTCCCTCAAGCGAAATGGGAAGAAACACAAATGTACATCCAAACATAGTAGAAATGTGCCATCTAGTACAGTAGCCACGAGACACGTGGCCATCAAGCAATTGAAATGCAGCTGGTCCAACTAATGCACTGTAAGTCTAAAATATACACTGGATTTACATGAAGGATATAAAATATCTCAATATTTTCATACTGATTACATGTAAAAATGATAGTATTTTATACATATTAGGTTAAATCAAACATATTATTAAAATTAATTTCACTTTTTTTTTTTTTACCATTTTAAAACATGGCTACTAGATAATTTAAAATTGCATATGTGATTTGCATTGAATTTCTACTGGATAGTGCTACATATGCTCCATGATACAATGTTAGAAATGGGAATACAGGGCTGGGAGGTTCAGATGAAGCTGAAAGTTCAGATGAGGGACTTGACTGAGTCTTGGAGACAGATAAAGCCTATGAAAGGAAGGGACATCTAAACTGAGTAGTAAGTGAAAGTTAGGCTAGAACAGGGTGGGGGTAGGGTGGGGGAGTACAGTCAAAGATAAAACCAAGTCTTACAGAAGGCTATCATTTGCAAAGTCAGACTTTTTCGTTAAATAGCAAGTTGCAATCCTTTTAAAAATGAATTTCCCCTCCTAATGGGAGACTTTGACAGCCCCATAATTCCAGGCCTGGGAGTGGGGACATGGACTTCAGTAACTAACCACCAACATTGTCCTTCCTCCTTTAATATCTTATTATGAGATAAGCTCATTTCAGGGAAGGGTAAATTCTGCCTAGACCAGAGAAAAATAATGACATTGAATTAGCTAGATAAATGGCAAAGAGTAATCCGCATGAAATTCTTAAATTTGGATTGGGAAGGGAGATTCAGCATTGGTCAGAGTGCCTCTGATTATCCAATTTATTCTCAGCCAAGAAAATGAATGTGCTCTATAAAATATTTCTGGAATAACCTTTTAGTGAAAAACAATAGAAATTTGAAGACAGATTAAGGTTTAGTGTCACAAAAGATTACAGTATGAACAGACTGTCCTCATAGGGGTCTGTTTAACTGGTGACAAGCTGGAGGAGGGGAGAACAGTAAAGCTATTTGACATGAAAAATGTGAATTCGCTCCCTGACTGTTTACTAGCATTCACAAGTAGCAGGAAATGAGCCATGAAATGTATTGTCAAACATTCAGTGTTCAAAATATAATGTATTATTTTAAGTTGGGCATTTTGCTTCTGAGATCCTCACTCTCAATTTGTCCACCTCCAGAATAGATGAATTGGCCTTTCATCATGCCCTTCCCAGATCATAATGGTAAGCTGTGGCAGAAATTGGGAATTGGCCTTCCAAAAGCAATTTACAGCTCCCTTTTCTCTTGCCTCCCTGTGTTATGGAAGCTTACAGAACTTGAATCCTTACCTTTCCAGACCCCACTGCAGTTAACAGCAGTCATGTGACTTGGCTTTTGCCCAATCAGATTGAGGTATCAGTCTCTATGGAGAATGTTCTTTCTCCAATAAAAAAAGGTTGAGTCCTGATAAAAGAGAATTCCATGTCCTTCTCCTTTTCTCCTCCTTTGGCCTTATTTCTAGAAGCGTACATGAATAAATGAGCCAAACAAAAGAGATCAACTTTAAATGAAAATATAGAAGTGTTTTTTGTTTTACATGTTCAGCTCTTGTAACTTAACATTGTTCCTTTAATTAGAGATCCCAGGATATGTTATTCCTCCTTTCCCATTTTCCCCTCTCTTCCTTACTCTTCATTCATTGGTATATGGAATTCACATGTATGGAGTCTTTACTATATACAGGGTGCTAAGTCTAGGCTCTGAAGATGGAGTGCTTTGCAATTTAAATAGAATCTTTACCTTCAATAAACATATATTCTAGTGCAGATTTGAGAAGAGAGGGAAAAATAAATAAATAAAACATTATGCCAGGTGGTGGAAATTGCTATAGGGAAAAAAACAAAGCAGTGTTAGGGGATAAAACGTGATGTAAATACTGTTTTGTATGGGCTCATCAGGAAAGACCCCTTGGAGGAGGCACCATTTGAGCAGAGAACTGATAATAAGGAAGAAGCAAATCATGCAAGTACTCATGGAAGTACTCCAGGTAAAGGGACAGGCAGGTACAAGGAACCCGTGATGTGGACTTGTCTGACAAGAAAAAGACCAGTGAGACCAGCGCAGAGATAAGAAGTAAGAGGACAGTTTGGAGAAATAATCAAGAGCTTCTTTCTTTTCTTTCTTTCATATCTTCCCACTTATTATTCCTAACATACAATAGAAATGTCTGCCAACTGGTAAGCTCAGAAATAGATTCACTAGGCATGTTTTATATTTTCTAGCTCCTGCAACAGTGTGGGCTCTTTGGGTTGCCGAGGCTAGTTTACAGGGTCAAACTTTTGCTCCCAGTTCAGAGAGAGCCTCCAAGACATCACCACGTGTCCTCCTATTTTGGACAATGGTGCCTGGTTTTCAAGTGTCTGTACTTATCTTGTCCCCTCATGACTTTCCATTACTTACCTGCCTCATTTTCAGGCCCATCTTTGATTACATGAATTGGGATGTCAGTTGAAAGAGATGGAAATCACCCAAACAATTGTAAGGAATAAAGTGGCGATTTATAGAAAGGGTAGTCTAGTGAAATTCTAAGACAAGAATTCACTTGAATTCTCAAAAGAGATAAGAACTGAAAAATGGAAGGCCACCATTTTCCTCTCAGTCCGCTTGGTACAAAATGGCTACTTCAACCCTGCCAAGCATATATGGTACAGTATTAGTCCCATGAAGAAACCTACAGAATTCTGACCCTTTGTCCCCAAATCCAAATTCCTTAAGGACAAAAAATACATTGGATAAGATGACTATTCTGTTTTAATCAGGAATGGCCATAGGTTGAGGGAGAGGGTCACATGATATGACAGTGTTTCTACTCCATTCTCTAGATAATAGCCAGGATGCTACTTTTCAAATGAAAAACAGACTATGTCATTACCATGACTAAAATCTTCCCATGTCTTCTCACTGCATTTATTAAAAAATCTAAATTCCTTACCTTTCCCTGAGGGACCCTGCTTGATCCAGCCCCACAGCTCTCTACTTCCTGAACTCATTATCCCTCTTCTTCCATGTTTTGTTTTGTTTCCCATGCTGGCCTTTTTGTCTGTCCCTTGACTCAAGTGAGGCTTGTTTCCAGCTCAGGGCCTTTGCCATGACTGTTTCTCTTACATGAAACACATTGTCCTCAAATCTTGGCATAGTTGGCTTCTTCTCATAATACACAACTGAGCTCAGCTGAATGTCCCCTTCCTGGATAGGCTGCCTCTGACTAGCCACTCTAGAGGAGCCTCTGCTCCTTTTTCATCCCCAGTTCCTTTCTATCACATGATCTTCCAAAATTTTCACTGATTTTATTGATCTGTTAATGTCTCCCCTTACCTGCAAGAGAAAGTCAGATTTGCAAGGGCAAGGATTTTGGCCAGTCTTGCTCACTGTCATATCCCCTGTGCCTGGAATTAGGTCTGGCATATAATAGGTGCTTAATAAATATCTAATGAATCAATAACTGTTTTCTCAGGTCCCTCCCTGGCCAAGAAATTAGTAAACAGCCAGTTATATAAAGAAGTCATTGGTCCTTGGATGGAGTATAGAGCAGTCATCTGCAACATTAGAAACCTTTAGATGTTTCAGTATTTCTAACAAAGGTGAGGGTAAATGGATTCATGCATACACACAAATGCTCTTGGAGAAAATTGGAGATAGAAGGTGATCTTGACATTGTTCCCTGTCTGGAGACATTCAGCTGCTAAATTGGTCTGATACATAGTTTGCAAACAAAGTTCCACAATTAGCTCTTCTGTAAAAAATTTCACAATTAACTCTTTTATTTGGTTTCATTTAGTTAAGTAGAGCTTCTTTGAAATGTGACCTCTTCTCTCTCCCTCCCACCCTCATAAAAATAATCAGTTTTTCAGGTAGAATATTGTAATAGCATCACTTTTCTTTTGTACCAACTAAAACGACCTGTTAAGTAGAGTTTAGCAAAATTTGTGGTCAGATTGGCACAAGTTGGAGTCAGATCACATAAACTAAACCACCAGGTTTTAATAATCATCTGTAATATCTTCAGTGAAATATGAAAATCAACCCACTAAATCACCCTTGCTGATTTCTACTGGCTCTTACTGATTATCTGGCAAATATCAATCCCCCCACAAGAAAATAAAAATGTATATATACAATACCATCTGTATATATGTGTATACAATTCTATTTATTATATTTCTAACCTCATTGACAATTTCTCTTCAGGGTATGCAAATTAGTAAGAGTCCCACCCACATTTTGCTGACAATCTCTATTCATTATTTATAGCTCCACATCATAAATGTCTCATGTGCATAAATGATTTGAGCTTGATATTAAGGATGTCTCCAACTGCCCACTACTGCCAGTTTGATGGAACCCCTGATTGCTAAGCAGATTTCACTCATTAGCCCCTAAAGCTGAGTCCTCACCTAAATTACTGTCTTGCCTCTTTGGAAGGAGAGGGAGGAACAGAGAGCCTTAGGGGTATTAACACTCTCCCCCACCTTTCCTTTGTGAGGACAATGCACTCTCTTGTCCTACTGTTCTATCCCTCTTTGAGAAATTATGAAGTTAAGAATAGAAAACAAATGAAATGCAATCAGATGGTAATAATTTCTTGTGTTGGTATATTGCTTGTGACTTACAAGGCATTTTCCTATACATGAATTCATTTGATCCTTTTAACAACCCTGTGATGTAGGCAGGATAACAGTCAAAGCTACCCTTTTACAGATGTGTAAGAGTGATCCAGAGATGATGCCAAGTGATTTGCTTAAGGTTAAACAGCTAGTAAATTGTCGAGCCAGGAATAGAAACTCAACTTTTGACAAGCTCTATCCAGCAAGCTTTTCATGATACCCTTCATGGTATTATGTTTTGTTTAACCAAATGGTATATTGCTATCCCAACCATTACCCTAATAGTAAATTTTCTAGCTAAATAGTACATTTTGAAACCTGATAAAATCTTTTCATTAACACTTCTAAGCACTCTGTAGCCTTAACTGCTTTGTTTAGGTCTCAAAAGGAGGAAGAGTAGCTATTGTCTCTTCCTCACAGATTCTCTTATAAGGATGCTAGCACCATAAGAAGATACATTTTAAAAACAAAACATTGGCTTGCATCTCATCCTAAACTCTACAGAGCTCTGGGTGACCCACTGGACTGCCATTGCTCAACCGTGTTCCCTTCCTGAGTTTTACCCACCCCCAAGCACACACTCCTCTCTCTGACAGGACCCTGCTTGTACTACTGTGATGCATTTCCTTCTCTTTCCCACTGAGGCTGCTGGGTGAAGAGGAATGTCCTTTTGTAGGTAACTCTGGAGCACTACAGATGCTCCCTGCCTTTCCCTGTTTTCAGATTTCTCATACATTTCTTTTTTGCTTAGAGACAAACATCCAACTTGGGAAATAGAACTCAAAGTGAAGCTAGGGAAACACAAGAAGGAGGAGCAAGAATCAGCAGTCAGTGAGAGCAGAATTCTTTGAGGGCCTCAGTAGCTACCACTATAATTTTAAATACTTAAAAAAATCCATGTCAACTGGATATCAGAAATGAATTTTAAAAACCTCACCCTGCCCAGGGCTGCCAATAGCAAAGAGTCCCTCAGGGCCAAAGCAGTTTAGCCTACAGTGCTCCTGAGCTAAGAAAATCAGGTGTCTAAATCCATATCTTCACCTTCCCTAAAAATGAAAGGATACGTAGCCGATTTCTATTTTTGGTCAACCCACCAAAGTCGGCCAAATATGAGCTCCAGTTTTAATGTGATTTTTTTTTCAATAAATGTGCTTCTATTGTTATCAGATTTATATGAATATAGTAATATTAATAATGTTGGGAATCACTTAGAAGCCGATCTCTTCCAAAATAAATTTGGGGAAGAAAAATTCTAGTTTTTGTTGGAGATAATACATTAAAATTACTTCTGAAAGTGAAATGAGCCATGCTCTTTTAGAGTAGAAATGGAAGATGCAGGATAATTTGTGTTGGCATCATTCCTTTGTGAGCATTTGGTTAAGTGACTGCTTTCTTGGTTATTTTCATTATGAAGGAGGAATTGTAAGATTCACCTCCACCCCACCTCCATTTTGCACAAGGCTCTTTGTACGTAAGAAAAACTATTGGGAAGGGAACAGTTTATTTTTGGTGCTACTGAACTACTGACAACTTTGTCCCAGATGGGTTTCTACGTGAGGGTGACTGAGATCTTCAGATCCAGTTAGGGCTGTGGGAAGGGGAAAGTTTCAAACTCTTCAATTAGAAGGATGAAAAATTTCTTCTCTTGTATGTGGGGCAGCTTCAAACATAATCCAGACTCCTCGTTCATGGTCTGTGATGGTTTAAACAATTTTTTTACCTTCTTGCATTGTATCCCCCACCACCTTTATCAATTACTTACCTTTTATCACATTCCTTCAAGACCCTGTTCCTTGATACAATTAATTTGATTAATTAATTGGCAACAAATGTTTGTGAATATGAGTTTTATCAGCTTCTGTTCATATCTCACCCAGGCACACAGCAGGTACAGGGCAAAGGACTGAAATGCATGCACCCCACTGCCCACCATCTGTTCGACAAAGAAGGCATCCCTGTTTTAATCTAGGCTGCCCAACAGACCATTCAGGATGTAACACATCGTCTTACTTGTTTTGTAAATTTTGAAGCTGTTGCTGCTGCCATGTACATTCTATGCTTCTTGATTTCTCTGCTCCCACCTCTTGGTAAACATAAATGTTGAGCAAACCTGGAAGAATCATCCCATCTGGAAAGGAAAGGAATAGGTACTTTACTCAAATGAATGACTTTGGAAATTTCAGACCAATTCTAGATTTTTTTTCTTTGGCAAATGTCTAGATATCTATAATTGTAGAATCATTGTCACTTTCTTCCTTTCTTTCCCATTTTCTATAATTTTCTTTCTCTTCTTCTTTCTTTCCTCCTTTCCTTCTTCCTTACTATCCTTTCTTCTCCCTCCCCTTCTCTCCCCTTCCCTCTTCTCCTTTTCATTCCCCTCCCCTCACCTTCTTTTCCCTCTCCTAACCTCCTCCTCTCTCTCTTTTCTTATTCTTTCTCAAGAGTCACATCATTTATAAATCTGTAGCAGGGTCTTCCTGTGGGAAAAAGCACTGGGTTTAAAGAGTCAGAACATTTGGGATTTGAAACTCAAGGACCGCTGATTACCAAGTGACCTTGGACAAGCCATTTACTCTCTTAATGTCTTCCATGATTATCCTCAATGCTCAAAGTGGTCAAGTGTATTGCCACCAAGGGTGGCACAACTCATCAGTGATAGAATTAGACTTTGAACACAGACCTACTGGCTTAGACTCCATCCTCTTAATCACTATTCGCGAATGAAAATTAAATGGAGAAATGAATACTAAAGACCCGCCTCTCCACAAATATCACTTAAACCAAGTTAGAACTTCTAGATGCCTCTTCCACCATCCTGTGCTTCTGTGTTACCCTTCTCCACACTTGCTTTTGCCTGACCATTTTTATTCCTCCCTTGTAAATGCCTACTAGCCAAGTGTGAGTCTCTATTTCTGATCCATTGTCCTCAGGAAATGAATATAAAGGAAGCTCATGATACTCTAAAACCAGCCCTCTACTTCCTCTTTAATCTCTTTTATCTAATGGTTTTCTATATACAATTTCACTTGAAGAAAGTCAGCTGCTGCTTGTAAATTGCCCTTCTCCCCCATCCCAGCATACACCTAAGACATATTTGAAAGTCACAATCTTTGGCCAAGTCTTACATGTTATGCAATAGGAATCTGAGATCTTAGAGTTAACTAAGAAAAGAGAGTATGATTTGAAAACTAGGAGGTACATGCCCTTAATATAGCTAGAGAGCCTGAACCTGGATCAGGAATTGATGTTATTTGGGGTATGCAGGCAGAAGCAGTCTGAGTAAATTGTCTTATCTGTCTGGACCAAGATTCCAGATGGCAGGATATGATAATGGAACATGTCACTTACATCAGAGAGACGTCAATATTTGCTATTTGGGAAGAGTTGTTCCTCTCCATTTCTATCAGTGCTCTCACCCTATATATTTAAAAATATGTATTTAAATTACTGGAAGATTGGCTGCATTCTGGAAAGTAATAAAAAACTCAGAGCCATGCTAGAATAGTAATAATTACAACTTGATTATTACTCCAGGATTACCATGTTGCACTGTCATCACTATTCAATTCCCCTGCCTATTTTGGCACTGGGCCACTGCTTAAGTCAACTGAGTTCTCTTATAAACTCACAAGACAAAGTTCACACATTTTCAGTAAATACTTGTTCTTTCTTTGGCAAGCTTAGCCCTATTCTAAGATTCTTACTTATCATGTTGTTTTTAAATAAATCAGATTTTAACCTCTCACATAATAAGAAGTCTTTGGATAGGTGGTTGCTGATATTGGCTCAGTGACTCAAGGAAATCTGGAGTGGTGCTCAGAATATCTGAGATGGTCTTGCCCTTCCCTGTCTTGAATTTCCGATGGTGTCTGCAGCTCCAGACAGGACATCCTCATTCAATGCAGGAGATGGCGGAAAGTGGCTCTTCTTACTTATTGGTGTAAACCTACACTTTTCTATACCATAGTAGAAATATTTTATACCCCTCTGTTTCAGTTGACAGATTTTATTATAAGCATAGGTATCCCTTGGTGTCATGGTCAGGTTCATGTGTCAACTTGGCCAAGCTGTGGTACCTGTTTGTCTGGTTGGACAAGTGCTGGCCTGCCTGCTGCAATGAGGACATTTCATATAATTAATTCATGATCACTCAGCTGCATCCACAGCTGATTCCATTTGTAATCAGCCAAAGGGGAGTGTCTTCTGCAATGAGTGATGTTTAATCTGATCACGGGAAGCCTTTTAAGGAGGATTCAGAAGAGATAGATTCTATTCCTGCTTCGGCTGACAAGCCTCTCCTGTGGAGTTCATCCAGAACTTCCACTGGAGTTGTCGGCTTCGCAGCCTGCCCTGCAGATTTTGGACTCTGTGTTCCCACAGTCATAAGAGATACTTTTATAAATTTTATATTTGCGAGTGTTCCCTGTTGATTCTGTTTCTCTAGAGAACCCTAACTAATACACTTGGTGTAGCAAAGGTAAATTTTACACATTGATGGACATTTTGTAAACTATTTTTGTCCCAGATATCACTGGGGAACCACTTGCTTGTATTGTGGTAGTATTTCTTATTGCCCTGAAAGTGGAGTGATATATGTGACTTACTCCAAGAAATAAGATGACAAAACCAGCCAACCAAATTAGAGACAAGGGAAGGCCAGGAAAGCCTGAGGTTGCCTCCTAAGTTTGAAAGTCCTGATGAACTGGCCCCTGGCTTCTGCTCTGAGCTCAACTCTTTCCATCCTACATGTAGCTCAATGCTATATTGTCACAGTGGCTGCTTCGAATTCCGCAGACACCCAAAGCTCATCCCCAACATACAGTTCTTCTACCAACCATTTTAATTGCTTAAAATGGACTTCCCCAGACTGTAATATGGTTGGTGCTCCTTTATTCTGTCTCATCTCAAATGTCACCTCCTTTTGGAAGCCCTTTGTGATGGCACCATCTATATATTCCTACTCCTAATTAGCTCTCAATCACATTTCTCTGGTTTGTTTCTTCATAGCATGTCTCACTATCTGAACTTGTCTTGCTTATTTGCTTTTTATCTCTGTCACTCCTACTAGAATCTAAGGTCTGTGATTTCAGGGACAGCATCTCTGTTCACTGTTGTACCTCTAGCATGTAGATGAGCACCTATACCTGGTTGAATGCAGGAGAAAATGAACCAATGATTGGTTTTAGGTGACTTCAAGGAAGATAGGTGACTTATTGAAGAGCAATCAATTTTTTTCATGAAAACATATATGAAACATATATAATACCCACAGGCCATAGCAATGTAACAAAGGTCTTAGGTTAGCTCTGGTCTATGTGTGCCAGTTAAGACATGCATAATATGATCTCCTTTATAATGTAGATAAAATGAGCCCGTTATTTTGGAGCCCTTGATGCAGCCATTTGAGCTGTTCTTGGCAGGTATTTTATGCATTCATGAATTAGGACACAATGACAAAGTGATCTATGTATAAAGAAAAAGAAGAAAAAGAAAAAAACATAACACCAACCTCACCTCCAGTGCTTTTCAATGTATTGTCTTCCAAGGGAACCCTCAGTTCTTACTACTTGCCAAACAGGAGCTAGAGTTAAAGGGATGTAGAAAGAGAAGACTCAAAAGAAGTGCTAGAAAAAAAAGACTAGAATGGAGTGGCCTGATTACAGCACTGCAAGAACATGCTTGGCCAATTTTCACTTTGAAAATTCAAATAAAATGGCAAGTCATTTCATCCAGAGTATTTTTTTTTTGATAGAGGATATCTTTCCAGTCATGGAGACTTTAAGCATTTTCTATAAGCCAAATGAGCGCCCAACAGCTTGTTACCTAAGCAGTTGTTCATTTATAAGTTCCTGTCCATGAAGAGTCTTGTCCATGTTCTCTGTACCTCTACCAACATGCCAGAAGCAAAGCTACTTGTGCCCTGTGTTGGAGAGAGAGCAAATATCACTAACTATCTTGGCAAGCATGGGCTATTGTCTATAAATCCAGGAGTTTATTAGAATTTGGTGGTTTTCTACTTTAAAATGATCAAGCCACAGGTGAGTGGCCTTGCTGGTATCCCTATGTAATAAAAATAAAATGAAACAAACAAAAAAGCACTATGTACCTTGATTTCTTTTTTCCATCTCTACTCAGTCAACTTTTACCCGGGAGTACTTTACAACAAAAGAGTGTCAAAACAAAGGCATTAGTAGCATGTAACAAAAATTGGAGCTAAAAAATATAAGCTGTTAGTTTATATTAAAGGAAAAAAATAAAAAGGAAAAATAAAAATAAATAAAATAAAAAAAGAGGAAAGTGAAACAAAACATAAACCAAGTCTAATGTCCTTTTTAGTTCTAGAGCAGAGATTTCTAAAGGCAAGAGTGTTTCTTAGACCATCCAGTAGAAATGAGGAGGTCAAGATAAATGTTGTTTCTCTTGTCTCCATAAAGAAAAGAATAAAAATTGCTCAGGGGACAGGAAGCAACAACAGAAGAGTTACTTGAATGTGGTAGCCAGAAAGTTCTGATTGAAATCAGGTAATGTTTGTATTGCCAGGATAGGAATCCACAAATAGTAGAGGCAAACGGCAGGTGAGAACAGGTATCTTCACAAATCCTCAAAAACACTTGTGGTTACTCAGATTTGAACTTTAAAAGCTTAAAAAACATAGTGCCAAGAATGTAACTTTCAAATACCTCCATAAAATGTTTATAGTCTAGGAAAAACAAAGGAAGAAATTACTAGTTTACCAACCACAGATTCTTCTCGTAATTTGGTGATGTACACAAAATGATTTTTGTATGTTCTTGTTCCCTTAAAAGAAAAAAGAATAAAATAAAATCTCCCAAGTGCTTGTGGAAAAATAGTAGCGAAGGAATGAGACAGAGGAGAATAAACCATTTCATTTTCTCAGCCACCTGGCCCCAGTTCCCATTTTTTTTCTCAATAAAAACTCCAGTCAGGTTACATTTTGATGCCTGTCACTCCACATTTATCAGGTGACAAGACTGTTCTAAACTGATACTTTAGCTCTGGATATGTAGCTTGAAGAATGCACCAGAATTGGATAATTCTTCCTGTTTATTTTGGAATCAGCGCTCGGAACCTCATCTCGTATTGCCCCATTCCTGTATGCATCATTCTGTTTGCATTATTTCATCTGGCGAAGTCAATATAAGAATTAATAATACCTTTTCAATCTACAAATAAAAGTATGCCACTTTAAATTTTTGGCAGTGAGCTGGCATTTTGTCATTTAATCATTTCACATCATTACACTGCAATATGGAATGTAATGACATGACACTCGTAAATGACAAACACTTGGTCTCTCCTGTATGGGAAGAAATAATGTAATAGGAAGCAAATTATATCCTTAAAGGTTGCCAGAGTTTCACTCCCACAATTTGGGATTAAGATACTAAGCAGACACAAGGTGAAGAAAAGGAGAATTTCTCCTACAGATGTCCTGGGTAAGGCACAAAGTATGTGGATTGTCTCCATCCCAAAGTGAATGACATGTAAATGGGCTTTCTGTAGCAGGGGCCCATGCAAAGAGTTGAGCACAGAACTCTTTCTTGTTTTGGGGGCATGGATGAGATGGGGTAAGGAAAGAAATCATGGTTGAAATTACCATTTTCTTTTTTACAGTTCTGCTATTATTTGCTAAAAATAATAAGCCCTGCTTATAGCTCATTCAGATTTCACTTCACTTGCTAAATGACTAATGGAAGTTTTGTAAAATGTCATCTCCTAGTTAATTCACCCTTTCTTTTGGGAAAGTTCTTCCCTCACAAGGAAGGAAACCAGGTCTCTTTTCTCTGGAGTGCCTTAAAGGCATCTCAAGTTCACCATGCCCAATACAAAACTCATAGTTTTCTAGCACAGTTCTTCCCTAATGGGCATTGTCTGGACAAAGAACAGCACAAATGATCTCGTTGCATAAGCTAGAAACCCAAGAAGTATCCTAGACAATTTCCTTCTCCTGATCACTCATCACCACCACCACCACCATTCCATCCAGGTATTAATTATAAGCAGCATTGTAAATACTGTTCAGTAAGGGCCTCAACCCACCTGTAAAAAACTGGTCTTCCCCAGTTGGGGCCTTCTGGTCAGATCCCTCACCAAGCCCTGTTAGTTCGCCTAAATAGCACTCATTCTCCTACCTCTCTCCTTCTTTACTGGGCCATCGTACTCTTCCTCGCTCACCTGGACAACCACACCAGTGTATTCTGCTCTAGTATATTCCATCCAACCCCATTAATTCTTCATACTGCAACTAGAGGTCTCCATAAGATGCATACCTGATCTTTCCCTCTGCTGTTTATAGCCCATCAGCATGTGTTTCCTGATGGGAAGAAGAACAACTGGCTTCCTAGGAAGGACATAAACCTATGAGCTTTAGGAATCTAGACTCTATTCACATGTTCTCACCCAGTGATCTCTGTGTTCTTGGCTTCCTCCCTTTTTATATTTTTCCCAGTTTCTCTCCCCCATCTATTCTCTCCCTCCACCAAGCTTATATAACTGCTGATCTGTCTGAAATCCTCTTTCTTAACTTCACCTGGTTTACTCATATTCATTGTTCAGATCTTAGTTCAAGGATCCTTTCCAATGGGATGTGGTATGGGTCATGTTCTTTGGTCATCACTCTCTTGGATGCTCAGTGCATGTAATCTCAGTTTGTAGCGACATGTTCATTGATGTAGTTATTCAGTTAATATTGTCTTCCTAATAGACTAAAAATTTCTTGATGTCAGGGCCCATCATTGTGATTCTTTTTGCTCCTTGTAGTGTTTTTCAGTTTTAACAGAGAACCTGGCACATAGCAGTCACTCATTCATTTGGTCAACAAATATGAAATACCTATTAAAGTAATAATCATCAGAAGGACCAATTCCAATGCTTTACCTGGACCATTTGGACTCCCCCCTTACCCCTGCCGTTCCTGTAGTGTTGTTCTTTGGTTGGGAAGCATGATTTGCAGAATAATCCTAAACAGAAAATAATTTCCGTCATGTAGAAATGTTCATGGTACTTTCCCCATCATGCCATTAAAGAAAGTTTTTAGTTCTATCTCCTTCAAATTTTGTTATTAACAACTTCACACCACAGACAAAGGAACTCTAAATATGCACGGGTATATTGGCTCTTTGGATGAATGTGTATGTGTGGGGGTAAGGGAGGTGGAATAAGTAATGAATATTTCTGAACCTTAAAAGTATAAGGCAGTTCTCAAAGCAGTTTAGTTAGTGAAAATCTTCACCATGCCCTTATCATGTACATTAAAGTGGTAAATTTAGGGCAATAGTCTCAAGAAGGAGCAATTTTGACCCCAGGGTACATTTGGCAATGTCTGAAAACACTTTTGATTATCCCAATTTTGGAGAGGAGGGTGGCAGTGTACTGCTGGCATCTAGTGGGTAGAGGCCAAGGATACTGCTAAACATCCTACTATGCCCAGGGCATCTCCCCACCACAGGGAATTATCTACTTCAAAATGTCAGGAGTGCCAAGGTTGAAAAACCCTGGTTTAGGGATTTCAGAAATCTTTTGACTCACTTTTAGAGGCCAGCAGAGCCTGTTTTGGAGGAAAGTTTGAGTGGGAAGATCACGTGAGAACATTGCCCTAAATTACCACTTTAATGTACATGGTAAGGGCATGGTGAAGATTTTCACTAACTAGACTGCTTTGAGGAGAATGACATTTTCTGTCAGTGTAGACTTGTTTCTTCTAATCTTCAGTATTAATAAGCCTGTGAAAAGGCAGGAACTATAGGACAGAGACATGAGAATAAGGCTGGAGGGCAGAAGAGTGCTTTGTAAATATTAACGCAGCTGTGGAGACCACAAGGATCTTTGAGTTATGACCTGATAAGAGTTTTGAGAGCTTGCCAACTCCACGTTCAAGAAAAACACAGAAAAATTGAGCTGATGATATCCTTGATGCAATTTCCCTTTAAGCACAGCCTCATAAATACCAACTATAAAGTCCAACTGAACTTATTGGAAATTTCCCAAAAACCTTGGAAAATAGACAAGTGCAGGTGGTAAGATATTTACTGAAATGAACTGTCTGTGAATGAAAAATATGTGAGCAAAATAGATATTTTATCTGTCATTTTAGTCACAAAAAGAGATCCATTAAGTTCCTCCATTTCATTCTGCTTCTGTTCGGTGAAAGCCCTTTAAACTAGATCTTCATTTTCCTTTTAAAAAATCAGTATGGAAAATAGGGGACTTGGCACCCCCCAAAGAAAAAAAGTAATTTTTTGAAAGCCTTGGAAGCGTTTTCTGAAAATACCAAAACATCTCTCTTTATGGATGCTCAATCCTCTAAGCAGACTGAAAACAAGAGGGAAATTGCTGGTTAGATGGAGCTTTAAGGTCTTTCTGACACATTCCAGGCAAGTTGAGTTGGTCACTGCAAATCCGTTTTCTTAATAAGAAAGAAAATCCTGTAGTGCATCAAATAATAACCTATGAATAGTTACTGGCCAACCTTTATCTGCAAAGTATTCACCCTAAGCTAAAAGAAGACAGAAAAGATGAGTAAATCATATCTTTGACCTCAAAAATTTACTCATTTTTGTAAATGCATTTACACTTATAAACTATAATACCATTAATTCAATTTTCTATCTCAGTGCAGTTAAGTTATCTTTTTCTGTAAGAAATGAATGTGTTTAAGAAATATATACACACAACTTTTGAAGGAAAATAATTAAAGGCTTCCCACCAAAATTTCTGTGGACTTGCACTGGCAATTTGGGGGTAGGTGCACTGCTGAGTGGCCAAGCAAATATGTGAGACTTTATTCATTAGGTGATAGATGCCAGTTTCCCTGAGATTGGCATCCACTTCCCAGCTGCTGCATGACTCGGGAGTGCACCACATTCAGCCATCCATAAATACGAGTTCCTCTAATGAGGGGGCATTGTTCTTAAGGCTTGGAATAGGCTGGAGCTGGATCATATCAGCTTACAAGGGCTAATTTTGTGCATCCTTTCTGACTCTGCATCTTTGGCATTATGTTGGTAGCTTGAAATCAGCCATGATGGGAGTAATTTGCACCAGAGAGAGTGGCATTTACCAATCAGGTTTTCTTTTTCCTTTCTGGAGAGCTGGTTGTTAAACATTGACCAATACATTACTGGGTACACATGAAACTAAACAAAGCCCTGCCCTTATGAAGCTTATATCTCAGAGAGAGAATACAGATAAACAACACGTTATAAAAGAACAGTAAGTACAGAGTGTGTGAATAAAAATAGAGCAGGGTAAGAGGTTAGAGAACAGCAGGTGGGGAGACTTCTATATGTGGGTGGAGAGGCACTCGCAGAGGAAGTGGCATTTAAACCAAGAGGTGAGAAAATATGGTCCTTGACTTTGAATATTAAAGCTTTGTTCTTTTACCTTCCTCACTTTTTTCCCTCATGGTCTCAACAAAGGCATCCAAGAGGTAATATCCTGAGTTATTTGATGTTTGAGCCTCATTGTAACTTTCTATTACGATCCATGGTCACTTCTTGACTGTCCAACTGTATTGGTCCAAGGGGGCTTCTCTCCAGATGCGGGGATAGCATGCCTTAACTCCCTGTGGCTTGCTGCTTGTGGTAGTTAGATTTAGTTGTCAACTTGGCCAGGTGAAGGCACCTAGTTTTGTTGCTGCAGACATGAGCCAATGGTACGTGAACCTCATCTGTTGCTGATTACATCTGCAGTCGGCTAAGAGGCATGCCTGTTGCAATGAATGACGTTTAACTTAATTGGCTGGTGCTTAAATGAGAGAGCACAATGTAGCACAGCCAAAGCAGCTTGCTCAGCATACCTCATCTCAGCACTCACAGCTCAACCCAGGCCTTTGGAGATGCAGAAAGGAATCTCCCTGGGGGAAGTTGTTGGAACCCAGAGGCCTGGAGAGAAGGCCAGCAGAGATCACCCTGAGCCTTCCCATTTAAGAAAGAACCTCAGATGAAAGTTAGCTGCCTTTCCTCTGAAGAACTAACAAAATAAATCCCCTTGTATTAAAAGCCAATCCGTTTCTGGTATGTTGCATTCTGGCAGCTAGCAAACTAGAACACTGCTGAAGACGTGCTTCTGTCTAAAATAAAGAGGCAAAATCACCAAGACAGACATTGAGGCTGGTGTGAAAAGCACACACAAGTTTAAAATAAGCTTGCCATAAATTCACTTGACCATTACCATAATCTGTTTCTCATTTCTAAATATTGTTGACCAGACTCTTGAAAGAAAATCTTTGCCATGTTATCAGCACATCAAAATACAAGATACATAGCAGCTCCCTAATCTACCAGGTAAGTCACTCTAACAAATAAGACTAAGAGGTTGATTTGGCATGTTCTTATTCCCATTGATATTATGTTGGCCCTGGTGATCACCAGTTTTATTTATAGTTACACAACATCATTGCCTATTTGTTCTAAAGTATAAATGAGGATGACAGGCTAATTAGTATATAGTTTTAGAGTTACACTGTCCAATGTGGTAGCCAGTAGTACCATGACAGCATTTAAATTGAAATTACGTAAAATAAAAAATGTACTTTCTTCAATTACACTGGCCACATTTCAAGAGCTCAGTATTGGACCATGCAGATATAGGCCATTTCCATCTTTGCAGAAAGCTCTATTGGACAGTACTGTTCTAGAGTACAACTTTCTTTTCCCTTAAAAAAAAAAATCTGGGTGGTTTAATCAATTCTAACTCCTTGTATCTTCTCCTTTCCCCAAAATTTCCCAAATGACATAAACAGTAGGGAGGCAGCATTGCAGAGAGGTTATGATCATGGGCTTTGAGATCAACCAGACCTGAGTTCAAGCTCTGGCTCTGCCAAATGTTATACAGTCAACCCTAGTCATATTTCATTACCCATCTGAGCTCCATTGTGCTCATCTCCAAGAAAGAGATAATAACAGCACCTGCCACCCAAGGTGGTTGTAAGGATCAAGTGAGATATTACACATAAAACATTCAGCAGCATCTGTCACAGTCAAGAGCTCAATAATATATTGCCACTTTTGCTGTTGTTGGTCATTTTAATTCACCAGTATAGCCACAGCAAGAATGCTCACCCAATAGTCCATGTTGTCCTCTGCCTTCCCTGATTACTTTGCAGTAGGGTGGGTAATATGACTTAGTGCCCTTGTTAGGGATGCAACATGTGTCACTTTTGGACCAATGCAATTCAGGGCCCCTGTGAAATTCCCCACCTCTCACATTCCCTTTGGTGGAAATGGTAAAGCCCACAGGCTAAGCTGGCATTGTCATAGTGATAAACCAGATTGGACCTCTGAATGGAAGCTAGGAGGATAGCTGTCCTGGAGAGCTGCCCAAACTTCAGAGGACTTTGCATGTACGAGAAATGAACTTCATGGACTAAGTCATCAAAATTTGGAGATTGTCACTGTGCTGGTTTGAAAGGATTTATGTATTTGAGAAAAACCATGTTTTAATCCTGATTTAATCTTGTGGGAGCAAGGTTTCTTTTAAACCTTATACAGTACTATATGTTGGAAACTTGATTAGGTTATTGCTGCAGTGACTCATACCCAACTGTGGGTATTAGCTCTTTTTTTTTTTTTTTTTGCATGGGCAGGCACCAGGAATTGAACCCAGGTCTCTGGCATGGCAGGCGAGAACTCTGCCACTGAGCCACCATTGCCCGCCCTGTGGGTGTTAACTTTTGAATAGAGGGAGATGTGACTCCACCCATTCCAAATGAGTCTTGATTAGTTTGATAGAATCCCTTAAAGAAGCAAGCATTTTTGAAAGAGCCATGAAGCAGAGAGTCCATGCCACCAGAGACCTTTGGAGATGAAGAAGGAATACATCCCTGGGAGGGCTTTATGAAACAAGAAGCCTGGAGAGAAAGCTAGCAGACATCACCATGTTTACCATGTTCACCATTGCCTTTCTAGTTGAGAGAGAGAGACTGAACTTCATTGGCCTTTCTTGAGTGAAAGTAACCTCTTCTTGGTGCGTTTATTTGGACGTTTTTATAGGCTTGCTTTAATTGGGATATTTTCATGGCCTTAGAACTATAAACTAGCAACTTATTAAATTCTCCATTTTAAAAACCATTCTATTTCTGGTATATTGCATTCCAGCAGCTAGCAAACGGAAGCCATCATTTATGTACACTTGGATAGACTGAACTCATTTGAGGTGCTTAGGTTGTCTCTGACCATCTCTTCATCCATCTAGACTTTCTCAGTTAAGCCTGCTGTGGGTGGATAATATTTTATTATATTAACTGATGTGCTTTTGAAACCTAGACTCTTTTTCTCCTCATCCAACCTAGACTGAGGTCATCATTCCTCAGAGAAGAATTAGAGTAGTAGAAATGCAGAGAAAAAGATTTTTGAGTCTTAAAATCCTGAAATTTTGATTATTCAAAACCTCAATGAAAGAGGGCATTATGTTTTTCATCAATAATTTAAAAGGAAAAATGGATGGAGAGTCAGGTTGCAATGGGGAGGAAGAGAAGCCCATTGCTTAGGCCCCTGGGGAGAGGTTTGGGTTCCAGTTCTGCTACCTAGAATCCTAGTGATCAATTATATAAGCTCTCTGAGATTCAGTTTCCTCAGCGAAAAAACAGAGGATGAGAACATCTCAGAAAATTCTAAAGGATTTAGGAAATGCCACTGTAGTTCAGCCATAGTTGATAGAACTTTCTGCAATGGTGGAAATGTTGTAAATCTTTATGATACAATATTGTAGCTACTAGCCCCATGTACTTATCAACCACTTAAAATGTGGCTTGAGCAACTCACTGAATTTTTTGTTTTAGTTCATTTCAATTTAATGTAAATGTACACATGTGGCTTGTGACTACTATCTGGAGTGTGCAGGTCTTGATCAAACTCTCCTATCCCGATGTCTTTGCCCTACATGTCTCAGAACTTAGACACGTAACTAGGAACCATGAGTTGACTAAGATTGTTTCTTCCAGCCAGCAGCATAAAGTCTTGATATGAAAATTATTTTGTTATTGAAAAATAGCATTTCTTTCATATCTGGTTTGTGAATCCTCTACTGCCTTAAGATAAGGATCCATTTCCTTCTAAGAGTGACCAGAAGCCTGCAGAATTTACACTGCTGGCTTTATTCCTTAATAATAGGCCTCAGACTGGTAACTTTTACAGCAGCCAGGAAATCAGTTTGGAAAGCTGTGCAATTGAAATTTAAGGAGGGGGGGTCTCCTGCTGAACACACGTGGTCCCCATTAGCCCCTGAACATGGGAGTGTAGCCATTTGCTCAGGCCCCACCCAGGTGCCCAGTAGAGCTCCAGCTCTTTAATTGTTCCCCTCCTCTTTCTGCATTTTAATCTTCCTGAGATTGGCTTGCTCCTTAGCCATATCTGAGGCAGAGAGTAATTGCCCATTATGAGTCATTGTTACAGGAAAAGGAAAAAGATGAAGCGGCAAAGAGGGAGAACAAGAGATGCACTTGTGTTTGTGTTTCTGAATTCTCCACATTTTGATTAAAATACTTCATGAGATGGGAGTGAAAATGTTGCCTCTATTAACTGTCATCACTAAGTGTGTCTCGTAAGGAGGCACATTGGAGCAGGCGGGATAATGGCCTCCTCCTTCCCAGGCCTGAAATTCCCTCTGACCCTTGCCTTCACACACCCTTCCTCTTTCATTAGTAACAGACTTTCTAAGGCCCCTGCTCTTCCCGGGAACCTTCTCCCAGCAAAGGAGGTGAGCAATAGCAGCTCATCACCTCTTGCAATCCACCAACCACCCCACCCTGTTTGTATTTGTGGTAGATAATACCAATTAATTCCCTTATCCACCAAATACATCAGGTCCTTATATTTATCTCTATCCATGCTCTTTGAAGGCTCAAAGAGAGGAGTATATTCATAAACTTCCCTGTATGGCAACCCATTAGATAAGTGGATTGCATCATTTCACCCACTCCAAATTCCTGACGGATCATGTCCATTTGAATGATAAACTGTAATTTTTTTTAAGTCCCACTCCCAAATATAACCTCCAGCTGAATAAAGAAGGCTGTTGTAAACCTGGTTTTCATAAAAGCACTATAACAAGTAAAGATGGAGCAAGGGTATGGGGAGGCTTTGTGTTATATATAATTTCCCTGTGCTAACTCTCCTTACATTTTTGTACCACCAAAGAAAGTAAACTAGGCTAATTTTAACATATGTAAATTATCCCTTAATAAAGCTGTTGTAAGGGAGGAAAGGAGGGAAGAAGAGAGGAAGGCAGAAAGGAAGAGAGGAAGAAAGCAAATGAGTAGAGCAGCAGTGTCATGTGCATAACCTTTACCACTTCAAATTTATAAAAACTGAAAACTATGTATAACTTGAGTTTTTTTAGTAGCAGTAGAAAGTTATTTGTAATGGGCTTTATGACTGATTGTGATAAGGCAGAATATCTTAGAAAATAAAGATTGATAGCTGCTTTCTGGATTAAAAGGTCTTGAGCTCTTTAACTTTTTTGTTCCTCTTCCACCCCCCTGAGTCGAGCAGAATCCATGGTACAACAAACCTGCTCAGTTAATGTTTATTGAACTAATGTGAATTCAACTAAGTTGACACTATGCATTGAAAACTCTGTGAGTTATGACTCAGCTCTGAGTTTCAAGGCACAAGAGTACCCTTCCCATTTTAAAGATAAGGAAACTAAGGGTCAGAGAGATTAAGTCACTTGCCCAACCATTAAAAGATTGTATTTGGTAGAGTTGGGATTGAATGCAGCACTAATTTTCCCCAACTCTTTATATTCCCATTGTGCCTTGTAAGCATTTCTGAAGCTTTCTGTTCCCTTATGCCAATACCGGTATTTGAGTATTCAGAAAAGGGAAAAGATTGTAAGAAAAGTTATGATAAACTGTTTACCTCCTTTGGGAAGAAGGTCTTTTTGACACCTATTTTCATTAAAATGTATGTAACTGAAGGCTGCTTCCCTCTTTATTAACTGTTAGCCCACCAAAATGAGTATATTGACCTCATAAACTGCTTAACTTTAACTGAGTTACTTGCTCTTTTATTTCCAAGATTACTCACCATTTCGATGCACTAAATATCCTAAACAAAAATAAGCAGGCAAATGAAGAAAATAAAATGAGTTAAAGATCTGTGAAACCAGCTAATTTTATCACTATTTGTGGTAATTAAATGATTGACATATCACTGCTGCGAAACTTTTGAATATTATGACTCTTTATCCCCTCTTCCCCATAGTGTAAATAGCTTTATTAAAGTGGGAGATGATTATGAAATCAAAACATGCTTTTTATTAAAAAAAAAAATACAGAAATGTATGGAGTGGAAAAATAGCATCTTTATCCATAAATTTCCCTCCCTATCACATCTGGAAAAAAAACTGTAAGAAACTCATATATATCCTCTAGGCTTTTTATTAATGTGTACTGCATGTATATGAGAATAGCATTTTAATAAACCTACTCTTTTATGTAAAATATATCCTACACAGATTAAATATACCTCCTATACATATATATATATATATATGTGTGTGTGTGTGTGTGTATATATGTATGTGTGTTGTGTGTGGGGGGGTGTGTATGTATACATTGAGTGAGTCTTAAAATGAGGCACATTAGAGTAGGTGTACAGACAAATATATCCCCAATTGATGAGTATATTGGCTTTCCAAATCAATTTTTCTATATTAAAATCTTGCTGCAATATTACTCTTGTACATACATCTTTTTATAGTGGTTTGATCATTCCCTTAGGAAGAATTCCTGGGACTAGAATTGCAAGGTTGCATTTTATTATTTGATATTTAAAAATAAATATCTACCTTTATGTAGCACATTAGGGAGAAACCATGAACCTTGGCTTGAAACATGCAATCCTAATGTTAATTAATACTCTGTAAGAACTAGTCTTCCCAACCAGAGATAATATATGGAGAATCAGAGCCCAGTGCCTGGTATACAGGATGCACTAAAATGTTAGTTGTAAATACAGATAAGTGATTGTCAGAATGCAATGTGACTCCTTGTTCTCATTACTGCAAATTGACTTTGGGAGAGGTCTCACTCAGACAGCTTGGCTCAGTGGAAGCACTGAGATAAACTGGATCCCATCGATCACAGCACTACCTCTGCCCAAGAACGGCTGCTGTCTCTCTATACCCACCTTTGCCCCTAAACAGACATGTTCATCCAGCCCAGGCACAGTTTACCTTTGGTGCCAGGACAGCAACAGTAATGGGCAGAGGCTCCGGGTGAAGAGCCTTGCATTGTACATCTGCGCATGTGGGAGTGGTCTGGAAACTTGGCATACATTTGCCTTGATTTCCCCAACATTCATTCAGCAAATGCACCAAATGGGACACTTATGAAGTCAGGGCATCTCACACATGCCAGAAATCCAAGACCATTTGTAAAGTGTATTCTGTTCTGTTATTCCAGATCCAAGGAGAATACAGACAATTCTTATCCCAGGCAAAAGACAGAGAAGTTTGTCTCCATGAATACTTTGTCTCTTGTTTTACTTTCTGTTATGGAACGGATCTTGTCCCCCCACAAACACATGTTCAAGTCCTAACCCCTGGTCTACTGGATGTGAACCCATTTGTAAATAGGATCACTGGAGATATTATTGCTTAAAGTGAAGTCAAACTGAATCAAGGTGGGCCTTAGTCCAATAGGACTGTAGTTCTTATAAAGAGGAAATTCAGACTCAGGCAGAGAAAACAGATGAGGAAAAAGAAGGCCATGTGTGAGAAGCAGAGATTGAGTTATGCCAGCAAGCCACCACCAAAACGCTAAAGATTTCAGGCAAAGCACGAACTTGCCAACCTCTTGATCTGGAATCGCCAAGCTCTAAAACTGTGAGGAAATAAATTTCTGTTGTTTAAGCCAGCTAGTTTGTAATATATATTATAGTAACACTGGCAAACCAAGACACTTTCCATCTTTTCTTATCATAGCACCTGCGGCCCAGATTCTAGAGCTTTTTCCTTCATAGATCCAGTCACCACAGTCCTGTGTTCCATCCCAATGGTGTCCTAATAGGTACCACATTAATCTGAAAAATTAACTGAAGAGTCAGTCTTAGTAGCAGACAAAATTGATGGGTTTACCCTTCCTAGATGAAGGATACTTGCTTCTAGGTCCTTAAAGGAGGAAATACCAGGCTCTGTGGTGGGGCTGGTAGAGGAGTGATATTTAGAAAAGAAGTACATATTTTTGGTATCCCAAAATATGTGACATCTATATGATGTCACAATCTCTTCCTGTGACTGATGGGTCTGGAGCGAGCAGTTCTGCAGGTTCTGGGGTAATTTAAATGTAGACAAAAAAGTCCTTGATTTGAAGGTGCTTGCTAATATTCCAGTCCTCCCCTGTATAATTTTAGATTTTTTATCCCCAAACTTTCCTGGAACGAAGCTGTGCAATAACATTTAACGGCAAACTCAGAATGGAATTTCAGAGGCAGAAATGATAATCTTGATCATTGACATAACCTAGAACCATTCCTTGACTTTCCCTGCATTCCCAAGTATGGAGAGGGAAGCCAGGGTGCCACTGCCATCCCTGCCCTATTTTTGCTGGGTGGCTTTAGGCAATATTCAAATTTCTTTGAGTCTTATCCTTGTCCTTGTACTTCCTTATCCTTATACTTGTTATATCGGCATGGCTGTTGGATGTGTTGCTTATTTATTAAGTAGATAAACATATTTCCTCTGTTTTAGAGATGAGAATAGAGACCCAGAGAAGTGAAATGCCTAGCCCCAGATCCTTCAGTTAATAAGGTTATTTTGAAACTTACACTGAGATGATGGTGGACTCCTAGTACAGCCCCTCTTGATGTGATGTTACTTCCATTACTTACTTACCTATTTATTCATTCATTTCATACATGGTTTGGGGAGGCCCTTGTACCAGGCACTAGTGCAGAGGCCACTCTTACTTTTGAAATTTCCAGGAAGTTCCTGTTTTCTTGTTTTAGCTCTGGTGGGAAACAGAATTAGGAAAGATGCCTTCTCCCAAGAGAATGCATGAGCTTGTCTTACCTGGCTCAGGATTTCACTTCCAGCTATGTCCCCAAGAGAGTTCATGCAGTGCCCTCCCATCAGTCTTACAGAATTGCAACTTTAAGCAGAGCTGACACTACAGAAACAATAATTGGCATGATATTCGCAAGGAGCAAAAGACGGTCATTTCCTGAGGCACCAAAAAAGTATAACCCAGTTCTGAAGTTCTAAAAAATGATGGCTGGAATGGCCCTGAAGTCTGCAACATAACACGAATGCAGCCCCATTGCTCTCCTTTTGATAGCTATAATCCTCCACATGAAAGCAAGCATAACTCCTAACTATTATTTTAGATGACATCTCCCTTTTAACTTTAAGCAGTGTTCTTTAAACATTTCTAAACTTTCCCAATTCCTTCCCAATACTATGCTATGAATTTGCTTGTCACTGAAAGCTGTACACAAAGAGAGACACATACAGCAAGCACAAAGATATCAGGAAGTGGTTTTCCTAGCAACAGTAATCATCTGAAAGATCCCAGAACATCCTCTCTATTCATACAGCATTTCGTGTTTTGAATAGTGCTGACAGGTGAAGTGGATTCATAGTATTTAATACAAAAAAAATATTGCTGGGGATTGGTACTGCACAAAAGCTTAAATATCCATACTATTCACAAGCAGCTGAATTCACTGTTTTTATATCTATCTAGATTATTTCATGAGGCACAATTGCAAAAGCAAATACTCCTGCTCATCGAATGACTAATCCGGAGTGTATTATGGAAAGCCTGATTCCCAAGACCTCATTCAGGCAACTGGGACACAACTCTAAATCAAATGCAGTTCTCTCTATGTAAGACAGCTTTGCGGATAGCTTTGAATGATAAGAAGACATCCTCCCTGCTAGGTCCCTCACCAGATGAGTCCAGTTTAAAATAAAAATGAGTTGATACTGTTGACAAAATCAACCACCCCCAAGGAACTCTTATCTGGCTGTTGCCTTAACTCTATCAGAAACACTCCCATATCACTCCTACAGTCCTCTCACAGGCAATAGCTAAAGCAAAATTTTCCCTGAAGATCAAACAAAAAAATATCAAACAACTAACAAACCAAAACTTAAGTTCTATCAGAGAGAGAGAGAGCTGGAGAGAAATAGAGAGAGAAAGAAAGTGGGGGAAGAATAAAGAAGGAGGAGAAAGGAGAACATCCCAGCTTCAATGAGAGATTTCAGGAGAGTGTGAATTACCTATATTCACAAGATTCTAGTGTGTGTAATATGGAGTTTAGTCCAGTAAAGAGAGAAAGCGTTTCAGCCATATAAACTTGCCATTCATGTGAACATCACCAGGGTGTTATTACCACCAATATTTTTTATAACAAACACCATATACTGTGAACCTCCTACGTGTACAGTGCTGGGCACCGGATGAGGAGAGTCTCCCTCTAAGGAGATGGGACAAGAAGAGAAAGTGCCAAGTGACAAAGATGTCTTTATACACTAACTGTCAATCTTCACCAACAAATGACAGCCTATGTGTCAGTATGGGGGACTGGGCAACTTTAATACAGAGTGGTTAAATGTATGCTTTAGAATGACCTAGATTTGAGTTCTAATTGTATGATTGAGAGCAAGTCTATAAAATATGGCAAGGTCATGCTTATCTTACAAAGCTGTTGGACAGATTGATTATGACAATGTCCTTAAAAGACAAAAAGTACTTACAGGGTACCTATAATTCAGACAGTACTAATCAGAAATGTGCAACTTAAAACTACAATAAGCTACCATCTTACATCTCTTAAACTGACAAAATTAAAAAGTCTGACAATATTAAATGTTGTTAGGGTTGGGCAATAGTAGCTTTCTTGCCTACTGCTAGGAAGTGTATGAATGTTTTGCAAAAGCATGTTGAGGAGAATTTGCCTGCATCTGAGATAGTTGAAGATGCACATATTTCATGACTCAGAAATTCCACTCTAGGGTAAATTCATCAGAGAAGTTTTCACAAATGTACCCAAGGAGACCCATACAAAATGAGCATGCTCTGTTTGTACCACTGAGAAACTAGAAAAACCTAAATGCTTATTTTCAGGGAAATGGATGAACAAATAGTGTCATATGGCAATTAAAATGAATGAATAAGATTTGTATTTACCTCAGTGGCTAAATCTCCAAAACATAAAGTTGAGCTTTGAAAATAAGTTGGGCAGATTAGTATGAGCAATGTGATGCCACTTATAAAATGTTTAATGTGGACAAAATAAAATTATATTTCACGTATAGTACATCCAAAACTGATTTTTGGATTTTTTACTGATTTTTTAAAAAATGTACTACTCACGGGCAGTGCAATGGTAGCTCAGTGGCAGAGTTCTTGCCTGCCATGCTGGAGACCTGGATTCAATTCCTGGCACCTGCACTTGCAAAAAAAAAAAAAAAAAGTGCTACTCTATAAGCAGACTTGGAGCTAAAATATTAGGGAATATGGGTTGAGTCTATAAATTTGATAACATTGGGAACACACAAGATGATTGGGGTAGTGCATGGACAATGTTAATTTAATTGACGTTAGAAAATTTTTTTTAAATGTGTGACTTCTGTGAAATAAATAAGGAAGTTGTTTTAGAGAGAAAATATTAAGTAAAATATAATACAGGTAATACTCAGATATAATAAGAATTGAGCCAAGAGTTCCTTTAAATTGGGAAATACTTCATCTATTAACAACTCTTAGTCCAAAGCAAATCCTTTAATTCCATGTGTATTCTGAGGTAGTTCCCTCTTCCTCCCACCTGTCCCTCCAACAAAGGTACTTGTCAAACAAATCCATGGGCAAAATGGATCCATTGTCCATTGTCCACCCTTTTGACAACTCCAATTGAGACAAGAGGAGCAGGGGGTTAAGGGCTCTACCTGACATTTCTGACCCAAGGCGCTCAGGCTAATAGCCTCTGGGGGGCACTGAATCCTTACTCTCTTTTGCTGTTTGGAATAAGTGCAAGTAGGAATGCTGCCTTTTGGATTCTTTGAAAAATTATTCACATCCAAGGAACATGTGTTCCTAATTTCTTGGGATTGAAAAAAGAAGGCAAATTTTAGAATTATGAAATGGAAATCATTGTCACTGCTCCTGAAGTTTGCTTCATATCTGACCCATGAATTGCCTCAATACTGGCCCAGGAACCGACTATGTAGGGACTGATGGGGATGGGTAGGCAAAGGGAATGGGTAAGAGAGCATCCTAGGATCTCAAGTGACATGAGAAAAACAGCAGAGATGGCACCTCTGTGGAAAGGAAGGAAAGAATGAAATCCAATTTTTAAAAAAACCTGTTACCCATGCAACCATGACCAGCCCCTGGATCCCCTCCCTGCCCCCTGTAGGTGGTTGCCTGTGCATCCAGACTGCAGGTGCTCACCCTCCTGCCTGGGCCACACACCTTCATCCCATACAGTCATGCAACCTGGCCCCACCTTGCTCCCCCTGACTTCTGCGCACATGTACATCAACTTCTGGTCCCCATCAGATCTGCGCGTGCGTGCACCCCCATCTCACCCCCAAGCTCTGGGCAAGCACTGACCTGCGCGTTGGGCCACCCCCACCCCCAGCCCGGGCTCGGCCTGCATGTAGCCATATCTTCCCGTCTGGGGGCCCATGCACCAACCTCTTGCTCCCTGCACTGCACAAGTATATACCCTTGCCCCATCTCCTGGCACAAGCACCCTGCTCTCACCCCTGGCAGGTGCTCCTGTGCATATCTGTGCTACATAGTCCTGGCCCTGTGAAAGGGTGCACCCTTGCCCCAACGCCCCCAACCCCGCACCCGTGGACCGTGGCAGGGCAACACCCACCCGATATAACCCACCCCTGACCCATGTCCCACAACCCCCACAACCAGTGCCCCACCCCTACACACTCTTGCATATGCCTCCTAGGCCCCCTGGACCCTTCCCCCTACACAAGGACACACAGCACCCTGCCCTCCCTGTGCCCCGATCTCTGTACCCTGTACCCCACACCCTGATGTCCATAACCCTCATGCTCCACATGCCTACCCATATCCTGCTTGTGCACCAGCCCCCATGCATCCGCATCTGTCTCCTGCCACAACTTAACTCTATGTCTCCCATGCCACACACTGCTCTGCATTCCAAGGCCCACCTGAGCTGCCCCCTGCACCCCACTGCTCCTGCACCACACCTGCACAACCCAGCGCCCAACAGACCATGCTCACAGGTACCAACTTAGTGTTCCGACCTGAGCCTATGCCCGTGTCAGGCTCAGTTCAGATCAGCCTATACCTCCAACCCATCACTGCACACTATTGTGCCCTGCCCCATGCCCTACAACCTGCTCCACAACCATCCAGCAAATACAAAGTGTTAGACTGCTGAAGGAAGTCAACTTCCAAAGTAACCCTATCAAGATGTCTACATGCCTCAAAGGGAACAGAAGATCATCTAGATCCAGACAGATAAAGCCCAGCCTAATGACCAAATTAAAACACTAGAGGAGACATAGACTTTGGAACAACTAATCCAAGATGTTCTTATAACTCTACTAAATAAAATAAATGGGATGGCTAATGTCATAAAGGAGATCAAGAAGACACTAGAAGAGCATAAAGAGGCATTTGAATGAATAAATAGAAAAACAGTAGATATCACAGAGACTAAAGATGCCATAGATCAAATAAAAATATACTTGAGACACACAACAGCAGATTTGAAAAGGCAAAAGAAAGAATAAGTGAACTAGAGAACAAGACAATTTCAAAGGCACAAAAGAGCAAATGGCAACAAAGATGGAAAATTTTGAACTGGATTTTAGGGAAATGATGAACAAAACAAAGCATAGAAATATAAAAATTATTGGCATCCCAGGAGGAGAATAGAATAGTAAAGGGTTAGGAAGATTAGTTCAGGATACAATGGGGGGAAACTTCCCAACCCTTATAAAGGATATCAATATGAAAATCAAAGAAGCCCAATGAACTCAAATAGAATAAATCCAAATATGCCTTCCCAAAGGCACATACTCATCAGCCTGTCAAATGTTGAAGAGAAGCAGAAAATCCTGAAAGTGGCAAGAGAAAAACAACCTACTACATACTACAAACCACATAAAACTGAGTTTTAACTACTCAACTGGCACTATGGAGGCGAGAAGGCACTGGTATGAAACATTTAAGGTGTTGAAAGAGATAGACTTCCAGCCAAGAATTCTGTGCCCAGCCAAACTGTCCTTTAAAACTGAGAGAGAGATTAAAATTTTCACAGATAAACAAATCCTGAGAGAATTTGTCAGCAAAAGACCAGCCCTACAAGAAATATTAAAGGGAGTTCTGCTGGCTGAAAAAAAAGACAGGAGTGGGAGATTAAGAGGAGGGCACAGAATTGAAAAGCACCAGTACCAGTAAGGATAATTTAAAGGATAAAAAGGGAAAGAGGCAAAGGAATATATAGATCTGACAAATAAAATCCAAAGGATAAGATAGTGGATTCAAGAAATGTCTTTACAGTAATAACTTTGAATGTTAATGGACTAAACTTTGCCAATTAAAAGATATAAATTGGCAGAATGGATTAAGAAATATCATCCAACTATATGTTCTTTACAAGAGACTCATCTTAGACACAAGGATACAAATTGATTGAAAGTGAACGGTTGGAAAAAGATGTTCCATGCAAGCTGTAACCAAAAGAAAGTAGGAATAGGTATGCTAATATCAGACAAAATAGACTTTAAATATAAAGACATCATAAAAGACAAAGAAGGACACTATAGATTAATAAAAGGGACAATTCACCAAAAGGAAATAACAATCATAAATTTTTATGCTCCAATCAAAAAGTTCCAAAGTACATGAAATAAACATTGGCAAACCTGAAGGGAACAATAGATATTTCAACAATAGTAGTAGGAGGCTTCAATACACAGCTCTCCCTTATAGATAGAAAAACCAGACAGAAGATCAACAAGAAAATGGAGAACTTAAACAATTTGATAAATGAATTAGACCTAACAAACACATATAAATCATTATACCCCCTAACACCAGGATATACATTCTTCTGTAGGACTCATGGAACATTCTCCAGGATAAATTATATACCAGGACACAAAACAGGTCATTATAAATTTAAAAACATTGAAATTATTCACAGCACTTTCTCTGATCACAATGGAATGAGTTGGAAATCAATAACCACCAAAGAATGGAAACTTTTACAAACATATGGAGATTAAACAACATACTCTAAAGCAACCAGTTGGTCAAAGAAGAAGTTGGGAGCTATGTGGAGATGAATGAAAATGAGAATACAATATATCTGAACTTTTGGGAGGCAGTAAAGATTGTGCTGAAAAGGAAATTTATTGCCTTAAGTGCCTATATTAAAAAAGAATAAAAGAGCAAAAATCAAGGACTTAACTGCTCACCTGGAGGAACTTGAGAAAGAACAGCAAAGTATCCCCAAAACAAATAAAAGAAGAGAAATAACAAAGATTAAAGCAGAGTTACGAATGGTAGAACCAAAGAACAATAGAAAGAATCAATAAACCAAAAGTTGGTTCTTTGAGGAAATCAATTAAATCGATGGACCACTAGAAAGGCTGACAAAAAAGAGAAAGAGAGAGGATGCAAATAAGCAAAATCAGAAATGAGAAGGGGATCATTACCACAGACCCTGAAGACATTTTTTAAAAAAATCTTAAGAGGATACTTATGAACAACTATATGCCAGCAAACTAGACAATTGAGATGAAATGGACAAATTCCTGGAAACACATAAACAAGCTACACTGACTCAAGAAGAACTAGGTTACAAGTAAAGAGATTAAATCAGTCACCAAAAATCTTCCTACAAAAAAAAGCCAAGGGCCAGATGGCTTCACAGGGAAATATTCAAATATTCCCAAAGAACTAACAGCCATGCTGCTCAAACTTTTTCAAAAAACAAAAATGAGGGAAAAGGAACACTGCCTAACTCAATTTATGAAGTTAACATCACTTTAATACCAAAACCAGGTAAAAATGCTGTAAGAAAGGAAAACTACAGGTCAATCTCTTTAATGAGCATACGTACAAAAATTTTCAAAAAATACTAGCAAATTGAATCCAACAATACATTAAAAGAATTATACACCACCAAAGTGGGATTTATACCAAGCATGCAAGGATGGTTCAACACAAGAAAATTGATTAATATAATGCAGCACATTAACAAATGAAAGGGAAAAATTACATGATCATTTCAATTGATGCTGAAAAGACATTCAATAAAATTCAACATCGTTTTCTGACAAAAACGCTTCAAAAGGTAGGAATCAAAGATAACTTTCTCAATATGTAAAAAGGCATTTGTGAAAAACCCATAACCAGCATCGTACTCAGTGAAGAGAGATTGAAAGCTTCCTCCTTCAGATCAGGAATAAGGCAAGGATGTCTTCTATCACCACTATCATTCAATATTGTAGTAGAAGCTCTAGCTAGAGCAATCAGGCAGGTAAAAGAAATAAAAGCCATCCAAATTGGAAAAGAAGAAGTAGAACCTTCATGATTTGCAGATGACATGACACTATACAAGGAAAATCCTGGGAAATCTACAACAAAGTTATTTGATCTAATAAACAAATTCAGCAAGGGGGAGGAGCTATAAAATTAATGTGCAAAAATTGGTAATATTTCTATACACAAGCAATGACCTGAGGAGTCAATTAAGGGGAAAAATCCATTCAAAATAGCAGCCAAAAGAATCAAATACCTAGGAATAAACTTAACTAGGGACATAAAGGACTTATATACAGAAAACTACATAACTTTGCTAAAAGAAATCAAAGATGCTGTAAATAGGTGAAAAGATATTCCTTGCTCATGGATAGGAAGGTTAAATGTAGTTAATATATCATTAAACTGATCTACAGATTCAACACAGTGCCAATCAAAATTCCAACAACCCACTCTGAAGTCTTGGAAAATCTATCTCCCAAATTCATCTGGAAGGGAAAGAGACCCAAAAAAGAAAAATAAAGTAGGATTAACACTTACTGATTTTAAAACTTATTATAAAGCCACAGTACCATAAAGCTCCTGGAAGAAAATGTAGGGAAGCATCTTCAAGATCTAGTACCAGGAGGTAGTTTCCTAAACTTGACACCCAAAGCACAAGCAACAAAAGAAAAAATAGATAAATGGGACCCCTCAAAATCAAATGCTTTGTGCCTAAAAAGACTTTGTCAGAAAGATGAAGAGACAGCCAATTCAATGGGAGAAAATATTTGGAAATCACACATTGAATAAATGTTTGATATCCTGTATACATAAAGAAATCACAATTGAACAACAAAAGAATAATTTATAGCCCAATTATAAAGTGGGCTAAAGATATGAACAGGCATTCTTCTGAAGAACAGATACAGGTGGTTCAAAAGCACATGAAGAGATGCTCATTTTCATTAGTTATAAGGAAAATGAAGATCAAGACTACAATGAGATACCACCTCATACCTATAAGAATAGCTGCTATTAAACAAACAGGAAACTACAAATGTGGGAGAGGATGTGGAGTAATTGGGACACATATACACTGCTGGTGGGATTGCATAATGGTACAGGCACTATGGAAGACAATTTGACAGTTCCTTAGGAAACTAAATATCGAGTTGCCCTGTGACCCAGCAATACCAATACTCAGTATATACCTAGAAAAGCTGAAAGCAATGACACAAACATTCATTTTCACACCAGTGTTCATAGAAGCATTATTCACAATCACCAAAAGATGGAACAATCCAAGTGCCCATCAACAGATGAGTGGATTAACAAAATGTGGTATATACATATGATGGAATATTATGCAGCAGTAAGCCAAAATGATGTCCTAAAGCACATGACAAGATGGATGAGCCTTGAGGACATAATGCTGAGTGAAATAAGTGAGACACAAAAGGCTAGATACTGTATGATTCCACTTTTATGACCATGGTAAAGGTAAAATCAGAGACTTACTATATAGAATATAGGGGACCTAGAGATACACGGAAGCTAGAGATGGGTGAACGGTTAGCTAATAAGGTTGAACTTAAATGTAAAGGAATAGATAGAAGTGAAGGTGATTCATTACTGGGTCTATAAATAATATTACCATATTGAAGGTGAACATGATTGAAAGGGGTTGTATATTCCCATGTGTCCCACTGATTAACACTAGAAATACAAATAAGTTCTTGTATGAACTACTGCAAAGGTATGAATCTTGTACAAAGTGTGTATACAGAGAGCATAGGGGGAAGACTGCTATTGCGTGCTATGGACTATGTTTAGCTGGGAAAACATCAACAGCACCACAGTAACACCAGGGATAAATAATGAGGGGAGGGAAAAGAGTTAAGGGGAGGTTTAGATTTTCTATATGGTGATGGTGTATTTATTGGTTATCTTTCTCTTGGGAACAATAAAATTATCAAAAATTGAAAATGTTGATGGATTGTGGCTTTTGGACCCTGTACATGATGCCCAATGAATGCAGGTGGCTGAAGAATGAACTGACTGCGGAGTAGATTGGCGAATGATGATGTATACGTATGATCAGATATTGTGCTGCTGCAAGAAGGAACGCAGTTGTGAGGCATGCAACATTGTGAATGAACATGTGTGATATTTGATGAGGCAAAATAAGCCAGAAACAAAAGAGCAAATATTGTATGGTCTTATTTGGAAAGTACTTATAAGAAAACAGGGGCCTAGATTGCAAGCTCTTAGAGCAGTCACATTTAGTCCAGAGTGGTAACTATTATTTATGGATTTTGAGAGGCTGTTTTATATATAAATAATCTGGTATTTAGAGATAAGAATGAAGCCAATCAAGTCAGGATTAAGGTCATTCAGAATATAGGTGTAAGAAAAACATTGTCTATATTTTAGAACTGCACCTACTCTTTGCGACCAAAGGAAGAAAGCTTTATTTTGTCCAGAACATAAACTTTCTGTAGCACATAATCTAATTCAACCTGTCTGATTAGATCATTTAAACAATCCAAACTCAGGGAGCCCAGAATAAGAATGAGGACCTTTAATTGGGTATCGCTTAATGTAATACCTGAATACATCCCAGAATATATTACACAGATAATCAAAAAGTATTGACAAACCCTTGAGAGATGGGAGAAAAAATATGGAACTATTAAGTTTTACCACTGAGGTGACCCCTGATACTGTGTCAAACATTAGGGACACCCAAATAAATAGGCCAAGCCCTTGATCTTGAGGCTTTCTTTTGTGAAGCTTTTGTATATAGTGGAGAAGCTTAGCCTACTTAGAAGTATGCCTATGAATCATCTCCAGAAAACCTCTTTTGTTGCTGAGATGTGGCCTCTTTTTTTCTAAGCCCAACTCTGCAAGTGAAATCATTGCCCTCCCCACTTGGGGGACATATATCCAGGGGTGAAAGTCTACCTGGGAGCATGGGAGATGACTCCCAGAGATCCTGGCCCTGGCAACATAGGATCAACAATGCCATCTTGACCAAAAGGGGGAAAAGTGTAACAAATAAGGTATCAGTGGCTGAGAGAATTCAAATAGAGTCAGAGGCTACTCTGGAGGTCACTCTTATCCAAGTTTCAGTTAGAAATTGCCAACTATCATAGTTTGCCAAACCCCAACCAAACCATTCCAGCCAATCCTAAAGAATACCTAGGGCATTATATAAGATTTTACAAAGGTTCCATGCACTAAGGTAACTTTCCAGAAACCTACAACCTCCAGATGGGTCCCTGGACCAGGTAAGTCCTGAAATGCAGAGGGGCCAGGATCTCCAGAATACCAACCAGTTCCATCCCCCTCTCCCAAATTATTGACAGTCCCTTCCAAAGTGAAAAATTTAGAATGGGCATAGCCCAAATACTCTTGAAGAATGGGAGAAAGGTCAAAGGTGATGATGGAGTTATATAGAGAAGATAGGACTTAACAAATGAGTATGATTGCAGGATCATTATAGTGGTATTTCTTTTAGTCTCCAGTATTTTAGAGCACAAGAGGTAAAAATCTAAAACTCTGAAATCTGTTCTACAACTAATTGTTGCCATGTGCTTTTAAATTTATTGCTTTTTATATATATGCTATTTTTCACAAAGAAAAAAAAATTTTTTAATTAAAAAAAACAATCAAACAACTGTCCCAGTTTTGGCGAACACTGGTGACACAGAGAGAAATAAGACATAACCCTAGGCCTCAAAAAAAAAAAAAACCAACTCCCAATCAAAATTGTGAGTGGAAAGACAGATAATTAAATCAACAATTTTAGGAAGAACTAAGTCACAAAGAAGTACTTCTCAAGTGTTCAGAGAAGGGACAACCAAGCCAGTGGGTTTATAGAAGGTAAGCTTGGAAGATGATCTAAAGGATATAAAAATTGGCCTGAGTTTGAAAGGATGTGGATAGAAGATAGCTTAATCAAGCAGACAATTGTGTCCCTTTCTTCTCCCTCATTCTTTTCCCTTCTTCCTTCCATCCTTTCCTCCAATAGCTATTTATTGAGTAGTTACCAGGTATTAGAGACACAATAGTAAGCAAACTCACACATGGCTCTGTCTTTTAGAGCTCACAGTCAAGGAGGGAATTCAGACGTAAATTTTGGGCCCCCTAATTTTGGGTACATAGATGAATTAGGCAGGGATGTGAGGATCTGTGAACTAGAATGAAAAACAAATTAATAGTTTTATTTCCAGAAACACTTAACTGACATGTAGATTCCCTTCTATTATGAATTTAGGCATCAAATCCATTAGAATTAGGGATTTTTGTGACTTAGTTCACCAATACAAATTCCAGATTTTTAGACCCCATTGCAAGTGTTGCAGATACCTTCAAATATCATCTGTACTTATCAATACTTCAAAATTAAATTCGTTATTAGATCCTCCACTAGATCTTGTTATTTAATGTCTTAATAAAGAAGTATATATATTTCTGTTACATTAAAAAAATATTTTATAGCCAATTATATTGAAAAGTAGGTTTCTTTGTAATCTTATGTATTTTATATTATGCATTTGATAATATTATTATGGCTTTCTCAGAGTGCAGTAAGTGTCTATGGAATAAAATTATCAAGAACCCCTGCAAAGATTTTTAAAAATTGCAATGGTAACAATGCCATAAAGTAGGGAAGGCAGAAAGAACCTAGTCAGGGAAGTGAGGGGAGTCTTCTCAGAGGAAGTGAGGTTTGATCTGGTTTAAGGAAGAGGAATAAGTTTCAATCCACAAGGGTGGGATGAAAAAACATATCAGGGGAAGGAACCAGCACATCAAAAATGCCTTGAGATGGGTGAGATTGATTGCAGGCCAGGGATGCTGGTGCAAAATGAGTGAGGGATAGATGACTGTGGATTGTGAAATTAAGCCGGCACAGATAGCAGAAGGTGGGCAGCACATAAGGCATAGGGGAGGAAAATAAGGCGGTGCCTTCAGAGACCCACAGGGGTCAAGTCCAACTAAAAGCGAGACACCATGTCAGAGAGAGGAAAGACAAGGTTGCACAGGTTTGCAGGAATCTGAGCACTGCAGCTCTTGAGGATAAGTGTAGGCCTTATCCTGGAGGAAATATGAGGCTTTGAGTAGTTTCTTGATTGGACCCAGTCTAGAAAGCCACAGTTGGGAAGAGGTGTTGAACAGAATGAGAGATGCGAGTTGCAAATTATTGGAAGAGCTCGCGTGTGCAAATCCCACTACTTGGGCCTGCTCTGGAGAGTTTTTAGAGCCCTGTTTTTCCTTCTAGCATTTTAGAGTGTTCTGCACCTCAGCCCTTGGCCCTGTGTTCCACAACCTCCATCTAGTCCAATATGCACAGCAGCAGCTATAATAATTTGAAAAAGAAGTCAAAGGACATACCCAGGGTTTATTTCCTCTCAAACACTTCAGTATCATTTCCTTTTCTTTAAGATGGTGAGTGGATCTGGAAAAAGAGCTGCATGACAGTATCATTGAGGTATATTTTTTACCTGCAAGTAACAGAATACCTGGCTTAGAGCAGCTTAAAACAGTTTTTTGTTTTGTTTTGTTTTTGTTCTTTAACTGTCTTGGTTATTGGGAACTCTTGAGATAGGTGGCTACTGGGTTGGTTTAGTCAACAAACTGTGACCTGGGAGCCAAATTCACCCCACAGCCTGTTTTATATAGCCTGTAAACTAAAACTATTGATATATATTTTTGTTTTTGCTTGCTAAAGCTGCCAGAGTGCACTACACCAGAAATGGATTGGCTTTTATAAAAGGGATTTGTTTAGTTACAAATTTACATTTCTTCGGAGGAAAGGCAGCTAGCTTTCATTTGGGTTCCTCTGTCACATGGGAAGGAAGATGGTTTCTGGCCCTCACTCTCAGCTTCTGGTTTCAAATGGCTTTTACAGGGATGTTTCCTCTCTGTATCTCCAAATGTCTAGGTCTATGTTGGCTATGAGCCTTCTCTCTCTCTCTCTCTCTCTCTCTCTCTCTCTCTCCTGACTTCCCCATTTAAGCTTCCAGCTTATTGCAGAAGGCGCTCCCCTTGCAGATGTAATCAGCCATAGATGAAATTCACATGCTTATGATTTAAGTCCACAGCAACAGAACAACTGGACACCATCACCTGGCCAAGTTGACACCTGAACCTAACTATCGCAACAGTGTATTGGGTTGTTCAAAAAGAAAAGAAGCAGCAGCAAACAAAAAGACCAGATGTGGCCCACAAGTCCTAAAATATTTACTATCTGACTTTACAGAACAAATTGGTCAATTCTTTGCTTAGATATTCACCCTTGTCATAGAGTATGCAGCCTCCATGTTCCTGCTTTCTTTGGGATATTGGAATCATCCATCCTCTTGGAGACTGCCCCAGCTCCAAGCATCATGTCTAAATATACCTGGCTGTAGAGGGAATACAACCTTTTCCTCAGTATGTCTCTCCTTTTATCAGAAGGGACAGCCCCACCCCCACCGAAGGCCCCAGCAGACACCCCTCCTTGGCTGGAGCAGTCGAATGGACTAGCTTCAAGGGAGGATGAGGAAGGGAGCAGTTGGTGTTTTCAGACTGTCATGGGAGGACCTCCCCCACATTTCATGAAGTCAGGTTGGGATTGGCTGTTGGGTTGACATCTGCCCCCCAGGAAAATTCCCTTTCCCCAGGGCTATTACTAGTAGTATGGACTGTTAAGGTATAAGAACAGGGGACCCTTCCTTCTGGTTACATCTGGTCAGTACTGACTGTATCCTGTTTTATGTCCTGATCTACTTGATAGTTACCCAGGTATATAAGGATTCATTGCACTGTACATTTAAAGTTCCATCCACTTTACTTCATGTATGTAGTGTCTTAAAAAAAAGGGAAATATATATATTTGCCAGAAAAAAAAGAGCACAGGGAACTCTATACTCTCATTTCAAGTATTTGAATAGATACATGTGTAGATACACATGTATCTATTCAAATATATTATGGATATATATATATTATTCAAATATAGTATGGGTAATACTTATTACCCATATTACCCGTATTTATGGGAAGATACTCACCCTCATTCATTTGCATATTATCTATGGCTGTTTTTCTGCTACAATGGCAGAGTTGAGCAGTTCTGCCAAAGACTGGTGTATGGCCTAAAAAATCTAAAATATTTACTTTCTGGCCCTTTACAGAAAAAGCATGCCAAAAGCATGGATATATATATATTCATATATATATATCCATATATATATATATATATCCATATGTACATATCTATAGAAATAGCAAAGATAGCTAACATATATTGAATCTTATTAAGGGCAGCTTGTATGTTGTGGGGTCAGCAAGGCATATTGTGGGGTCAGCAAGGCATATTATGAGCTTTCAATCTCTTTCTTAGGCTAGTTTTGTCCTAAAAGAAGCTTCCTTCTTCTACCTCACATCTACCTCTTATTGGCACCCCTCCCATATCTTCTAATGTGCAAGGTCCTAGATATGACATAAAGTCATCCCTACTACAGAATAGACAGGGGCACCAATAATGGAGAACACCCACATCCATGTGACATCTTCTTTTAATAATCAGAGAGCTAAAAATTTAAAATCTTTGCAATGGTGACTTGAAATAAGAAGCTTTTTATAACTCTTACTATTGCTTTTCTTCTATGAACACAAGGGGCTAATTAAAAGCTGAAAAGTTCTTGTTTGATCAGAAATTCTTGTGTTTTAAAAAAAGTACAGGAAACTATTCTCAGATTCTGAAAGGGCTTAATTGGATTTAAAGTCACCAGATTCCTTTTCCTTATATGGGACAGCGCAGCTGAGCCTTTTCTGTGATGGGAAGCCTGAGCCAGGGGAATCAGGTTTTCAGTTGAAAGATGGTTTTGATTTGAGTTTATGGGATTCTCTTTTAGCTTAATCTGGTATAATTCGTCTCTAAGAACCTCGTGTAGGTCCTGGACTTCTGACTGACCTCTCACCATAAATGAGCAGTATGCTTGTTTGTTGAAGAAGATGTGTGTGGTGGTTCTAATGGAGCATAGTAGCATAAAAGCCCCATTATATTAGGCAGGACTGGGTTCATTCATTTTGGGTGGCACTCTTTCCTGGATTTATTAAGATTAGTGCAGGAAAAGTGAGTGTTCTATGGTAGCACAGCCTTTTGAAACCAATGTGCTTCCACCACTTGTGAAGGCTGGGGAAAGAATCCCCTGGTTCATAGGTGCTCCCACCAAGAGGAACCATGGATTTCATCAAAAGAAAGGTCTCTAGAAGCAGGAACAAAGTAGTAAGATTATGTATCTATGGAAAACTCACAAATGTTCTTTTCATGACAATGACCATAAAAGTTGGCATGCCAATTGGTTAGCAGACTGTTTTCAGTTGTTGATAATGGGTTGATGAAAATGATTGAGCCAGGGGTAACTTACACCCAATTCGATTTAGTATTGGAAATATGTTTTGCCTTGTAAAGTGCATATTTGTTGACTGTTGCCAATTCTCGTTTAATAATTAAAACAAAGACTCTTTTATCCACTAACTGGGACAGATTTGTATGAAGTTGTTTATTGATCTGGCATGCTATTGCAGAGTGCATATTCCTGCTGGTCTACTTTGTACAACTCTCATACAGTCACTGGTATTGTCACCTAAGAGTGAGATTGTGGGAAATGCCAACAAGGCTAGCTTTCGGGGACTGCTTCCCCCAGTAAGGAAGGCAAGTGCAAAAAGAAATGAAACATCACAGATAAAGTAAAGCACTGGTTCCTTGTAGAGTATTTGCAATCAGGCTTCTTCCATTTTTCAAAGGTCTAGTTGATCACTTGCTGAATCTTTGGAACTATGTGAATAATAGAAGAGGCATTTGTAGTGTCTTAAGTATGTCTTGTCCTTTCTTAAAAAGAGGTATGGTGTATTACTTATTACCCTCAACACTTTACATACTCCAAATCTTAGCTAAATCATATCTGTATTTTTGCTGTATTGTTGCCCAACACAAATATTATAAAGTGTTACCCGTGTGACTAGGATTTCTGGGTTAAGTGTTAAGAGGTATCTGGCCATAAGTACTAGATGGTTAAGTAAATAATTCAGGAAGATCTTGTGCCTCCATAAAGTGAACTGCTACAACACTTGGGCTTTATTCCTTTCTGTTGATCATCAGAAGTGTATAAGTAAGGTTTCTATTTGGTTGCAAGTGATAAAAAATCTGCTGGACATGGACTAAGTAGAGCAAAAGGAATTTATTTTAAAGATATGGGGTGTTTCACGGGATGCAAGAGCAATAAGGCAATTGTGGATCTTGAAAAAGGTCTGGAACCAGGGGTCACAATGCTAGGAGTATTTTGTCCCAGCTCTCATTTCTACCCTTCCCATGACATCTGCTGTGAAGTGATCTCAGCAAGTTTGGCTTCACACAACTGTTAGGTCTTTTTGGTCAATTCTCAATAGATAGAGATAGGTCTAGACTCTGGTCTCCTCTCATGACTCACAAGCAGATTGTAATGAAAACAAATATCAGACAAAAGTTTTATATTTATGAAGAAGCAGGCACAAAACAGGCCTAGTCCCTTATTTAAAATTCACAAAAACTGAGCTTTCTGTCCTTTTAGGTGCCCCTACAACACCTTGCTGGAAAAGTCCTTTGGAAGCAAAGGTAAATGTTCTCTAGGACAGGGCTTGGCATGCTTTTTCTGTAAAGGGCCAGAAAGCAAATATTTTAGACTTTTTAGGCCATACAACAGTCTTTGGCAGAACTGCTCAAGTCTGCCATTGTAGCAGAAAAACAGCCATAGATAATATGCAAATGAATGAGGGTGAGTATCTTCCCATAAATATTATATGTGGATACTGAAATTGGAATTTTATATAATTTGCACAAGTCAAGAACATTATTCTTTTGATTTTTTCAACTGTTTAAAAATCATTAACTCTTGGGCCATACAGGAGCAGTTGTGGACTGGAACTGGCCTGTCTGCCATAGTTTGAAGACTCCTGCTCTAGCAGCATATTTCTAATGAGCATGAGCTGAATCCTCCAAAGCAGCAAGTAATCTCGGAACCATTAATAAAACAAATTGAGTCAATTTCATGATGAGATAGTTCTACTGTATTTTTTCCCATGGTTTTAAAAAGGAGTGCTTAAGTGTGTCTTCTGCAGACCCCCATTAGGGACCAGAACTTTAATAACGATGGCTTCCTAACAAGTTTGGAAGCTTCCCCAACATCTAGCCATTGCTCAATTCTCTTTTAATTGTCAATAAGTATCTATTATTTATTATGGATTATGATCTCCTCCCGAAAATTTCTCCTGATTTTGAATCTTAAGTGATGAGCATCCCTCCAGCCATCTCAGCATATGACCTTTCATCCACTGGAAGGATTCATCTAATTTTTCACCTTCCCTATTGTACCCAGGTGATAAGAATCTCTCTTAGCAAAGACTCATAAGTTTGTTGCAAGGCCTCACAATGCTATTTGTGGGTTTGCATTTACCATGGATCCTAATTGATCTTTATTTAAAATGGATTTGTATCTCCTCTAGGTCCACTTTTGAGGTCCAGCTATCTGGAACAAAAATTTCAACCACAATCAAATATATTCCTTCAGCCAATGACAATCTCTCCAAGGCTGAATTGATGTTTCTACCTATCTCAGGCATACCGTGTGACTGGTGAAATTCACATATATGCTCAAAGATATCATACTATTTAATTCTGTAGGGAAATATGAGCAATTACAAAACAAATCAATTATCAGAGAACATTGAAGATGACAATAGCCTTATAAATTCTAAATAGCATGATAAGGAATATATACTATGTCAACTACACAGATCATAGTCAATTTTCAACTGGTTAAATAGTGGCCATTTCATGTGGCTCACCATTATTTGAAGTAAATTACAGAAACTAACAGAATCTGATAACTTATTTTCTTTCACTGCAAGTTACCTTGTTCAGTTTCCTAATTTCAATATTATACACGATGGCTGCTAACGGATCCCTAATTTTTACACTAGAAGGACAGACATAGTCCAGAAAGACAGAGAGAGAGTAGAAAGATTAAGTTTCTTCTTGGCCTGAGCCTATTTCCCAGAGAAGGGATTTTGACCAGCCTTCACTCTTAGACCAATCAATGGGGGGCAGGGGGAAAGATCACTGCATAAATGGAGCTTCCAAGAGTCTATTCCAGTGAATCAGGGTAAAGTGGCAGCCAGAAAAGGGGTCATTGAAAGCCTGACAGTCAACCCAATGATTGTCCCCCATAGATGTGAGTCTTATTGCTACTAGTCCATTGCTATATTAAGGTTCAGGTAAGGGCCCTGAGATAAAGATATAGTATTAAAAACATTTGACAACAGGTGGAGAATGATCACCAACCAATCAGAACAGACCCAGGCTGTAAACAAATGACCCAACCATACCAGTGCACATCCTGGTAAAATAGTATGAGATCCTTAAATAAATATGACTATCACTACTCCCAAAATGAGTTCTTTTAAGGACACGTGCAATGAGTGAGGACTTTTAGAAAACTTTTAGAGTTCTGTATAATAGTTGGTGAAGAAACAGAGAGGTAGATTGGCTCATTAGCTCAAGAAATGCTCTCTTGGTGAAGTCCTAGTTCTCACAACTGTGCTGTTTGTTGCTCTGGTCTTTTGGCGTCCTTCACCTGGTGAGCTTCTGGGTTCATTTAGTGTTCTTGCCAACCTCTGGATAAGCAGAGAGCCTCAGCAACACACAATTAGTAAGTTGTCTTATGGGTCTGCTTTGAGAAGTGGTTTCCAAAAATGCCATAGAACTAAAAGCAAGGACCCTGCAAGCAGAAATTGCAGTTTTAAAAGGTTTAAAACCTTTCATTGCATGAATGACATTCCTTGGTTTATTCCCTTCTAAGCCCAAGGAAGTTGAGGAAGTCCATCTGTAGTGAGTCTGCTTCAGCACTCCTTATTTCTAGCAATGGAAGACACTGCCTGAGTTCCCCTGCCCCTGCTAATCAGAACAAGGAGAACTTGCCACAATAGGTCCAGTGCATAAGGGATATTCAACACATTTGATGAATGAATCCCAAAACCTTTTCTCGTTCTCACTTCAAAATATCTGAATATTTGAGTCTCCTCCAGGTACAAGTCAACCTGACTGGTAGAGTGAAGTGATAATGAGTGGAACGCCCTGTTGCCATACCCTCTGGCTACTGATGCGACATTACTGATACAGAAATCAAAGCTGACTGCTCTGGTAACAGTGAGTCCCACATCTCTGGTGTGGGATGGGGCAATATTCAAATCAGTACCACTGTGGACATTGCTTCCTGCCTCCAAGTGGAGAAAGAAATGGGGCTGTGGTGTACACTTCACAAGACAGAAAAATGAATTTTAGAACAACTGAACTAGATAATTTAACAGAGAAATGTATGCAATGATATTGAAACATACTGAGGTGCCGTACTTCCTGCCTTCCTGCCAGGTGTGCAATAAATATTTATTAAATAAATTGCATGCAAGGAACTGGTGATGTTCAGCTTGGAGAAAAGACAAGGGGGGAAAGGAGGGGCATTGGGTGTGGGAGCACCATGAAAGACCTGCTTTCAAATATCTAAAGGGTGTCATACTGCAACGGAGTTAGACCTTCCAAATGAGCTGCCTATTGCCTAACCTTCAATGGCTTCCCATTGCCTAAAGAATATAATCCAAACTATTTACTGAGCATACAAGGCTCTTCATATGTGGTTCTTGAAATTGACTGAATATTAGAATCACTTTCAGAACTTAAAATATATAATGACACCTGGACCCAACCATGTACCAACAGAATCTGAATCCCTGGAAGGTGGGTTTGGGCATCTGCATTTTGCTGCATAGGCCAGTTGAGAACCTCTGCTGCCATGTCCCAGCTTCAGCCTACTTCTCCAGCCACATTTCCTAGCACTGCCTTTTGTTCTGAGCTCCTGTACTGAATATTCCTTTCTGGAATATTCCAACTTTAGGACTTTTGCGCTTCCAGTTCTTGTGCTTGGAAGAGTCTTCCTCCTGATCAACGTTGGCTCATTGGCTCAAGAAGTCTTCTCTTGGTGTGGTCTTCCCTGGCCCTCTATGTAAGTAAACTATCCCCACCTCCCCACCCCCCCCTCCAAACACATACCTCTCCACTCATTATCACTTCACTCTACCCTGAGGATGTCTAAAATGATCTTCCTTCTTTGGTGGTTAATTTCTGTGTTGGCTCTTTCCTTTATGAACATAGGCTCCATGAAGACAGGAATCTTTCTTCTCTGGAATGCCACTGTGCCCAAATAAGTGGAAGGTGCTTAAGAAATACTTATTTGAATGAATAAAGTAAACCTAATGATCAAAGAATGAAAATTACAGGGAAGAAGTTTTAGCTCATCAGGAGGACACCCTTTATGCAATTAGAGGCAACCCATAGTGAAATAGTTTGCTTTTTTCTTGAGATAATCATTTCCCCATCCTAGGAGGGGTTCATACCAAGGCTAGGCAATGTTTTAGAGGGGCTAATGAAGAGGGAATGCAAATTCAGTTCAAGAATGAATTTATGGCCTCTAAAGGCCTTTTAAACCTGGAAGCCCTGTAATTCTACATTTGAGCAGAGTCTTTTAAGAAATACTGTGTCTCAAAGAAGAGACTCTAATGGTGGAAACTTCAGACAGGTTTAAGTTTCCTGCTATAGGTTTCTGACAGGTGAAATCATATGTCAGCTCCAAATCACATAATATTTATAGCCTTCTTTATGTTTTCTTGAGTCTATTCTTAAGTGTAGTTTGAATTTCTTCTTTCTTTTAATTTTTTTTTAGGCCCATTCCATCTAAGAAAAAAAAAGATTGTGTTTTTTTTATTGGGACCCACTCAATGTCTTATTAAGCCTGTTAACAATGAGAGATTGTATTACATTGGTCCTGTCTTAAGAAAGGAACACCTTCTCTGTAGAAAGCTCTTGCTGCTGTGGGACTCACTGTTACCAGAGCAGTCAGCTTTGATTTGTGTATCAGTAATGTCGCGTCGGTAGCCAGAGGGTATGGCAACAGGGCGTTCCAGATACTTTTATTGGTACTTTTGCTGGAGGATTATTTCAAATTAACTTCATTCTCTTGGAAGACACTGAACAGTAGAATGCTATTTCCCATTTGTAAACAAAATGGTGAATAATTATAGGAAAAACCAAGACACGCTGATTTCTAGGAACTGTCATGTCTGCAGATCTTAATTTTCTCCAAGCACTATTATTCCTATTCTCTTTTCCTGCTGCTTATATCTTCCCAGGTATAACATTGAGCTGAACTTGGTTCCAGGGTAATCTGGTGGCTTCACAACCACTCAACAAAATAACCAGAGACTCTTCTGCAGTCACTGCTGCCCTCAGAAGAGTTTGAGAGATGGGGAAACTGCTGAAGTCTAAAATGGAATTTTTAAAGGGAATTACAACATTTAAAAATAATGTTTCGTATCAATATAAAAATTGCATGATATTCTACCACCCAAGATACTATGTTATCCATTTTGGAATATCAACTTTGAATAGTTCCTTTCTTTTTTCTTTCTTTCTCTCTCTCTTCTCTCCTTTCTTTCTCTCTTTCTTTCCTTCTCCCCGTTTTCCTTCTCTCCCTCCCTCCCTGGCTCCCCCTCCGCTCAGCTCTCGTCTCCCTCCCTCTCTTTCTCTGAATGAATTTTGCAGGGATGGGGTCCTAGTATTCCATCATTTAATGATATGGAGCAGGAGTTGGCAAGCCCTTTCTGTAAAAGCCCCTGTAGAAGTATTTTCAGCTTTGCAGGCCCTAAAATCTCCATTGTAACTACTGGACTCCACAGCTGTACCATGAAAGCAGACACAGATTATAGCAAGCGAATGGGTATGGCTATGTCCCAAGAAAATTATTTACAAAAATAGGTGATGGCCAGAAGGAACGTTGGAGGTTAAACATGGGAATGTATAATACAGTGAATCTTGTGACGGACAGTGTCCATGATTAACTATACAAATATTAAAAAGTTCTTTCATGAATTAGAGCAGATGTACAACACTATTATAAAGAGTCAATAATAGAGGGGTATATGGGAAAGATGTATGTATTGCAAACTGAACTATATTTAACAGTAATATTTTGATACTTTCAATAGTAACGAATGTACCACATCAACACTCTGAGGCAATAAAATGGGGAGATAAGAGTGTGGGAGGATTAGGGTTTTCTTTTTTATTTTCATTCCTTTTTCTGGAGTAATGAAAATATTCTAAAGTTGATCATGGGGCTGTATGCACAACCAATGTGATGATATTGTGAACCAGGGATTGTATACTTTGGATGGTTTCTATGCTGTGTGAATATATCTCAATACCAATTGCATTTTAAAAATAAATGATGGGCAGGATTTGGCCCATGGCTACAATTTGTCATTATCATCTCTTATATAGGATGATATATTTTCACATGTCACTAGTATTCTTCAACACCATTTTTCAAGATTTTCATAGTATACCATTATATTGATGTACCATCAATTTTTAGCTAATTTGTTATTGTTGGGCATGTAAGTGGTTTTGATTTTTCATTATTTTAAATAATGCAGTGATGAACATCCTTGTTCATTACTTGTTGCTAAATCTTTCAACACATTTATGATTATTTCCTTAGTATAAGCTAATTAAACTATTATTGATAAAACTAAGACATGTACAAAGCCCTCACCAGTTTCACCAACAGTTTGTAGCTATAGTGTATGCCTGAAATTTGGAAAATTCTGTGTTGGCATTTTTGCAGTGTTGAATGTAAATACCCTTTAAAATGCACTTGTAATACTACTTGGAATCCATAAAATCATTCGCAATAATTCATGTCATTGAGAGATGGGAGAACTGCCACCAAGACAGTGTTTCATATTTCTTTTCGGGCTATGAATACTTTCTTAATGTGAGGAAAACAAAAGCTACCTTCTAAAGGAAAGTTCTCCCTCCACAAAATTCTATCTATAATTTTAAAGGGTTCAGAGTCCTTGTACATTGAAGCCTAGAGTAAAAATTAGTAAGCCAAAAATCTGTTTTCCTGGAAACACAAACCCAAATTTGATAAGATTATTTATGCCTGTTTATTAACCTTTTCTTTTCTAACTTAGACTGTGGGGTGTTTAATTTGCCATGGAAGAACAAGGGCCCAATTTTTCAAGATAAAGTGAAATTTGTATTTTTATGTAAGATCTTTCAATATTTGAATGTTGGCAACAATTTTTTTAAAAACAGAGCCATAAAGAGCAAAAGGAGCAAATCTATGGGGCTTTATGTGGCCTCCGGACAAGGATATTGTGATTTTTGCATTAAAAAAACCATTTTCTGGCATTGTTGCAGTTGTTGACAGTTACCTTTAGTGCCACCCATCCTGTGTAGACAACCCTCGGGATGTAAATATTTTCTCAAGTATGATTTTGTTCTAATGGGACATCTTTTTCTTGGGCATTTTCTTCACAGCTAAACACAATGTGCCAAGAGAAAGAATAGAGGATGACTCCAAAGGAATTGGCTTCTCTGTAAAGCATTTTCCCCCACATCAATTCTGTACTTTACACACAATAAAATGCATTCATCTTAAGTGTAGAGTTTGATGAGTTTTTGAGAATGCATATTCCTGGGTAACCTCCACAACAATACAAATAAGGAACACTTCCATTGTACAGAGGAATTCCTAGGGCCTCTTTGTAGTCAATTCCCACCCACCCGCGATTCCATTCATGACCTCAGGCAACCACTGATCTGCTTTCTGTCATTGTAGTTTCACCTGTACTGGAGTTTCTTTGAGTGGAATCATTCAGTGTGTACTTTATTTTAATATGGCTTTGGTTTAGCATAAAGTTTTTGTGGTCCATCCATCCTTAGTTCCTCCCTTTTTAATTCTGACTAGTATGGATTTAATCATTGTGTGGGCGTGCTATAATTTATTTCCATCCATTCTATAGCTGAGAAATTAGGATTTAAATTAGGATTTTGATTACTGAATCATTATACTCTTTTTTGCTTTTTGGTATATTGAAGTAGTCAGAGGGAAATACCTGAAATTCCTAAACTAATTCAGCTGCTCTGATATCTGAAATGATTGTAAAAGCCCTTATCTTGTGCCTTTGTGACTATAAGAGCTGTTATTCCCTTTATCTGGTCATTTTCCTGTAGGACGAGGTCCTAAGGCTAATGAAGAATTTGAAGATTCTGCACATTTTATCACCCCTCCTAGTTTCAGTTCCTAACATTTGTAGAGGCTACACTCTGCTATTGAAAGATAACTTGCCTCCCTTCCTTTCGCTTACAACTGTAGTACTGAAGTGATAGCTCTGCCTCCCCTCCTTTCAGCTTATGTTCTTCTATTGAAATAGTGATGACAACACTGTCTCTTTTTCTGCTTTGAACTTGCTATTCGAGATGACCTCATCTCTCCTTTTGCTAAAATCCTTAAAAACTCTGTGAACCCCCTAAACTTGGGAAGATAGATTTTTGGCTACTAGACCATCTCTCTCCTACTATGCGTCTCAGGAATTGGTTATTGTGTGGGTCAGAGAGAAGAACCTATGGCCTTTGTCCGGTAACAATTCTAATATGGATTTGGAATGTTTCCGGTTTTTAGATTAGTGTGAACACTGCTGCTATGAACATTTGTGAACCAATCTTTGTTGTGGGCATATATTTTCATTTCTCTTAGGTAAATACTTAGAAGCAGAATTGCGAAATCACACAGTAAGTATATAGTTAACTTTATAAGAAGCTGCCAAAAAGTTCTCCAAAGTGATTGTACCATTTCAGATCCCCAATATTAAAATGTGAGAGATCCAGTTGTCCCATAGCCTCATCATAACTCAGTATTATCAGTAGCTTTATTGTAAAATAAGATATTCTATTGTGATGCAGCAATATATAATTGTGATTTTAATTTACATGTAAACCTATAAGCCATTGCAAGGTATGTTGAGTATGGTGTGATAAAAGTGTTGTGGTTCATCATTTTTCCACATAAATATCTAGTTTTTCTAGATAATTTGTGGGAAAAAATACTTTTCTAGATAATTTGTGGAAAAAAAATAATTTTGTAAAAAAATGAATTGACATATATGTGTATCTATTTCTAGGTTCTCTAATCTGTTTCATTGATCTTTGTGTGTATCCTTATGTGAATACTACAATGTTTTAATTAGTGTAGATTTATAGTATATCTTGAAAGCAGGTATTATAAGATTTGTATGTTTGTTCTCATTTTCAAATCATTTTGGGGTGTGAGGGTAGTTCAGTGGTAGAATTCTCTACTGCCATGTGGGAGACCAAGGTTCAATTCCCGGTCCATGTACTTCACAAAAGCAAATGAAAAAACCAAAGAAAAACAAAAGTTGAACAAATGGTGCTGCAATAAGGGTATACTCACATGGAAAAAGAATGAAATGTGACCCCGGTCATCATATGAAGAAAAAAAATTATTTTGGTTATTCTAGGTCCTTTGTATTTCCATATAATTTTAAAATTCAGCTTGTCAGTTTCTACAAAACCTTGGTGGAATTTTGAAGGGGGAATGCATTGAATCTATAGCTTATTTTGGGGCTATTGTAGCAATACTCAGTCTTTTAATCAGTGATCATGATATGTATTTCAATTTATTTAGGTCTTCTTTAATTTCGCTCTACCATATTTTATATTTTTCAGTGTATAGTTATTAGACATATTATATTAAACTTATGCCTATATATCTGAGTAGTTTTATGTTATTTTAAATGATATTTTTAAATGTTGTTTTCCAATTGTCTGTTGCTAGTATATAGCTAAGCATTGGATATTGACCTTACTCTCCATCACGGCTGAGAGTGGAATTTTGAAGAGAATGTTTTGAAAAAGATGAACTTGGTTCTTCACTTTTCTATAACTAGATTGAAGTTGGCCTGCAAATGACTTTAAAAAAAAAAAAATAAAACTCTTATTTTGTAAATCAGTGCTCTTACTCATAGCAACTGACTATGGTCACAATGATATTAAGTCTGAAATTGAAAAAAGAAGATAATATAGCATTATTATAGCAAAGTTTATACTTTTATTTCTGACACCTATACCACTTTCTTAGTGCATCTTTCTACATCCTCTCTTTTGAGGTCTCTGCTGAGTGGTGAGAGGAAGACTGCATTTATTCATTCCTTCTTAAATTTACTCAAAAAAATTCATTCAACAAATGTTCATTGACCATCTGCTATGTCTGGACACTATTCTGGGAGCTGAGATGTTATTTAAAAAAAAGATACTTATAGACAAGCACTGGGAGAAGGCTAAAATGATCCCTATAGAATGATTAGAGTTGGAGACATCAACATAAACTAGTATTTAGCTTAATATAGATGCAGATGGTTACATACATAAATATTTATAGATTGATAAATATGTTGAGTAACTATAGGTTAATATACATGTTAATATTTCCTTGCTCTGTGAGATGAGAGGGCTTAGAAGTAATAGTTGCCTGTTAGCAATGAGGACACCTAGGAGACAGATCTTGGTTTCTAATTCCATTCTCCAAAAAAGGGAACCAGGCTCCTTGGGGAAATGGTTTGATCCTAGAACTGTGACAGGGTATATACAAGGTAAGCCTGGAGCATCTTGTAATACTAGAAAGCAAGGAAATGCCTTTTGGAAAAAGCCCATGTTGACAGTATATGTCAAAGGGACACAAGAACCATTCATAAGTTTTCAGTAGCCAAAACTGGAACAATTTGAGTAGCAAAATAAATAAAATAGTATTAGATTATAGCATAAAGTATAAAATATCCATGATCCATATTGCTTAAATAAATAAATAAATAAATTGGGGAGAATAGATCTATCTCTTCTGCAGAAGAAATCCAAACAGTTTATGTACATATTTCACCCCCAAGTAAGTGGACCATAGTTCTCTATTCCTAGAGTGTGGAGTACACATAATGATTTTCTTCCAAAGAGTATAATATGGAAAGTAGGGGGGAAGAGCAGTAACATTACAGGGGATAAATCTAAAACAACACTACCTCAGCCTAGTGTCAAGGTAAACTCAATATGGATAAATCCTATAGCTAATGTGTAATCTTTATACAATGTGATAAGCATGGCAAGTCACCTCTAGTCTTCCTCCCTAGATCCATAACCCCAGTCATGAAAAAAAGAATATTTATATATATATCAGACAAACCCAACTGAGGGACATTCTACAAAATACTTAGATAGTTCTCCTCAAAACTGTCAAAGTCATCAAAAACAAAGAAAGTTTGAGAAACTATCATAGCCAAAAGTAGCCTAAGAAGGTGTGATGACTAAATGTAACATGGCATCCTAGACCAGAAAAGGATGTTAGGTAAAACCTAAGGAAATCTGAATAAGCTGTTGACTTCAATTAATAATAATATATCAGTATTGATCCATCAAATATAATGAATGTACCATACTAATGAAAGATGTTAAGAATGGGGAAAACTTTGAGTGAGGAGTGTATGGAAACTACCAGTACTATTTTCACAATTTTTTTTTAAATCTAAAATCATTCCAAAATCAAAATTTAAAAAATAAAAAGAAATGTGAACGACTGTGATCTCATGGAATGGAACTTAAATTTCAGTGAGAGAAATCCACAACAACAAAAAGATGGTAATACATGCTCTGTGGGGAAAACAAAGACATGGAAGTGGAATACAAAGTGCCAAGGGCAATGGACATGCTGTTTGAAATATGGAATGCAGGAAGGCTTCATTGAGTAGCAGACAATTAGGAATAACATGAAGGTTGTGGGGGAGCAAAGTATGATCATATCTGAGAGAAAGAATATTCCAGACATTGGAGTACAGAGATGCAAAGGCCCTGAGGTGAAGTATACTGATCTGAGGAACAAGAAGGCTCATGAGCCTGAAAAAAAGTGAAAAAAGTGGGTGAATGTTTATGAACAGAACTAAAATGAGAAGGAAGGAGAACCAGATGATACAGAACTTCCTGGACCTAATAGTGTTTAGGCTTTTATTCTTAGTGATGTTGGAAGCCATTAGAGGGTTTTAGAAAGAAGTGTGACATGATCCAACTAATGTTTTAACTGCATCACTCCAGATGCAGGGGAACCACAAGTGGAAGTAAGGAGACTGGTTAGAAGGCTATAGCTATAATCCAGTAGAGAGATGACTGCTACTCAAACCAGAATGACAAATGTGATGTGGTGAAAATTACTCAGGATCTGTAGCCGGTGGGGCTTAGTGATGTTTCAGAAGTGGAGTGTGGCAGGAAGAAAGGCACCAAGGAAGACTGCTAGGATGCTGTTCCAACTGGGAGGATGAAGGTGCCACTGCTGTGATGGGAAAGGCCTATCTTTGTAGGTGAAGAGCAGATTTGTGGGAAAGAATGATTTTAGATAAGTTTACATGTCTATTAGATATCTTGGTGAAGATAATAAGTTGAGTTCAAGAGAGTTTCATCCTGAGGATAATATTTTGGTGACAGCAGAATATATAACACACAAGAGGAGTGTGTAAGTAGAGACAAGATCACTATGTGCCAGACATTGTTCTAAGTTCTGGGGATTCAGCATGAGCAAAAGAAAGTCCCATGAGCGAAAGAAAGGCCTTTGTGATGCTGTCACGGCTGGTTGAACAGCCGTGAGGGTCTATGCCTGTTTCCAGCTGGCCCAATCAGATTCTCTCCTTATTAGAAACTTCAATGTGAGACATGAGCAACATATAACACCAGGATTGTGGCAGCCATGTGCTCCCCAAAACAGAGAAAGACATTCTAGAAAGAGGAATGAATGAAAGCTACAAAGCTGAGAACAGTGGGGTGTCTGAGAAGATAAGGCAATAATTACTTGATATAAGATAGTTTTTGTGGTCCCTTCTGAGGTCTCATTATACTTGTTGAACAATTCCAAGAGACATCCCCAGTATTTTATAATAAATTCTCCCTATTTGTGAGCCAGCTTGAAGGAGGTTGTAATACTTATAACCAATGAAAATATCCATAGTAACCAATAATAGAGATGAGTGAAAAAATAGAGGGCTCCATTTAAAATCTCCAAGGAGAGCATCATCTCAATAATCCTTTTCATTTTACTCTCTCTAGAATTCCTGTTACCAAGTGACAAGTTAGAAATAAGAGTGTCTGTTCAAGGGGGCAACATGAACCTAATCAATTAAGGGACTAAAGTGGTAATTTGATCAGCCCATCTATTTTGAGAGGCAGCAATTCCAGCGATCCAGGGAGAGGGAGGGTGCTTGAGAAATGGAAGCACTGCTCAGCATCTCAGAGACCTGGGCAGCATCTTGGGAATTCTTCTAGACCAGAATTTGCGCAGTGACAGGCAGGAGGCAAATATGACCGAGGATGTCTTTCATCTGGTCTACAACATGTTACAAAAAATTGGGGCCAATGCTTAAAAATCTGGAAAGAGATAAAGCTAGACATGGGCTTCTTTAGGAAATTTGGCCATCTGGAAGCAACGAGTGCACATTCCATCTTAGCAATAATCCTCTGGAGCAGAGTAGTGGCTGCCCCCTTTAATTAGGGCAATCAGTGCCTTCAATATGGAACAGTCAATGCTACTCACGATATAAGCATGGTCTTCAGGCATTTCCCCTGTGGTTCTCAACTGGAGGTAATTTCACCCACCCCTTTACCCTGGAGATGTTGGTAATATCTGGAGACATTTTTGTTCATCACAACTGGGGAGAAAGGCTGCTACTGGCATTTAGTGGGTAGAGGCCAGGGAAGCTGCTAAACCTCCTACAACGCACAGGACAACCCCCATGACAAAGAATTATCCTAAACCTCCTACAATGCACAGGACAGCCCCCACGACAATGAATTATCCTATCCAAACTGTTAATAGGGGCAAGGTTGAGAAATCCTGATTTGTGCTAACTTCATGGCCCCTCTAAGCATATGAGTTTACAATCCCAGCTAAAGTCCAGGTCTCTGAATCCAGACAAAGCTAATATAACTAATTCCCAGAGGGCTACAGTCTTTATTCCCCTCCACTTCTGTGAGTGGGATGAACAAGAAGATTCAGTGGTACAATTGCAGCAGCAGAATCTAAAATTTCTGCCATTGTTCTGGTTTGCTAGCTGCTAGAATGTAATATATCAGAAACAGAATGGCTCTTAAAAGGGGGAATTTAATAAACTGCTAGTTTACAGTTCTAAAGCCAGGAAAATGTCCCAATTAAAACAATCTATAGAAATGTCCAATTTAAGGCATCCAGGGAAAGATACCTTGGATCAAGAAGGCCAAAGATGTTCAACGTTTCTCTCTCAGCTGGAAGGGCGCATGGCGAACATGGCGGCATCTGCTGGCTTTCACGTGGCTCTACCAAAAAGATACTCTCTCCAAAATGTTTCCCCTTTTAAAGGATTCCAGCAAGCGATTCCACCTTCAATGGGTGGAGACACACCTCCATGGAAATCTTCTAATCAAAAGTTACCACCCACAATTGGGTTGGTCACATCTTCATGGAAACAATCAAAATACTCCCACCTAGCAATATTGAATGAAGGCATGGCTTTTCTGGGGTCTACCACAGATTCAGACTGGCACAGCCATACCCTGCACTAAGTGAATTTACACACACAGACTCATTAAATGTTCCCAACAAATTTTTCAAGGTAAAGATTATTATCATGGAATTAAAATAACAGTATTGCTGATGAGACAAGCCCTTCTCAAGGAGGCTTTTGGACAGAAAGTTCCTCTGTCACTGAAATACTTCGGCACTAGAACAAAACAAGCTGGGTTTGAATCCTGATTCTAACCACTCATCACCCCTTTCACACAGGGCAGATATTAAGCTCTTTGGGCTTCAGATTTTTTCATCTGAAAATGGGATCATAATATAGCACCCACTTCACTGGATTATAATGCAGATTGAAAGAGGTAATGCATTAAAAGGTACCCAGAACAGTATCTTATCTGCAGGATAAGACAGATTTTAGTGATTATAACCACAGTGATTTTTGGTGTGTTTGTTGTTGTTATCATTCTTGTTTGATTAAATGCTCAGATGGTGAATAAGAGAGTCTGGTTTCAAGTGATCAATTAATTTCATAAAATCTCTTGTTCCCTTGAATTCATTCTCTCTGCTTCTCAGCTTTTATTTTCTCTGTGTTGCTTTCAGTCTCAGGCAGGTCTTTCCCAAGTGTTGACAAAGTGGCCACCAGTGGCCCCACATTTATATCCTGTGAGTGTAGCAAAGGCAGCAGGGTCCAGAACAAGTTCAGAGCTCTCATAGGCCCAGCTATGTCATCCTTAAAGAAAATCACTGGCCAGGCAGAGCGGGTGTGGCAATCTGTTTGTAGACCTGGGTTATGTATCTAACCTTGGACCAGGGAACACTGCAGGCAAGGAAGGCTGACTCCCCAAAGGAAAATAGGGTTGTTGTTTTATAAGGAAGGTAAATGACTTTAAGCAGGCAAAAATGGCAGCTGATCCCTTATTCCCATTTTACAGAAAATCATTTCAGTAGGATGAATTTTACACAAGGAGACAGAGATAAAAAGGGCGGGAATCAGAACCCGAGCCTGGATTTCTAAACCTTCAAGAACAATTCAGTATTTAAAAGCTTGTATTAATAGAGCAAAAGAAAAATAACTGTATCATCATAGATGCTGAAAGGCATTTGATAAAAGTCAATATCCTTTTTTGATGTATACTCTCTTCTAGCATTACACTTAAAAAACAATGGGAAAGATTTCCAAGAAGACTTTAAATAGCTGTTTAGGGACTTGGAAGAGATGGGGGAGGGTGGAGGGTGGTGGAGGTGGTGAGGGAATGGGTAATGGTATGCATTTTAGTTTCCTAGCTGCTAAAACAAATACCGTACAATGAATTTGCTTAGACAACAGGAATTTATTGGCCCATTTTCAGGCTAAGAGAAGTCCAATATGTAGGCATCAGCAAGGCAATGCTTTCTTCCTGAAGACTGTGGCATTTCAGGATTGACTGATAGTGATCCTTACTCCTTGGCTTTTCTATCAAATGGCAATGCACATAGGCAGTGTTTTCTCCTTTCTCTTCTGGGCTCTAGCTTTTGACTGCTACCTGTGGCTTCTCTCTCTATCTGACTTGCATTCTACTTATAAAGGACTCCATTAACACTGAGTTAAAGTGCAGCTGGATACAGTTGGGCCACACCTTAGCTGAAGTAACATCTAGAAGAGATTTTATTTACAGTTGGGTCCACAACTACCAAGGCTGCAAACAGCCCAAGACCACAAACATGTCCAAACTGGGGTACACAATTCAATCCACCACAGTATGATTTTCATGTCCCACAAATAAATCTACATAGTTAATATTATTTCAATAGAGATCTATTATTTTTTTTAAGCAGAAGATCTAATTTTAAAGTTTAGTTAAAATATATAAATAAGAACAGCCAGGAAAATTCTTCAACGTATTTTAAAACTTCAAAGATTAAAACATCATCATCTAACACCTTAACTTTGGACTTCTAGCTTCCAGAACTATGAGAGAATAAATTTCTGTTGTTTTAAGCCAAAAAGAAAACCAAAACCAAACCAAATCAACGCAAAACAAAACAAAACAAACAACAACAACAACAAAAATAGCAGTACTGTTGCATGGATAAGCAGATCAATGGAGCAGAATAGTGTACAGAAATAGGCAGCTATATAGAAATGTATTATGTGATAAATATTTTAAAAATCAGTTTGGAAAGATTGCTTATTCAATCTTTGAATAACAGGATATCTGAATAGCTATCTGAAAAGAAAATGGACTCTTACCTCACATTTTACACCAAAACTTATGCCAGAAAACAATATGGAAGAACTTTTTAAATTGTCACACAATGGGAATGCTCTCCTAAAGGAATAACACAAAATCCAGAGGCCATATAGAAATGATTAATAAATTTTCACTACCTAAGTATATTAAAAAATATTTTACATGGAGAAATTTAAAAACATCAAAAACAAAGCCAAAAGAAAATTGGGGTAAATATTTGCAGCTCATATAAAAAAGCACTGGTTTCCTTAATATGTAAGGAACTTCTATAAAGTGGCATTTTCAAAAGCCGACCACTTAAAAAAAAATTGGTACATGAAAGTCTGTGATGAAGTTATCATAGCTTTGATGGGAGAATTAAATGAGAAATCTTACATGAAACCCAGATAGAGTGGACATCTAATGGGTAACCTCAGGTCTTCTCTTTCACCCGTTTTGAGGCAACACTCAGCACATCCTTCCTCATTTCTTTAGCCACTAAAGTATATTTTACTGAAGAGTTTGAAGGGGAAGAAGGAAATACACTTGCATTGCATACTGTGTGGCAAAATGTCATGTAAAAAATTGCCTTTCATGCATGTCTGTTCTTTCCTCAAAGTTCCTCTCTGGACACCATTATCTTCTGGTTCTCCTGGTTTTTCCTTCTGCCTTAACAGTCCCAATGCTCTTCTCAGATATTTCTGTTGTTTCTAATAGGTCAGTTCGCAGCTTGCCTGCTCCAGCCAGCAAAGCAGAAGCCAGAGATTGGCTGACTCCATCATTAGAAAGCAGAGCAGGTGCCAACAATTGCTAGTGGCATGGAGTCTCATCCACCAGGTGCCTTTGTCTTTTCTTGGAGTAGGGGAGGAAGGGTGACTAACATCAAGAAAATGAGATCTTCCCCACACGGCCACAGATGTGAAGAATTAACACAGTTAAGTCCAGCTTCATGGACCTGCAACCTATACAGTTGCTACAGTTGTGCAGGGTCCGTGCTCAGAAGGGCTCCAAGTTCGGATGTGCCTGTGCTTGATATAATGCTCTGCTGTCACCATCTTGAAATTCTTAATACCTTTTGAACAGGGGTTTCCATATTTTCATTTTGCATTAAGTCCCACAAAGTACATAGCCAGTCCTGACAATGAAATTATTCAAGAGATAGTGGTTGTTAGTATCATTAGTCAAAGCCCAAATTGCTCATCATCTGAATGGTCCATGAGACAGAGCATCTCAGAGTTTGATACTCTAGAAAAAAAAAAAAGAAAAAAAAAAAAAGAAAATGGGAAAGAGGGGGCGAAATTAGCTACATGAACTCCTAAGCCAGAAAATCTGGCACCATTGCCTTTAGCAAGATGCTATCTGACATCTTTTGGCTGGATGCGTCCTTTCATGGGGTGATTAAACATCAAATATCTCCGAGTAGCATAATGTTTATTAGACGTTACTCAGTTAGGGCAGCTTGTGTTTTCCCTGTATTCTGTTTCGGTATTCGAGTGTGTACAATTTGTTGATTTAAATAAAATTTAAAATAAGCCATGCTGCCTGAAGAGCTGCTGACAGGGCCTTGCGGAAAACTTGACGAGATTTTTTTTTATATTATTAAGAAACAATTCTGTTACTGTGCCATGTTTTTCTCTGTCATGCCTCTTTCCCAGCCACTCCTGCGTCGTAGCACTGAAAGACAGCAACCTACAAACCAATATTTTTACTTTTTATATGTTCTTCTGGCTCTCTGAAATTCTATCCATAATAGGCAAGGATTCTGCTAGCCATCCCCATCCCCATGTTATTGAAGAAAAGGGGGATGCCTGCTTTGGACAAGGGTCATCTACATTTGATACCTGGAGTCACATAGACTCTAAGCTTCAGATTTTCCAGAGTGATAACCATTCATTCCCTTGCTATTTTGATTAAAAATGTTTAACTGATGGCAAAGAATGGAGAAATGAATATTCTTATATATTATTGGCTAGAATGGCAATGAGCCTTCAAAATAAAAATGCCCATGAATTTGGCAAAGACATTTGCTCTTTTGCCTGTACCCCAGAAGAACCTCCACATGTGGGCACAAAGAGACAAGTGCAAGGATGTCCAGCACATTATTTGGGGAAATAGCAATAACCGGAAGCAAGTGTCCACAAAAGTGTCCATTTGTCCTTCATGGTCAAATGAAATGTGCAGGAATGCTGCAGTGATCCATATGTACCGAGATAAACAAATCTTCGAGATGTATTTTTGAGTGCAGAAACAACACGCTATATGAGGCCTTTTGTAAAGAACAATCAAATGGTTATAAAAGCACAAACAAGATTTTGTATTTTCTATAGGTGCATACAAATGCATGAAAATCCATTGGAAAAACTTTGGAAGAAAAAATAGCAAATTGATACAGAGATTCCCGTAGTAAGAAAGGGGTCATGATGGAGGGGGGATGCCAAAAGCAATTTAAGTTGTAGTTGTGTCTTAATTTTGATTAAATGTTATGCATTTATTGTTGTTTAATGATAAGTTAATTCTTTAACTACTAGAAAAAATGTGCTTTGAAAGTTCACAGAGTTAATATTGCCTAAGAAGATTAACTAAGCAGATTTATAAATTAAATATTTTACATTATCAAATACATGCTGTAGGCTCATAGAGTTTATGTATGTTACAATATCCATACACTTCTTCATAAAGAATTTCTAAAGATTCTTGGAAAATATTCTATAAAGTTGTGACTGTTGAATCAATGTCTATTCTAGGACAAGCCCTGTACCAAATCTCAGAACATAACCCTGACTAAGCAGAAGGGCCCTTAGCCTCAAAGGGTTCTAGTTTTGTTCAGTACTTTACAAAATGTGGCCCAAAGACCAACCATCAAATCCAGAGACTCCAACTTTGCAAATATGGCAACAGGAATCAGCAATTTTAATAAGCTTCCCAGGGAATTCTTAATCATATAAGGAGTTCTCAAGCTTACCCTAGGTGGTGGAATTCTCTACTCAAATGTCATTTCTCAGAGAGATTTCCCAACTCCCTAACATATGATCCTATTTTATTTCTTTCACGGTATTTCCATTTTCTTACTAATTGGTTTATTTGTTTATATTTCTGCCCCACTTGACTCTCCATGTATGGGGTCCATGTTTATCTTGTTCTGGGCATATCCCCAGCACCCAGCAGCTTGTCTCTCACATTAGTAACCGATAAATATCTAAATATCCAATTGGTATCTGTGCTGGTTTGAAATGATGTATGTACCCTAGAAAAGCCATGCTTTAATCCTAGTCCCATTTTGGAAAGGCAGCCATTTCTTCTAATCCTTATTCAGTATTGTATGTTTGAAACCGTTATTAGATCATCTCCCTGGAGATGTGATTTAATCAAGAGTGATTGTTAAACTGCATTAGGTGGAGGCATGTCTCCACCCATCTGGAATCCTATAAAAGAGGAAACATTTTGGAGATAACTGGAGATTCTGAGAGAGCAGAGCAGAATGACAGCCACGAGAAACAGAGTCCACCAGCCAGCAACTTTCGGAAATGAAGAAGGAAAATGCCTCCCAGGAAGCTTCATGAAACAGGAAGCCAGGAGAAGAAGCTAGCAGATGATGCTGTGTTCACCATGTGCCCTTCCAGATGAGAGAGGAACCATGACCGTGTTCACCATGTGCCTTTCCAGATGAGAGAGAAACTCTGGCTGTGTTTGCCATGTGCCCTTTCACTTGAGAGAGAAACCCTGAACTTCATCAGCCTTCTTGAACAAAGGTATCTTTCCCTGGATGCCTTAGATTGGACATTTTTATAGACTTGTTTTAACTGGGACATTTTCTTGGCCTTAGAACTGTAAACTAGCAACTTATTAAATTTCCCCTTTAAAAGCCATTCTGTTTCTGATATATTGCATTCTGGCAGCTGGCAAACTAGAACAGTATCCAACAAGTATCATTCACATGTGTGGATAAATGGATGAAAGCTTCCTTTTCATTACTTAGCATAGAGGACCCTGTATTGATATTTTCCCATCTCTATGTCATACCTGATATCTAATTCAGAGAAAAAAAATACAAATAAGTAGAGTTGCCACTTATTTCTCTTACTGTATGCCATGTGCTTAACAAAATTTTGTTTTCCTAGCTTTCTTTTCCAAATACTGTTGCTGCATCCACTCCCAAACTTGTGGCATAAAGCAACTATTTTCATATGTTCTCAAATTGTGTGGATTAGGAAGTTGGACAAGGCACAAAAGATGACTAGTGTGTCCCTTGTGATGTCTGGGGATTCAGCTAGAAAGACTGGAACACTGGGAGTAGCTTGATGGCCAGAAACTGGTATTATCTGGATGTCTTCACTCATAGGATTATTAGTTGATGTCGGCTGTTAGTCGCTATTTCAATTTGAGCTGTTGGCAGCAGCACCTACATGTGGCTTCTTCACAGGGATGCTTGGGTTTCCTCTCAGGGTATGTGGACTTTTTACTTCTACTGTATTCTGTTGGTTACCTGTGAGTCACAGTCCTGCTCAGATTCAAGGGAAGGAGAAATAGACTCTTCCTCTTGATGAAGCGTGGCAATATTCCATCAGAACATGAGATGAGATAATTTGCTGCCACCTTTCAAAAATGCAGTCTGACACACTGTAAAGTAGGTGGGAATAATCTCATTTTAAAGATGAAAAAGCAGACTCAGAAAACACAGTTTCCCCAAAGTCAAACAGCTAGATGTAAGTGGCTGAGCAAGGATTAAAACTCAGATCTATTTGTCCCCAAAACTTCCTTCCTCTCCTCAGGTAGAGATTATCTTTATGTGTTTCATCCTATTTCATTGTTTATCAGGGAGACATATCCAAATCCCAAATGTTGCCTTAGGTAGAGGTTGTGTCTTCTTGCAATTTGCAGACCACATTACTGGTGCAATAACCTGCTCCTCAGTAGTTAACAGGCAGGCATTGAAATGAGTCCCTTCTGAAGGTCCAGAGAAATTGCTATTAAGAGGCTGGAGTTTGAGCAGAGCTTGCAACTTGAGGATGGCAGCTGATCCACAGCAATCATTGACTCCAGTGAAAAATGACCCTACATCTGTGTGACACAATTATTTGGGTATTTAGTACAAAGGCTCTTAAATGGGCCCTTTTCGATCAAGAAATAAGAAATAAGCTGAGAAGGAAAAATAGCTAAATTTAAATGTAACTGCTCACGTTATTTTGCCCTTAGACGAATGGTAGGTCTTTCTCATTATTCACTAAGCCCAGACATGCTACCAAGAGTGATTCAGCAACTTGTGAAGATAAATCACAACCTGGATGGCCATCATCCCTGTCACATTGAGAATGGGACTCTGGGGGGCTGACAGAGTGGGGGAGCAAACACATACATGGGACTGGTGGTGCGAAATGAGAGAGAAAAAGAAAGACCCCGAGAAAGGAAAACAGGAGAAAAGCAATAAAAATTCCTTATCTCGCCTATCGTGGTTCCCAAGTGCTGTGCTTTTGAGAGAACTAATGTTTTTGTTAGTTCCCAACAGGTCAGAAGGAAGACAGATGGCAGGTTACCAAAGTAAGAGCAGAGGGGGGTTATGAATTTAGCCATCCAACAAGAAGAAAACACAGATTCAATATGTAGCTCTGGAGAAGACGGGAGAAAGCATCCGGCCACTCTAAGAATCTGAAGGGAGTTATATTTTCAGAATATTTTTAGATGAAATCTTTTACACATGACACAAGGCTGAAATCTTCCCAAATTATCTTTGTTTATTCTATTTTTATAATCTATATTTTTGTACTGACAAGTTCAACATCGAATAATATAATTTTTAGCAAATACAGAAAAATAGATAAAAAATCTATAATCTTTCCAACCAGGAGGAACCAATGTAAATATTTTGGTATATAACTTTACAGTTTTCTTTGTGTATATAAACATATAAATGTATATATTGCAAATTGGATTCAGAAATAAGCCAGATACAAAAGGACAAATATTGTCTCCCCACTTTAATATGAAATAATCAGGATAAGCAGACTCCTAGAGTTAGAAACCAGAATACAGGTTACCAGGGACTGGGACAGGGGGTAAGGAATAGGGAGTAGTGCCTAATTGGCACAGAATTTCTGTTTGGAGTGATAGAAAAGTTTTGGTAATGGATGGTGATGATGGTAGCCTAACTTGTGGAAGTAATTAACATCCCTAGATTATATATCTGCATGTGATTAAAAGGGGAAACTCTAGGATATATATATATATATGTTACTAGAATATGCATATATAATATAGATATTATAGAATATAGAATATATTTATATATTATAGAATATATATGTTACTAGAATAAAAATTTTTTGATAAATACCATAGACTGTACAACACAAACAGTGATCCCTAGTATAAACCATGGACTATGATTAATAGTTCAATTATAATAATATTCGCTCATCAATCGTAACAAAGTTACCACACTAATGCAAGGTGTTAATAATGGTGGGGGTGGGTGGGTACATAAGGGAGCTTTGTATTTTCTGCATGTGTTTTCTGTAAACCTACAACTTCTCTAATTTTTTTTTAAAGTGGGTTCAGAGGAAATTGTGACTGATGATTTTCCTTTCATGTGCATCTTTATTTATCGATAACTAGAAAATTTTAATGGGTACATAGTTTTCTGTTGTGGTATTATTTAGATATCCTTGCATATCTATCTTTTTATACTTGTTTGATCATTTGCTTTAGATACCTTCATCAAAGTATATTGCTCAAGCGAAATGAGGCACAATATTGCCAAGTTATTTTCTTGGTAAATTATACCAAGACTTATCTAAAGTCAAAGCTAAAAGTTAAGGCAATTTTGTAATTTTTTTCTCTCTGTCTCTCTCTTTCCTTCCTACCTCTTTCCCCCCTCTCTTCTCCCCTGTCTCTTTCTCCCAATACTTAATCAGTATCAACTATTTTTTTAAGCAATTTAATTGGCTCAAGTTGCCTATTATAGGCTAGTGCAATCTGGCCCACCGCCTGTTTTTGTATGGCCCATGAGCTAAAAATGGTATTTATATTTTTAAATGGTTGAAAAACAGGGGAGGAAATTGTGATATACACAAGTTATATGAAATTAAAATTTCAGTGTCCATCATTAAAGTTTCACTGGAACCCAGACATATCCTTGCATTTACATATTTTCTGTGGCTGCCTAATGGCAGAGTTGAATAACTGTACCAAGGGCTGTATAGTGTACAAAGTTGAAAATATTTACTATCTGGTCCATTAAAGAAAAAGTTTGTGGACTTCTGAATAATGTAAAGAATGTTCCTTACTCTTGGAAGCTGGATGCTCCTCTAGGAGGGGACTGTGCTCCAGTGGATAAGGGTCAGGCAGCCAACTGCCTTCTGAGTTCAAATTCCAACTCAGTGACTTACAAACTGTGGGATCCTGGACTGGTTACTAAAACTCTCCACACTTTAACTGCCTTGTCTACAGAATGCAAAGATAAGACATACCATCTCGCATTGTCATTAGGACCAAATAAAATAAGATCTGAAAAGTATTTAATGCCTAGAACTTGGTAAAAAATAATTTATTATATTCTCCTCACATCTGAAAGTTTAGCCTAATTTGTCCAATGTCTTCAATTCTGAAATTTAATTTCATCTCTTATGCTTTTTTTGTCTTTGAGTAATTTTTCATTCCAAAACACAAATGGTACCAATATCATCAAAATAAGGTTTCTACTTTGAGAAAACTTCCTCATCATATTCCATTATTTATTTTGTTTCTTGTTTTTCCCCTTCTGTGTTTCAAAGTACCTCTTCGCTTACTTATTCATATGTGAGGCATGTTAGATTAAACTACTTTCAGGTCTGAAAAGAATAAGGAAGGTTGGGCCACAGTGGCTCAGCAGGCATAGTTCTTGCCTGCCACGCCAGAGACCCAGGTTCGATTCCCAGTGCCTGCCCATGCGAGAAAAAAAAAAAAAAAAAAAGAATGAGGAAGACACATGATGGGAGGTATCTGTTCTCATTGATGACTGTTCCCAAGAGTTAGGGTTGAATGCCCCCACAGTCTAGAAGGCACATGACCTATTCCCTGTCCAAGGCCTGAGGGAGTTAGCTCCCAGTGCTGCACTGAATTGAACGGCTTTTTATTTAAAATATTCTTCCTTATTCGCTGCTCTGCATAAAGCCCTGGCTTGGGCAGTTGATATAGAGGGAAAAAACAGAAGTGGTGGTTTCTCCAGAATACCCACAAATCTCTTTTGGAGATGTCTTTCACAACCTTGAGACAGATTTTGCTTGTGTTTAAATAAAGCTTTCTTTAAGTGTAATTTAAGTCAGTTCCTTCTTGCTTAGGAAAAAAGCATTAAAATGAATATTCCTTTGGTTTGTACAAGAATCAGACCAATTCTGAGCAGAAGGAGTTATAGAGATTGTAATGAGTTCTTCAGTCCTGCTATTTGCATTCTTGTTCCTTATTATTCCGTGGAACTGAGCTTGAATGTCCTCTCTTAGATACACCTTCCCTGAACAACCTCTTTAAAGAGAATGCTCTTTAAACTCAAACAGTCTGTTTACAGCTCTCATAGCACTAAAAATAAGAATTATTGCTTTATTTGTTTATCTAGTCATTTGTTGTCTATACATCTTCCCCCATAAAATTGAAGCACCTCGAAGGAAGGGACTTGTCCCTCTTGTTTGCCACTATGTCCCCAACACTTGTACATCACCCATTTGAAAAAATATAAGTTCTAATCCTCAAAGTACCTTCCTTTAAGGCTGATTCCTACTCCCTATCCACCTTCTTCTCCAAATTCTCGTCACTTCCTTGACACACAGTCATGTTTGCTTTCCTTCATACATGCTGTTTCTTGACCTAACACACTCTTCATTCTCCCCACATCCACCCACCCCCTTTTACCTGACAGTCTACTTGCTCTCCAACTTTCAGCTTCTAAATTATCTACTCCATGAAGCCTTCCATGATAACCCTCCCCCAGTGCGTCTAGCAAGGAGAAAGGTAGTTGCCCTTCCTTGGTGCCCCTGTGCCCTACAATCTCCTGTCATGCAGCTCACTCATTTTGTTATCCTTGTTTGCTTGATTGCTTGTCTCCCCTTTACAATTGACATTCTGGTGCCCAGTGCGGTGGCTAGCACGAAGCAGGTACTCAGTTGATGTGTTTTAATTCATCAACCATTGATGAATTTTCCCTATATCCATAAAAATGGTATACTGAGAACAAAACATTTGTTACTCCTTTAACAGATCAAGAGATAATGTTCCTAATGTACAAAGACTTCCAAGAACTCATCAGAAAAGATGAATACAAAAAAAGGCATTGTCTTAGTTTCCAGGCTACTAAGATAAATACCACACAGTGGGTTGGCTACAACAACAAAACTTCATCCGCTCACAGTTTCAGAGGTTGGAAGGCTTGCTTCCTCCTGGGGTTGGTAGTGGTCTCGTTGGTTGGCAGTCATTGAGTTCCTTGGTTTTCCTTCATGTGACAATGTCTTCTCCTCTCTTTTCCAGATTCCCACTGACTCCCTGCTTCCCCCTTGGCCTTCTCTTTTGTGTCCAATTTCCTTTGTTTTTAAGGACTTCAGCCATGCTAGATTAAGGCCCACCCTCATTTAGTTTGGGCACACCTTAACCAATAATAACATCTTCAAAAGTCCTATCTGCAAATGGGCTCACACCCACAGGATCAGGGGTTAGGATGTGAACATGCCTTTTGTCGAGGGCATGACTCAATCCCTAACAGGTATAGAGTATGAACAGTTAAAAAATTGTGTATATATATAATTTATATAAATATATAACTCAGAAGAAATATGAATTAAAATTTTACTGGGAGACTATTGTTCCCTTTTACAATGCAGAAATCAAACAGTTTGATAATGCCCTCTGTGAATGAGACTATGGGAAGACAGGCCTTCTCATTTTTTATGAGAATGTAAATTCTGCAATCTCTATGTAGGGCAATTTGACAATATTCATCAAAATTACAAATGCAGTTACACTTTGCCCCAGCAAGTCTACTTCTTCACATTTATCCTACAGAGACCCTCCTGTGCATATGGAATGCATGCACACAAGGTTATTTACTACAGGGTTGTTTGTAGAGCAAGTTTAGAAAGTCCCTAAATGCTTCTAGATTCAGGGAACTCAGTGAATAATTTATGCTACAGACATATAGAGGAGTACACTGCAATCCTTAAAAAAAGAAGACAAAGCTCTTTATGAACTGATAGAGAAAATCTCCAAGATAAAGGGTTTAAGGTTTTAAAAAAAAGCAAGGTAAAAAACAATGACCATTTCTGTAAAAAAAAAAAAAGGAGAAAAAGTGTGTGTATGAGGGTACATGGGTAGTTCAGTGGTAGAATGCCCCCTTTCATTGTGTTCAATTCTGGGACAATGCACCCCCCAAAAAAAGTGTGTGTGTCTGCACACGTGCTTAAATATATGCATATTGGCATAAGATATCTGATTAATAAGAAACTAATAGTTTGCCCAAGGGAATGGCTGCAGGATGGCTAAAATACAAAGAGGGGTAGGGGGTGCGGGAATTTGATCTGAATAATCTTTTAATAGTTTTGAGTTGAAGACTGTGTGAATATATTATCAATTCAAACACTGAAAAGAGAAAGGAGAAAAAGAAAGATAGGAAGAGAAGGAAAGAAAAAAGAGAAAGAGAAATCAAGAATCATGCAGAATAAACCCAGATGTTTGTGCACCTAGGCTAAAATCTTCAACTTCATGTGCCCTTTCTTCCCCAGTTGTTGTAAATAACTGGAAAAAAAAATATGAGAGGCAAGTCCTAACTTATCAACTCTTTCATGAATTGTTTGGTTTCTCTGAAGATGCTAGAAGAATTAGATGTAGGTTCACCTTTGAGCCACATCTAACAGGTGACTCAAGAAGCAGATCCTAACACCTCCATAGCCATGTAGAAAGAAACCCCTCACAAGGTCCTCCTTCCTAGCACATCTGAAGACACAGCCTCTATTGCTGGGGAGGGCTCTGTGATGTTGATTGCTGTAGCAGCTACTGTCATAGCTCACTTCAGCAGAAAGGATCAGACTGTCCTGAATATGTCAATCAGATATCAAAGATAAATGAAGTTTGAAAAAATAAAATGTATGATTTATTTTTTTAAAATAGTCTTTGGGAGACACCCAGAATGCATTTTGAAAAATCTAAGGGAAATATGTCATGAAAGCAAATCCACACTCTGCTGTCCAACTTTAATTTTTCACTGATAACACTCAAGTGGGCTGTAACCCAGCCAATAAATATTCTCCATCCTTAATGGTCTCCACTTCGTATTTGCTATGATGAAGGGCCTCTCCTAAAGATGGGTTTGCCCCACTCATTTCTTCTCTTTCCAGGAGCCTTGAGTGCTAGTGAGCTGGCACAGACAGAAGGACTTACCCCAAGGACATTCCATCCCTGCTGCCCCAGCAGCACTATTAGCCGAAAGCGTCCACTGAACTGCTTTGGCATTGCTTGCCGGTTGAGCTTGGTGATGTTTGGGGTTTTAATTCACTTTACTAAAATTGCCTTTCATTCACTTGGTGACAGGTAGTTATTTGTTTTCAGGGTTTCATTTGACATTTATTGTTAGCGCAAAACACTAATAATAATAATTAGTGCCTTTTTAGAGTTGTCTGGGGCTTTCATGTTGGTGCATTGTCACTATAAAACATCCCAGTGCTTTTCTGTATATAAGATAGTATGAAGGTATTTAAATGTAACAAAGGGGTTTATTATACTCAGGCCAGATTGCAGTATCTCTGAGCCTCACTTCCCTGTTAGCAAGCCAAGACTTAATTTCTCCAAACTTGTCTGCAATGCTAATACCCATTTTTTTAAATAGAAGGAAAACCTCAGTCAAGCAAACCTAGGATTCATACTCCAGAATTGTGGCACCCAAAATGGTAACCTGTAGCCACATGTGACAATTATATCTACACTAAAATTAAATAAATGTATTTATATTATTTAGTCCCTCAGTTGTGCTAGATGCTTTTCAAGTTTCCAATGTGACTAGTGGCTACTATATTGGACAGCATAAATGCAGAACATTTCCATTGTTGCAGAACACTAGAACCTCACTGCTCAAAACGTAACCCAGGGGGCAGGCCACAGTGGCTCAGCTGGAAAAGTTCTTGCCTGTCTTGCCAGAGACCCGGGTTCAATTCCCAGTGCCTGCCCATGCAAAAAAAAAAAGGGAACCTAGGGACCAGTAGCATTGGCATCGTGGTGTAATTTGTTTAGAAATCCAGAATTTCCTGCTCCCCATTGCCAGATCTTGTTACAAAATCCCCAAGTTATTCATTTGCATATTAGAGTTTGATTAACACTGAAAGTTTAGAACAGGGGCCAACAAACTGTTTTGTAAAGGGTCAGATAGTAAATATTTTCAGTATTGTGGACTGTACAGTCTATGCCACAGCTACTCAATACTGACATGGTAGCACCAAAGTAATCACAGACAATATGAATGGTATGGCTGTGTTCCAATAATACTTGTTTTAAAAAAATAGACAGCAGGGCAGATTCGGTCCATGGGCCATCATTTGTTGACCACTTGACTATATCATTCTTTGTGAAAACTATTTGTGTCATTTAACTCCCATTGCTGGGTCTCAAAAGCAAAGTACCTCTTATCAAATATCTAAGACTGCAGAGATAATTTCTTGGAATATCTCTTGGTTTATGTTACTTTCCCTTGTTTTTAAAGAAAGCTGACCGGTCTGGACCAATGGAAATTAATGATAAAAAGAATGAGCATGGACAGAGAAGAGTATGCTCCACAAAGGTATCAAATCAATAAGCAAAGAAGGGATTGGGCTGCTGGTCACTGTACCCAATCTACCACACAATGGTAGATTGACACCACCCATGTTTCCTGGACTTTGAAGTTTGAGACTGCCAGTCAATTTGAAGTTCTGACATACCCTTTGCCTATCTGAGCAAGAGTCCAAGTCACCAGGAAAGAGGTATGCAGGCCTTGAGTTCTGTCCCGGGCCCAGAACAGGCTTGCCTTCTGCAAGGAAGATGTGCCCTTATAAAGGAGAAAATACCTGCAAAGATCTAAGCAGATCAAAAATTTAAAAATAGAGCAAGACCAAGGAATGTGACCCTGGCATGCCACTGCTCTTAATAGCACCAATCAAATAAGAGACTCTCCCTCATGTGTAGGGTAGAAGAAAAGGCAATAGTTCTCTTCTCAACTTTCTAGAAAGACCAGAAGTTCATTTTCTATGAGTCAAGAAGGAAAGGCTAGAGTAGAGAAGATGTCTGTTTCACTGATCAATGGATCAACTCAAATCTACCAGATTGAGAATCCCCGTCTTGGATGTGTGATAAGGTCTGATTGATCATTTTAACTCTAATTCCATGAGTTGTAAACATCTGAGTAGGAAACATATAGTTGAAATCAGTGAAAGTTAATTTGTCCTCTTTTAGTTTCTACCATGTTCTAGATGAAAGACAAGTTTCTGCTATACTTCTCTTCCAAATTCCGTCAAAGCTGAAATTGATCAAGCATCCACTATGGGCCAGAGACCGGTTGGATACTTCCTGATTAGATACCTTGTATATAAATTTCAGATTTGCCACTTCTTAACTCTGTGACTTTCAGAAAGTCACAAAATGCCTCCAGATTCACTCTCTTTGTCTGGGATACGAGATAGAAAAGGTATCTACATTGGTGTTGTGAGGGAAAAATGAGACAATAGATATCAAGCAATATATTACAGTGCCCAATGAACAGCTGCTATAAAAAATTGTCATGTAATCCTACTCCAAAAGTAGGGGTTAAATTCCCATTTTATAAGTGAAAAATAGGTTCAGAAGGGAGACAATCTAGGTAAGAACACAGAGTTAGTAAGGGACAGTGTTTGGATTTGAGTGTAAACATAACTGTGTGCTTCATCTCATTCTTTCTGGATGTACCATTTATTCTGGAGAACCATCTAGAAAGTTTTTTTTTTCATATCCTTTTATCCCATTGTTCCAAAAACATCTTACCCATCCTTTAAAGGAACCTACCTGATGTATGCCTATGCATGCCAGGTCAAAGACTGCTGCACAAACTTGCCCCACTCCAAGATGTTTGCTATACGTGGTAACATAGTAGTTGAAAGAGACCAAAAGCCCACTGGTGAGGAAATCTTTTCCCTTATGTTTCTAAAGAATAAAATCCTCCAATCCAAAGATCACCTTCTCTTCAAAACCCACAGAAAATTTCCTCCTCCCTTTATGCTATCTTCAAATTCATCATTTTATCTAGAAAAGCCATTGATTAAGGGAGTGAGTATCTTCAAATTATATCTCGTCCTAAAGTACATGAACTTGAGTCAAAATATCACTTAGTTGCCTCTAAGAAAAGACTAGAGGAAAAATGGAGATATGTACCAAATTTTAAAAGTACTAACACTTTGTTCCAACAATTCAACTTCCAGAAAAACCCTTAAAGATAATCAGGCAAGTATACAAAGATATATGGAAAAGAATGTTCATTTCAGTGTTTATAAATAAAAAATTATCTAAATTTTCTTCATTTGGGGGTGGAAGAAATAACTTACTGGGCAATCATTCATTGAATAACATCTGGGTAGGGTGGAAAGATCCCTATTACTGGCTTGTCCATTAGGTAAAAAAAAAAAAAAAAAAAAAAGTGGTGTTGTAACAGTTGTGTAGTCTGATTTCTTCACCTCATCCACCACATCCAAAACATCATCAAGTCTGCTCTGCCCAATCTTCCCAATAAACCTCCAAATGACCACTTTCCGTGATGGCCATTGCTTCCACCCTAGACCAAGCCATATTTACTGCTCATCTAAACTGTTGTACTCTTTCCCTAATATAACCCCCTTGTTTCTGTAAAGTCAATTTTTGTTTCTGTAAAACCAATATTATATGCTGTATTGTGTAACAATTGCTTGATATATATTATCTCTTTTTCACAGAATAATTAAAATGAGTTTGTGAAAACACAAGTCATCAGAGTAAAATCCAAATCATTCTCTCTGGTCAGTGAAGCCCTAATATGAACTGTCCTTTACCAGTCACTTAATCTAATCTCTTTCTACTCACCACCCCATCCCACTGCCCATCTTGTTCCTTGACCCACCAAGGTCATTTCCATCTTATGGACTTGTTCCCTGTGCCTGAATGATTCCTTCCCTAGCTCTTGACACAGCATAGTCCCTTCATCTATTCATGTTTCTGCTCAAAGTTCACCTCCTCAGTGAGTCCCTTTGTGATTAAAGTAGCTCCCAACACTCCACTCTCACTCCCCAGTCCATGACCCAGGTTTTTCTTTCTTGTCATTATCGCTCTTTGTCTTTACTTTATATATTAGTTTAATTACTTGTTTATACTTTGTCTCTTCCACCAGTATGTTAGCTCCAGTATTTAGATAAGTGCCTGCAAAAGAAATTTAATAAATAGGATGTTAAATAAGTGAATATAAATCTGTGGATCACATGCCCTTTATTAATTAGTGATTATACATGTGTGAGTAGGTGTCATGGTCAGGTTCATGTGTCAACTTGGCCAAGTGGTTGTACCTGTTTGTCTGGTTGGGCAAGTGCTGGCCTGTCTGTTGCAATGAGGACATTTCATAGAATTAAATCATGATCACATCAGCTGCATCCACAACTGATTCCATTTGTAATCAGTCAAAGGGGAGTGTCTGCTACAATTAGTGATGCTCAATCTAATCACTGGAAGCCTTTTAAGGAGGATTCAGAAGAGATAGGCTCTCTTCCTGCTTTGACTGGTGAGCCTCTCCTGTGGAGTTCATCCAGACCCTCCATCGGAATCATTGGCTTCACAGCCTGCCCTGTGGACTTTGGACTCTGCATTCCTGCGGTTACGTGAGACACTTATAAATTTTATATTTGTGAGTGTTCCCTGTTGGTTCTGTTTCTCTAGAAAACCCTAACTAATACAGTAGGATTGTGGATATGTTCTATTTTCTATTGTTCATATTTTCTGATCTGAAAAGAACAAAGTTACTCATTGTTTTGAAAAACAATCAAATTTATTCTACATTGATTAAATAATAATAAAGGAACCAAGATAGAGTTCAAGGAGCCAAGTAAGAATCTTTCATAGCAAACTTTTCCAATGGAATCTCAATTGATGAGTCTTTCTTTTTCTTTAATTCAATTTTGGACCCTTCCCCTCGACAGTGTTACTCAAAGTCTAGAAAAAGAAGGTAAAGTTAAGTTTACAAGAGTCAGGTGGATAAATTCTTAGGCTGGGAGTTCAGCAGAAACACTTGAAACCTCTCAGGTGTTTTATTTTTTTCAAGATGACAGAGAAAAAAAGGAACCGAAAAGTCCCCAGCCATGTGCAGCCTATTCGCTCTACAAACTGCACACTATTTGCCCAAGGATAAGGCTACTATGAAGTTTGTCATTTGAAACATAGTAGAGGCCCCAGCCATCACGGACATTTCTGAAACAAGTGTCTTCGATGCTTCTGTGCTCCCTACGCTGTAAAGTGAACCGATATTACTGCATGAGCTGTGCCATTCACAGCAAGGCGGACGGACACCAACCTCACGAAGCTCAGAAGGATAGGACACCCCCACCCCGATTCGGATCTACGGGTGCTGCCCCACAACCTCCTCCAAAGCCTATGGAAGGAGCTGAGTTCATAAAGACTGAACAAAAACTGCCCCCTGAAAAGGAAAGAAAATGGAAATTAAACGTTTAAAAAAATACAGCCCTTGAAAGGCAAATTCACTATCCATTCCTTGTCAGGGATTGATGTGTAGCAAATCTTTTTTTTTAACTAAAAAATCTGGATTTTAAAGAAATGCCTAGATTTTAGATTTCTTCTGTCATTGTAAGTCCAGGGTTGACTCTATTTACTTCCGAAGTGATATTGGCTGTAAGACAAATAATGTCTTTGGCATTTGTAAATATTTCTGGGGTTATAAATCCTTGCAGGAAAAAGATGTGTGATAAATAGTCCTTTGTACTTAGCTGGACCTAAAGTAGGTTCTTAGAAGAATTTCAAAATGCAAGAAGAGAAAAATAATAATGACTTCATCCTGGCTGAGTCACTCAGGAGTGATGATTTATCTGAGAACCTTGACCAAAAGTGCAAGATATTCCCATGTAAGCCTAGAGAAATTTTGAATTAAACATCTAAAGAAGTTCATGACACTAAAGGGAAGTACTATATTTTACCCACAAGGCCGTATTTTTTTCCAAAAGTATCCAAATTGTAATATTATTGGCAAATATTACATCTGCTTACTTTCAAAACAAGATATCAATTTAAGGAAAATTTTTAAGCCAGGTCTGGTGAATATCATGCTCATGAAAGATAACGATTCTGTGGAGCCATTTCATGTGTAAAATGGCTAATTTTATGCAGGCATCTGAAATCATCTTCTACATCCTATTGAGGATTTTCCAGAATAAAATATGTGTAATATTCTAATTGACATGTCAGTTGCAGCTTTGTGGACTTTGTGGGTAGCTTGAAAAAGACATTTTTAACATATCCCAGAAAGCTTTGCATTACTAAAGTAAAGGAATGGATTCAAATGCTTCAAAAATATTCATTTGTTTTCCTCCCAAGTTTCCTGAAAGAGAGTGCTCAGATGAAATATTTGTCTACATGAAACCATTATTTTGGGAGCATTTCAACCATTAACCTCAGATCATCTCATAAAGACAGCCAGGAAAGAAACAAATAAACACAGCTCATTCATCATGAAGTGGGATAATAGGACATTTTATAAACAGAGCATTTTCCATCCAGAAAGAAACCATGTAATTCGAACAAGGCACACAGTAGGTACTACCCAGCCAAGTACAATGCTTTCACCTCAAAATATTTATTGATATTATTGATGCTATAATTATCAAAAGAGAAACCCAAGATTCTTATGATTGCGCCCATAAGAGAGGGATGCTTGCTTGAACTTTATGATGATCCTTTGGTCCTAAAATTTGCCAAAAGTGTAAATCTGAATGTTGGAATTAAGCAATCCATGAGATTTACTGAGTATCCACTCATTCCTGCCTGCATTTTGGAAATGCAGTTGATTTAAATATTAGATATTGTTTCTGCCCTCTGAAAGAGAATAAAAATCCCTATTCCCTTTATTTGGTTTTCCGTGTAACCAAACCTTTCTTTGGTTTCTGTTCCTTTGAAAAAATAATTCTAATGATTCTAGAACATTTTTCCATGCCCTCAATTATAGCATGTCTAAATTGGTAAGAATGAGGGAAGGGTTTCCATAAGCATGACCTAGACTCTCTCCTCTCTTCTAGACTAGCTTGTCACTGGGATGGATGCATTATCTTCTTTATCCACCTTCATGTGGCTTTTGTAACTGGATGAAGGTGTAGACTGTCCCATAGGGTCAGATTTATAAGCTTATACCTTTATCTCCACTATTGGTGCTTGACAGATGTGAAGTAGTCTTTCCATTCAGACAGCTGGATGAGTTTCTCGGATGACCCGTTTTTCTACCGTAGGTTGGTTGTATGCTACAGACTCAGGAGTTATTGACAGTTGAGATTACGTTAGAATGTAAGCTCCATGAAGGCAGTGATTTTGTCTTTTTTCCCTTGTATTCTCAGGATCTAGAACAAATAGTTGGTGCTCAGTAATTATCAGTTGAATGAATGATCTGCTATTGCAGGTTCAGTTTAAACTCTTCAATCCATTCCATCACAATAATTTGATTTTCATGTCTCTGAGTGTAATGTCAGTTTCTCTGTTGGTTGTGAGTTTTATTGGAGATGGATGTGATTTATTGGTCCCTTTGAATTCTACCACCCTTAACACACCATAACTGGCTGGAAAAATGGACCTTAGTGTGAAATGATCATGAGGCCGTAATACCATAGTAATGATAATGGCTATTAATATAGTGGGGACTCAATCAGAAAAGAGAGAAGTCAATAAAAACTGGAGTTATTTAGAACTTGAGCTAAGGTGTGAGATAATGACAGATTTAGACATGTAAGTAAGGTAACATACAAGAAATCCACTGGCGTTGACTGAGGTCAGGGACCCCTTCCATCTTCTTGCTATATCTCAATGTCTAATCCATAAAAGGCACTCACTCAAATGTTGTTGAACAAATGAGGGAATGGTATTAGACGGCAAAATTAAGCTGGTCAGCTAAGTAGGAGGCATAGAATGAGGTAGACTCAGAATGTCAATGGAGCACAGAAGGTCTGCATTTGAACCTTAGCTTCACTATTTACCAACTTTATGATTTAGGACCAGTGATTTAACACTTTCAGTCTCAGTTTTCTCATCTGAAAAAGCAGGGGTGATGAGATTATCTTCCACACAGAAAGGCTATGAGGAATTTTAGTGGCACAGCTGCTCTGCTGCCCAGATTTATCCTTTCAAGACTCCCTTCAGATTTCCCTCCGATGCTGGGAATGCTCTCAGCTGACGGCCTCAGTTTTTAACCCTATCTGTGCTACAACTCGTTCATACTGTCTGGTAGGAGCCAATTGAGCACATCTCTTCTTAACTCTAAGTTCAATTGGTAACTCGAAATTGGACTTTGTGGAATTATTTTCACCAGGGGACACAATTTTTTTTTAAGTCGTCAAATAGAAAAACTTCTTTGTAATAGTGTCTGTCACAACTCTGCCATTCTAGCAAAAAAGCATCCATAGACAATATGTTAACAAATGGACATGATTGTGTTCCACAAAATTTTATTTGCAGATACAAGTGGTGGGCTAGCAGGCGGTAGTCTTCTACCCCTTTGTTTACATCATGAAAATCAGCAAACACTACAAATCAAGTCCCCCCCCTCCTTTTTAGACCATCAGTTGTTAAACATTAACCAGTTCACCCCTGGAAGCCATCTTGCTCACAGTCACCCTCCCTTTTCAATACAACTTAAATCCACTGTCTATTCAATTGAAAAACTAAAATCCAGACCCTCATGCCCAATTTGGGTAACTCTGAAGGGTCATCCCACCTTAAGAGCTCCCTGTGGGTTTGAATGAGATCTTTGTTGTGACTGAAGTACAGTCCAATTTCTCGTGCTGCTCAATTCTGCTACATTCTCTTCCCCTTCCCCCAGCATCTATCCTTACTTGCCTCCTGGCCACTACATCAATAATTAAGATTAAGTCATATTATTTCCTGGCCATGTGGATTTATGGAAATGGGCGCAAAGGAAAAAAGTCTTTATATTGATAGTAAAGTCCACCAGAGGGCATCCTTCATGAAAAAGGCATTAAATAACTAAGTGGACACAATTCCCCGTTAATGTCAAGCAGCCTATCATTGGTCCCCACTACTGACGCAATGAGCTCATGAAGAAGTATCCATAGTGTCAGGGATAGAGATCATTCATAATCCCAACTGGTGGACTTCCACCTACCAAGGTTACCATACATATTGCCACTGATGAATGCCCAGCCTGCCAACAACAGAGAGCAATTATGGCAACATATGATATGGCAACATTCCTTGTAGAGAACAATCAACCATTTTGTGATAAGTTGGCTACATTTCTGCCATTCTACTCTGGGTAACAATTTATTTTCACAGATATAAATTTGCCTTTCCTACCCATAGCCAGAAATACTAACTGGGAACTTATACAGTGTTTAATCCACTGATGGACAATCCAACCAGAGGTCACAGCAAGAATCCCTTGAACTTTAAGCTACGGGTGCCACAGGGCACTTTGAGCTTCTTGTATGCAAGACCAACGGGTAAGAAGATGAGTCACCATTCCAGATGAGAAGGTCATGGTGACCATGGATTCGATCTCTCAAACATGAGGGTCTGGATCATATCAGCAGGTAAGCCTCCTAGTCTGGCAGAGGTGCTGGCAGAGAGTGAGAAAATATAAGAATTGACAGGAGATGAAGATAAAGCGTGACCTTATGAGCAGCCACAGTAGCAATGAATCCATCCCACCAGCTTTCCTGTTACAAGTTTTTCAAGGCAGAGTAATTTTTGAGCTGCTTCTCCCAGAACTTATACAAACTTATCTGATGCCTAATGAATGCAGGTGGTTGAAGGATGCACCGACTGAGAAGTAGATTGGTGAATGATGGTGTATACATATGATTGAATATCGTGCTGCTACTAAAAGGAATGAAGTCCTGAGAATTGCAACAATGTGAATGAATCTGTGGGACATTTGGTGAGGCAAAATAAGCCAGAAACGAAAGAACAATTATTGCATGGTCTCCTTTAGAAAATGCTTATAAGAAAACAGGGGCCTAGATTGTAAGCTCTTATAGCAGACATATTCAGTCCAGAGTGGTAATTAGCATTTCTGGATTTTGAGAGACTGTTTCATACATCTATAACCTGGTATGTAGAGATGAAAAATGAAGCTGATCAGTTGGAATTAGGTAATTCAGAATACAGAAGTAAGGAAGATATTGTCTATATTTTAGAACTGTACCTACTTTTTGAGACCAAAAGAAGACTGGTTTATTTTGTCCAGAACCTAAACTTTCTGTAGCACATAATTTAACTTAACCTGTCTGGATAGCTCATTTGAACAATTGAAACACAGGAGCCCAGAATAAGAATGAAGGCCTTTAATCCTATATAGCTTAATGTAATGCCTGGATATATACTAAAATATATTAAGCACATAATCAGGAAGTATTGGCAAAGTCGCTTGAGGGATGGGAGAAAATATGTGAAACTATTAAGATTTATCACTGGAGAAACCCCTGATACTGTGTCAACCATTAGAGACACCCAAATCAATAGGCCAAGCCTTGGTCTTTTCTTTTTTTCTTTTCTTTTTTTAGCATGGGCAGGCTCCAGAAATTGACAAGCCCTTGATCTTGAGGCTTACTCTTGTGACACTTATGTAGGTAGTGGAAAAGCTTAGCCTACCTATAAGTATGCCCAAGAGTTGCTTTTAAAGGATCTCTTTTGTTGCTCAGATATGGCCTCACTCATTCTAAGCCCAACTCTGCAAGTGAAATCATTGTCCTCCCCGCTACATGGGACACCCATGGGTGAAAATCTCCCTGGTAACATGGGAGATGACTCCCAGGGCTGAGTTTGGCCTTGGCACCATGGGATCAACAATTCCATCCTGACCAAAAGGGGGAAAAGAAGTATAACTAATAAAGTATCAGTGGCTAAGACAGTTCAAATAGAGTCGGGAGGCTATTATGAAAATCGCTCTTATGCAAGTTTCATTTATACATTATTACCTAGCATAACTTGCCAAACCCCGACCCAAACCACTCCAGCTAATCTTAAAGAACATCTAGGGCGATATATAAGATTCTACAAAAGTTCCCTGCACTAGGGTAACTTACAACCCTACGGAAACCTACAACCTCCAGATGGGTCTGTGGACCAGATAAGTCCTGAAACCTAGATGGCCCAGCCTCTCCAGAATATCAGCTAGTTCCATCTCCCTACCCCATATTATTGACAGCCCCTTGCAACATGAAAAAGCTACCATAGCCAAAATACTCCTAAAGAGTGGAATAAGATCAAAGGTGATGGTAGAGTACTACAGAGAAAGTAGGGTTTAACAAACAAGTATGACCGTGGAATCATTAAATTGATATTTCTTTTAGTCTCCAGTGTCTTAGATCAGCTAGAAGTAAAAACCTAAAACTGTGGAATTATAACCCATACCAAACTTTGAAATCTGTCCTACAAATAATTGTTGTTCTGTGCTTTGAAATGTATTGCTTTTTTATATATACACTATTTTTCACAAAAAAAGAGAAAAAAAGTCAATCGTGATGATAAAAAAAATATTTATTCCTTCTAGCCTCCTATATTCTGGAGCAGCTAGAAGGAAAAATCTGAAATGATCATATGGTAGCCCATGACAAACTCTAGGATCTGTCCTGTAACTACTTGTTGAAGAGTGCATTGAATACTGTTATTTTTCTCTTTCTTTGTTTAGTATATATGTTATATTATACAACTGATTCCAAGGGTAGAATGTAGTGGACACTGCACTGCATGCCTCAGATCCTGCCCCCACCCCACTTTCAAGATTGAAGGTCTAATTTCACCAGCTTTGAAGCGTGCCATCTGATACAACTCTGAGCTTTCTCTGGGAATTGCCCGTAGGTGGAGAGAGATGCTTTTTTCAGGAAGCACCTGAATCCAAGAACTATTTGATAAGGGAATAAAAAGCCAGCCCCTCTTTCCCCAACTATAGACAAAGGCCATCTCAGTTCAGAGCTTTCTGGGGGAGTTTCTGAGGCGTTTGTGGTTGACTGAAACCAGCCCAAATTCTCTCTCTGCCCAATCCTACTTCCTTTCCTTTACTCACAGATCTTCAATCCAGGACCACTTCTTAATAAACTTCCACAATAATCTGAGTCACAGAGTTTGCTTCTTAGGTAAGCTGACCTGAGACAGGATTGAATGAAAGGACGTCCCAGAGTGCCCAACATTAAACAACATCTCATGGTAGGTGGTTCCGATCTCCCAATATACATAAGAAAACTTGAATTTCAAACAATGTTAACAATGGTAGTAATACCACAGCCTATTATTACTGAATGCTTACTCAATACTAAACTAAGGGCTTTACATAAATTAACTCTTTTCATCCTTTCAACAAGTCCATTAATAATCCATATTTTACAGAAAAAATAAAGGAGGCACATGGGAATTAATTAACTTCCCAAGTTCACATATGTATCCATCATCCTTGGTTTGGAAATGGTTCTAAAAGAGACATATTTGTTAGAGAGGTTTAAGAATAATCCCTTTGTCTTTTCAGTACTGACGGCCTAAAATCAAAACTTTTAACATGGAAAAGATTTTCTGCTTTTGTACTTGTCCCTCTTATCCATTGTAAATTTTACATGAAATTATTTTGAGAAAGGGAAGAGGAATTAGTCATTTATTAAAAAGCATATTACAAACAATAGGCCTTAAAATTCCTCATCCTTGAAAACACATATATCATGGGCATAAGCTGTTTATGAGAAATAATGTTGTCTAGTGACTTGGCGTTGAACTGAGACCCCAACTTTCATTGCACTTTGTCCAAATAACAGCTGGCAGATGTCTGGCTGCCATGACTATGCTTGGCTGAATTTCAGTAATGATGAGAGGATCGATATTCCTGCTATTTCATATAACTCAATGCATTGAATTCATTTGAGACCTTTTGGTCCTGCATTTCATGTTTCAAGTAAGGTGAATCAATACAAAATGATTCAGCAAATGTTTAGTGAGCATATCTAGCATATGCTAGACACTGTACCAGCATTCCCAACAAGAACATAACGACACAATGTCTTCCTCAAAGAGCTTACATTCCAAGTACCTGGGTCTCAGACTTCAGCCATTTCCACACTACTACAGTTTTGGCACATTTACATGTTACATGTATTATGATACTCAACAGATTTTAAATCCACTTCTCTCATTTAAATATATTTAGTTAAAGGATAGTACATAGCACCTCCGAAAATAGAAGATAAATATCTCTGCCATAAATGGAAGATACCAGTGAAAACAAATATATACCTATGATTTCTTTTAAAGACTTGGTTTTAAAAATCTAAAGTCAATATGAATCCTACCAGAGATGCATGTGCTGCATTTGTGAAACACTGGTCTCATAGAAAGAGACAGACATGAGAAGAAGTAATAAAAAATGAACTATCACTTGATGCAGTGTGGTGAGGTAATAAAAAGCATGGACTCCAAAGCTAAAGTGACTGGATTCAAATTTCAGTTCTCACACATAGTACCTATCAGCTTTATGATTTCACAGAAGTTACTTAACCTCACTGCTCTTCAATTTCCTTACCTCTAAAATGGTAAAATACAGTACTTACCTCATTGGTTTATCATCAGGGTTAAATGAGTTAAAGATGAAAACTGTGGCTAGCACCTGGTAAGAACTATCAAAGGGATAGTTACTACTGTTAGTACCGCAGAAATGCTAAGTTATGGGAGGGCATCTGTGCAGGCAATTTCAATTCTATCAGAGGGAACCAAGAAAGTCTTCATGGAGGAGGTGTCCATGCATGTGACTGATGAGTCAGTGATTATTAAACACATGGAACAGGAGATACAGATTATTCAGGCAAAGAGACATCTGAGCTAAAATAACCTCACTTTTTCTGATTTTTAATGAACTTATTTTTAGTGGACATCTTTTGGCTTTGCTGCCCCCTTCCTCTCATGATAGCACTTGGGAGAACTAAGCTCTGCTAATCTCCAGCTCCCCAGCTCCAGGAAAGAGCCTGTGAGTGATGACTAGTCAAGCACCACCTGGCACAGTGATGGGTGTGGCCCAAAACACATCCATCCGAGTAAATCCCAGGACACCATCTGGAATCATCAGAAAAAGAGGTTCTCATTCCCCTGGATTCACATGTCTACTATGTACGCCTAATGCTTCTGGGGATTACAGATTGGGGGAGAAATACCCTCCCTGGGAATAAAGCCAATTAGAGGGAAGAGGAGCTAAAGAGACAACCGGTTTCCCACTGTCAGTAAAGTCCGTGGATCCAGTGATGCCTGACTTGATTCCCTGAACTTTTTGGGTCCATGAACCAATAAATCCACTCCCCACTCCTACCTCACTCCCATTTTTTAAAGCTAAAGCTAATTTGAGTTGGGTTTCTGTCACCTTGCATCAAAACAGTCCTGACTAAAATGAAATCTTAAGCCATTAAGATTTTTGAAATTTTTATAAAGTAATTATTAGTTCTATAAGGAGAGAGAATGGGCATATTAAAGAAGTAGGAATTTCAAAACAGACTTCAGCCAGTTTTCAAGAACCACCCCTTTTCAGACAGATGCTTTTATATCTTGGTTAGTAACTGTTAGTAGTTTGTGACATTTCTAGTCTGTCCTGGGTGTTACTAGTACCTGACAGGTCAGACCTGTCACCTTCATAAAAGCAATGAGCATACATACTGGCACATACTATGGTGTGGAGTCCCTTTGAGAATTACTGATGTCACACTAAATCTCATCAGCTGTATTTATTCTCTCTTCATCTCTGCCATTTGAGGCTCTTCAGAAGGAAAAAAAAATCTGATTATTTTTACATGAAGATAGCTTCTCCTTGCTCCTGTAATTTAAAAACTGAAACCAAAGCTTAATTCCGGTGGAGTAAATTTGTCCTTATGGTAAGTATAATTAAAATGTAAATCACCAGGGGGGGATACCTGAAAAATTAAGGTTATTGTTGACATCACTATTACTTAACTATTATGCAATGCTCACTTAAAAAACAACAACAACAAATGATCGACCTTTAGATTTTGGGGGTCTCTATTATCCTCATTAGATAATGGTAAAATAAAGATGAGTGAATCCTCAAGCAGATGAATTAGTGATTAAGGCAGTTCAGAAGAATTCAACCTAGATTCTGTATCCAGTAGGATTTCACATCGGTCTGCTCCTTTTCTTAGCTGGCTAAATTTTGAGTAAGTGTTCAAGTGAGATTAACTCTTAGAGCAGTGATTTCATCGGGAGATAAAGACTGATAGATAAAGAAGGAAGAAGACAAAGTCAAATTAAATCCTTTCTGCGGTAGCCTGCTGAGGGTCTCCAAGATGTCAGAATGCAATCCTAATGAAGTTTTGGGAGCACTCTTCTATAATTCCACATATTTTTGGCGAATTTTTGAGGGAAGCATCTAAGGATGCTGACAAGAACCATGCACACGAAGCAATGAGGAACCTACACCTCTTGGTTTAGATTTGGTATGACAGTATTGTGTGTTAAATAAATACCAATAAATTATTAAAACATATTGGTTGTATCGTAACACGGAGCCTTAACAATGTATTATGTCAGCATGTACAGCTCTCGCTCAGGGAAATTCTCCATCTCTTTAATTCAAGCATTGACATCCTGTGCCAGCACAAAGCCTTTTTTATTTGAGATTGACACATGTCTAAAATTGCTTAGATTTTGTGTTGTGCTCTTAATACTTGAAACCTGGCAAATGAAATTCTATGCCACTGTGCATGAACAATGCCTTACAAAAAAAATCATAGCCTGGGGGTTTGACTGGAGGATTGGAGAAACAAAAAGTGCTTTTCACTACTATTGCTTAAAGTTGGAGGAATAATTATTTTGGTTGAGGGAAAGGGAGGGCCATTCCTAGCCCTGTGGAAAAGCATAATGTTTGTCAGCCCTTAAATTAGATCATTAAATTCAAGAAGGGGGTTGCAAGTGGATCCGATCCTGGTTATGTCAGCCCAATGGTCGCCTGTGTCATGATACAGATGTGCTAGTTATCATCTGCTCCCCATGCAGGGGAGGCTGTTTGCTCCTATTTTATTCTGGCATGTCTTGGTAATGTTGGTAACCCTGATGAACTCTTCCTTTTACACCTGAGGATAAACTTCCTCCAGTTTACCTTTCAAAGGCATAATTGTGCCTTCTGCTTTGATTACAAATACAATTGTATTTTCATGGAATTTGCTCAGAATGAAATTTTTTTCATCAAACATTGCTTAATGCATTTGAATCTCACTACATTACTTACTGATGGGGGTAGAGAGTCTGACCAAAGCTGGACTCTGGATCAGTACAGAAACCATGTCATAGAGAATTTTGGCATTTAACATCCTTTATGCACAAGGTCCTCTATTGCGTCAACATTTGACACAACGTCTCTGTTTCAATCTCAGCTACTGGGAGGAGAAGAAAAATAATTTGGTCAAGATTGAAAATCTTTTTGGAGAGTGATCTAGAAACTGCTGCAGAATAATTTGGAGATCTTGAACATAATGAGCATAAATTCCTTAGGATAGAATTATGACCTTTTCTTCCTTCTCAATATCCATTAGCCAGGTACTCCAAAGTACAAGACACCTGTTCCAGACTACTTAACCTTTCCCCAGTAAGTTATTCTGGTGCAAACTTCCATTCCTTTTCACACGCTGGCTTTGCTGTCTGGTGCACTTCCCGTGTCTATCCTGACAGTTCCTTCAGAACTAGCTCCAGTATCTCTGTGAGATCTTTCCTAGGGAAACTGGGAGAGGGAGAATGGCATCCCTACTATGCTTAATTTACCCTAAAGCTCTTCAAATGGTTTGCACATTGTTTTTACCTCCTCGAATTATTGTTCTTTGAAGGCTGAGGCCATTAAGAACTGGCGGTCCTGGAGCCAATCCTTCTCATCATCAAGCCTTTTAGTGCTGTGGCCGTTATTCCATTGTTCAGATATGACTCCTGAGACTCAAAGAGGTTAAATAACTTACCTGGTGTCACATAGTTAATAACAGATTCAGGATTCAAACATGGAGCATGACCCAATTTATTGATCATAGCTTTTAAATTTCTCATTTTCTCCAAACCTATATACTACTTAATGTTTATTTAGTTCTGTGATAAATGAGCAGATGTTTTTACATAAGACAGTTACAAAGAAGCACCTTCTACATTGGTAGATGAAAGGCAAAATGATGTACAGGACAACTTGCTATAATGGAGACTATTAATATAGATGCAGAAGGAACATTGACAAAATAACAATAATATTAATAGCAATGAGAGCTAATATTTTGCATGCTTGCTCTGTATCAGGCACTGGTCTAAACACTAGCTGATTACCTTATGTAGCTCTCACAAAAAAACCATGAGGTGGGCATTCTTTTATAGATGAGGCTCAGAAAAGTTGAGCCAAACTGAAGATGAAAGATTAGTAAGAGTTGGAATCTGATCTTGAAACCCAAATTACTCCAAAGCTAGTATGTCGAGTAAAACCTCTTCAGGCACAACTGGAAAGAAATTGCTGCATTTACCCTCTGTATTCAAAGTGTTCCATTTTGACAAACAGAAACAAGGTCCTTCATCTGCAATTTAGATAGTTTGGATTCTTGTTGTGCCTTCGCTACCAATGAGTTGGGCGATACGAGGCAAGCCATTTTTCTGTTTTGGCCCTGGTTTTCCTACATATTCCATTCTGCTTCTGAGAATCGATAAGCTCCTAGTGAGTTATGTAACAGGCTGTCCTAGCCACTGGACTCCCTTCTGACTCTAACAGTTTTGCATGCTCAGGGCTTTCGGCACAAATTTCAGATTCACCTATGCCACTCATGCCTCTGGCTTTGCCCGTGCTGGCTCATTCTTCAGGTCACAGCTCAAATAGCACCCCCAGAGGAACCTTCCCTGACCTCAAGTTAGCCTCCATCATGACCCCCTGTTTATTTCCTCTACTGAACTTTTAGAATGAGAAATTACTGAAAGTATTTATTTAGTTGTTTTTTTCCTGCATCCCCAACTAGAATATGATATCATGAGGGCATGACTCTTGTGCTTTGTTTTCCATTATCAACTCAGTGCCTAGGACAGTGTTTAGCACATAGTAGGTACTTAATAAATATTTTTAGTTTCATTGTTTTCAGCTATTCTAAAAAAAAAAAAATCACCCCAAACTTAAGTGCTTCAAACAACTTTATCAATTTCTATTTTTCACTTATATACTCATTTCCAAATATCTCTAACTACCTTACTAACCCATGCCCCTCCTCATCCTCTAAATAAAGTCTTATTATTTTACCCAAAAGGGAAAAAAGGCACATGGCCAATGCGTTAAACAATTAGCAGGGAAATGGATTCTGTCTTGAGCAAGTGAATCATTGCAGGTTCAGAACCGTGCATTCAGGCTAGAAACCACCCAGGCAACTTTCTTCTTGAATATCCTTGCCTAATGCAGTGTAGTGCAAACCTCTGCATCGCTTTTAATTCCCTTTTAAAGTAATGCATACCATTTAATCAGCGTCCCCTCCCTTTCTATTGTGAGAGTCATAGGCTATTTTATAAAACATGAAGAAAAGAAAGAGCAGTTGACTCAAGACCTGCTGAAGGATTCTGCTTACCCTGCTGGGTCTCATTTGTTTGCGTAACTGCATTGTTTTGTTTCCGTGGTTATATTTAGAACAGTATACAAAGAAGGAAAAGAGGGGGAAATATGACTGAGCTTACAAAAATATTAGTAATATAATTAAAAGAGCAGAAAGATACCTTGTAAATAAATAGCAATGGGGAGGAGGATTAACTCATCTTAGAAAAAACTGAGGGAATTCAGGAAGTACAGAGATTCATTAAGAGCAATAATTCTGCTTTGCACTGAGCTGCACGCTGTCACCAAGCACTGCCAAGGGTTCGAGGTGCATTTCCCGGACAATAGGAAATTACTGGAATGGACTTTTCTCTCATAATTAGAAGGACTGAGTCTTTCAATGATACTCTAAACAAACCCTTTTCTGTTTTTCAATTTTTTAAAAAAAATTTCAAAGATAATGTGTGCCTTGAAAAAGGAAACCATTTATTGAGGGCTTATACTGGCAGAATTGTAAGCACATATAAGCTTGCATTTAACTCATTTAATTCACACAACAGCACTCTGAGCTAAGTACTATTATTATCCCATTTCAAATGAAGAAACTGAGGCACAGAGATATGAAAACACTTGCTCAAGTTTAATCAGATAGGAACTAGCAGAGCTGGCACTTGAGACCAGGCTGCCTGGCTCCAAATGCTGAAATGCTGTCCTGCCTATCCAAAAATTCAAATCTTTTTAGAATGAACTGCATGAAATTGCCAACATTCCATCATTTTTCCCCTACAAAACTTGAATTAACCCAATACAAAATTGTGCAATGTGAAATATCAACTTCCTTCTCCCCAGTTCCACTGTCTGGAAATGTTTACTTCTATACTTTTCCTATGCACACACATACATTTGCACACGTAGACAGAGGCATATAGTATGTATATTGTGTTTTTTCCAAGACTGGGAAAATATACTCAAAAACATATCTTGGGCATCATTATACGATTATCCTTGTGTATGCTCGTGTTACCATTTCTGGAGGCTGGATCTCCAGAAGTGAAAATGCTAAATCATAATCCATCCCTGAGAGCAGCATTTCTTAAACTCCTGCTGCCCTTGAGCCTTTTATTTAGACTTCAAGGTGCTGTGTTCCTAACATGAATGCCAGGTTAGTAGAGCCAGTGAAGCATAGATGCGGATGAGTGTGATGTAGGTAACATGGAGTTAACCCAGCAAGACTTTTGAAGAAGCAATCTCAGCACCGACCTTCAATCTGACCAGAAAACATAGCTATCTCAGATTTATTAATATTATTTCCTGCTCCAAAAAGGTCAGAGATCACTGGGAAGCCCCTGTTTGTTTCTTTAAGCCCAGTGAGATAGGCTGAAGGGGTGGAGACGACCTCAAGGGTCTCGGATGTCTGGAGATGAAAGCCCCGTGAAGGTCAGAGACCTCTGTTAAGTATTCTACGTGGCACACTCTGCATGGTGCTTTGGCCTTCAGTGACTCAGCCACCTGGGGGGTCCCATTCTCTTCAGACTGATTTCATGCTGACTCTTGGCTTTTGATGTCACCTTTGTCTTTGTCTCCGTTTTCTTTTCACCTGGCTGATTTTGGCTTGTCAGGGATTGCCGCACGCTGCCTTTTGAGACCGAGTTTGTTCAGTGTTCATTTCTGTGACTCAGAGCTGTATTGCCTGGAGCCATGTGGATTCCCTGCTCTCTGGTGGAGACTCTCTCTTACCTGGACACCAGCAACAACTTCCTCATTGGCCTCCTCTCTCTGTTCTAGCCGTTCCCTTAATAAAACACCAACTCTTCCCCACAATTGACACATTCCTTCATGAGAAGACCACTGAGCTCACTAAGCTCCAACCTCCAAACCCTCTGTGCCCTCCCTGAAAGTGTCACACTTGTTTCCCCACCTACCTAAAGATTTTACCTTCCTGTTTCTTCATTTAGAAAACTCTTCTCCTTAGTTTCCCATGGATGGCTTCATCTCACCATCTCTGAAATTCTCTGTTTTTTCTACTTACTAATTTCTGTTTACTTCTATAGAACACCCACCCATAAAAGCAGAGCCCTCTTCCATGTGTTGCACCACAGCATTTTGAACACTACTTGGCTCTTAGAAGCATACTAAATGTTGTTTGATGAAAAAGTGAATGATTTTTTTCTTGGTTTAACATTTCCAGTTGACAAAAGAGCCAGTAGTAATTATTCTAAGTAAAGGATTTCCTTTGATTATGCTTTCATCTAGTTTTCAGCAGGCATTCTTCTTTACAGAAGGAAGAAGAGAAGGTAGACTAGTTTACTGAGTGCGCAGAGCATATGTTCAAAGATACTTACCATCACTTCCCTTGTAAAAGTTAATATTGGAATACAGTGTCAATTGTCTTCTACAAAAAGGGCCTAATGCCTCTGGCAAAGCATAGAGTGAACCCCAAGTCTCCATTAACAGAGTGAGGTGACCTGTAAGAACTGACATGAATGGTGAATAAGGGTGTAAAGATAAAATAGAGTTAACTTCAGAACAGTGCTTGGAATTGCAATATTTTTTATTAAAAAAAACTACAGGATTTGTGTATGCATTAACATCGTAGAAGAATATAGAGGAAAAACTGTTACTGAAAGGTGGCTAACAGAAAAGTTTTATTTTCACTTCCTATGTTTATAGTTTAGAATGAACACACATCACTGCCATTAAGTAGATAAAATATTAAAGAGATATGTAAAAGACAGCACAAGTTCAATCTGGAAAAGGAAAAATAAACAATGACTATTTCTAAGGCAAGTAGAAACAATGATTCATAAACTGGGCAATGATCAAGAAAACAAACAAACTGGGCTTAAAGGTGACGGGGCTGTGATCAGACAGTCCAAATCCCTCAAAATCTGGCTTTATACAACAGCCTTTGGATTAAGTAGCACTAAAGAAATGTTTCCTCAAGCTTGTTTTAAGGTCCCCTTTTCAGAAGAAAACTGAGCAAAACGACATTTTAATTTTAAGGAATATTTAAAAGCCTCACTTACTCTTAGATATTCACTTGTGTCTTACTGCCTCTATGTTGGAGATTTCCAGTAGAATTGTACACCAGTTACCTCTTTCAGAACTGCTTGTATTATTATTATTATTATTATTATTATTATTATTGTTACCCATTTCTTCCATTCCCCTTGGGAAGCTGACTATTATCCAGTCTTTCATTCTTGGGTTCCAAAGTTGGGGACAGGAAGGGTAAGGCATCAGAGAGAGCTAAAATAGGGAAGGGTAATTCAAATGATAAAAGGGCACTCCATAATTGAAACTGGACTAAAGGAATTGAGAGATACAGAAATAAAGATTGAGTGGCTCTACTTGGTCACTTGAGTTATGTAATGACATCTCAGGTAGGATGGGGAAAGAAGCTCATGTTCACTTCTCATTTATTCATTCAACAAATATTATGTAGTCTGTGATATAGGCAAGATATAATTTTGGTATACAACAGTACAAACCAAATGAGGTCTTAGCCTTCATTAAGCTTAGAGTCAAATTAAGGAAATAGAAATTAATCACAAAGAAGGAAAGTGTAATTGTAAACTGTTTATAGACTATAAAGAAAGGTGTGCCTTCAATATGAATATATGGTTGGAGTCTTTGATTTGGTTCAGGAGGTCAAGGATGAAGCAGCATTTTGAAGGAAGTACCTTGAATTGGTTTATGAAGTTTAAATGAGAATAAAGAAGGCAAAGAGAACAACAGACAAAAAGATCTTGTGAGAATAGGGCTCCCACCACCCTTGAAAGATTGAAGGAAGGCCAAGGTGGCCGCAGCACAGAGATGGAGGGAGTGTACACAATGAGAAGAGCACGTCCTATGAATATCGCAGGCATTGAGAAACTATCAACTGCATTGCAGGGAGCTCTCTCTGGATGGCAAGAGAAAGTTGCAGTGGACACATTTGTTCCTCATTCTCAGTCCCTTCATTTGCCCCCTTTCTCTTCTTAAAAGAAAGCCACATCCATCCCTTGACTTTCTCCTACTCTCACTTCCCAAGAATTCCAGCCTTGCTCAATCAAACCTACCTAGTTTGTTCTAAGAATAAGAAAGTAAATCTTTCAGTTGTATTCCAAAGGGTAGAGAGAGTAGGTTAAGGTATGCACGATACCCATCGGTGATAGCCCATGGGTGTAATTCATACCATAAATATTTACTGAAACTTGTCTCCTATCAGGAAACCAACTTGTCTCCTATCAGGAACCAAGCTACATGTTAAGAATACAAGAAGACAAATAGGGCACTTGCCCTCTTGTCTAGTACAGTGATTTTCAAAGGGTGGTTTCTAGACCAGCAGCATCAGCATTACCTGGAATTTTTAGGATTGCAAATTCTGACAATTTAGGGGGGTGATACCCAGCAACGCGTATTTTAATAAGACCTCCACGGAATTCTAGTGCTGCTAAAATTTGAAACCCACTAGTCTAGTGGATTTTATGTTAACAAAGCACTTTCACAGGCATTCTGTCCTTCAACTTTGAAATTTAATTATTTGAATCTTTAAAAATGAAATAATTCAAGTGTGGAGAAATTAGAACAGCACTCCCCAAATATAATGAATGTTACTACTGTAACATATTTCCTTCAGAGATCATTTTAATTTTTGAAAGATTTTCAAGTTCAAATATAATTTTCCCTCTTATTCCTTTCCCATCCCTCCCTTCCAAGGAGATCACCACTATCCTGTAGTCTCTTTGTAACATACCATGGGCTCCATTTTTGCAAGTCAGACAAGGACAAAATATATTCAAATATGTGTTTTGTTTCCTACCCCATTACCCCACCACATAGCTTAGGAAATCTTTGACAGCCAGAGTTATGATACTTTGCAAGACAGAATTGAGAAAAGGGTAGGCAAAGGAAGATCTGAGGCTAGAGAAAATGGAGGAGAACTGAGAAAGAGAGAGAGAATAGAGACAATATGCCAATTGCTTGTAAAAGACCGGGAAGAAAAGGAGTCTAGAGAAAAAATGGAGAAAAGACATACAGCTAGTGCTGGTGACAGTCTCGGGACCTGGGGGATGGGAAACTTAGGTACAAGAGAATTGGAGAATATAGAAATAGGTTTTGAGAATTGTTTTTCTGGCTAATGTTTTGAATCCCCATTAATGTATTTTGAGAGAACAGAGAAAACATTGGAATGTTTTAAATCACTAATCAGTGCTTTGATTGTGCTTCTCCAAATGAGCCTCTATGAAGGGACTCGGCGATCTGTGGCCCTAAGATTTATTAGCTATACCATTGGCAGAGGGATACTTACAGTATGCAAAGAATCAGCTCCAACTTTGAGGCCTGGTTGACTTTTAAGCAAGCGATGGCAACTATGACCCACAGGCTAAACCCAGACACACACATTCATTTTCGTATTGTTTATGACAGCTTTCAGGCTATCATGACTAAGTTGGGTGGTCGCACCAGAGACCTTATAGCCCACAAAGCCTAAAATATTTGCTATCTGGCCCTTCACAAAAAATATTTGTTGACCCCTGACTTAAGTTTTGAGCCCAAAATGCATTTTATCTTCTTCTCCGTGAGGACCATTTCTGTGAGGGTCCCAAGGCTCAAATCAGACTAATTAAGATGGTTTATCTTGAAGTAAACTTTTCTACCTCTAGTAGATGGGAATAAGCAAGCATGAAATGTCAGACTCCACTGATTCTCTTTACATCACTCTGGGAGAGAGCTTGCCTAAAATGGGGAGTCCTAGAGGAGAACAGAAAGAAAGAAAGAGCCAGGGTTCTGGATCAAGCTTTTCCTGAAGCCCCTGGAACTTCAATCACATACGCTAATGCAGAGTTTTTTTTGTTTTGTTTTGTTTTGGTTTGGTTGTTCATATCTGTTAGGATGAGATTTCTGTTACTGGCAACCTGATATTTCCCTTTTAATTCAGTCTATTTTCTTTCATCTCCTTGGTCTGAATGCCTTTTATAAAACCCATCAATCAGGAAGCACTCTGAAGCATATTTGCAGGAACATGTGCAGAAGGGTGAAGACCCAGCAAAATAGAAACAGAAAGTGAGAAAAGCTAAGAGTAAAGGAGAAAAGAGACAATGCAGAGGACATTTTGAGACAGGCTGCCCTTCAGAGATGAGGATTCTGGTAAAAAGATATCAGCAGACACCAACAGGCAGATGTGGAATGATGCACACAATAAATTTACAAGGCCTATAAAGCAGACTATTGGAAACAGATTTTCTTGGCAGGTCTGAGCTGTATGTTTTCTAATTGCAGGAGAGCAAGCCCTGGAATGAGGAATAGAAGATCTAGGTTCTCTTCCCAGCTATGCTGGTAACTAACCTTCTAAGTCATCTTCTCATTGGTGAGCATCATTTTTCACTCCAACTATTATTTATTGAGTATCTAATATAAACAAACCCTGTTCTAAGTGCTGGCCTCAATTTCTCTATCTGTAAATCTGGAGGGTTTGATCAGCTGTTTTCTGCAACACTTCCTCCCTCTTACTTTTTCAAGGGGATTTATCTCTTATGTTTGCTTAGGTTCAAGTCCTGGTTATACCAGGCATTAGATGTGGGATCTTGGAAAGTCATTTAATCCCTCAGTATCTTAGTTTTCTTTTTTGTAAAGTGGGAATAATGATCATATCTCCCTCATGATTTTGCTCTGACATTTAAATGAATTAATACATGTAAAGTGTCTATAACTGTGCCCAGCACAGAGTAAGTGCTGTATGTCAGTCGCTATAATTATGAATATCATTGTGCTGGTTTGAACCTGTTTATGTACCCCAGAAAAACCTATGTTCTTTTAATCCAATCTTGTGGGATAGACCTATTGTTCTGTGGGAACTTTTTGATTAGGTTGTTTCCATGGAGATATAAACCTGCCCATTCAAGGTGGGTCTTAATCCTTTCCTGGAATCCTTTAAGAGAGCTCATGCAGCGAGAGTTTAGAAAGAAAATGCCATGGGAGAAGCTAAGTGACATTTTGGAGGCAGCTACTGAAACCAAAACCAGAAGAGAAGGGCCAGCAAACATCACCCTGTGCCTTCCCATGTGACAGAAGAACCCAAGATGCCAGCAGTTTTTCCTCAGAGAAGGTATCTTCCTCTTGGTACCTTAATTTGGACATTTTCATGGCCTTAGAACTGTGAATTTGTAACTAATAAATCTCCATTGAAAAAGCCAAGCCACTTCTGGTATATTGCATTCTGGCAATGTTAGCAACCCAAAACAATAATCATCATTACCATTTAATAATGATTTCAGAAACTCAAAGTTGAGTTTGAAAATGGGATTTACTGTGGATATTACAGTCACCAAGCATTTGTTTATTTAGGTTAGTGCTGTTCTCACCCTGCTGAGCACTTTCTTTAGAGACATAACCCAAAGGAAACTGTTTACCCTAATGGTTTTCCACATGGGCATTTATGCACACTCTCTCTGTTATGGACATGGTACTGTGACTCCTTCTGTTCATAATAACAGCACTAGCTGCCATTTACCAGGTGCTCACTATATTCAGGGCACTGCTCTTCACTGCAACCCCATGGAACAGGACATATTATTAGACTCATGTTACTGAGAAGGAAACTGAGGGTCAGGGAGGACCAATTACTCAGTAGTGAAGTAGCAGAGCAGAACTGAATCCAGGTGTGACTCCAAGATTCGGGTTTTTAACCCTGATTCTACAACTCCTCTCAATTCAAACTACCAAGATGAATGGAACTTAAAATATCCTTTGCCCCAACTACTCTTTTCTGTAATTTTGGCTCATATGACCAAATAAACTGCTTATGGAGAGTCAATCTTACTAGACACACATATGCCACTTTATTAAAACAGTATATGTAATTATTCACATTTGAGGAAGTGTCTATCGCTTTCTTAAATATTCAGGATATTTTAATATAGATAGGAGTATTTCTTCTCCATTTGTGTTAGTGCATAGATAGTTAACTTTTTAACAGAAAGGTTGCAGTTGGAAGCCACTACTAATTAATGATCAATCAGAAAGAGATAAAGCAACTTCTATACTATAACAGAAGTCAATTCGAAGATGGTTTGATTTGCTAAAATTGATTGACTTGCAACTATTCAGCATGTGTGTGTGTGTGTGTGTGTGTGTGTGTGTGTGTGTGTTTATGTATATGTATATTGCATAGAGTAAGGTTCACCTAGGATAGATCACATTTAACCCAAGGTCGCTTACATTTGATTTGAGTGAGTGAAACAAGACATTATAATAGCATTCCTTCTTCCAGTCACCAGTAAATCTTTCTTTCCATGTTGGGGAAAGATTTTTCCAGGAGTATCTACATTAGTCAAAGAATGCACCTTCTTGGAAACCTGTCTACCTTCATTAAATGGCTTTCAGAGCACACAATGCAACTGGATCACGTGCATTATTCAAATGGTTTTCAATGTGCTTGAGGAAAAGGAGACGTATTCAGATGGGAGTGATTTTAAGTAGCTCATCTGCACCACAGGAAATTCATTTTTCCTTTGATTCTTATGACATTTCACAGGAGACATATGTATTTCTAGTCCCTATGTACTTGTGCGGGGGGTTTTCAGCCACCCAAACCTGAGTCTGGTGAATAGTCATCACACTTTTAGAAACACACTGCAAATGCCTTTTTATGCTTCTCCATTCTGACTCAAAGGTACAGTGAGATGTTTTCACTAAATGGGATTTTTTTCTCCCACAAGGAGTTTTAGACCCTCTGTCAAATATAATGAAATCTGTCAGTCTTTTCAGCTAGACGTAGAAAACTAAGCGCAGTGTTCCTCTGTCTTATTTGCCAATATCAGGTGAAAAGGGTGGAGGGTGCTTTTAAAACAGGCTGTAACTTTGGAGCTTGGATTGAAAGCACATGCAATCTCTAAAGAGACAGAGTACATGCTGGAGAGAGAAAGCTTTCGCGAAAAAGAGCCCCCAGAATCCCTCTTGGCAAGCGTTTTGCATGCAGTTAAATAGACAAATGCATTCTCCTGCCAGGGTTTTGCAGGAATCATACTTGTCTGTTACCAAAAAAGATTCTTGGGCACTCACTGGTGGACTGACAAACTTTTATGCCTTAGAGCAGTGGTTCTCAGCCTTGAGTGTGCATCAGAATCACCTGGAGAGCTTCTTACAACACCAGTCATTGGGGCCTATCGGCAGTTTCTGAGTCAGTAGATGTGGGGTGGAGTCCAGGTGATGAAAATGCTGTCGGTCTAGGGACCGCTCTTTAAGAACCTCTGAACTAGAGTGATCAAAGGGGTGAGCCTGATCACTGGTGCTACAGATACCATCAAACTGTGAAGTAACACGGCAACCCTAGACGCAATCATCTTAGGGAGAAATAAGGTAAAAACAAATTTTCTCATTTCTCCATGACTCCTAGCTTCTCGGGCATACCTAATTGGCAGTACTCTTCCCTCTTCTTGTTTGTGAAACTACACTTTCAGCACCTCCCATCTTGTTTTCCATCTCATGAAAAACCAGCAGCTCACAGAATGCATTATAGGAGCTAATACTTTAGGCTTAGAGGTATCAGAAATGATTCAAATCAATGAACAGAGTCTCCATTTATGATTCCTATGTACATTCTCAACCAATACATTCTTGGTGCTAGCAACTATTAACATTTTCTCAGCATTTTAGGGATTTCCACTTGACCCTCAAAGCGAGCTGACTCTAAGCTCCATGGGTCCATAATGTGCATTGTGTGCCATTGCTAATAAACATTTACAACATGGCATGCACAGACCTTGCTCCATAAGGCCCATTTGTGAGAGCAAAGCGACTGATACTGTATTTAGGCCAGCATCTTACACCACATTAAATAGATTGGTTTGTTCTTATTACATTGCTTTGTCACTTGCATTTGCATTTCCAACAGTTCCCACACCCCAGCACAATAGTTAGGGATGCTGAGGTGACCACAACTTTTCCCAATTCTCGGGAGCGATATTTGGAAAAGAAAATACCAAGGCCTGCTTTCCCAACAAAGTAGAAAGCAGCGAGAGCTTGTTGTTTCTTTCCATTCAGCCAGTCGGCAGTCTTCCCGTTTCTGCACCTAGAAAGGGCTATTTAGATCAAAGATGCTAGTTCAGGCTTCTTGAAGTCTGAGTGGGCAGAAAACTATCCCTTGAAATCTTGGCACTTACCTATCTTCTTTGCTAGCAGTGGCATTGCTTAGTTTAAATGTTGGCTGTTGTACTTCATGGTACTAAGGTTTTTCTACATATGTAGAAAGGGTGTGTTTATGAACCTGCACCCAGTGTGCATTTATCTATTTTTATATATGTATATTACATAGCAATAGAGATTTTATGCATGGAATAAAACCATTTCCCCCAATTTCACTCGGTTTATCGTTCTCCTGAATAATTCAGCTACTATATGGACTTTTGCTTGATAAATTCACTACTCTTAGCTTTCCCTTTCATTGGAATTTTTAATCAGATTGAAACCCATCATGTTGAGATCAAAGCTGGGAATAATGATGTTACCAATCTATGCTTTAGCCAAAGGATGTTCCTTATAGTGCACGTCCTCAAATTGCTTAGTCGCTTGCTAAAGTGTAAGAGAATTTATGATGCTAAATAAAACTGGGGGAAAAAAAAAGATGTTTTAATAAGATGAAAATCCAAATGTTAAAATAATGAGCCATCTGCATGGGTGGCCCTCTCTTGAGAGAGATGCCAAGAGCTTTGCCATCTGTGAAACATTTACCAGCTGTTTCCTTCCCTTTTTTGTGAGAACATAAGAAATCCTTGCAGTTGGTGTTTCTAAGTGAATACATCATAGGAAAGAAAGCAGGTTTGCCCAACTTCAGGAAGGCTGGACTCAGCTGAATTAACCGAATAACACTTCTGGCAACTGCAGAGGTTACACTAGTGTGCCACCTTCTTCCCAAATCTTCCCTTTCTGACCCTCAACTGAGAACACAGGCAGATGAGAAGGGAAAGGGAAACGAATGCTATTCCACGAGGTCATTTAAAACTAGATGCTTTCAGAGAAAGGCTGTGCCTACTCACTCCCTTGCTACAAGCTGGAGTTTTCAATACCTTCTGAGTATTCAAGCAAGCTTTGGGCTAAATTGTAATTTGCCTGAAATGGGGAAAGGTGTCTAAAACAGTCCAAATATTTTTGAACATGTCTTTTCTTTTTCCTTCTCTTCTCTGATCACTGTTTCACGAATCTGCCAGTCAGCCCTGTATCCCTGCTGCTTTTGCCCTGACAAGCACCTTATCTTAGGTTGCTTGAGTTACGTATGGTCTTAGGATGTGAGCAGAGTGCTATGCATGAATTCAACTTTGCAGCCAGCTCTGATCCAAGGCAATGTTCCCAGCCATAAAATACTCACAGTGTGGGGTGCTGAGCTATCACAGCCTCCCTAGTTTCCTGCTTTTTACCTCCCTGTTCTATAGCCAGAATCTGACAGAATTTTGTTTTTTTGCTCCCGATGCCATCTTTTCTACTTCATTAACTGTCAAATGTATTTCAGGGAACATAAGCCAACACGAAGGTTTAGTTAACGAAGGTGAAGTCTTTCAGATACACCCCTCAGGTGTCGTTCCCAAGGGTTTTAGGAAATCTTTAGGTCATTTTTCAAAAAATAATTTTTCTAAGGCCATAGGCAATGAAATGAGTGGTGGGGGTAGAGGTGGGGAGGGGAATCTGTGGACTATGGCTGCCTTCACTCCAATGCCTTGGTGTTAAGCTAAATCTTAGGGAAGAAAAAAAAATAAAGACAAGATGTTTCTCTCTGGAAAAAGAGAGTCTCCAATGACAATATTGACTACATTCTCTAATGGGCAATTTCACATATCAGACTGCAGGGATGCATGCTGTAAGGATCCCATTTCACATAAAGTGAGAGCATAAAGGAATTTTTCTAGGTCACTCAGAAGCAGTTATTTATGCTTTCTAATTCAAGAGAAATTTCTGAGTGCTTTGTCTCTTAGTTACTTAATCATTTATTGAGGGCCTACTAGACTCGAGGTACTATGTCAACTTTCAAGATAGACTGTGAAGAAGGCAACAGGGTCCCTGCTTTCATAGAGCTGATAGGTTTATGGTGGGACCAATGAAGCAAAACTTGAAATAAAGGGAAGGCTACTAAGCCAAGGTTTCTCAACCAGGGGTGACTTTGTAACCCCAGGGGGCATTTGGCAATGTCTGGAGACTACTCAATTATCATAACTGGTGGGGGGTGGGTGCAGGCACTAGCATCTCATGTGTAGAGGCCAGCAATGTTGTTCAACATCCCACAATGCACCAGGGCAGTTCTCACAATAAGGAAATATCCACTCCTAAATGTCAATAGCACTGCAGTTGAGAAACTCCTTTCCAAGCTAATACCTGAAGCAGGAACAGGGGTGACTCAGGTGAAAGGGACGGGGAAACATAAGGATCAGTATGGGTGAAGACCAAGGGAAAATTATGGTAAAATCAAGTAACTGTGAATTTCCAGAACAACAGTCAGATTTCTGGCTTAGAAAACTAGGTAGTTGGAAGAAAAATACCCAGAGAACTTGTATCCACTTTGTACCATGCGCCCTGTGTCCATTTCATGCCTTGAAACTTTGTGTATAACACTTGCACTTCACAAGCTACCACCTTCACAGTCATCAGCAGTATGTCTGATTTGTATTTCCAAACAACCCTGTGTTGCAAATGAATTAGGCCTATTTTACAGTTGAGGAAATGGCAGACCAGCACCCACAAAGTTGCCGTAATCACTTGAACAAAAGTTACTAATGATATTTCCCTGCCAACTTCCCATTTCCAGACAGGTAAATCTAGTTCAGTATTTCTATAGGTTAAGTAGATTATATATAGGTTACATATTTATATATCCCTTATATAATACATATAGTTTGTTGCTCAGTTCTATTTTATTATGTTTAGTAATTGAAATGAGCATCAACACAGAGCATCTAAAGTTATTTTTAAACCAAAACGTGTTTATCTTAGGTTGGTGAGTGCTTTCCTTGTATTATCACCCACCTCTCCCAGGAAATGTACCTTTCTAATTATGTTTGGGCCACCTAGTACTTTTTCAATGTTTTCCATGGCATGCAATATTAGAGTAGGACCCATCAGTGATTATAATTGTGACAGGATTAATCCACAGACTAAAGAAGAGTAACACTGTGGACACTGAGAACCTCTTCTGTGATTTCCCATCGTCTTTCGCACACTGTGAGCGAGCTGATAGTGGGTATGTCTGCCAGGATATATATAAGGGAAGAGAATAAGCTTTAGAGACAAAGCAGGCAGGGGCTCACACCATGACTGTCTTACTTGCTGGGTGGTCTTTGGCATGTTGGTTAAACTTTCTGAGCTACAGCTTCTTTTACTTATAAAGTTAGACTAGCAATGTATTTTTCATATGGTTTTTGTGAAGGGTCAATAAGATCAGGCACACACTTCAGCCCAGTTCATGGTATACATAGAAAAATTCTTCAAAATTTTTCTTTTTCTTTTTTTTAAACAATTTTCATATATTATCAAGGATCCAGAAAATAGTTTAGGAAATGGGATGCAGAGGTAATACTATCCAGGATTAGCCCCTGTACAATGAGTGATCTTTATTCTGATAATAATTTGAGTGAATGTTTTAATTCCACCTCTCATAGTTACCTGGGGGAGACAGGGTGGCATAGTTAACTATAGTTAACAAATATTGGGGAGAGAATTGGAATGAGCTGTGATTATGGATCTTGGATCCCCATTTTACTATTTGTGTCAGACTGTACAGGATACATCTCACCTTCCTGAGCATCAACTTCCTCCGCTTTGCAGTGACTTGGTTTGTGGAGGGGATGCAGCAGGAAAAGGCGTGTGTTGCCCCTCCCTGGCGGGAGCATGTGCTCCTTTTAGGCTCATCCTGCTTGCTTTAGTCAACTAAAGATGAACAAATGACAGTTGTTACTTGAGCAATAGCCTATAAGAGCCAGTTCATGGTATACATGCCAGATCTTTTTTCTCTCTGAATTTCCATCAGCGGGGGCCCCAGAGTGAAGGGAGAATGCAGTGAAGCTGCAGCTGACCTATAGCAGATATAGATCATGAGCAAGAACATGGCCTTTTTGCAGTCACCAGATTGAGGCATTGTTTGTTCCCGCCTCATAATCTGGCCTTTCACATAGAAGGCGACATGTTCAGCACAATGACCAGCATGCGGAAATAAAATGGAAACTCCCTTCTTCATTTCCTCACAGAAGAAGAAAAAGAAAACCATTTCCAGCACTCTGCTGCTTTCTGACCTTGTCTTTCCTTTATTTGAACAATATTTATTGATTTTGCTTTTTCATTCCTCTGCTCCAAGGTTCTCTTTGCAGTCACAGCTTGGGTGCTGAGGGAATGGGAACTGTGTTCCCACTTCTCCCCTCCCCCCCTGCACCCCCTGCCCCACAGCTCTAGGACACCAGGCTCCCAGGACTGCAGACCACCTCCATTCCATACTGAGGCCCTTCACACGCTTCAGTCTGTGCTGATGAACCAGGAACGTAGATTGGAGTCACCCACCCCCTTTGCACTAGCAAACTTCTGAAGAATCTTATTCCATTACAGTTTTCTTCCAAACAAGTTCCCAATATCACAGAATCAAGAAGAAAGGACTGAGGCAGCTACATAAAACACACTAGACTTTTCCAGCTAAGATCCCAATGCCCAGAATTATGTCTGAGAAAGAAAATGGTCCCAATTTGGTGTTACACCTTGTGCTACTTTCACTCCTTTCTTAATTCACACCAGGTTAAAATAACAAATTCCTCCAGAAGGCATTTTACCAAAGGAAAATAGAGAAGTGAAGAGTGGCAAGCCACTCATGAAAACCTAGTTTCACATTGAAGCCACTAATATACTAAATGCAGTTGAGATATGCTACATATCCAGATGAGAAAATATCAGGTCTTTCTGCAGGGAGTATTGCTTCCTTGGAATTCCCACTACAGGCCTCAGTTTCTTGATTGCAAAAGTCTATTGCAGTGAGGTAGACTGAATTATGTTTCTCCTCTGAAGATATGTTCTTTGTTGTTGTTGTTTTACATGGACAGGCACCAGGAATTGAACCTGGCTTTCTGGCATGGCAGGTGAGAATTCAGCCAATGAGTCACCGTCGCACTGCCCTCTAAAGATATGTCTTTAATCTGAGTTCCTGTAGGTACTTATGAAATTATAAGGAGGAATTTCTGAAGATGCTATTATTGGTTAAGGTGTGGCCAACTGAATCAGGATGAGTCTTGATCCATATTACTGGGGATCTTGTAAAGAGCAGACACTGAAGCCAGGAGGCCGAGGCAGCCACACAAAGAGAAGCTGGAAGTCAGCAGGAATGTGATAGAGCTAACTCAAGGAGCAAGAATCACCGTGTGATGGGAGGAGAAGATAATAAGCTAAGGAACCCCAAGGATTACAGCAAGCCAGAACCAGAACACTAAAGACTTCAAGGAAAAAGCATGGCATTTTTGGCCTTGATTTTGAACTTCTAGCCTCTGAAATCATGAGCTAATAAATACTTAGTGTTTAAGCCAAGCCATAGCAGCCTGAAAAACTAGACAGCCAGCAATCTTTTCATGTAAAGGACCAGATAGTAAATATTTTAGGCTTTGCGCAGTATCTGTCACAAATACTCAACTCAGCTTTTGTAGCATGGAAGGAACCATAGGCAGCATGTACACGAATGAGTCTGACTGTGTTTCAAAAAAGCTTAATTTACAAAAGCAGGTAATAGGCCAAATTTGTTTGCCGACCCCTACCTAGTCTATTAGACCCATCCAGAAAAGATGAAATAAATTAATATTGCTTAATGTTTCTTTAATTTGAGACTTCATAAAACTTATATAAAGAACTAATTGAGAATAAGACCATAATTATATATTTCATATATGTATCGATGTATATTACATTGTAAAATGCATTAAATGGTCTATGATAAGAACCTGCCATTCCTTCAAAGGATATGATGAAATCCTTAGAAATATTTTCAATATGTAGAAGTTTGAATATTGCCTAAGCTGCTGTAACAAAGAGACCCCAAATCATACTGACTTTAACAAAATAGAAATGCATGTTTCTCTCTCACCATTCTCAAGATGTGATGTCTGTCACTATCTCTGACTTATCCAGGATGGTGGTGTAATTCCCTCCATGTGCAGCCATTAGGAAAGGGTAAACGGGAGAGGTAAATCACACCCAGTTCTCATTGGGGTCATAACTGGGAAGTTACACATCCCATTAACAAGAACTTAGTCACTTGGCCACAACCCAGCTGCTAGGGAAGTTAGTAAATGTCTCCAGCTGGGCAATCATGTTCTCTACAAAATTTGAGAATTCCATTGTTATGAAAAAAGGTGCAAGGGGATGTCAAAGGATGTATATTGATGAACTGCTAGTAGTCTTCTGTATACATGATAATGGAAAAGGCCTTGGGCTTTGAGGTCAGAATGATCCAGTTCCAAATTCTGGCTCTACTGCTTAATAGCTGTGTGTGTGTGTAAATTTCTGAGGCTTAGCTCCTTCATCCATAAAATTAAGATAATAATAATCTCCATTCTTGGCTCTCTGGTCTATAAGTTCTGCCTACATACATCTCACTCGTCCTCACCAGGGAGAGAGATCTGAACAATTAACTATACATATTGCTTCAAACCCAGGCTAACCTCCTTAAAGCTCCAAGGGTATGAGTGCTCAACATCGCCCATTCCTGAGTTCTAATCAGTGATGCCAGACAACCTCATTTTATTTCCAACATTGACTTGAATCAGAGACAACAGGAAAAATAGCAGTCCCATTACCCACAAATTTTCTTAAGTACATGGGCTCCATTGACACTTGGACCTCATCTCTTTTTATCTTGTGTAAAACTTTCCCAAACACCTTGTAGACCTTCCCCCAGTAAGGCACTTACTAGGCCATGTGTGGCTCTGTCCCTGGTATCTATTTTCTTCCCTTGTGTATATGTTTGTTTTCTTATTACAATGTCATCAACTTGGGGAAGGAGCCCAGTGGCAAGGGCAATGGAAATGCAGTGTGAAATCACAGCCTTGGGTGAACTCTGTGCTCCTTTCTGTCATACTTTATCCTTGGCTCAAACCGCTTTGCAATTACTAGAATGTAAACATTGTATAGTGTCTCCCCCCTTGTTTTGTCTTTCCATAAAGTCTTATTGACAGCTCACATTCTACTTTTACTAATGAGACATAATATCTTTCCCTTTTCCAAAACAATAGATTTCCTCCTCTGATCAAAAAGGATCAGCATCTACCTTTGCAGGTTGTTACAAGGATTTAATGATGTGATGCATGTATCTTCTTACAACCAAGCCAGATACACAGTAAATGCTACAATAAAAGTCGAATACACTACAAACAACACAGAATGGGTTCTGATAAGTTCCAGTCTCTCTTCACTAAGAAATAGGTCAACTGTTATCCAAATGTATTTAATAAATTATTTATTTTTGTTAGCTTAAGTTCATTTTCCATGCATTCTGCTTCTATGCCAGACAAGTCTGCACTGAAATATTATAAGACCAATGATTAATACCAGGGAATCCCCTGAGTGTAATTTCTCAAAAGACACACCTAAAATTAAAAGCACACAACAGCTGCACAACCAAAGAAATAGGCTTCCCTTCACATGCTCTATGTAAAGTCCACCACCAATTCCTTTTTCTCTCTGTTTACTAGCCGTAGCATTATTCTCTCTCTTGTCATGAGCATTTTCCCCTCCCTTTTCAGTTGTCTCTTCTAAGATAGTCAAAAGGAGATATATTGCCAGTTGCTTTTAGTTTAAAGAAACATCCAGATTGAGATTATCTTCCTTTGGGCAAGACCACAAAAGGTGAGGACATATTCCCTGGTATGGAGGATGTACTCTATGTTTCTAAAGAACTCTAGAGTTTTATGATTTAATGTTTATGCACAATAGTGTACATTAGCTACATTCTAATATGCTGAAAATTAATATAAAAGCTAGAGAGATTTGGAATTAATTTTTAGGTTCTTTATAATCATCTCTAAAATAATGTTAGAGCCTCATTTATTTTCTTTCCAATAGAAAGAATTTCCAGTTTAGGCATATTTATCTAAGAGTTCCTTCCTTTTATTGTCACTCATTTATTCATTCATTCATCTACACATTTTAAATAAATGCCTATTTGTCAGTCACTGTGCTACTTCTTGAAGATAAAATGATGAGGAAGATAAACAAGGTTTTTCCTCTATCAAACTTAAAATGTGCCTTCAGTGTACTAGGTGTTTCCTTTACCAGTGATTGCCCCCCTTGTTTTCTACCTATGTGAAAAATATTTAAAGTCCTTTTTCTCCATTATTCCCAAATTATTACTGCCCAGAATGAGCTGAGAACCCTTCTTAGTTTATGGCTAAACCAATAAAAATCTCAGATTTATCAGTTAAACACAACAGAAACCAATTCCAAATTTCTTAAATTCTTTTTCTAAAAAGATTTATTTGAAATAAATCAGGAAGTTCCAAAATTAATGAGTGGTTATTTTGGACTAATTGTGAGGACCAAGTTAGAACCAAGACAACTCAAGTGTTTCTAGGAAGCTAGAAATATAGCCTTCTTTTAGCAGGAATAATTTGGTTAAGATAAAACTGCCAGTGCCATTTGTTTGCTGATGCCCCTACCCCTGGATACCAGAGCACCCGCTGGAGTGAATTAAATATTCTCACAAGCTCTGGATTCAAAGATGCAGAGTGAGTGCTTCCAATTGGCCAAGCCTCAACCCCATGGCTGTGAGGGGTTGGACAACTGAGGGTCCAGCACTTCAGATTCCATAACGGGAGGTAAGGGAATGATTTCTCATGGATTCTACATGCAATGGAAGATTTCTCCAAAACTAGGAAGAGAGATTGGAGGCTAGGCCACCACAGAAATGACAAGGTCACTGTGCTGATTTGAATCTGTTATGTACCTCAGAAAAGACCATGTTTTTTAAAAATCTACCCTGTGGGTACAGACCTATTGTGGGTGGGACCTTGTGCTTAGGTTGTTTCCATGGAGATGTGACCTAGTCCATTCAAGGTGGGTCTTAATCCCCTTGCTGAAGTCCTTTATGAGAGGCTAAAAGATAGGGACATTTTGGAGAGAGCTCAGAGAAGCTTAGAGAAAAATGCCCACAGAAGCTGAGAGACATTTCGGAGAGAAGAACCAGCAGGTGTCGCCATGTGCTTTCCCATGTGATAGAAGAACCCCAGATGCCATCGGCCTTACTTCAGTGAAGGTACCCTTTTGTTGCTGCATTAATTTGTATATTTCCATGGCCTTAGAACTATAACTTAGTAAATTCCCATTGAAAAAAGCCAACTCATTTCTGGTGTATGCATTTTGGCAGCTTTAGCAAACTGAAACAGTTCCCTATGCCAACCATGTAATACCTTTTTACAACTATGATTATGTCCTCTATTGTTCTCTCACATTTGCACTATCTTTTCTCTTTTAAACAACCATACAGTTTGTTGACAGCTCTCTTTCTATCTAAGTTCCTTCAGGACAAGAACATCTGATATCCTGTACAGAACGTCTTAGTGAGTCCACACAGTAGGTTCTTATGAGATAATTTCTAGCTTAACAAATGCTGGGTGTGTATATTACAGATCTTTTTATCATTCAGTGCTACTGATAATGGAGAATTTGAGATTTTAGAACAAAATTCCAAGATTTTTAATAATTGTTTAAAATTATGTCTATTTGGCAACACATCCTTGTTTACTTTAAACAGTGGGATAGTGCTTATAAATAGAAACAATGGAACAATTTTGTGTTAAATAAATTTTACATCTGCTGTTTAGCCACTTGAGGGGAAACAATTTTCTAACAAGTGCCAATGGTCAAGAAAGCTATGAAATTTAGGCCAGTTGTTTCGGAAAATAACTTACTAGTTGCTAAGTTACCAGTCCTAAAAGGAACTCAATTAGGGGAGACAAACAGGCTTAACCAGACTGGCTCTATTTGAGAGTGGAAAGTTGTCAGGTGATTCTTGTGGACATGTGGCAAGCAAAGTGATTGACAAACTGGTCTTTGCTTGGCATGAAATTTGGCTTTGATTTAGTGAGTGATTGACAGGCTGGTGTCATCTGAAAAAGTGGATTGTGGTTTGGAGGGGCTATTTTGCAACAAAATGATTGACACCTATAAGAAAGTGTCCCATTGACAGAGAAAACCAAATAAAGGTTTGTTTTGACAAGGATTTTCTTTTACCTGTTCATTTTCTATACAGAGAAGAAAGAGAACAGAAGCTCTCATAGGTGTTAATTGTTTTATCCAGTGGATATTGGAATAATGGTAGTCACATAAATTTGTGGAAAGAAACCCTGCATGTTTAATGTTTAGGAGATAGGTGTTCAATTCTAGAATTGTCCATGATTTGCTGTGTAGAGAAGTGAAATAAGCTCTCTGGGCTCCACTTTTGTGTCTGCTGAATGAGCAGCTTGGGCCAAGGTTGTTTCTTTATCTGATACCAACCATTTATAATTCAATTTTTTTCATGGACAACTGTTGTTTTGCCATCTCTTCTCCATAGCCATGCCACTGTACAGGCCTGGCCCATCAGCTTATTACCCTCTCTAATGGGCATATAACCCAAGTTGGTCCAGTGGAGGACAAGCCTGGAAGTTATATGAGAATTTTAGAAAATAAGCCCTATTTCCATGGCAGTTGCTACCTTGGTAATATAAATGTTGAAGTGTTGGCAGCCATCTTTGCCACCTCACATGAATAGGGTTGTCAGATAAAATACAGGCTGCCCCATTACATTTAAATTTTCAGATTAAAAAAATGAATAAATTTTAGTGTAATTATATTCCAGATATTGTATGGGGCATATTTATACTAAATACTTATTCATTGTTTATCTGAAATTCAGATTTACCTGGGAATCCTTTATTTTCATTTGCTAAATCTGGTGACTCTAAATGTGAAGAAACTCTTGAAAATGAAGCCAACACAAGCAAAAGTGGAGTGAAGAGGTGCAAAGAGACAGATTTGGGTGTCATCATTCAAGCACCTGGACCCAGCCGTGCCCAAAGGTTGCTCTAACCATGTTCTCCCAAGATCCAAGCAAAAACCCTCTTGTACTCTTTTATTAAATTCGAGTTTGGCTTTTCTTTCTAGCAAGCAGAAAACTCCTTCTCTTTCTCCCACTCTTTACCTTTACCCCTTGCTTTGGCTATTGGGTTAGTTTCTAATCAGAGGCTGCAGTATTATATTTAGTACAAGGTGACAACTTTCACTGGAAGTTTGTCTTATTCCCTCAAAATGGCCATTTGTCTTCTTGAATCAGAGCTAATTTTTCTGGTTATTCATAACTTTCTTCTCCCATCTCTAGCCTAATGACAACTACCACTATTTTCCCTAAAATTAACAATTAGTACTTCCCTTTTGAGCCACCCAAGAATCCTCTAAGGAAATGGCAAGCCTTGGTAAGACCAATTTTGAAACTTTTTATTGTGATTTGTTGCTAAAAGCATTGAATAAATAGCTTTAACTTCCTGTTTCTTGTCTTCTTTTCAAGGAAGCTATACAACCATCTTTCTCAACAACAAAAAATTTCAAGTGTTATTTGTAAGATGCCTTGTCTCAAGAAGAATTTGAATCTATTCTGAGTAGTACAAAGCCTTGATTATTTTATTAACTTGTGCGTTTTTGGTATAATTAACAGAAAAAACTAATCTAGCTGGAACTATTTATTATATGGTGGGTTATTTATTATATGGTTAGGGGCTTCTCAGAGAACAGAAGAGACTGAGATGCTGTGAACCTACAGGACAGGAACTAGAAAGTCCTCAGGGCTGTGTCTCTTTTTCCTTCCATTTCTCTTCTACTCTGTCCCCTAAATTTTGATCACTGAAGGTTTCCTTTGAAGCTTAATCTGTTTGGTAGAATATGGCCATCCCAGTTATTACATGATTCAGATTCAGTGACAGACGCTAATCTGCTGTACCTCAGTCCCAGTTCCTGGAATGTGATTGGCACATTTGGGTCAAATGTTCCTTCCTGGTCCATTCAGAGAAGCGGCCAATGTTTCATGATTGCCAAGGACCGGTCCCTATGGATTGACACCCATTCCCAGTGTTAGGAGGGTGAAGTGAACTACTAGTATGGTAGCAATTGAGTTTTTGTTTCTCAGTCCCCTCTGGCCTCTGCTTTGTAAAGCTAGGGGCTGGGATTCTGCAAACTGCATACTTCTTTTGCCAGCGTGACACAAAAGGGTGACTAAAAGAGTGTTTCAGCTAAAGCTGGTCTTGTCAAGGTTGGCTGTGAGGACCAAATTTGTAGTTCAGATGCCTAATACCAAGAATTCTGGATGGTCCTGTGAAGCAGCATTTGAAGTACCCAGATCTACAAAATAGGAGTTCACATATTCGTCTACTGGCTACTAAGGACTAACGGAATTAGAAATGGAAAACAGTTTTAACTCAAAGGAATCTATAGATATGAGCTCTTAAACTCATCTCAACAGGTTTCTAATGTATCCACATTTGAAGAATTTTAGTTCAGGAAAGTCATTTTTGTTGAGCTTTTTTTCTGAGGACTGAAGGAAGCAGGGAAACAATTGTGTTTATAGCTTCAAGTGCAGTAGGAGTTCAGACAAGATTGAGAGTGATAAAGTCTCAAGGTCTCTGGAGCAGGGGCTGTGAAGACGATTGTCAGGGTTCAAATACTGGCTCTGTCACTTCCTACCTCTGTGACATGGAACAAGGAATACAACCTTGCAGTGTCTCTCTTTCCTCATCAGCGAGGTTGGGCTAATGAGTATAACTACCACATACATTGTGAAACGTTGAAGAGTGGTCTAGACTTTAGTAAGCATTATGGAAAATCTTCCATTATTCAACTTATCTTTACTGGTGTGTGGGTCTTGAGACTCCTAAATTTTACTCCAGAGGTTATGGGGAACTATTAGGAGAAATTAATCCACCTATACTAAATTTCATCTGTGCACTGAGGACTGTGACCCTGAGGAAAAGGAGGAAATGGTGTGGACACCCTAAATGAGGAGCTCCACAAAGTGTGGTGTCTTTGATCATAAGTGCTGCTTTATGGTCATCCATAAAGCTGCCCATCAAAAAACTCCTGACAGATGACCTGTGGTAGTGAGAGTATGAAGGGAGTGGCATTGCTGAACATTCCCCAGCTGATGGAATACAGATCACAGGAAGGGCGTTCCTGTAAAGCATGGAGAGCCTTTCCACCCTTTCCTCCTCCTTCTCATTCCCTGGCCCAGCTGCTCTGCTTACAGCCTCACTTCTCAGTTTCCAACTCCCACTCATTCACTCATTCATTCATTTTTTTCATTGAATAGTTTTCATTTACTCATGTATTCATTCAATCAACCATCTAACTTTTAAAATTATTCATATAGCAAATATTCATTGAGCTTATAGTGGCTGCTTAGATTTATTGGGCTCTTTCCATATGGTGAGTTCCTTGATAAGTTTGCTAATAGTGGCAACAATAACGACATCAACATCAATTGAGTATTTATTCTGAGCCAAGTACCTTGATAAGTGCTGTGCATGTATTATTTATTTTGTCTTCACAACACTCATCTGAGATAAGATGCTGTACTAAGTATTTTTACAGGTTGGGAAAAACATCTTGGAGAATTTAGGTAATTTTCTCTAAGTCTCACAGCTAGTGAATTACAGAGCCAGGGTTCAAAGTCATGCCTGTCTGACCTAATACATTTGCTCTTAACCACTACATGGGAAAGCCTCAAGTACAAAATTATAGTCTTTACGTTTTGCCCAGTACGGAATTCATAAGAGAGGTAGAACTTGACCTGTGTCATTAAATATGGGCAAGGAATTAAATGGGTAAGAGAATAACTTAAGAAGGCATTCATTCTAATAAAAAAGCATCTAGTAAACTAAACAGTGAAGCAGAGACCCACAGTATGGCCCAGTGTAATTCCTTGACTTGGTATTAATATGTCATCAGTTTAACAGTAAATAACGAATGGTGAATCTGAGATCGTTTCAGTTAGAAGTGACAGGAAATCCCACTCAAATTGGTTTGAAGAATAATGGGTGTAACTGAAAAGGCCAGGGGCATACCTGGTTTCAGTCTTCAGCTACAATTTGTTCTAGTCTCATCAAGGATCCATTTTTCCTCTCTGCTTTCCAGTGTCAGCTGTTTCTTTAGACTCCAAATGGGATCCCATTGGCAAGACCATTTTATTAGTAAAAAATTTGCCACAGTTCAAGTCTCCATAGCTTCTCACAGACCCAGAAGAAGAAAAAGTATCTTCTTGGAGCTATCAAGGAGAAATGACCTCTCTTTTTTACCCCAATAGACCTATTGCAAACTTTTCCACAGGTCTCATTGGTTCTGACTGGATTTCTGCCCATCATGGATGAAATCATGATATCCAGAGGAATGGATGGGATGGGATTATTGACTTCAGCCAGTACAAACCCATCCCTAGAATTGGAAAAGTGATCAATACAACAAGAATGGCATGACTGAGCATGGAAGATAATTTAATTGCTTCAAACACTCTTAGAGGGATTATCAGAAGTGTCAGTGACTGAGAGATTTCAAACAGTCAAGTGGTTATCCTGGAGGTTATTCTTATGCATTATATAGATATTCCTTTTTAGTTTATGGTATATTGGAGTGGCTAAAGGGAAGTTCTGAAACTGTAGAGCTGTGTTCCAGTAGTCTTGTTTCTTGAAGATGATTGTATATATATATAGCTTTTACAGTGTGACTGACTGATTGTGAAAACCTTGTGTCTGATGCTTCCTTTTTCAAGGGTATGAACAGATGAGTAAAAAAATGTGGATAAAAAAACAAAGAATAGGGGGAAGAAAGGTTAAAATGAATTGGGTAGATGGAAATACTAGTGGTCAATGAGAGGGAGGGGCATGGTTTGTATGAGTTTTTTCTTTTTATTTCTTTTTTTGGAGTGATGCAAATGTTCTAATAAATTATCATGGTGATGAATATACAACTGTGTGATGGTATTGTGAGCCATTGATTGAACGCCATTATGGAATGTTTGTATCTTAAGAATGTTTGTGTTTGTATGTTGTTTTATCAATAAAAAAATTTTTTTAAATAAAAAAGGAAGACGGTCCCTCAGAGATTCACTTGGGCCACATCTGCAGAGAGAACAGGCTCCTAATGGCAAATCTAATATTTTCTTGACCCCTCCATCCTGTTTCATGGAAATAGGGATGCCCAATGCTCCTTCAACCAGTTCTGCCTCTGGCATTGGCCCCACCATTTCCCTGCTCACCTGGCTCCAAACTTTGACTACATCTTTGATTTCAGCTATTATTGACTGGTTATTTTACATTTCTTTCAAATACTTCATATCTCCTATTGTTAACTATATGCATGAGTTAAGGTGGACAAAGTTTCAGTGGCTTAGCATAATGAAGGCTGATTTCTTAACTTCATGGAATAACTTTCATGAAGTTATTCAGAGACCCAAGCACCTTAGATCTCATGACTCCACAAACCTCTAGGTCAGTTCTGTAAATGTTCTGTAAATGGCAAGGTAGTAAATATTTTAAACTCTGTGGACTAAATGGACTCTCACAACTACTCTGCAATTGTAGGTTTAAAAGCAACTATAGACAATACATAAACCAAAGGGTATGGCTGTGTTCTGGTAACACGTCCCAGACCAGATTCGGTCTATAGACGATAGTTTATTGACCTGTTTTAGAAATGAGAGCCCTCTTTCAGATCTAAATCGCATTCATTGAGCCAGCAGTTGTGCAGAGTGTGCATATAGGGTTGCTTGGGAACCTATCTGCATTTTCTTTCTTCTTCCTCCCCCTTGCCCTTCTTTTTTTTTTTTTCTGAAGTGACCAGACCTGGAAGTAACATTCATCATTTCTGCTCACATTCCATTTGTCAGAATTCCACAAATGGCCTACCTAAGTCCAAAGGAATCTGGGAGATGGAGTCTAACTGTGTCTGGGAGGAAATGGACAAAGGTCCAGGGAACACAAGTGGTCTCAGTTTCACTGCCACCATCCAGACCGTCTTCTTGAGGTTACCCAAAAGCATCTTGAATGACAGCCTTTCCTCCTTACACTGGTTCCAGGCTAATCTTGAACCATCAAGTCCCCTTATTTTCTGTTTCATAATATCTGTTTGGCCCATCCAACCTATCTGCACGGACTTTCCATTATTCTCCATATCACAAACACCAACTCTTCCTATTATTTCATTCCCTGAAGAACAAGAATTTTGTAAGCATTGAATAAATATTCATAGATTATTAGAAGGATAATTGTTGGGAATTGAATTATATACCCCAGAAAAAATATAATCTTAATCCATTCCTGTGGGAGAGAACTCATTGTAAATAGAACCTTTTGAAGATATTATTTTTGGCTAAAGTATAGTCAACTGAATTAGCTTTAAACCAGATTACTAGAGTACTTTATAAGCTGAATGAAATTCAGGCATAGAGAGAAAAAGCCACTGGAAAGCAAGAAGAAGCTGGAAGTCAATGGAATCCAGAAGGTAAAGAAGTCACCACCTTGTGCACTGCCATGTGACCGAAAAGACAAGGACCAAGGATCACCAACAGCCAATCCCAGAAAGCCACAGTCTACAGGGAGAAAGCATCACCTTGCTGACACCTCAATTTTGCATTTTTCCTAGCCTCAAAATTATGAGCCAGTAAATTTCCATTGTTTAAGCCAACCCGTTTTAGAGTATTTGTTTTGGCATCCAGGAAACAAACTAATGATAAAAGTATTACTTTTACTTGGTGCTTTTTAAACACATACTATTTGCCAAGTACTTTTCCAAGGACTTTCTCAGATGAATTAATGTCATTTAATGCTCTTAGTGATGCTGGGGTAAGGATTATCATTACCTCATTTCATCGGTGAAGAAACTAGGCTCAGAAATGTAAAAGTAGTAGTCCAAGGTCACACATAGCCAAACTGAGATTCTAATTCAGCTCAGCCTTCAAAACCAATTTCATAATGCTAAATGAACTTCCCAAAGATCAAAACCCACCATGCTGTGATTCTTGGGTTGGGAGGGCAAATTTTAAAATTTCCCAGATTCTTGCAACAAGGAAGTGAATAGTATACCTATGTTTATTATCATTATTATTATACCTATTTTTGATCTAGCCACTTTCCAATGGTTTGATATTAGGTAATTTGTCTGTGCTTCCAAGTCTGGGGGAAGGATGGTTGGTGAAAATGAATTAAGAGGACCCGTAACAAGTTATGAACTAAAAATCACAGTCTATTTTGTGACCATATTCTAAGGCTTTAAAAACCACTGGTATCCCCTAAATAGAAGTTGATGAAATTCTTATTCCCTAAAATAATTTGCTGAGACAGTCAAAGGAGATTATTCTCTGATATCTAGGACTAGTACCTATTTTCCTCAGTTCTTCTATTTCCTTCACTTACCTGAGTGTTAAAGTGTTTTGGAGTGTATCTTGGCTGTGGAATTGAATTCTAGTTCTTTTCATTTGCAAGAGAATGAAGAAGGTACCAGTAACCCTTTGCTGAAATTACTTTATCCACTAAGGAACTAGAGGACTTACACCCGCATTCTTGATCTCCATTCACATCTCTTCTCTGGCTCTTCTGGAGGTCCCTCTCCTTCATCCCACAAACCTTTTGTGTGGGCCAGAGCACATCCCTATTTTTATTCCAGATAGAAGCTTGTCCCAGTGCTCCCCTGGACTGGCTATGATTGCAGAGGAGTCGCCTGGGCAGTGAAAGAGTCTGGATCTTAGACATTGGGCCTCTATAAGGCCCTCAGATGGCCTGGTCGACTGTGTTTTGAGAGTCCTCTCAGATTGGGGATGGAGGATTAATTATGCCTTTCAGGTATAGCTGGTACCCAGGTGTGGCTTTCTCAGCTGGGTTCCATCTTGAAATTCCTAATGAGTTCTCTTGCTGGGGTTGGGTCACAGTTCAAACATTCTCCTATACCTCTGAGTATCTCTAGTGCTCGAGTGGAAATGATTTAAGGACTTGATTCTTCTTTCGAAAATGTCTCTGAAATCCTCCCCTTCTAGACAGTCACAGTCTTATGTTCCATGAAGAATATCATGGAACAGAATATTAAATGCAAACAAGAAGCTATCCAAAATATTTTTCCCTATGAATTCAACATCAGTATGAAAGTTTGATGTTAGGAAATTTGAAGTAGTACAGACTTATTTAATATTTTTTCAGACAGACTTGAGTTTGAAAACACACTCTGGTTGTTACTCCTTGTGTAATGTTGAGTAAGCTATCTAAACCAGTGGGTCTCAAAGTGTAGTCTCCAGATCAGCAGCAGCAGCGTCACCTGAAAACTTACAGAAGTGAATATTTGGGGGCCCCATTACAAACCTACCAAATGAGAAACTTTACAGATGGGACCCAGCAGTCTGAATTTTAACAAGCCCTCCAGTTGATTCTCCAGATGATTTTGGTGCACATTCAAATTTGAGAACCCCTGGCTTAAACACTCCAAGTTGAGTTCCCCATACATGAAATAGGAGTAATAATACTTTGCTCCATAATGTTCTGTGAGGATTAGATGCAATAGATTTGCATGGAAAGCATTTAGCACAGAGTCTGGCACTTAGTAAGTACTCAGCAAATGTCAGATACCAGATACAATTAATGTTGCTATTTTCACTGGATTTCTTTTCTGGGTAGCCAATGAATTCGTCTATGACTTGATGTGTCTACCTGTAAAATAGTAAAGAGGAAAGATATTTTAACATTTATCATCATTACACTAGCTAATTTATTGAGTCTTAACCCTGTACCAGGCACAGGGCTAATTGTTTCACAAACATTGTATTCGATCTTCATTTATAAAAGCTAAGAGAATAGTGCCATCATTGTCCACCTTTTACAGATGAGAAAACAGGTTTGGACAGGTAAGTAACCTGCCCAGGTTCACACAGGTAGTGAGAGGAGAAGCCAGGAACAGAATTCCAGGAGCCCAGATTCATATTATCACACTGCCACTCAAAAGTGGTTCACAGAAGGAAATGTGGCTGTGTGTGTTTTCATACCCACAGTGCTATTTGTTTTGAGACTCTATGAAATTAGATATTCACTTAAACACATGCGTCAACATCATGGCCATTGATTAATTACAGAAGCCAGCTCTCAAGCAAGTTTTTGCTTGAAATAGGCTGAACTATTTTGCTGCCGTGTTTTTTTCTAAAGAGGTCAGGGGCAAGGTGGTGCCTGTTGCTGTGCTGTGGGAATCCTCCATGACCCTTAATTTCTGCCGCGTCACACTAATTGTGTGGCAAGAATGGGGACTGTTTGTGGATGACAGGGTGAAGGACAACCCAGCCCCTGTAACCTTCTGGGTCTCATTTTGGGACCCTGATAACCTGGATTCAAAGGGTACCCTGCAAGTGCCCATTAGATAAAAGAGTCAGCACGAAAAAGCAAATGCCACCTTTACTTATGGAAGGGAAAACTTCAGGTGAAGATTAGAAGGAGGCAAAGGGAAAGGGTGACCTGTAGTTACAGTAAGTATGTGTTAGCAGTTGCGCTTATTCATATGGGTTTTGGCCCTCGATGAATGCCAAATTTATACCATTTTTCAATTTTTTCAGAAAAAAAATTTGTCACATAAAATACCAATGACATTCTATAAAACAATTTTTAAAATGGGTTAAGTTAAATGCATATCAAAGGAATTTCAGAACAAGCTGCTGAATTTGTAAAGTCAATATATTTAAATCCCCATCAAAATGATATCCCAGGGTAAAATACACGTTTATTCAGTGCAAAGAGCTCAATTTTTCCTGGTGAAGTTTTCAGGGACCACGTGAGCCAGGAACAGAACCCTGTAGGTTTTCTTACTTGAACGAAGACGATCACTTTGTCTTTCATCTGAGAATTTCAGCCTAAATCTTAGAAGCTGGTCCTCAGATATTACAAGATGTTCAGTTTAACGTAAAACTTCCTTGTGACCCTAAAATGACAACAGTCTCAACAATAGCATCACTAAGCAAACACTGGTTTGGGCTTCTGCCTTTTTTTTTTACCCTCAAAAACCCCCTCGTCTTAGCTCCACCCCAGCTCTCTCTTGAAAGGCCTTCTGTTCTGTCAGCCATAATGACATCTGCTGGCGGAGACAGGAAGTCGTAAATCTGTAGGCTCCCTCTCAACCAAACCTTGTTAATGCTGCCATTTGTCAAGGGGGCTGGGGTGCCGTCTCTGGAGGGTGGATGCGGGGAGTCCGTTTTCTCCCATACCCTTTCCCAAGAGAGCAACCATTTTAAAAGCAGCCAGTTTTTCATCTAGCATTTGCGGACCTGAAAGTCAGGCAGATGCAAACCCCATCGCCAATGAGCAGCTCTTGGAAAGAAGCCATGGTTCCAGGCAACAATAGACTCGACTTGGTGTTTCTCGAGGCTGAAGCAAGGCAGTTCTACTAAGCTCTGCCCTTCCTTGTTTTAAATCGGCACCACACTGCCGCTGGGAGAACAGAAGGCTCCCTTCTTCCAGGCTCCCTCAACCTCAGAGCGCATCGAAGGGTAAAACTTGCTAGAGGAGTGTTGCAGGAGAATATTTAAACTCACAGATTTACTTTTGTTCAAACTAAGTGAGAATGGTGTTCGAGTTTTATTTCCCCAGAGTTCATGGTGTCCTAGGCCTTTAGCCAAGACTAGTACCTAGGACAAGATATTTTCAGGGCTCTTGCTATTCCAAGGGTTATCCAAGGACCTGTAGCATCAGCCTCACCTGGGGAGTTTGCTAGAAGTGGCGATTCTCAGACCCCACGCCAGATGTCCTGAATCAGATGAATCCCATACACATGAAAGTTTGTGAGGCTGTTCTCTATATCAGGGTTTCTCAACCTCAGTTCAATCAGTATCTTGGTCCAGATACATCTCTGTTGCAGGGGGTGGGGGTGGAGGGGCTGTCCTGTGCATCTGTACATTTTAGGACATTTAGCAGCACCTCTGTCCTCTACCCATTAGATGCCACCAATGGCCCCTCTCCAGTTGTCACAGCCAAAAATGTCCCCAGACATTGCCAAGCATCCTTTGGGGAACAAAATCACCCCTGTTAAGGACCTAGCAACTCAAAGTATGATCTGTGGGCCAACAGCATTGGTGCCACCTAGGCACTTATTAGAAAATTCAGATTCTCCAAACTCACCCCAAACCTACTCCATCAGGAACTCTAAAAATGGGGCCCAGCAATCAGCTTTAATTCTTTGGGACAAAATATGCACACTAAAATCTAAGGACCTCGGTTCTAGCCATTTGGGGCCTCAGAGTGTGAACAGGGAAAGGCAATGCAGTAACTAAGATTTTGTGATATAAAAATCACTGTAACTGTAGCATTCCCGAGAGGAAATAATGTCTTGACATTAAGGGTAGACAAGCTGGAACTCGATTGAGAGGATTTGAACCCAGGCTTCCCCATTTACCGTCTCCTGAACCTTGGGTAAGTTATCTAACCCCTTTGTGCCTCAGTTTCCTCATCTGTAAAAAGCCCTTGCCTCATAGAGTCATTTTAAAGATCAATTAGTTCAATTGATTTTAAAGTGATTTTAAAGATCAATTGATTTTAAAGTTCAATTGATTTTCAATCAATTTTAAAGTGCTTAGAACAGTGCTTGGCACCAAGTAAGTTCTCCATAAATATTAGCTGCTGTTAGTATCATTGTTGTCATCTGCATGTCGCTCCCTAGATTTTAATGTTCTCTAGAAGCTGGGCTGTATTCTCAGCATCCAGTCTAATGGCTGGCATGGAGGAAATGCTTTGTTAGTGGTCAAAGCGGATGAGCCTGTGGAGAGCGAAGAGGGAGCTGACAGGAGCTCTCCACTACTAGTGACTTGAATTTGCTGTACGTTACCTTCCCTCCATGAGAATCTCAACTTCTCTGAATGGCTTCTGCAAGTTGGTGTTTGCAAGTATAAAAGTCTGAGCTGAAGTAGGTTTATCCTTCAATATTGAGTTTATTAGACCTTGTATATAACTGCAACATTCTGTAAATAATGGACAATCAATAGATTCTTATAAAATAGTGAAAAAGCTAAAAATGTGAGTGCTTTCTATGTGTCAGGTGTTGTGTTAAGCACGTCGCATTTTCTCATAATCCTCTCTACACCCCTATGATGTCGGTGATATGATGGTCCCCATTTCACATATGGGAAACTGAGGTTCAGAGAGGTCAAATAACTCACCCAATGTCATAGCTTAGTAGGTAGATAAACTGTTTTTTTAAAGGTAGGTCTCTCCGGTTCCACATCTACATTTATTTTCTTCCTTCTTGCCACATGGTTTGCACACAGGAATGATATGTCCTCGGTTTTCTGGGACAATCCTAATTTCTCTTTTATTTGTTTAAAGGCTCTGAAAATATGAGAGCTATGATAATAAGAACTCAGTCCCACACACATGTTGGAGATACAGGGGAGGAGAATAGAGTCCCCTGGTCCCAAGTGAACACATTTGTGGGAAGGGAGGAGCCTGAAAGAAGTAGAAACAGCAAAAAAGACTTAAGCAAGTGCTAAATAGATTATTCTAAGCAACAGGATTAAAAGAGAGAGAGAGAAACTAAGAGAGGCAGGGAGCTAAGCTTTTGAGTGCTGGTGTATTTAATAGATATTTATTGAAGGTGTATTCTGTGTCTGGCTCTAAGCTAAGAATAATGTAGTTGACGAGACAGTTTTGCTCCTTGCATTCGTGAAGCTCAAAGTCTTGGATATCTGAACTAGTAGATGCTGCTGGTTTCCTGCCCATTTCTTCACACAGCAACAGCCTGACCATTCGTCTGTGGGGAGAAGCAAGGAGCAATCAAAGACTGGCAAGAGTTGATGGAAAATATCCCAGCTCTCTCCCACTTGTAGAGGGCTATCTCAGAAGGGCAGGGTCCACCCTGGCTCTCAGAGTTCCACAGCAGGATTAAGCTCTAATAGTCCACAGTGATAACCTGCTTAAAAGCATACTTAAGCTGCCTTCCCTTTCTTTATTCATTTTCCTTCTTTACTGGAACTTTCTAAGATCACCTCCCTAATAAACTATTTGTGCTTGAATCTTTATTTTGGGGTCTGCTTCTTGGGAACTGAAAGCAAGACACAAACCCTCTAGAAAGAGTGTTTCCAAACTCTGGGACTATTCGGTCTTTTTATGCTTGACTAGCAATGGTTAAGGAGAAAAGACAAGCCATATTATTGGGCAAAAACAGCATTCAGGACAAGTCACTTTGACATAATCCTAGCAAGCAGGGGTAGAATCTCATGAAATTTTAAGGGCAATAGGACACTTATTGCCTAATCATAATAGATAAGACATGCTCCGGATAAGACAGAAAGGTGTTCTCAGAGCAAATTATATCATTCTCTATTTGCTTCTGAAAGTTGAGGGACACCTTTGGACACACAGTTCTAATGAGTCCAGAAAGTAGAGCTTGATGCACAGTTGAGGTGGCATAAAATATACCAGAGCCCAGATCTTAAAGGCTGTTCTTTACATGGTTTGCAGGCTGTTTCAGTCCTTACATCCACTTAATGTCTTCCTGTGGTTAATGAAGTTGAGCAATGGATTACTGGGCCAGCGACTTGGTGTGGATTCTTCTGCAGCAGCAAAACGCTATCACCGACTCTAAGTAGCTAACTCCAAGGAAGGTATGTGATATATGTTAAATCTAACAGCTTCCATATTCCCAAGCTACCCACTCAGCAGTTGTCCCACTTAAAATATATATGATGGCTAATTGCTGTTGCAAAATACACCTAGCCAAGTCAAATTAGTTTTAGAAAAGAGAGCCCAATAACTTTTGGAGGATTTATTCTTAGAAGCGAGTTCGCCAAGCCCCAAATGCCCCCAAACTTTAATGATACCAACCTTAGCTGTTCTCTGAGCGCAAATTTCCACTAAATAGTATAAGGCATATTGTCTGCTCTGTTGGTTGAACAGATCCACTCTAATGGACTAGGTGTTTCCAGGCTGGAAAGAAATGAATTGGCATTTATCCACAGCTGAAAGAATAAAATCCAGACTTGATATTATGACCAAGGAGGCTTTCCATGATCTAGCCCCTACCCACCTCTCCTGCATCCTTTCTGATCTTTCTCTGCTTGCCCCCGGTGGCCTTATCTTTTCTGTTCTTATAGCACAAAGGTCCCTTCTGGCTTTAGCCTGTCTCCGAGCTGCCTGCTTCCCACCCTTCAGAGAAAATCTGAGTGTAAGTGAAAGGTCTTCCCTGACCCCAAACCTCTACCCCTTTACTCTCTATCCCAGTACCCTGGCTCATTCTCTTCATATCACTCCCCACTGTCTGGGATTTCCCCTTGTCTGACTCTCCCCACTAGCCTGATGCTGTACCAGTTGTCATGAGAGGATAGAACATCATCAGAGACCTGAGTGTACTGTCTTGAAGTTTCCACAAGATGGTTCCTGGAAAGAAGGATATTCTGAATGAGTTAAAGGACATATGATGAAGGCAATGAATTATATCCTCAAGGGTAAAATGTAGGTACACTGGCTCCCAAGCTTGGCCACACATTGGAATCACCCAGGAAGCATTAATACTGATGGCTGGATTCCAGCCCCAGAAACCCTGATACAATTGGTCTGGGGTAAAATCTAGGCATTGGTACTTTCAAAATCACCCCAGTTGATTATAATACACAGGAAAATTTGGGTTTGAGAATACTACTTCTAGTTGAAGTAGTATGTACATACGCAGAAGGGCACAATCGTAAGTGTTTCACTGAATTAATTTCCACAGACTGGACACACTGGTATAACCAGCACCAAGGTAAAGAACGAAACCAGTGTCCAAAAAACCCTCATGCCTACTCTCAGGGGTAACCACGACCCTGACACCCAACCATAGTTCAATTCTGCCTGCTCTGAGACTCATACACTTGGAAACACCCCCTACTTCCCCTTTGTTTTGAGCAGATATGGATTAGAGAAGTTTGAGTTGCATAGGATCCACCAGGGAAGGCTTCCTGGAAGAGGCAGTATTTAGATGAGTATCTAAAGGCAGTGATAAACAAAAGGGAGGAAAGGAGAGAAGGGCAGAAAGTTGACAAGAGGAGGAGAGCATGAATATAGGCCAAAATGCTATATCCCCATATCTAATGAAATCCCTGTGGTGAGTCTAAGACTTTTAAAGTATATCCTTCCTTGCAAATATGCTCACTTTGGTATCTAATCATTCCACAATTTTTTACTGACACCAATTCTGTGCCAGTTATTGTGCTGTACTTGGGGATATAAAGGTGATTAGAACAGAGTCCCTGCCCTTATAGTGCTTATATTTTAATTGTGGGAGACATAATAAACTGTATCTATTTATCTAGATACTGGAAGATTGTTATAACTGCCAGAACAGATGAGAAAGAGTGAGTGGGACAGGAGGTGTCATCCTCTTTGGATACGGCAGGCAAAGTAAGATTTTCTTAGGAGGTGCCATTTTGAGTTTCGACTGAAGAGGAGAAACGGATCCAGAAGGAAACATGATGAAGTGAAGACCACGCGCAAAGCCTTAAGACCCGTATGGGGAGTCTTACGGGAATGACGACATTCTCCCCACGCTCAAGAAGCTCACAGGCTTCCCCCGGGCCAAGTTATTAGGGCACTGCCTGGTACAAGGGTAGGCACTTGGCAGGGATTTGTTTTGATTACATTGGAGTCTAGTGACAAGATATAAAAACTAATAATACAACAACAAACACAATACACTATATGCTCTGCTGGGGTGACTCACGGAATGAGGAGGCTCCACATGCCCTTTTGAATGAACCCAAGAATAGATGCCCCAGTTGCTCTTCCATGCAATAAATTCTACTCACTTGATTTACTTGGAATAAAATCTTCCCATGCCTGGCATCTTATTAGAATCACCTGGAAATTTTTAAAGTTTCAGATTTTCTGACCACACTATGGGATCTAATTTAGTAAGTCTGGGGTGGGGCCTGGATGTCTTTACCTTAAAAAAAAAAAAATAAAAATCCCAGGATGATTCTGATGTTGAGCCAGTCTGGGAACAACTGTTCTAGAAGATATGGTGGAGTCAGTCCCATCAGTGCACACCCCTACACATCCCAAAATTTGGATGTCGGATCCTGGGATGCTAAGTTCCCTGGAGATCTACTTTAGACCAAACATAGCATTTTATTCCAAGCCACCATCTCTTAGAGAAGGTTTCTGAAAGTGGCAGAGCCTGTGGTTTAGCAAAAGATTTTGCAAATTTTAGTCATGTCTATACCAACTCCCTTTCATCCCATTATAGCATTATTTATTCTTTTTTTCTTTAATGAATTTACTTTTAAAACTCAACTAAATGCATTTAAACTTCAGATTGCTACCATAAAGAAACAACAGTATCATTTGTTAAAAATAAAAGGCAACCCTAAAGTAATTTAATGAAAACAAAGCATTTCTTAAAAGTCTTGTTAGATACTCTTTTTTATTATTATTATTAATTAACGGAAAAAAGAAAAAAAAGAAATTAACCCAACATTTAGAAATCATACCATTCTACATATGCAATCAGTAATTCTTAACATCATCACATAGATGCATGATCATCGTTTCTTAGTACATTTGCATCAGTTTAGAAGAACTAGCAACACAACAGAAAAAGATATAGAATGTTAATATAGAGAAAAAAATAAAAGTAATAATAATAGTAAAAACAAAAAAAAAACAAAAAAACAACCAGACAGACAAAAACAAACAAAAAACAAAAAAACAACAACAACAACAAAAAAAACCTATAGCTCAGATGCAGCTTCATTCAGTGTTTTAACATGATTACTTTACAATTAGGTATTATTGTGCTGTCCATTTTTGAGGTTTTGTATCTAGTCCTGCTGCACAGTCTGTATCCCTTCAGCTCCAATTACCCATTATGTTAGATACTCTTGTTCCTCACAAGCTTTTGAGCCTGAGCTCTTTGAAAGATAGGGGTGAGCAAGCATTAGGCCTTGAAGACACACTAGTATCAAACTGAGACTTTCAGATTAAAAGAGAACTGAAATAGCCATATATGTCTTACTATGATTCAGTGCTATTTAATGTCACATTGCACCATGGAAAAACATTTGGGTACATTTGTACTCTGCATCCAACTGGTGGAGCCAAAATGTTCTTTGTTAATAACCAAGCTAAATAGTCTAGGATAGCAGCAGTGAAAAAAAAATAGTACAAATTAAAGAAATAACTTTCCAGAAGTGTGGGTTCTAGAATGTGTCAGTAGCCAACTAAAAGGTAGATACTGTGAAAGTTCTTTAAGTCACTTTCTAACTAGCTATTAAGAAGGATTGATTTTTTTTTTTTTTTTTTTTAAAGGAAAGACAGAGAGAAGGAAGGAAGGAAGGAAGAAAGGGAAACATTTTTAAACATTTTCTTGTTTTATTGTATTCTGTTTCTCCGTTTTTGTTACATGGGCTGGGGCCGGGAATCGAACCGAGGTCCTCCGGCATAGCAGGCAAGCACTTTGCCCGCTGAGCCACCACGGCCCGCCCAAGAAGGATTGATTTTAAGAGAGTGGATTTTAAGTTCAGAGAAGAGTGCTGGAGAGAGGCTGGGAATAATTCAGTAGCCCAAAGTCAACTACTCCTGCCTATTTCTCTCCTGATTCCCTCCAAGGCTAGAGCCAGCTCCCAAATTCCTTCTTTCCTAAGTCTCAGTCTTTTATATATCAGTGTCACCAAAGCTGTTTGAAGGCAGGGATCCTCCTTATATTTATAGCATCTCCAGTGCAGGGGACAAAGTTTGGTATGGCCAGCGAACTCAGTGGCTATTCATTGAATGATTAACCGGATGTAATGCAAACTCCAACTGGACACACGCGGGGCATCTAAAATAGGGCATGATCATGGTAAATTTACCATAGTCTCAGTTCTCTTTCTGTACCTCCTGATCCTATAACTGTGGTTCTTTGACAGCAGGACTATGTTTACTCAATAGGATGTGGTCCTTGTACTGCTCTTGGTCAAAGTGTGTTAGGTAATTAGAATTAATACTCTTTTTTTAGCATTGCCAACAATGAAGTAGAACTTTCTCTGCCTTGGTTGCCTAAGGACTTGGCTTAGATTGGGTGGGGTTGATCACGGGTGGAGGCTGCTTGGGTGATTTAGGGCAAAGTAACAACTTGCACTGTACATGTGAGAAAGAGAAATGAGCATTTGCCTCCCATGCTGGGATATTAAAAATGATTAAACAGATTTTTCAAACAGTGACAGTAACATGTTTGGCTGACAAGTAGGATGGAGAAAGGTGAGTTTCCTACAGCCCAAAAAAACTGTTGAAAAAATATTGGTGAAACTAGTCACACCTGGAAATTCCCACCAGGAAGAACAAAGGTGGCAGGTGAGTGGGTTGTAGGTGGGAGGAGTCCCAGAGCCCACTGCTCAGCACCCAATTGTGTTGGATGCATGGGGGAGGGGTAGTAAAGGGTGGGGGAACATGGATGGTTCACCAGAAGTTTCTTATTTAGAAGGTCCAGGGTAGTGGTTCTCAAACAGAGACTCCCCAGGGGACATGTGGGAGCCACTTTTGGTTGTCAAAAATGGTTGGGGAATGGGTTCTGGCATCTGGTGGGTAGAGGCCAGCATTGCTGCTAAACAGCCTACAATGCACAGGACCACTCCCTGCAACAAGGAGTTATCTGCCTCAAATGTTAATAGTGCTGAGGTTAGGAAATTTGTTCTAGGGTAAGGCCCAGGAATGTGCATCTTAACATCAGACACAGATGATTTTAATGCAGGAAGCGGGAGTTCTTACCTGGAGTGACTTAGTCACATCTCTTTTTATTATAAGGGCATCACTAATAGAGTTTCCTTTTTGCCCAACTTCTCCACATTTACGACTCAGCTTTGACTTGACTCTCTTCTGGAAGCCTTCTTTGTCTGGTAACCATACTCCCTTCCTGGAGTCCAGTTTAATTGAACCTCCTGGTCATACCTCCTGTCCCAGTGTTCTAGTTTGCTAGCTGCTGGAATGGAATATACCAGAAACGAAACAGCTTTTAAAAAGGGGAATTTTATAATAAGATGCTAGTTTACAGTTCTAAGGCCAAGAAAATGTCCCAATTATAACAAGTCTATAGAAATCTCTAATCCAAGGCATCCAGAAAAAGATACCTTGGTTCAAGAAGGCCGATGATGTTCAGCGTTTCTCTCTCAGCTGGAACGGCACATGGCAAACATGGTGGCGTCTACTGGCTTTCTCTCCAGGCCTCTTGTTTTAGGAAGCTCCCCCGGGGGCATTTTCTTTCTTCCTCTCCAAAAGTTGCTGGCTAGTGGACTCTCTGCTTCGTGGTTCTGCAGTGTTCTGAAGCTTTCTCCAAAATACTTCTTCTTTTATAGGATTCCAGTAAACTAATCAAGACCCACGTAGAATGGGTGGAGACACAGCTCCATCTAATCAAGCTTAATACCCATAATTGATTGAGTCTCATCTCCCTGGAGATAACCTAATCAAGTTTCCAAACTATAATACTGAGTAGGGATTAGAAGAAACTGTTGCTCCCACAAAATTGATTAGGATTAAAACATGGTTTTTCTAGGGTACACAGTCCTTTCTAACCTGCATACCCAGGATGCATGGTTTGTCTATTTAATTGGTGCCTACCCCCACCCCCCATTGGAAGGAGGGCTCCCTCAGTGTGGGATCTGGGTTCCTCCTGTTCACAGCATGTCCCCAGCACCTCGAAAGGTTCCTACCACAGCTGGGACTCAATAACCAAAAGTTGGCTTGATTCTTCCTCAGCTCAAATAGCATGTACTGTGTTGAATTTAGAGGTGTCCTTTCTTCTAGCCACTATCCCAACACCCTGTTCTAACATCTTCAGGGATCTTGTCACTCTACCATTATTTTATTCATTATTTGCTTACTTTCTATCCATTCAACAAATATTTTATGAGGTATCTCCTATGTACCTTGCCCTTTGATAACATTGGGGATATATTAGTGAGCCAGAGGCAAAATCCCTCCCCCTCAGTGGAGCTCATATTTTAGATAGGAACTTAGATAATAAGCAAATAGAAAATGTGTGATGTTGATAAGCTCAGTGGAAAAAGGAAAGCAAGAGGTGAGATGTGGAGTGAGGCTTGTGGAGGAATTTTAAGGTAGACCTCTGGGAGAAGGCAGCATTTGAGCAAAGATTGGCTACCTGGGAGACTGGTCTCTTCCAGCAGCAGAATTTAAATGCCAGGGAGCCTAGGCTCTTCACTGTTTCTGCCTCTTCTGTCTCCAGAATAGGTACATAGTAGGTGCTCAATAGATAAGCTTTGAATGGCATGGAAGGAAGAATATGTGATTAAATGATCAAGGTGGAGGATAAAAGATTTTTTTTATTATCGTATGCACATCCACTGGTTAGCAAGAAGGTGGGAAAGAGGGGCTTTAAATTTAAGTATGTGGGAGGGAACATGTTTTGTGGTCAGGTGAGCCCAGACTAAGAAAGTAGAGGAAGAGAAAAGAGGTCATCCCTGGATAAAGTCCCCAGCACCCCCTTACACACATTTTCCAAGCCCAAGCAAACCTAAGTTCTCACCCTCCTAATACTGTTAATGGTCCCTGCTGGTCAGCTAGCCTGGCCCTCTGCATCAATCTTTCCAGCTTCAGAGTTTAGCCTATACCCTGCCCCCTTTCCTCCCACCTCTCTTCCCTTCTCTTGCCCTTCCCCTGCCCAGCCCTCCTCCCCCAAGGGATGTCCCCGCGCCCAGTGGGCACGCCCTCGTTCCAGGGAGGGGAGGGTCGGGGGCCGGGCACGCCCGGGTCCCCGCCTCCAGCCTTCTCCCCGGCGGGACGCTGTCCCTTTAATAGACTCCCGCTGCCTGGCGCTCTGCGGCTGGGGAGTAAATTTCTCCCTGTCATCAGGTCGCGGGGAGAGGAGGAGGAGGAGGAGTTTGTTAATGTTCAGTTTGTTCAGCGGGATCGATGTTTGCTGGCATCGCCTCGCCCTGTCTTGTGTGTGTGTGAGAGTGTGTGTGTGTGTTTGTGTGTGTGTGCATATGTGGGGGGGTGAGTGTCTGTGTGAGAGGAAGCGAGAGTGCGTGTATGAGTGTGTGCGCGCGTGTGAGGCTGTGTGTGTGTGTGTGTGTGTGTGAGAGAGAGAGAGAGAGAGTGAGTGAATTCCAGATTTTCTGTCTTTCCCAAACCCGCGCCTGTCCTCTCGCATATCACTCACAGACGGGGATGTGACAGCAGACACCAACCTACAGTGATCTCTCTTCCCCCCTGCACGAATCCGCCATAGAGATCGGCAAGGAGGAGGAGGAGGAAGAGGAGAAGGAGGAGGTAGTGGTGGAGGAGGAGGAGGAGGAGGGAAAGAGAAGGAAGAAGAAGAAAAAGAAGAAACCCACTACCTTCCCAGGATTGCCTTTTTTTTTTTCCCTTATCTTTACGCGCGCGTGTGCGTGTGGCGCGTGTGCGCCCCTCGTCCCTTCCATCTGAACCCGGTCTTGGATGTTTAATAAAGAAATCAAGTGTCTCAACAGTCACCAAAAAAAAAAAAAAAAAAAATTACAAAAAACAAAAACAAAAAGAGAGAGAGGAAAAAAAATCCAAAACAAACAAACAAACAAGGCAGAACCAACCTCTACTTCAAACCAGCCGGCACGAGCCACCCGTATCTGCTACCCAGAGAGGGGGGTCTCCGGCCCGTGGTGGAGGAGTTGCTGGGGGGATCGTCAGGGGGACAGAGGCCGAGTGACGCCCTAGGAGCCACCGGGCAAGAGGCGGAGGAGACCCAGAGAGGCGAGAGAGACAGCGGGCCCCGCGCGCTGCTCGGGGCTGGGGCGCCAGAAGTGGGACTGGAGTGAAGTAGAGCGATGCCAAGGAGGAAACAGCAGGCACCCAAGCGGGCGGCAGGTAAGAGAAACGGCTCCGCTTCGGGGCGGCCCAGCCGGGGCTGCCCTGCGCGCAGAGCTCCTCGCCCGCGCTACTTACCCCTGGAGCTCCCAGGACGCCATCCCCCTCCCCTAAGCTTTGGGGGCAATCTGTCCCGGATGCCCCTCTCTGCCCCATTCTCTCTCGCCTTCTCTGATCTCCCAAATCCTCCCTTTTCCAGGTGGGGGGAAGCTATCCCACCAAGCCTTTCTTCCTTAAACTTTTTTTTTCCCTCCACCCTCTACCCCACCCCTAACTTTGTCACAGTCTGTTCTTTGCCTCGAGGGCCAAAGTTGGATTGAGGATTTGGGGTGCGGAGTGGGGAGACAGCCCATCCACCCCCGCATCCCTCTGCGTGGTCAGTGCCAGTAGCTTTGGGCCACCAGGAATAGCTTCTCCTCTCACCCGGGTTTGGGGCACTGAAGTGTGAGGCTTGCCAAGCCCCAGGCTAGAGACTAGCTTTGGGGTGAGCAATAGTTTAGCTTTGAACGCCTAGGGGGGAAGACACTCCAGGAAACAGAAGAACCTTTGAATATGTTTTCTAAAAGGACCCACCTTTGGAAGTCTAATCAACACTCTCCCTTCTCTTAAACAAGGAAAACAAAATTCTCAGAGAATTTAAACAGCTCTGGGTTTTCTTTGCGGGAGAGAGTTGCAAACTTTGTAAATTGGTTCCTATGGTGGATAGGTGAGATAGAAACCTCACCTATCCACCCCCACTCCATCCCAAAGATAGGAACAGGCTAATGGATCAGTACAAAAGACCTTCTAAGGGACTGTTTTGTCCTTTTGGGTTTCTTAATTGCGTTTTTAATAGTATGCTCGGGTTTTGTTTCTCGGAAGTATAATATGAAAGTTCATTTTTCTCCTGCCAGACCCACCCACTGAAAAATCAGCTTTCCACTTGATTGCTAGTTTTGATTTGACATTTGATTGATCACCTGTCATCTTGCTGCCTTTGATCTATTCATTCTTGATATATATCAATAAATCACTCACCATGGTAACTCAGAGTGCCAGTGATGCAAGCCTTGCCCTCTAGATTCAGAGCCAGACATGCACAATTATTATCTTGTTTGGCTTTTAATGTGGGCGTTTTTATTTCTTTGTGTCCTTTAGTTGAATCAGGGCTTTAGTGAAAAGCTTAAGTTTTGTGTGTGTGTGTGTGTGTGTGTTTCCATCTTCTCTCTGTCTTTCTTTACCCTCTTGCATCTGCTCTTCTGCAGACCCACCACAATATTTCATTCTGTTGCAACTTGAGCAAAACATAGGGAGAAGTTCGGGAGAAGTCTTTAATATACTTTGCAAAGTCACCCTTAGAACAAATCCAAAGTTAGTTTAAAATCTGGGGAAAGTGGGCAATTGTATGAGAACGTGCTCGACCACCAAGTCCGCCCTCCACAGTGGCCGGCTCCAGCCCTGAATGGCAGCAAATGTGCTTTGAAATATCCGCAGATTAGCTTCCCTTTTGAGCACAGAACCGTGTGTTTCGAGTTGCATGTGGAAATATCATTTATAAAGCTTTGATTCGTGTGTGTTCTTATTGTTTCCTAAGAGCAGAATAATTAAATATTCTTAGTGTCATGTAGATTTGGAACTTGCCTAGTCTGTGAGGTTTTCTTTTTCAACTCCGGCTACCCCATGGAAAACAATTTCTCCCTCCTACCTCTGTCCTTTTCTGCATTTAAATCTCTAATTTTTAAAAACTTGGATTGCTTTGCAATCTGACAGCATTGGGGTGTGCAGTGGCCTCCCAACTCAGGGAGAGTAAGCTTGCTCTGTCTAGTTCTGGCAGCAGAAGTTTAAACTTAGCTTGATTATTAGAGATAACGTCCTTATTGTTGTCCCAAAAGAGAACACTGGGCTAAGGTCCAGCAAGTAGTGATACTGCCATGAAAATTACTTTTTCTCCCCTTGTTGTTCCGGTAAGGGCTATCAACAATGAGGCAGTAATTTAAATTACCAGAATAACTGGACATGTCTCCTTTAGTAAGCTCATTACAAAAAGTGCATTGCTCAGATTGCACTACTTTGATTATAATTATCTGATCAATGAGGATCCAGGTGTACATAACATAATTAGACCCTTTTCATTAAGGTGTTAAGGTGATATCTATTCGTGCTGGTTAATCTGCCAGTAGTGTAGATGTGTTAGAAACTTGCAAAGGTAGTTTCAGTTTTCTGGCCTATTGTACTCCTAGTGTTTTTACACATTTATTTTCATAGCTCTTGTTCTTCATGGGAAAAAGTGAAACCCTTGTCAAGCTAAAAGGGAATAATTCACTTCATTATACACTCAGACCCCTCTTAGGGTATTTATTTGCTCACATATTACTAAAGCAGATGTTTTTTTTTTTTTCATGCAATCTTTCTTCCATTCATCTGAAGTCACCAATGCCCTGCTGTTTTAGCTGAGCTGGTTATTCACAAGTAAAGTTAGCCACTTTGGGGATTCTTTAGCCAGTTAACATCAGGCAAGAAAACAAAAAACACGAAACACAGTAGGTTCTAAGATTGTGGACATACTAACTTTTATTGCTGCTTAACATTAAACACAATGCACAACTGTAAGCAATTACTCTTATGCACTGATGTTGAAAGCTTGATTTCTAGCTTGATTAATGAATAATGTAAGATAGAAAAAGCCTGTGAGTGAATCAGAGAGGAGGCTCTCCTGGAGTGCTGTCTTTCCCAAGAACTGTTCATAGCAATATGATCCCTTTGCATTATTAGTTTTAAGGTCCATGTTTCAAGGAATCACTTCTAGAACTTTCTAATTAAGCAGGTATTCAAACAGAATAAATGGAATGATATTATAAGTAATGGACAATTTTAGTCTTTATTTGTTATATTCCTACCCCCTTAGGGGGAGAGGATGTGAAGTAGGCAATTCTCTTTAAGGAAACAGCGAAGTCAGAACATTTCCCTCTGAAATGTCATTCTTTCTGGCTTTTTTTAAACTATGCTATTCCACCATGTTATTACTCAGGGTAAGGAAAAAAGTTTAGAAAGCATCCTATAGTACCGCAGGGGTTTGTGTGTACGTGAGCGTGTGCTTGTTTCCTGGGATGTATATTTCACTTACCAATAAAATACATCCACTTTTACCTGAAAATATTCCAAGATTCCATATCAGCATCTTTCCCCCTATTCATTTTAGGGAGGGTAGAGAGGATAGCAGGAAGGTAAAGTAAAAGAGAACAGTTGTTTGTATTTTGTAGGATGCAGAGGAGTTAAAAATATAAAATTTTGGACTCCTACTTCAAATCTTTCATTTTTCTATAATCTCCCTCAGTATGCACACTTGTATAATGCGTATTTTAGTTCATCCTGAATTGTTTTTGTGTTAATGCCAGCTAATAGCAACAGAATGCAATATCTTTTGTGATCATATCCATGTGAATATCTCATATATATAGTTATATGATTCTGCCCCTGCCCACCTAAAGCGATTGGATGTTTGCTTCTTCCTGATGACTCTCAGAAGCTATTTGATAATCCAGATCTGAGGAAAGTCTTGTAGGAAAGAACAGCTCCCTCGATTTATTTTGCTTATTTAATATGGAGATGAATAATGCAGATTTTGTTTTCATGAATGTCCTAGTGTGGCAGTAAACATTAGACTATTAGCAATCATTACTTAAAAGTTGCAATTTGCACCTTAATAGCACAGGTTATTTACATGGGTAACATATTCAGCAGGGACAATTCTGAATACTGCAGTAGAGTGGAGATGACCTGAGAGATGTCATTTTCCACCTCGTGACAGCACTGACTCTGGATTAAAGAACAAGTTCTCAAAAATCACAACTAGCAGGGCAGGGAGGGACAGGGAGTTCGGGGTGAAGTTTACCTTTAATTTTCTGGCAGATGGGATAGGATTCAAAAGGGAGAGAGTGTTGGGACCCTGGCACTCTCACTTTGTTTAAACATTCTGCAGAAAGATAAGTTGTCGTCTTTGAACATCTAAAAACCTCCTGCTATAGATATCTTCACTTATCCAAATGGTATGGCTTTAACAAAAGAACGAAAAAAATAAAAAGCAAAAAATAAAACACTTACCTGCATCCACATGAGCACATGCAACATACAAACCAAAAAGGTTCAGCAACATGACCTGTTCTCGTCATTTTTTTTTTTTTTTTTTATTTAAGGCAAAACCCTGAAGAAGGAAGGGCAGCTATTTGAAATCCCTTCATCCACGCTGTGTTTTGGATTGAAATTGATTGCTTAAGTGGTCCTTTCCCTATTCCCTTCCTGATTTCCCTCCACCTCTCACCTCACCCTTAAAGACCCAGATTGAATGGGACATTTCAAAAGCCCATTTGTTTTAGGCATTTATTGATTTCATTTTTAATCTGCCATATCAGGACACAATACATTAACCCTAATCAGCAGATTGCAAGTGACAGGGAGTTCTAGTGGAAGCTAGGTAAGAGGGTGACGGGTGGGGAGTGGAGGAGACTCTGGAAACTTCTCCACAAATGAAAATCTTCTCTGGGGCTCCGGGGCTTGGGAGTTGGAGGCTACTTTTGGGAAGGAGAGAACATTCCTCCTTCCTGATTACTGTATATTTAATTTTTCATGACTTTACATTATTTTTTCTCCCAGTTGCCTCAATTCTAATGATTCTTTTGCGGCCTTTTGGAAAAAACTTCACACCCAACAAATACCTCCAAGGCATCTTTAGCAGATCTGTCCCTGGAGACATCTTGCCTTTTGTCACATTCTCCAACGGAGGCTTATGCTTTCATTTTATTCCAGCTGACTTCTCGCTCATTTGATAGAATACTCCCAACCACAACCATATGATACCTGGGTTGATCTATTTCTCGTCTCAATGGCTTGGGAATTGTCCTCTCATTTGAGCAGGTTTTAAAGGGGGGAGATCCTGGTATTATTTAAGTCCACTGAAACCATGCATTTCTACCCATCACTAGAGCCGAGTTTAGGAAAATCAGCCAAGAAGAAATCCTAGGCCCACGACACGTTTGTGCTGGATCTGTAGTTAGCTGACGTGAGTTAAATGTCCAGAATCAAGCTTCCTTTCCATCGGTGTATTTGTATTATCAATTTTATTTAGGAATGTCACGGTCTGGGAAGTCTCAGCCACTATTTCAAAGGCAATGCCTGCCTCCACCCACCTCTGAAAAACGCAGAATTGCTTAACAAATTCTCTATTAAGACCAGGCATAAACAGAGTATCATTTTCGTTTGATGCAAAGTTAGAGAGTGTCTTGCATCGCTTCCCTGAAGCAGTGCTTTTTCATTACATATTTAATTACAATCAAATTGAGTGACTTTTATAAAAAAAAAAAAAAGCACCGTGATATTAAAAGAAGCCTAGCACACAAATAATTTTATTGCTTTGCAAGTTGAGAATGCTGTTATATTTTCATGTCTTTGGGAGAAATTTATTTTAATTTTTTATGTTGTGATGAATACAGAATATCTTGTGCTGTGCTGTCTAATCAGAAGAGCTCATCCTTCTACCTTCACAGAGTATGCTCATCTTAGATGAGATTTTTATATGCATTTTTCCCCAGTAATTTGTAACAATTTGTAGTTGTTTAATTTTTTTTTAAGTTGTGTAAGTTTCACTGAAAGTTAGAAATTCTCACATTTCTTAGAGTGGCCTTTGGCAAGAAGCTCTTCGATTACGAATGAGCTTAGTCATTCTAACCACATAAGAAATACCCTCATCCAGAGCACTTGATTACCTGGGTTTTGAAGTAAGAAAAAGCAACATATATTTACTGGCCTCTAACATATAAAACAATGTTTTAATTGGATTGATAATTTATTTTTTGTTTTGTTTTCCTACGACTGCCCCTACGGTCACTTTTCTCAGAAACTTTTTTCCTGCAAAAGGGATAGCACTTAGAATAGTTTTGAAGGTTCACGGATCTTTAAGAAATGGTAGTAGAAAATTAGAGACAATGAAAGCCCAAATTCCGCTGCTGGACTTTCCACAAACTAATAGAAAGGAGTATCTGCAAACACATGCTTTCATATCTAAATTGTTCATTAAGTTGGAGCCTCTACAGCAGTGTTGCTGTATTAAGATGGCTCATTTTGTCAGATATCACTAGGGTATCTGACACAGGTCCTTTCCGAAGACATACTGTACAGATGCAGACCCACGAAAAAGAAATCGGAGAAACAACTGGGAATAACTGATCCATTTGTATCCAGAGCAAACTCAATGGGTAAAATGATTAAATAATTTGGCGGCATTTAGAGGCATTTGAAAGTCATTAAAATAGCCATTTGGAATTTCCAAGTGTTGCCTCTTTCAATTTTTTGCATTTTCTCTATAGTAAAAGATGTCCTCTGGGTATCCTCAAATACTGTGGGATGCCAAAGCTATGCTTAAAATTGTTTAAAATTTTAGAATTAAAATTCAGCAGGCATGGCTAGATAATCCTATTATTAATATATCAGCATTATTTAGCTATGCTTAACAACAGGGAAATGCACAATGCAAAAGTTTTAGAGATAATGAGCTTAGAGAAAATACATGGAAAAAAAAAATACCTGGATCATATTTGAAAGGATTTGTCTTGAATTTTGCTCATCTAAATGAGAATTGCCTTTCTATGTGTGTTATTTTAAAACAAAAACAACAACACTTTCCATATCCCTATACCTACTGCCCGAACGTGAAACAGATACTAATAAAATTGTCTCTGGATGTATAAAGAGGTAAGACATTTTAATTCATAGCCCTTTTTTTAAAAAAAATAGTTTTTAGAAACCAAATGTGGGCATGAAAATCAAAAGAAAACCTCAAGAAACTATAAGATACCTAGCTCAGGGTTTAAGATAAAAAACTTTCTTTTAGCAAGGCTAGAAGAAAATAGTATTACATTTTAACTACACATCTCCCCTTGGCAAACGAAAAGCACTGAAGCACAGAAGATTTTTAAAGGAGAGCTTTTTAGCTCTTTTGCATTTCTTCCCAAAGACTAATTTGATTGAAAAGCTTCTGGTGTCCGTTTATGCTAAAAGAAAGGCCCCGTATTTACGTAAAGCTGTTAAGAAACTAAGGTGAGTTATCAAAAAAAAAAGAAGACAGCATTCTGCAGTTTCTGTTAGTATAAAAATTAAGATCACTGGTCTTAATTAGCTGGGCGCTTTCATAACAGAATGAATACTCTGAAATTACCCCTTAGCTCCCTTTTTAAAGCTACATTTAAGCCATTTCTATGGAAATTACATAGTTTAGATATTAAGATGGGCAGAACACAGTTATTGTTTTTAATGAAAATAGTTTTATGAAGGGTGGGAAAGAGATTTAAGAAAAAAGAGCTTTGGCAGGGGCCCTTCTGTTTTTAATGAATTTGAAAAAAACTTCCCTAATGCTTTACTGCATCGTGAAAAATCTATGAAACCTTGTGAAATGGGAGATACAAAAAGAAGACAGAGGGTCAGGGTCTTCTATAGGGGAAAGTGATGGCTGTGCATGCAGGAGCAACAGCATATAAATATTTCTAAATAAACTGCGTGGGGCTTACTTTAAATCACCTCAATTGATCAGATCCTTGGAATTTTCAATGTATTTAGGAGCCCCTCTCATATACTCCAGGGAGACATGAATAATTTCTGGGCCAAGAGGATGCTGTAGTGAAGAGTTAAATCTATTCTATGTATTTGGTACCATTTGGTACAGAAAAAAATGCCAAAATGAAAAGCTGTAAGTGTGTTTTACATCAGAATTGCCTTTGGCTGTTTTCCTTTATCAGAAAGGTTGGTGCATTGTTTGTACTTCTTCTTGTTTTCCTCCCTTGGATTAGATTTTTGATGGCAGATTGAGATGTGGAATAGGAAGATCTGGGTTCGGATTACATCTTTCCCCACACATAGTTGTGAGGCTCTGAGCAAGCTCTAGAGATTAACCTTGCTTACAGGATAAACTATACAAGTTTGGGAGTCAGACTGACTACCAAGAGGCTGTGTGAATTTGGACAAGCTGCTCAAATCTCTGTGCTTCACTTTCTGACCTATAAGGTAGGAGTAATCATAGTTCTTTTCGAAAGGATTGCATGAGAAAATGCATTGAAACTCTTTCTATAAACGTCGATATAAGCAAACCCCGTGTCTTTGCCCTGAATAGCCAGACCCTGAAAATTTTATGCCAGTAGGGAAACAAGCAGCTCACCAACTATCACAAGCCCAGGAGAGCCGGGCTCAAATGAAATCAGGCATGGATGAATTTTGATTTTTAAAACTAGAGATACACTTGCGGAGTAGTGTTTTAGCCTCTTCCTCCGTGGCAGACTCATGCTTGGCTGGTTGGGGCTCTGCGCCGGTTCAAAATGCATTTCTTTTCCAAGAAATAGTCATCATAGTAAGCCCAACAACAGCAGCTCTAACAGCAACAGCAACAATATCTGCCACTGTTTAAGTGCTTGACAGGCACTTTACCAAGTGCTTAGTGTGTTTCACATTCATTCATTTAAGCAATGATTATTTCTTGAATTCCTACTGTGTGCCAGGTCCTGTTCTAGCTACCTGGGACTCAAGGGTGAATCAGATGGGTAGGACTGCTAGGGATCTTACCCTCTAGTTAGGGCAAGCTAGGCAACTCACAAGTAAACTAATAAAGCATGAAGATAGTTTTAATCTACAAAAAAGGCTCTATGATGACAATAATTTTACAAAAGCAAAAGCATTAAGCAGCTCAGTGGTGGGTGGTCAGAGGAGACCACTCAGAAGAGGGCATTTGAGCTGAGTCTTAATTCTTATGACATCCCCATGATTTAATGCTGATATAATCCTTATTTTACTAGCAAGGATCAGAGGAACTTATTCAAGGTTACAAGATTTAAATTCAGGTCTCCCTGCTTATATTTCATCTAGAATGGACATGCTAATTTGCCAAGGAAGGACCCTCTGTTCTGATTATTCTCCCCCCTGCAACAATGGTGATCTAAACTGTTGGGGACAAATTGAGAGAATTGACAGAGGATGCTGCCTTTAGTGGCATCTCCAAATAGAGTCTTCAGGCCATTTATCACATATGAAGTTGGCTCATTTTAAAGCATCCTTTCATGCATGTATGTACATTCATGCATCCATTCATTTAACAAATATTGCCTGGGCGCCTACAATGTGTCAGGCATTGCTCTCAGTACTGGGGATCAGCAGTGGGACCAAAAAAGGAAAGGGAAAAAAGAAAAGCCCCTGCCCTCACAGAAATAATATTCTTGTGAGTGAGACCCACTGGAATAGATCTGATCTGATTGGGTTATGAGTAGAACATAGGCCCTTATTTGTATCGCAAAAGGTGATGATGGACTTGAACATGTCCATCCATCCACTGCACTTCCCCAGACCCTCTAACAGCTAGGAGAAGGCTTAGATGATAGAGAAGGTGCCTGGAGATAAAGGTGCATGCCCCGCCTTCAGGAAGAGATTGATGGGGTCGGAATGGACTCCCAGGACTCCGGGAAGTCAAGCAAACCTGGGATCCAGTTGCAGCTCCACCCTACGTAACTAGTTGTGTGCTTTGAGGCCAGTTCCTTAACTCCCACTGTACCTCCATTTCCTCATCAGTCAAATTGGGATAATAATATTGCTCACTCACATTGTGGTTGTGAGGATTAGATAAAGCAATGTCAATAAAGCCATTGGTGCAGATCTTGGCACTTACATAGGCTCTTCTTAATAAATGCAGATTTTTATTCTTATTATTCTTGTCACTTTTTTTTCTGTAGGAATTCCTGAAAAATCCAGGCACCTGAATTAGCCAGTAGTACACATATACAGCACTAAATTAATATTTCCTGATGAACGAATAAATGAACCTGTAACTAAATAAATGAAAAATACTTTAATGAATGTATTCCTTTGTATACTAATTAATTACTCTTGAGAACATAAGGATCTCTTTTACACATCTTAAATTTTTTGGCAGACCTCTGCACCAATCATGATAATAGCTTTGAATATTTATCAATTTAGAAAATATCAATGACAAAAACACTATGATTTTAGTGAGAAACTTGTATTTTGTTCATCATAACATCATCTGCCTCCAAATGAAGAGCAGTGAATCACCTGTGTGTGATGAATATTATTTATGCAGCTTATAGACAGTGCTTGCTGATCATGGGCATTTGTAGACTCCCTAGGAGGCCCCCACGCCCCCACGCCCCCAGGCCCTCAAGTGGAGCATCGCTGATGGCTGCTGGAGGGTTGGGGAACCTCAAGGCTGATTCCTGAGGTTCGGCACCACCTCCCTTCTCCCCAGGTGCTCTGCAGCCTCCTTAAGTTCCCAAACTCGCAGGGTTTAACATCCTTCTCCCTCCCCCACTAGCAAACCTGTGCCCATCCCCTCAGGCCCAAGGCATCAAAGTTTAGGGGTTGTTAAACTAATAGAAGGCTATAGGCTGTTTCCTGGTAACACCTTCTTCACTCTTTAATTGTCACCTTTAGATATGTACCTGTGAGAGGAAAGAAGGGAGGCTGGTGGGTGCTTGTTAAGGTCTATCTCAAGACAAAGAGAACTGGGATCCTGGAAAGCATTTGGGAGTTTTCACTGCCTGCCGTTGGACACTGTATTCAACAAGTGTTGTTGAAAGTCTGCTGTGTTTGTACCAGGTACTGGTTGAGCTGCTGCAACTAAAGCCCTGAACAAAACTGGCGAATCACCTCCCTTCTTGGAGCTTCCATTTAGTGTGGCAGGCAGGTCACAAACCAGCCACAGGTCCTCTATGGGAGCTTGTTGAGGAGTGGAATACACAAGGAGGGTAAGGGGTGGGGCAGACAGGGGGACATGCTCTTTTAGTCAAGATGGTCAAGAAAGGTCTCCCTGGGGTCTCACTAAGGAAGTGACCTTGTACTAAGTGAATGAAGTGAAGAAAAGTTCAAGTCTCTGGGGGAAGAGTGGTCCAGCCAGCTGGAGCAGCAAATCCAGAAATCTGGGGTTGGAGAATGCCGGGGAAAGTGGAGGAGCACCAAGAGGGTCAGGGTCTCTGGAGCAGAGGCAGGGAGGCAAGCTGTAAAGATGGATGGACAGAGCACAAAGCATATCTCTGGTTGGGCTGCGGAGCTGTGGTAAGAGCAGGAGTAACTACAGAGACGGGGCACCTTTGGGAACTGGGGAGCAGGGGAGAGGCAGGATCTGACTAAGATTCTTACAGAATCGTTCTGGCTGCATAATTTATAGGTGACCAAAGATGGGAGCAGGTCGACCACTTAGGAGGCTACGGTATCAACCCAGCCAAATGCTGGTGATGGCTTGGACTGGATTCATGGTGGAGAATATGGAAGAAGGGGCTCAAATGTAGATGTAAGAAGGGCTGAAGGTTTAGAGGTTGACATGAAAAAAAAAAAGGAGTGTACCTTACGCTGTATTGAAAACACCTGGCTCTGCTTATACTATTTGTATTTTCTCTATTTTTTTTTCTTTTGTTTTTCTCCTCTAGTTATAAATAAGGTTTGTACTGAAAACTGTCAGTATGCCTTTCTCTGAGCCAAAGTAGAAACAAGAGAAAGGGTTCAGACGACATTTAGCCTAGAACTGACTGAACAGGTGAAGTGATCATTCTTTCCAAAGCACAATCCTAGTCTCCCTGCCTCCTTATCCAGAGCAGGAGGCAGGCCAAGGGAGGGGAACGTGGAGGCAGTCGGGTGAGGATCTGCCTGATCCTGGTCATTTTTGCCTCTCAGAGTTTCAGTTTCCTCCTTTGCAAAGCATACTTAATAAGAGGACTTATCTCATTGGGTTTTTCCGAGGATTCATTGAGATAAATCTGGGAACGCGCTTAGCACAGTACCTAGTACAAAGCAAGTGGTCAATAAATTTGAGGCATTATATCTTCTCCATACCTCAGTTTCCTTGTTTGTAAAATGGGGGTAATGAAAACTTCCTCTTTGGCTTGTTGTGAGAAGTAAAATATTAACACATGTAAAGCACTTAAGACCACTGCCTCCTATACAGCAAGTGCTCAATAAATGTTAACTGGCATTAAAATCATCACCCTGACTCAGATTGTGGACTTGACAGGGAGAACTTGCTTCTATGTCCACAAAGACTGGCACTTCGTTGGTGCGCAGTGGGTGTGTTTATGAAAGGACGAATGACAGTGGCATTGTTACTAGGAGTCAAAGTGAGAAAACCCAAGGAGACGAAGGGACATAAATGGGGGGAAGAGTTAGGGGCCACTCAGGTCATCTTCACCTCTGGGAGCTTCTAATGGCTATCTCCTCTGCCCAGATCGTCCAGAGCTTTATGCAGTGTTTCAGTGGGGAATGGAAGCCCTTACCTGAACCATTTGTTAAGCCGAGGATTGCTCTGGTACGGGCTGTCATACCACTAGTAATGGGAAGTGATTTTAGGTAGTTTTATGTATCATCGATTCATGTACTGAAAGTAATGCCCTCTTTTCAACCCCATTTCAACCCCTGTGTTTGAATCAAGACAAAAATCTCAGTTTGATGTTGGTCTGTCTTGAACAGCTCTCACACCCTTGCTTGTCCAAAAAAGCGGATCGCATACTGGAGACTTTAACAAGTAACAGTAGCTAATGAAAAATAAAATAATTATACTAGGATGCTGTCCAATTACCAACAGTTTATGGCACATGGTGTGGTCCTCCATTGGCCAGAGTGATACAAATTTTTACTTTAAAATAAAATTATACGTCAATAAAAGGGTGAGTCATTTTAAGGAGAAATCCATAGTGGGAGGAGGATTTTACCCAAACCATAGGGAGGGTGCACAATGACTAAATGTGAGAACACTATGGAGACCCAGGGTCTGGACAGGGCAAGGGATTTAGTAAAGCCAGCTGTTTTACTAAATCTTGTGCCAAGTCACACCCAGGCCAAAGAACTTCCTGAAGACAGAGGCTTTCATTAAAACTTCAAAAAATCTTTGAAAAATGGAAGAAATCTTTCCTCCCGGGATATCAGAGAGAAACTCTGGAAGGTCATTACTGTCCCAGGAAATTTTGCGATTATGGAAAGACTAAGGATGATGTTCTGGTTTTGTATCTGATATAACAGCAGGATTTTCCAACCTTTATTTTGTATATTCATCACTTGGAAAGCTTGTTAAATGTCCATTTGCAGATTCCCAGGCCAAGCCTAGAGGTTCTGATTCTATAGGATGAGCACTCATTGTGGCTTTGAATTATAGGATATAGGGAATAAAATGCGAGTTCTCTTCTCGTCCTCTGTCTGTCTCTCTCACTCCTGCTCTCACTCTCTCCCGTTACCTCTTGTTCTCTATTTATCTATCTATCATCTATCATCTATCTATCATCTATCTATCATCTATCTATCTATCTATCTATCTATCTATCTATCTAATCTCACGAATGCCAAAGCACTTTCATTTTAAGAATTGTTTGTGGGGTCCATTTTCATTTGTGAATTTTACTCAACAACAAAAAAATATAATTAGTCTCACGCTTATTCTCTCTCTCCCATGACAATCACGTATGTTTTTAGACATGGCGGAGAGCATTTTCCCTATTGTATTTCCACAGGGAAATGCATCATTTATGCCTTTGTCTACTGGTCACAACCCCAAATATCAGAGCCCATTGAATCCCTGAGTTAAGAAAAATAAAGGCAAGCATCACAGCAAATGAAGAGGACTCGGTCTTTTGGGAGCCAACTGGCATCCTGGCACCAGGAATGGAGACAAAAAACAAACAAAAGAAGAGACTCTCCCAGGATGAGAGGGCAGACAATCCAGTTCTGTTCTTTGGAACTTCTTCAACTTTATTGTCTTTTTCTTTTTTTTTGTATTTTCTTCAATAATTCCACGTATTCTTCTTTCCCCTTCATTGATTCTTTATCTTGTCTTTCCTGATTCCTCAAGACAAACATGCCCTTCTGTCTAGCATCTGTGTCTCCAAAGGTGAATAGGATGAAGATGATAAACATGAAACTGATTATAATTGTCACCGTCACAACGGCTACCATCTATTGATCTGTAGAGCAGCTAAACCAAAAAAGACTATGCTTAGGGACTGGCATTTACTAAGCACTAGCGAACAACAGAGTTTGTTTTACCCTGTGTCTCACCGCAGCATCCCTGCAATGATACATAATGTTATTATTAGCCCTATTAGATAGATGAGGAAATGAAGTTTTGGAACGTTCAAATAATCTGACTAAAGTTACACAAGCTTTTAAATAAGAAATTCAAACTGAGGTCTGTACATCGAAAGTCCAAGTATACTGATAATGTGCTTTGTTGCGTCTCGTCATATTTAATGCTTAATAACAAAGAGCCACATAAATAAACATTCACAGTCTGGTATAGATTCATAGGGGCCAAGTGCAGGAAACAAAATTTAGTGTTTCTTCCAGGTTGATGTAAGGCAAAAAAAAAAAAAAATCATGCTGCTTATCTGATTCCCCAAACATCATCTTTAAACTTGAGCTTACGAAGATTAAAAATAAATAGGATGTTTAAAACCTTGTGAGCTTTCCACAATGGCATTTTCATAAGTCTGTTCCTGTTTTATTCAACAAAAGTAGAAAAAAATAGAGAAATACCCAACAGAATCCATCCGGGGTGTCTCAGTAAGTCATCGTGCTCACCCACTTCCCACAGCATCTTTGAGGATATTCCTTAAGTCAGACACCGTTCATCTGTTCCTCATAAATCTCTTGTAGGATCCGTGACTCTTTGTGGCCGTCAAGAAATATGGAACACATGCAATGACGCTGCCCTGTTATTTATTTTAGCAAATGGAATACTACCCTTGCTGATTTCCCCTTTAGAGTACCTCATAATATTTATGGCCAGGATCTCTAAAGATGTCTGTTATTTGTAAGTATGTAATTACAGGTGACACTTAAATGAGTAATCTGAATAATACGAAAAATAAAGACCATGAAAATCAAGAGGTCATAGCTCCAAGGGAAAGTGTTGCTTACAATAGAAATCATGGTAGGATCTTTCTTGAAAAAAAATCAACAATTGTGTTTAGTTATCATTGGTGGTGGTGGTGTGTGTATGTGTTTTAAGTACATATATGTATACATGTTAAAGTATTTTGAAACAAACTTTTTAAATAATAGAATGTTTGGCAAATTGTCTAGCCATATGATTTGAGGTTATTCTAACAAGAGATGGAAGGAAATTATTATCCTATTTTGTTTTCTTTAGCATAGATATTTTCTTTATTAATATTAGCAGGTATAATCAATCAGATGGAACAGAAAAGAGAAAAATGACCTAACAAATCCAACTCTGAAGATCAGCTTGTTTCTCAGTGCATTTCAGACCTAAAGGAGCTAAAACCTTACTGATAAAGTGGAGTCTTCTTTAAACACCATACTTAAAATATCTGTGCCTCAGTTTCCTTACCTGTAAAATAGGTACAAGAAGCATGCTAACCTCAAAAGCGTAGCCATGAAAATTTAATAGTTGATACCTGTTAAATCCTTAGAACAACACTTACTGCATAATAAGCATTCAGCAAATATTAGTTATAATTTCCCCATTTGTTCTCTTCCCAGAGAAAGACACTGTTAAGAATTGGGTGTTATAACTTCCATTATTTATATAAAGTTCCGTTATGTGTGTATTTGTAGCTGGGAGCGTTCTTACTGTTTTGAATATGTTTTAAAATTTTGATGTAGTTAATTTCACACTATATGTATCGTTCTGCACCTTGTTTTTTTTAACTCTACTTGATGTTTGGGGCTATATCCAAGTAGGTGCACAGAGCGAGAGAGAAACACAGAGACAGACAGAGAGAGAGGGAGGGAGAGAAGAAAATGAAGGGTGAAGGGAGGGAAGGAAGAAGGGAAGAGGAGAGATGATGGGTAAAAATAGATATAATTCATTCCTTTTGTATACTTTATAATATTCCATCTGAAGAATGTCTAATTTATTCATTTATCAATTCCTCTATTAATAGTCATTTACATGTTTTGAATTTTTAGTTGTTACAAACAACCCTATACTGAATATTCTTGGAAAAGTTTGCAATTGTCACACAATTCATTTATATGGGGAAAAAGGGCTGTGAGAATTTTACTGCAGCTAGCAAGAGAATCAAGTGGGAAAAAATAAACATTATTGCAAAAGCTAATATTTTATACTCGGAACATCCTTGGTATCCTTAGTGAGATGTACATTTCTCTGAACTCAAAATTCAGCTTGACTAATTCGCACCTACTGGGGACTTGCTAAATGTCTGCTTGAAGAAAATAAAGTGAACACATAAAGAAAATATGTTCGCAGTCCCAATAATTAGGGGGGCCCAGCCATGACATGGTTCGAATACCAAGTATGTAAAGAAACTGTTATTAGCTACCTAGGAGTTGAGTAGGGCACGGGAAAAAGTAAAAAAGAAAAGCACAAATAAAATAAAGAAATTGCACGTGTCCTCGGTTTTTAATGGAGTGGGATTCAGAAGAGCTTGGCAGCTGTGACCTTATGGATGCTGGGCTCTGTGGGGTGTTACATGAGCATGGATGGGGAAAAGGAAGAGAGGACCGAGGGATTTTCTTTGTAAATGCTGCAAGGTGAATGAATCATTAGCAATACTCAGCCCTGCAGTTTAGCATTTTAAGCAGTTAACTGGAATGTGATATAGTTTAGTTGATACGTGTTGAGGCACACTGCACATATTTCTGGGAGTAGAAATATAAAAAGATAAGACCGCAGGGTTTAGAAGGCCCATTTGGTACGTAATCAGATGCTGTTCACAGCCCAGGCCAGCGTGCTTAGAACTGGTGTGGTGTTGGGTGGCTGTTACCCATACGTCTGTCACTTACGTCCGCTGAGTGTGTATTGTCAGTGTTTGTGTGTGTGCATGTTGTAGGTGTGTTTTTATGTGTTTGGTGTGGGCATGAGTTGCGAATTTGTGAGTATGATGTGTATTGTGAGTGTGGGAATGTTTCATGCATGGCTGTATTAGCTGTGCAGTGGGGGCTAGTGTATGTGTTGAGGCAGAGGAGACTGTAAATAGCCCTTATTTTGCATGAATTTTGTGTTTGTGGTGGAGGTGATATATGAACTTGTTTATGCCAAGGCTGGAATACCAATGGAATTACCACAAAGCTGTTCCAGGGTTTTCCCATGAACAGGAAGCCAAAATCACAGCGTAGTTTTTCTGGGGTGCCTGGTGGCGCTGCCCCCAACCTGCCGGTTATAATCCTGGGTGAGAGGAAGACAGACCTATAGTGACACAGCACATCCCAAAACAGAAAAATTAGAGCTAGATGGGAAAGGTATGAGTGACAAATAGTACCAGGAAGTAGGCTCCATACTCTACTGTGATTTCTGTTTTGCTGCCGGTCTTCCTCCCCAGAATGCATGTTATATGTCAGGGATCTTTCTAATTGTGGGCACCATTTTATTTTCAGTGCCTGAAATACAATAGGGGAATGAATGAATGAATGACCCAACAAACAGTTTCAGGCTTCCTGAAGACTTTAGAATAATTAGGTGCTCGGATTATTTTATATCCATTGGACTGAATCTAGCCAGCTCTTAGTAAATGTTGTTGAATGAATAAATGAATGCACACCCATACACACATGAACATTTGCTCATCTCAGAAGCAAGCTAGCCGTCATAAGAAAACAGTTCCCTGGTGGGGTTTTTATTCTTCCTCTGTGGACCCCAAAGGAGCACCTCGTCACTGTCCCTTTGGTTTAATTATTGTTCTGTGAGATCAGCATGGCAGCTCTTCTGTTTACTGTCAAACTGCAGCCGCAAATGGAGAAATAAAGAATGACAGGGGGGAGGGGGCAGAAAATACCTCCATATCCAGGTACAGGAACTTCCCCAAAGATATTTTAAGAAGAGGTGAGAGAAAGGTGGAAAAGTTGGGGGAATGAGCTTTGAAACTTGCCAAACACATAAACCAACAGAATTGTGTTGCTGTTTCCATAAATGTTTAATAAGTTTTATCATCCTGTGACTAAGGTTAAACAAATGTGAGTCCTTTGAGGAATTATTTACTGGAAGCAAAGTTATAGCATCAACATCTGTGTTTCCAATCACTTAGATGAGAAATAAATCAAGTCAATCATGAGTAAGTGCCATAAAATAACTTCTGTGTTATAACCAGCAAAAAATAATGTAACTCTTTTAGGTGCCCTCTTTGTTGGAATTTAGACCTTTTGGTTGTTGTTGTTGTTGTTAAGCTTTTCTTTTTTTTATCCATTTCCTTATCTTCAAAGCTGTCTTTGCTTTTTCATGGAAAGTTACCATAAAATCATCCACAATAGGAGGACTTAGAAATTTCTTTCAGGGAATCTGGCAATTTCAGCCAACATTCTCATTTGGGAATGGGCTAACAGTTCCAATATATAACATCCATATAATTTAACCTCATAAATTTATTTTTTCACAGTGATGTAATGGGGCGACTGACCTGGAGTTTGTAAATGTTCCCTGCTCACTGCATTCCCCTGGGTAACATAACATTCTAGACAGTGTTTTATGTGCCCTGATTAAAATATAACGTATTCTTGCATTTCCTGTGGGTTGACCTGTTAGCACCTCTCAGCAGAACATTTAAGGAACATGGAGATATTTTCAACTGTGTAAAAATGCACTCTGTGCGTGTGTTGGGGGGGTTCCCCCCCCAAATAATGATCTGATTTTCATTTCAAACCACAGTCCCCCGAGCACCCACTCCGAAAGAAAAGTTTTGTGCTTTGGTTTAACTTTTGAATCTGCACTCTGACGAATAAAATTAACTGGAACACTTGTTTGTGACTCCAGTTTGAATTCTCAGGCATGTACTTCAAACCGCTATCCTGCAGTGGAGGGAAACAACTGGAAAAGTTAATGGGGGGTCCCCCAAGATAAAACAGTAGCAATGGAAAGTTACAACCTTCTTTCCTAAAAGAAAAATTTTCTAAAAAGTGAAAATGAGGGGACGAACTGCCTGTGTTCCCAGTCACGAAAACAACAGCTGTGGCAAATTATACACCGAGGAAATCAACGTGTGGATTGAGATGTTTTAATTGTTTATGGGAAAGCCCACAGCACAAAATACAAGGCAGCCCTCCACTCTCAGAGAAGCTAAGGAAAGTTTGTGGGGTGAGGGCTTGTGCTTGTAACCTTTCCGGGCCAGAGTTGGTGCTGTCATGTCGGTGATCCATGTCCCCTCCTAAGAATAATGTGAAAGCAGCTTAGAAACTGGGCGAGGGAAGGAAGAGTGGATAGATACAACAAATCATAGGAATGTAAGTTCCCTGAAAGGGACTATGTGTCGTTGAGAAACATTTTTATACGTTCAACAGATACTTATTAATTTTTACATTTTCCAGCCCCAGTGCTGTGCACGAGGACTACAGGAATGAATGAAGCTCGCCCCTGTCTTCAGTGTTTAGCCAGGGATGACTTAGAATAAAGCCAGGCATCCAGTAAGGGCTCAGAAAGTGTTTGTTGAACGGATGAATGAATGAATGATGTCATTAGGAAGTCAAGCTCACTCCTGTTTGTAGGCTTGTTTGTTTCTGGGTCTAATTCTTGATTTCAGCCCAGTTCTAACCTGGGTAGTGCCTGAAATTCTGATCAGTGATGAGGTTTCCCTGCTCCTCCCTGAAGCGTGGCCCCTTCTCTCCTGTGCACTGGCCCCTGCTCGGCTCTTATGAGCAATAAGTGACTGTGACGATTTCCGCATTTGCCCCCGGTTGGCGACGCTCAGTCTCCGCTCACCACAACCCTTGATGGAATCGGCTTGACTTCTCTGTGGCTTCCTCTCCTCTATTTTGCTCCTTGAAACAATAATAATCAGACTTGTTAACATTTGCTGACTCCATGACAGGCGCTAGATCGATGCTTTACATGCATGACACTTCATTTAGGCTTCTCATAATCAGAAAGGTAGACCCTCCTATTATCCCCATTTTACATCCAAGGAAACTGAGGTATGGAGTCATAACATAATTTGCACACAGGGTGAACGTATAGTGGAGCCAGGAAGTAAACCTAGGCGTGGTTGACTACAAAGCTACACTGAATTCATGACCTCGGCACTTCTAGAAGTTGAATCTTACGGTTAGTCCTGCTGTAGCCTGTGATAAATCAGATATCATCTTAGTGACTCAGCTGAGCCCCAGCTTTGGTACGTATGGATACAGGGACCCACATGATGGAGTGGGAACAAGGTCTCTCACTTTGTCTCTGCTTCCCTTCCATCCCAGTCAACTCTCCACAAACGGCAGTCATACCAACCGCTGGTAATGTCTGACTCAGGGTCCCTGGCAGAAGAAAGCACTCTTTCCAAGGACCTCCAGAAAAATCCTGGGGTTTACATTGGCATCTCTGAGTTTAGGAGACCCTCCCCCAACCAATCCCCAAGCCTCTGATGGGCCTGCTTTTCTACGTGTGCATCTAGAACCGCAAGAACTAGGAGTGAGCAGTGGGGGGTTCCCAAAGCAAAATCAGGGTGCTAACACCAAAATAAAGGGGAGGCTAAATCACTAGGTTTATGCTATCTTCTCTATAGGGTTATGACAATAGGGGCTTTGAAATCAGACAGACTGAAGTGCAAGTTCAGGTTCTGTTAATTACTTTCTGTGTGACCTTAGATAAGTTATTTAACTTTCTAAGTCCATTTTTTTACGTTCTTTTTTTTCAAGTCTCCTAATACCACATACAGTCACTGTGTAGATCATATGAGATTTTGTATATTGTGTGCTTAATGCATACTTGGCACATAGTAAGTGCTTAATAAATGCCAGCTAATATCGTGATTATGGTGATGATAGCAAACCATATAGTTTGAGAATTATTAAGACAACACAAGTAAAGCACTTTTGGAGAAATAGATAAGTCCTTTTGAGGCCTTAGCTTATGCTTCTGGGCACATATTTTATGAAACAGGCTTATATCCAGTGGAAATGGGAGTGAATTAGAGTCCATATGAGAAGCCACCAGGATTGAAATAATCCCTCTCTAAGTCTTGTCCACTGTAGCTTCTTTTTGGTTAGGGCCAAAAGGTCTTTGCAAATTTCATTTCCATTCAGGTTTTGATTTATTTATTAATTAGGCAATCATTAATTATTGATGAGTCTGAAGTTATAAAGATGCCCATGATTAAAAAAAAATGTTTTTGTATGTCAGCACTAGAAGATGTGAGGTTGAACAGGAAAAAAATTACTGTGTCAGAGTCAGCTGGGGTTCCATCACTTCCCTGCTTTCTTAGGGTGAGAAAGGTGGTGAAATACGAGCATTTGGTAGATTAGGAGCTTGGAGTTTGTTTGCTTTCTCTTATTGTATTTGGAATTGTTCAGAGACTATCTGGGTGCCTGGCAATTTGCTTCCTTGCTGAAAAAACTGACATAAGCAACATATATTGTGCATTGGAGGTTAGAGAAGCCTTTTCTCTTGTAGTTCAGTCTTTACATAGTGGTGTTTCTAGGCTGCTGACACATTGGAAGGAAAAATAGTGTTTATGTGGGTGCACACACCTGCAACATACATGTGCTTGTGTTGAATTATGTCGAAGATGAAGCTGCATGTCCTGGCTGCTGTTGATTTAGGTCAATGCCTATATAATGCTCTGCAGAAACCATTCCTTGTTAGTAGCCGTTCACTTACTGTGTTATACAAGCTGCTGGCAAAGGTAATTATGCTTAATAGGAACCACCTTTGATTTAAAGTTGCAGAGGTGAGTAATTAAATCGGGCTGCAAGCACGGGGGGCGGCAGGCACCTTTGTTTGGGGACATTCATTGGAGCAGCTGGGATTGCTTATAAGAGCAGTGTTTCTTGGGCCTGTATTTGTCACCTAGATTGTCTTAGAGAGACATCAGTAGACCTTGGAGAGATACACGGAAGACATTGTGCAGGCAGCTGCTTTCCTCATTTGGCCCTCCCAAATGTCACCGAAGGGGAACTCGCCTTCCCAGCTTCATCTGCCTTGGCTTATGTGCTCATCTTTCTCTGTGTGGGTACAGCATTGCCTGGCTCACCAGCTTCTTACTAATGCTCTCCATGGATGACCACAGAAAGTGCAGCAACCAGTCTTGCCACGTGGACTGGAAGTCCAGGAGATTTCTACCCCTGCCCCCACCCCAGGCTCTGGATGGAGAGGGCAGGGTCTACTCGGGATTAAGGGACCACACTAGTCCCTTAATCCTTTAATGATTGAATCTGAGCTGGAATAGTCTTTGTAAGATTTAATTTCAAATTCATGTGTGTCTATTATTATATTTCAATACTATCTAAGTAAATATACAAATATGTACAATCTGTATGAAATCTGTACATGAAAGATACAAAATGTATACACCTATAGCTATACTTATACATAGCTTTTTTCCTTTTAGCAAACCTAGCTTGATTTAAAAAATAAAATACACATAGGATGTTTTCAGAGTTTCTGAATCATAGCAAGAGAGTATCTATCAGGCAAAGAGAGCCTGTTTTGAGGTGATACCACCTAGAATTGGGGCTGCCACAAGTGTTGGCTGATAAACTTGCTAAGAAAAAGCAGCAACTTCAACTGAATTTGCCTGGCGTCCAAAGAATTTCCAAACATGAGGCAGAGGGTTTGCTCCACGACAGCTACAGGATGGGTTCATAAAGTCCTGAGGGATCTTAGAAAAACCTCCCTGCCTAAAACCCTGCTGTTCTTAGGATTAAGTCATGACCTACAACCTTCCTACTCAAAGCGGGCTCCCCAAACCAGCAGCTTCGACATCCCTTGGGGGCCTGTTAAAAAAGCAGACTCTCAGGCCCCCACTCCAGACCCGCTGACTCATTTAACAAGATGCCCAGGGGATTCATGTGTACATTACAGTTTGAGAAGACTAAGCCTACAGAACCCTAAGTGGTTGGCTTCTGCCCACCTTTCTGAAGTGAAATCCTCCCTCTTTTTATTGCCCTTTGGCCTTCTTCTTGAACTTGTTATATGCCCAGCTTCTTCCACTGCTTAGTCTGGCTGACTCCTTCAAGCATGGCGAAGGGATGGAAGAGGGGCTGTAATATTGCAGGGATTTTGCCTCCTTCACTGCTGCCTGCTCCACACTTAGCTCAAAGTCCGGCTCAATTAATATGTGTTGACTGACTGACTGACAGATGGAATCTATCATTTACCAAGGGGACTGAGTGCCCGGTGTGCTCTATGCGACCACCCAGCAGAGCAGAGAAAACTGGCCCATTTGAAGATTCGAATTTCTGATCCTGTTATCCATATTATACTCTAAGCCACAGATTTGTGGTTAGAATCATCAGAATCACCTCTAGAACATTAAAAAGAGAGAGAGAAGAAAAGAAAATACACAAGTACTCAGGCTATTTCTTGGATGAATTTCTGAAGCAGGATTTCTGGGGACAGGAAACATGTGTTCTTAAATGTATGTTTTTAAAAATAACCCCA